>NC_067477.1:136528964-137728964 GCF_947179515.1 Apodemus sylvaticus | reverse complement strand
CTAAACTGATTATCACGTTTTGTTTTATTGTGTGGGTGGCAGCATAAAAAATGTGTACGTGACCTTTTGGCATTTCTTTTCTTTAACTTCAAGTTAAATTCATGAGATAAAAAGTCCCCTGAAAAATGAAAATCAAGTTTGCCTTAATTAAGAAGAAAACTACGTGCACACACATACAATCCAAAGACAAAAGCACAGTCAAGATTTAAGTCACATAAATCTGATGTAGGCTTAGAAGGAAGTGAGTTGAGAAGATGGCTCAGTGTGTAAAGTACTTTCTTTTCTTTTTATTTTATTGAATATAATCTTCATTCACATTTCAAATGCTAAAACCTTTCCTAGTTTCCCCCCTCCCCAAAAGCCCTCAACCCCTCCTTCCACCCCCTGCCTCCAAGAAGATGCCCCTGGTCCACCTGACCCACTTTCACCATCCACTGACTCGATTTCCCTATTTTGGGACATCTATTGAGTCTTAACAGGACTAAGGACGTCTCCTCCCAATGATGCCCAACAAGGCATTCTTCTGCCATATTTTGGCTGGAACCATGTGTACCCCTTGGTTGTTAGTTTAGTCCCAGGAAGTCCTGGGGCATCCATGTGGCTGAGCTCATTGTTCTTCCCATAGGGCTGTAAAGCCCTTCAGCTCCTCCAGCCTGCCCTCCAGCTCCTCCATTGGGAACCCCTTGTAATCCCACCAAGAATGGAGATGTGTTCCTCTTTCTCCACATCCTCTCCATCATCTGCTGTCCCCTGAGTTTTTCATCTTAGCCATTCTGACAGATGTGAGGTGGAATCTCATTGTTGTTTTGATTTGCATTTCCCTAATGACTAATGATGCTGAACATTTCTGTAGGTGCTTCAGGACCATTCAAGTTTCCTCATTTGAGACTTCCTGGTTTAACTCTGTATCCTGTTTTTTTTTTAACAGGGTTATTTGACTCTTTGGAGTCTAACTTCTTGAATTCTTTGTATACATTGGATATTAGCCCTCTATCTGATGTAGGATTGGTAAAGATCTTTTCCCAATTTGTTGGTTGCTGTTTTGTCCTATTGACAATGTACTTTGCCTTACAGAAGCTTTGCAGTTTTATTTTTTATTTGATATATTCTTTATTTACATTTCAAATGATTTCCCCTTTCATGGATCACCCCTCCCCTGAAGTCCCATAAGTCCTCTTCCTTCCCCCAATTCCCAGATCAATCCCCTCTCACTTCTCTGTCCTGGTACTCCCCTACATTGCTGCATCAAGTCTTTCCAGGACCAAGACCCTCTCCTTCCTTCTTCTTGGGAATCATTTGATATGTTAATTGTGTTTTGGGTATTCAGAACTTCTGGGATAATACCCACTTATCAGTGACTGTATTCAATGTGTGTTCTTTTGTGAATGGGTTCCTCACTTAGGGTGATATTTTTCAGTTCCAACCATTATTGCCTAAGAATTTCATGAATTCATTGTCTTTAATTGCTGAGTAGTATTCCATTGTGTAAATATACCACATTTTCTGTATGCATTCCTCCATTGAGGGACATCTGGATTCTTTCTAGCTTCTGGCTATTATGAATAAGACCGCTATGAACATAGTGGAGCATGTGTCCTTATTGCATGCTGGGGAATCCTCTGGGTATATGCCCAGGAGTGGTATAGCACGGTCCTCCGGAAGTGTTATGCCCAGTTTTCTTAGGAACCACCAGACTGATTTCTAGAGTGGTTGTACCAGCTTGCAATCCCATCAGCAGTGGAGGAATGTTCCTCTTTCTCCACATCCTTGCCAACACCTGCTGTCTCCTGAGTTTTTAATCTTAGCCATTCTGACTGGTGTAAGGTGAAATCTCAGGGTTTCCCTGATGACTAATGATGTTGAACATTTCTTAAGGTGCTTCTCAGCCATTCAAAGTTCTTCAGGTGAAAATTCTTTGTTTAGAACTGTACCCCATTTTTAATAGGGTTATTTGGCTCTCTGGATTCTAACTTCTTGAGTTCTTTGTATGCATTGGATATTAGCCCTCTTTTGGATGGATGGTTGGTGAAGATCTTTTCCCAATTTGTTGGTTGCCATTTTGCCTGATTGACAGTGTCCTTTGCCTTACAGAAACTTTGTAATTTTTTATGTCCCATTTGTCAATTCTTCTTCAATTTTTTTCTTCAGAGACTTGAAGTTCCTGTCATACAGATCTTTCACTTGTTTGGTTAGAGTTATCCCAAGATACTTTATATTGTTTGTGGCTATTGTGAAGGGTATCATTTCCCTAATTTCTTTCTCAGACTGTTTAGCCTTTGAGTACAGGAAGGCTACTGATTTGCTTAAGTTTATTTTATATCCACCCACTTTGCTGAAGTTGTTTTTCAGCTGTAGGAGTTCTCTGCTGTAGGTTTTTGGGTCACTTAAGTATGCTATCATATCATCTGCAAATAGTGATAATTTGATTTCTTCCTTTCCAATTTGTATCCCTTTGACCTCCTTTTGTTGTCTAATTACTCTAGCTACAACTTCAAGTACTATATTGGATAAATATGGAGACAGAGGGCAGCCTTGTCTATTACCTGATTTTAATGGGATTGCTACAAGTTTCTCTTCATTTAGTTTGATGTTGGCTACTGGTTTGCTATATATAGCTTTTATTATGTTTAGGTATGGGCCTTGAATTCCTGTTCCTTCCAAGACCTTTAACATGAAAGGATGCTGAATTTTGTCAAATAGTTTTTCAGCATCGAATGAAATGATCATGTAGTTTTCTTTGAAGGTCTAATAAAATTCTGCACTACAACCATCTGGTCGGGTGTTTATTTTTGGTTGGGAGACTGTCATTGACCACTTTTATTTCTTTAGGAATTATGGGTCCTTTTAGATGTTCTATCTGATCCTGATTTAACTTTAGTATTAGTTATCTGTCTAGGAAATTGTCCATTTCCTCAATATTTTCCAGTTGTGTTGAGTATAGGTTTTTATAGTAGGATATGATTTTTTTTTTAATTTCCTCAGTTTCTTTTAGACTTGAGCTTTGTACAAGGAGATAAGAATGGGTCAATTTGCATTGTTTTACATGATGACCTCCTGTTGATCCAGCACCATTTGTTAAAAATGCTGTCTTTTTTCCACTGGATGTTTTTAGCTCCTTTTGTTGTCTGACTGCTGTGGGTAGAACTTTAAGTACTATATTGCATACATTGGCAGAGAGTAGGCAGCCTTATCTGGTCCCTAAATGTAGTGGGATTGCTTCAAGTTTCTCTCCATTTAGTTTGATACTGGCTACTGGTTTGCAGTATATTGCTTTTACTATGCTTGTGCCTTGGATTCCCTATCTCTCCAAGACTTTTATCTTGAAGGGATGCTGGATTTTGTCAAAAGCCTTTTTAGCATCTAATGAAATGACCATGTGGATTTTTTTTCCTTGAGTTTGCTTATGTAGTGCATTACATTGATGGATTTCCATATATTGAACCATCCCTGCATCCCTGGGATGATTGAGATGAATGATTTTTCGCATTCTTGGATATTTTTGGCCAGAAATTTGTTGAGTATTTTTGCATCAATTTTTATAAGGGAGATTGGTCTGAAATTCTCTTTCCTTGTTTAGTCTTTGTTTTGTTTAGGGATAAGCATTATTGTGGCTTCATAGAATGAATTGAGTAGTGTTTCTTGAGTTTCTATTTTGTGGAATAGTTTGAAGAGTATCAGTATTAGGTCTTCTTTGAAGATCTGATAGAATTCCCCTCTAAACCCATCTGGTCCTGGGAGACTATTAAAAACTGCTTCTATTTCCTCAGGACTCATGGAACTATATAGACGGTTTATCTGATCCTGTTTTAATGTTGGCAGCTGGTATGTGTCTAGAAAGTTTTCCATTTCATCCAGATTTTCAAACTTTGTTGAGGATCTGATGACTTTTTGAATTTCCACAATTTCTGTTGTTATGTCTCCCTACATTTCTGATTTTATTAATTTCAGTAGTGCCTCTGTGCCCTCTGGTTAGTCTTGCCAAGGGTTTATATATCTTGTCGATTTTCTCAGAGAACTAGTTCCTGGCTTTGTTGATTCTTTGTATACTTTTCTTTCTATTTGGTTGATTTCGGCCCTGAGTTTGATTATTTCCTGCCATCTAATCCTCTTGGGTGTATTTGCTTCTTTTTGTTCTAGAGCTTTCAAGTGTACTGTCAAGTTGCTAGTGTAAGCTCTTTTCATTTTCTCTGGAGGCACTAGAGCTATCAGTTTTTCTCATAGCACTGCTTTCATTGTATCTCATAAGTTTTGGTATGATGTGTCTTCATTTTCATTAAATTCTAAAAAGTCTTTAATTTCTTTCTTTATTTCTTCCTTGATCAAGCTATTCTTGACAAGAGTATTGTTAAAAGTCTATGTGTATGTGTGTTTTCCATTGCTTTTGTTTCATCATAAGACCAGCCTTAGGCTGTGGTGATCTGATAAGTTGCATGGAATAATTTCATTATTTCTGGATCTGTTAAGACCTGTTTTGTGACCTATTATATGGTCAGTTTTGGAGAAGGTACCATTAGTTGTTGAGAAGAAGCTATATTCTTTTGCTTTAGGATGGAATGTTCTAT
This sequence comes from Apodemus sylvaticus, assembly GCF_947179515.1. Lineage (NCBI taxonomy): Eukaryota > Metazoa > Chordata > Mammalia > Rodentia > Muridae > Apodemus > Apodemus sylvaticus. Next base: position 137,724,402 of record NC_067477.1, on the reverse strand, counting down.
AAATATCTGTTAGATCCATTTGGTCCAGAACTTCACTGTGTCTTTGTTTAGTTTCTGTTTCTATGATTTGTACATTGTTGAGAGTGGGTTGTTGAAGTCTCCCGCTATTATTGTGTGGGTGCAATGTGTGATTTGAGCTTTAGAAAAGTTTCTTTGATGAATGTGGATGTCCTTGCATTTGGAGCATAGATGTTCAGAACTGAGAGTTCATCTTGCTAAACTTTTCCTTTGACCAGTATGAAGTGTCCCTCTTTACCTTTTTTGACAAATTTTGGCAGACTAGAGGAACTTGAAAGGGAGTTTACAACCCCATGGGAAGAACAACGATGTCAGCCAACCAGATGTCCCTGGGCTCCCAGGGACTAAGCCATCAACTAAGGGGTACACACAGTTCCAGCCAAAAGATTGGCAAAGGAATGCCTTATAGAGTGTCTGTGGAAGGAGAGGCCCTTGGTCCTGTGAAGGCTCAGTAGAGTCCCCAATGTGGGGAAATTGAGTGGGAGTCATGGCAGTGGGTTGGGTGAAGAAACATATTCTTGGATATGAGAAGCATGGGGTGGGAGGATAGGTTGGGGATTTTGGGGGAGGGGAGAAGTCAGGGAGGGGTATAACATTTGAAATGTAAATGAAGAATATATTCAATATAAAAATGAAAAAAAATGAAAGAAAGTCAATTTTATCTGATATAAGAATAGCCACTCCAGCTTGTTTCTTGGGACTATTTGCTTGAAAATTGTTTTCCAACCTTTGACTCTGAAATAGTGACTGCCTTTGTCACTGAGGTGGGTTTCTTGTATGCAGCAAAATGTTCAGTCATGTTTATGTATCCAGTCTGTTAGTCTTTGTCTTTTTATTGGGGAACTGAGTCCATTCATGTTAAGAGATATTAAGGAAAAGTGATTGTTGCTTACTGTTATCTTTTTTGTTAAAGGTGAAATTCTGTTTGTATGGCTATCTTCTTTTGGGTTTGTTGAAACACTATTATTTTATTGCGTTTTATAGGGTGTGGTTTCCCACCTTGTGTTGGTATTTTCCACCCATTATTCTTTGTAGAGCTGGATTTCTGGAAAGATATTGTGTAAATTTGCTTTTGTCATGGAATGTCTTGTTTTCTCTGTCTATGGTAATTAAGAGTTTTGCTGGGTATAGTAGTCTGGGCTGACATTTATGTTCTCTTAGGGTCTATATGATATCTGCCCAGGATCTTATAGATTTCATAGTTTCTGGTGAGAATTCTGGTCTAATATTTATATGTTACTTGACCTTTTTCCCATACTGATTTTAATATTCTTTCTTTGTTTAGTGCATTTGGTGTTTTGATTATTATGTGCCAGGAGGATTTCCTGTTCTGGTTCAGTCTGTTTGGAGTTTTGTAGGCTTCTTGTATGTTCATGGGCATCTCTTTCTTTAAGTTAGGGAAATTTTCTTCTATGATTTTGTTGAAGATTTTTACTGTCCCTTTAAGTTGTAAATCCTCTCTATCTTCTATACCTATAATACTTAGGTTTGGTCTTCTCCTTGTGTCCTGGATTTCCTGGATGTTTTCGGTTAGGAGCTTTTTGCATTTTTCCATTTCTTTGACTGTTGAGTCAATGTTTTTTATGGAATCTTCAGCATCCAAGATTCTTCTATCTCTTGTATTCTGTTGTCCATGCTTGCATCTATGACTCCTAAATTTTATCCAAGGTTTTCTATCTCCAGAGATGTCTCATTTTGTGATTTCTTTATTGTTTCTACTTCCATTTTCAGATCCTGGATAATTTTGTTCAGTGCTTCACTTGTTTGTTTCTGTTTTCCTGAAATTCGTTAAGGAAGTTTTGTGATTCCTTTTTAAAGACTTCTAACTGTTGACCCATGTTCTCCTGTGTTTCTTTAAGAGATTTTTATGTTTTCTCTTTAATGGCTTCTACCTGTTGACCATGTTCTCCTGTATTTCTTTAAGGGATTTATTTATGTCCTTCTTGAAGTCCTATATCAGTACCATGAGATGTGATTTTAAATCCAGCTCTTGCTTTTCCCATTTGATGGGGTATCCAGGATTTGCTGTAGTTGAAGACCTGGGTTCTGATGGTGCCATGTTGCCTTGGTTTCTATTGGTAGTGATCTTGCATCTGCCTTTGACAGTCTAGTTATTACTGGTGTTATCTGGTCTTGCTGTCTCTGATTATGGATTATCTGTCCTGCAAGCCTGTGTATCTGTACTCCTGGGATTCTTGTTCTCTCAAATGTCCTGTATAAGTCTGGTTCTCCAGGAAGTATCAGGAAATGGGGTCTTCCCTGCAGCAGACCTGGCAGGGGTCAAATGCCCTGCATGTTGCTGGTTCTTGAATGCCCTGTATGCTGCTGGTTCTCTAGAAAGTATCAGGAGATGGGGCAGAACTGGTAGGTGTCTACCACAGCAGAAGGAACAGGGCAGGTGGCAGTGGAGGAGAGGTGAGAAGGTAAAGTGCTTTCTATTCAAGCATTAGGACCTATGTTTGGATTGTTAACACTCACATAAAATCCAGGCATATCAACATGTGTCTGTAACTGTAGAACTGGTATGCTGGAAAAATAGTATAGAGGAGCAGTTCCTGGACCATGCTGGACAGTTATTCTAGCAAATCAGAAGTGCAGTTTCTGCATGATATCCTTTCCCAATATATAAAGGGTAGAGTAATAGAGGATAACACCCCCCAAAATTCCTGCTTTTCTCACACAGAACACAGACGATATATGAGCAATCCTACCCACATATGTACATATGAATACTATACAATACATATATGCAGAAAAAATTCAAGAAGAATATCTTTTTAATTCTCTCATGAAATAAGTGATTAGTTTATTAGGATAAGTCTACAATAGCCTTCTTTATACTGTCATAAAGTTTTACAATATTTTAAATATATTATTATTAATATCTCTGCAATTAATTATTTAATTTCAGGTTTTCAAAAAAGATAATTGCCCTTTACACAAAAGTAAAGTTAATAATATATAATATTGCACTGAATGAATTTATTGAACTTATATTCAATTTAAGCCTTACAAAATAAACTAATTTATAAGATATTACTATGCCTTTGGCCACCAAGATATAATACTTTTAAGTCCTGTTTTAAATCTTCAATCATTCCCATCTGTCAAATTTTTGTAGGCACTGAAAGATAAAAGTTCTGTTTCTATGGTAATCATTGCATTACCTAGGTGACAGTGTTTGAGTGATGTCATCAACCTAACTCATGGGACATTTTTAGTTAGTTTAGATAAGCAGACAGAAAACTGGTCAGTGACACAGAATCAAGAAAGACAAAAAACACCACTGTTCATAACAGGGGTCTTAAAAAGGAAAATTCAAAGATGAATGCCTGTAAAAGTATTTCACCAATTATTGCTGTGTTAGTTGGGTCAATATTTTCATCATTTCCCAAAGCTACAAAAAGAGAGAAAGGATGCCACATATAAAGACATTGAGGTGCTCCATTGGAATAGCAACCCATTTAAAATTTATTTTCTCTTAGCAATTTTTCAGTTGAAGAAAAATGCTTTGGACTTTCATCTTTTTCTATGTTCTGAAACAAAAGTTTGTTCAAGCAAAAAGCTACACACAAAGAGAAATGGAGAGGAATAGAGAGGAAAGAAACAGAAAATGCAGGTGAATGAACATCAGAAACTATCAGAAAGCAGGTCACAGGTTACTGTTCAGAACATGATGAAAGAGAATCAGAGAGAAAAGTAGAGAAGGACAGATGAGAGTTTCAAAAGTTTTCCAAACTTCAATGGGACTTGTCAGGAGGTGACTGCACTGTGGTCACTGCTCTTTCAGGCTTGTCTAAGGGACTTTTAGATGTTGTCATAGATATATAGCTTGCCACCTGTCAGGCTTACCAAATAGTTAAGATTGTAAAACTGTTCCCAAGAGATACAAAGTGTTTCTGATCTGTTTGGATAAAGTCAGCTTTGAGCTGTGAGGATTCTTAACTCTCCATGCTCCAGTGTCTCAGGAAAATTACCACCCATAGAGGAGAAGCTTTATACCTCCAGGCATGTAGGAAAACAATTCTGCACAGGATTCCTTTGCTCTTTCCTCTTATTCTAGTGTTCTCTCCTATACTTTAGACTATTTTACTCTCTCATGCAACAGTATGGAGTTGAAAGGGGCGTTGATGAAGTTGGAAATATAGTAAGTATATTTTCAAGTAAGACAAAGAGCTCAGAGAGAGTGCTTACCTTTTGTAGAGATTGCTATAGTTCAAAATGCCACATTATATAATTGAAATTTATTAAGAGTATGTCTTAAATGTTCTTAGCAATGTACACAGAATCACACCAAAGTAACTGCATTGGTCAGCATTGTCTCAATGAACAGAGACAATGAAATGTGTGTGTGTAATATATATACTCTATAATTTATTTTAATATATAAGAACATATGAAATATATAAGAAAAAAAGGAATTACTTGGTTAGCTTACATCATCGGTGCTGAATAGTCCAAAAATAGGCATATGACTTCAGATGAGGCAGGAAACCTAGTAATTCTCAGCCCACAAATTGGAGTATTTCAGAGTTCTGCTCCAGTATTGAGGATCTGGAGGGCTCCTGGTGAGTCAATGTTCACTGTACCCTGGAAGGCTAGAACTGAAGGAAAGCAAACTGTTTTCCTTTAACTGCTTTGTAACTGGGCAACAAATCATAAGGTGTGGTCTTCCCTATCCACAGGTGTACTCAGCGGGCTATTTCCCTCAAGGTTTCAGACCCTGTCAAGTTGACAATGGAAATAACCATCACTAATGTGTCAGGCTGTCAACTTATTTTGCTAAGCATTTCACATGTATCATCTCAAATTATCAATACAGACCATAAGCATATATATAGTTAGTATTTTCCAATTACAGCTTAAAGGAAAAAAAGAAAAAAAGTCCTCTTTGAAACAAAATAAATCTTATTATTAAATAATATAAATCCAAGGTTTGAGCCCCTAGTAATTCCTGTTAGCCTATCAGTCCCATAGTGCAGCTTGAGACAACTCATTACACATACAGGTGAAATATTTTATTTTGGGCAACATGACATAATCCATTTAGTGAAATAGAATTATATAAATCCATGAGAATTTACCATATTAGTCTCAGTGAAAACTGAATTTCATAACATCAACAAGGAAAGAACCAATTTCCCTCCAGAGCTCACATAGAAGAATCTAGATATCATTATATTTAGGAAGCAGATACAGGACAAAATTGGAGAACAGGAAATCCTAGAAAACCCATGAATTACACTGTTATGGGTCACCCTATTTTTGCTAGTATCTAAGACTTGAATTAATTTACCAAAAGTGATGTGCTTACACACAGTGAATATGGCCATCCTCTGACAAAAATATGCATCAGGAAGAAAAGAAACCTGTACATCAGAAGCTCATGCAAGTACCAACATCTATGGGGACATTGCCTCACTCTGAAAAACTGGGAATCGACCCATTTTATGCAATACTCAGAGCTAATATGGCAGTCATTGCTTGGTTAATAATCATCCTTTATTCAACACAGAGCATCACTTACTTTGTCCTTGGTATGCAGTTCATGGCTTAACCTTGCACTTAAGAGAGAGTTTTTACAAGAAAACATGATGTGTGCGAACAGTATTACTTTACAATCCTTATTGGTTTCATATTCTAACACGCTTCCTTCTTTTCCCAAGTGATGCGAGAGATATATTCAAGGCTGCAATCTAAATATCCAAACCCCCAAATAATGTGTCACACTGAACCACTACCATCATAAATCAAACTCATTAACAGTGTCCAATGAAGCTTATCTGCCTCACATCACTGGGGAGGCTATAGCTAGCAGGGCCTTTGAGAATAGAATTTTCTGTAGATACCATCATTAGAACACAGTAAAGTAGCCCTCCTCAGAACAGCTTGCAGCAGTGCTTCTGAATCATAATTACAGAAATGATTACAGTAGCAAATATTAAAAACAGGGTAGTTATGCATAATTTCTACAACATGCAATCTAATTTACCAGCAGTAAAAACAGTAATAAAAGCATTGCCCAGTGATGGGACAAAGCAATTTTCTCTCAAGATGCCTAAAAATAATGTAAGTTTCCCTACAGCTGGAGTCACTGCAGAATGGATTTCTTGGCCTCCTGCTTTAGGGAGCTTACTCAAGACTTAGGCCCATACCCATGTTAGCTAGCACAATTCTAATGGGCTTTTCAGAGAAAATAATAAGAATTATTAATAATTCTTATTAAATAATAAGAATTCTAGATTCCCTGAAAAGCTACAGTTTTGGTTAATGCCATTCATGGATGATAATAAAGTCTTGGAATAAAGGCACTGCTTGCTCAGCCAGACAACAAATTATTAGTATAAAGTTAACACAACTTCACTCCTTCAGCATGCATTTCCTGGACTCTGTGAAGCTCTTCACTCTCCTCTCTCCACTGATCTGTGTCATGCTGGGGTTCCTCTGACATAGCCAAAGCTCTAGAAGGGAAGAGACTTTAACTGATGGCTTTCCCTGATTTTGCTCTCCTCCTAGTATATGGGCATGATGTAGGTGTTACAAAGGTTTATTAAATAACTGATGTAACTGAGCAGGCAAGTTATATAATAAGAAAGAAAACATTATTTGGAGATGTCAGAAGAAAGGATGCTCACTGTGCAAGATCTTTTCCAGCTAAAACTGGCTCATTTATTTGAAAAAGTTCTTAACCCAGACTGCTCACTAAACCCTTTGCATGAAGCAAAAAATAAAATAATAAAATAAAATAAAATAAAATAAAATAAAATCTGAGATCATTGAAACAAGAACGTCTGAGCATAGAATCTGAGCTTTTTTAAAGCTCCCAAGGATCAGGACTGAGCCACTGACTCAAAGCATATTGATGAACACACATTTGAGAGTATGTGCCAATGGAATAGCTGATGGGCTGGTGTTAAAACAGCAGTTTCTTTGCTGTGTGGTGTTGGGTATAAGCTTTACACTCTGGGCCTCATTCTGTACCACTGGGAAATGGAGAGGATTGATTACATATACAGTATTTCCAGAACAATTTTCTGTACTGAGTTGCACCATCAACACCAAGAATACTATCCATTGCCCACCTACAGACTTACTGAGATTTTGTTCCCAATGGTGAATCCAGGGATATCCAAAACATCCTCAAGCCACAAACAACTGATTTTAGGATGAAGAATAACAAAGATAGGATTACCATTGTGGTCTGATATAAAATCATGAGATACACAATGGGAAACAAGTACTTCAACAAGCAATTCCTGCAGACATTGGTTGTTAAATATTGATCTCCAATTAAAAGAGCTCGACTCCCTGGAGAAATGCAAATTCTAGATCTAAGGACAGGGTCATAGAAGGTCTTACTATGTAGCCCAGGCTGTCCTGGAACTCATATCCCTCCTGTTTCAGCCTCCCAAGCGTTATCTTATAAATGTAAGAAGTTAAAACCAAATATGTTGCAGCTCAAAGCAAGCATGAAGCATCTTTAAGGGAATTCCTAGGAGTCAAAGGTAGATCAACTTGTTCAACATCAACAACAAATGTGTGTGTGTGTGTGTGTGTGTGTGTGTGTGCATATTCATGCACATGCACATATACCTATGAAATGATTGAATGGCAATTCAGAGTAAAATATATCCACTGTAGTGTGAAAGTTTGTGTAAGCCCACATAGAATTAGAGGTGAGGCTTCTGTGATAAAGAAGGCCTTTGTGCTAAATTCAGTGGGTGGAGGTTTCATGAATGACAGAAGGGTCCCAGATGATTTCTTTCTCTTTTTGTAGTATATGAGGATTGTGTATGTCTATGAGCTAGAGGTTGGGCTTCTGTGGACAGAGAGTCTGTCTGTACCATGTATCATACTCTAGGTTCCTCAAGCTCTGTAACTGTGAGAAATAAATCATCATGGTTGTAATTAACTCCGCTTATGATATATTGTTTTAGCACTTTGGGTGTCAAAAGACAATACTTAAGAGTTTCTTTGAATATATTTGTATAACTAAATGGGAAAAAAAGACTAATGTAATTTATAGAGCACTCCCAGTAAGTTCAAACAACTGATAGAGACATTTCCTCCTCCAGAACATACAACATAGCTTCCCTCACATTGGGTACAGGTTCCATTTAATGACTGATTCTAAAGCACAAAATGCTAAAAGAATTTAAAACTTTAAAAAGCCCCTTTATAGTGTTTCAATTGCGGCAACCATCCTCATAACCAAACAATCCTATTTAACACTTGTTGAAATAAGTCACACTGTTACACAGCTTCTGGGAAGAAGCAAGGGCACTTCATCTCCATGGCCTTGATCCTGTAAACCCAGAACTGTAGTCCTGTCATGATAGAAGCAGCAGACAAGCTCAGGTAAAGGAAGGCTGCAGAAAATGTCTGTTCAAAACTGAAAGTGGTCAAAGTCAAGAAACATAGCAATGCATCATGGGATCCTGATGGTATATAGCAACAGAAAAAGGACAGTTGTTGTCCCTTCCCCCACAGCATTTAGCTGGACTTCTCAGCCCATCCTATTCAAGCTGTGACATTCCTGGCCGGCAGCCTCCACCCTTCCCCTGGTGTTATCTCCGGCCCTTTGGGAACAATATAGCTGCTTTCACCTTAACAACCAAGGCTGCCTCAGGGCAGTCTCACCAGGAGACCAGCAGAAAACCTGTGTGACTGGAAGCAGGCAACCCGCTGAGAAGAAGATTCAAGGAATTCGCGGCCATTTGGGGAGCAGGGTGGTTTTCTAAAGACTATATATATATATATATATATATATATTGGCTTTAAATAGTAAAGTCAGTCTCTATCGGCAACTGTCTTGACTCATTTCTCTTTCATCCCCTTCCCGTTTATCCCCAGAATTCTCTTCCAGGTATCCAATTCACATGTGGCCGCGGGTGGCTACAAGTTGTGAAGAAACGAGGTCTAAAAGTCTATAGTTTAACAGAGCCACCATGATTTTCTCTTAATTTCACAAATGTATTATCATTAATGTATGGCATTAACATCTGAGAGATTATTTTTGTAAGCTTCTCATGAATTTAAAATATTCATAAATATAACACTTATTTAAATGTGAATACAATGAAAGAACTGGGAGCATGGAAAGATAATAACTATAGAGATTTTTTGCCTGTGCATTAATGGTGTTCAAAGTGTTTGGAGCAATACCAGATTTACAACCAAATTCCTACTGTTTTGATTAGGAATAAAATCTGAATTTTATGAATTTTATTTTAACATATTCACATTTTATATCTCAAATGCCAATAAAGTAAAGGTAATTTAGAGTTCTGAAATTGTTCCACATTTAAATGTTTGAATTCAAAGATTGCACTGTATTTTAACCAGAATGGCTTCAATACCATCTTCTTGGACCATTTAGCAGAGAAAAAAATCTTGATCTTTTAAAAAATAAACTGTGTCAGGTGCATCTAATTAAGGGCCTCAGAGGAATGTCATTGCTGAGTGAACTCACCATATGGCTGTGTGGTAAATGCTACTTGTAACTGATTTACAGGAGGTACTTAAGGGCTAAATCCTGCTTAGTAGCCAGGCCTACTGCTGAGCGTTTGCTATCTCTTTGTTACTATATTTGATATATTTTTTCCTAATAAAAATGAACATGTTTGAATTAGATGCTTACCTAAGCAACTTCTGCTGGTTTTATTTCCTAATATTTCCAGCACACAGTTTTTTATCCTTGTTTCCTTCTATCGAACCCCAACTCTTCTACCTAGATGCTCTGCCCAAGTTGTGAGTCAACCCCCAGGTCATCCGTGTCACTCTTCTTGGAGGTGAAGTGTAAGCTGCACATGGGAACTTTGTCAGTTCCAATGGCCAAGACCACGTTTGCCTACCTACTGCTTTGATGTTGAGTGCGTCCTCTCAGCATTGCCCCCCAGGAGATGAGCCTTGCCAGCATTCTGACTGCTTGAGAAGATCATCCTAGCCATAACCAGCTTGGGAGGCCCTGCTGTAGTAATACTGACCTGTTTCCTATCCGCACCTCACAGGAGCAGTCCTCTGTCGTCCTTTTTAAAATCCTATGCTCTCACTTTTCTTAACTACTGTGTCCATAATTATATTGCAGTATTCACTTAGGGCCTCTTCCCTTTTTGTGAAGTTTCCTTTAACAGTGCTCCTTCGAGCCATTCTCCTGCTATGGCAAACAAGCACTCCCTCAGTGTTCTGCTCTCACTTAATCACTAGATATATGAACACTGTTATTTTAACACACTCACACTTTTCTGTCTTTTTGGTGTCCAGTTGTCTTTCATCAGGATGTTAAGCTGCTGTCCAGTTAGCCTTGTAACTAGCTCATTAGTGAGTAGCAATGGACTGGCTAGCAGAAAATGCAAAGCACTACTGAGCTGCCCTGAACAGAAAGTCCCACTCATTTGAATGTCCTTTGCCAGGTTTGCTGGCTATAATCCTCAGTGTTAGAAATCTGCTCCCACAACCCATCTTTAGGTATCAAGCTCATGTTTTATATTTCTAATTGAATGTCTAACATTCCTCTCAAGTAAAATGTGGTTTTAAAATTCTTCTGCTGCTTTTAAAAATTGTACATTTATTCAAATGTACACCTGGCTCTATCCAGGAAGCTGAACATATAAAATGAAGAAAAGTAACCTTTCGCTTTGGGGATTGTGGGGAGGGGGCACCTCTAGAATGGTAGAAAAAACAGGAGCAGATATGGCTAAGTAATGAGTTAAGGTTCCTAAATAATAGAATGTTACTATGAGACAATAGGCCTAGAGTTTGGATTGAGAGAAAAAATGGAAATCATTTGGATGGGAAGGGGAAGAAAACAAGCACAAGCGAAAATCAGTTTAGAAATGATATCAGTTCGTTATGTTAGCAGCCAAAAGTGGGTATGCATTTGGAGATCTTTAAAGCAGGAGATGTGTCCGAAATGGAGACCCATGTGTGTCTGCAGAGAAACTAGGCTAGAGGTATGGCTTAAAGGCCCTTCTAAGTTTTAAAAGTTGGGCCAAAAGCAATTTTGAGAGAATAGAAGTGTGTCTGCAGTTTACACAGGTTGGTACATGGATTAAAGGATGAAATTATATGGGGGAAATAAGAGAACCAAGCAAAATTTGAACATTTAGAGAACTATTGGAGGGGGAACTTAGACGCTGCTGTTAAAATGTGAGGTTTTTATAATTTTAGTGTGTAAATAGATGATCCTTCTTCTTAAATAGCTAATTGATTTTATTCTGTTTCTTAACTCCCTCCACATTATAAAACTTAGTTATCATACCTGCTCAGTGCTGGTGTGTGAAAATTTCTTAGGTTCCGCTTACTATTCAAAATGTCTCTGCTGATGTTAAGTGGGGAACTTCATTGTTTTGGCATTCCACAGTGGAGTAGCTCATATTTCAGTCAGATGTGCAGGTAGACTAGACCCAACCATGTCTAAATCATTGGATGTACTAGAGAACTCATCTGCAATGTGCCAGGGCATTTTTGTTATTGAGTATGGTATTGCACTGGAAGATTGACCATGGTGGGAGAAGGAAACCATGTGTCTGAGTTTATTCCGGATTTTCACCAGGTGCCTCTGCTGTCTTTTAGACTTTATGTCCCATTTCTGGTGGAAATGGGCCCCTTTCACTCTGCCTACTTTTGTTTCATCTTTGCTTCAATTTTCCCACTATGCTATGTTACAGGAATTCTTTTATCTTCTATACTTCTAAAATATATTCTACAAGCCTCCATTAGAACATTTACACTAATTATAAGATAATATATCCCTTGATGCATGAATTTTAATTATTTCTAATGTGCATCCCAATCATATCACCTGTCTGACAAAAACTGAAGTTTAGTGGCTGTACAGATGCAGCATACTGAAAAGGCTGATGAGACACAGTGTCTTCTGGTGAGCCAGGGACGGGATGCCTAGCTCGTTTGCCTCGAACGTTGAATGAAGTGGAATGTCTGCAAATCTGTCATGTTTTACCGAGTAGTAAGAACTCATGTGGCTCAATTCCCTATAAATGGTTTCCAAAGAAGCTGCATGGGAAGTTCTATTTAATTAAATGGTGAGTTTTGATCACCCGCAATGAGGTCCTGGAAGGTAGCCAGTATCTGATGCAATGCGGAGTGAAGAGGGATTTTTGGTAGGATGTGTAGAGGGATTACTGAACAGCTAAACAACTGCTGGTGATAGGCTGATAAGTGGTAGGAGAGGAGCTTTGCTAAGAGCATACTTCAGCAATTGCAAACAGGGCAGAACCACTGTGTACACAGAATATTTGTAGGAGACTGACTTACTCAGAGACAGGCCAACACAGTGACCAGATCTTAAAAGGAGATCCACCAGGCTAAGCAAAGGCTTATTCTGGTCTAAGATGTGGTGTCCTGAAATCACTCATTCTATGGTCAGTTTTGTGTCCTTAGTTGAAGATTCCATTTGCTGTTTTCTTTTCTGTCTTAATCCAGTTCTAAAATAATCATTTTGAGGGAAAGCAACATGACTTTAAACACATGCTAGGATATGTGTTATTTTTTTCTGTGTGGAATAGCATTGCAAAAAATAATTTGATCACAGAGAACATTGAATTATTAGTAAATATTTGTAGTGTATGAAGCTTGTGGCTTCTAAGAACCTCAAGGAAACACTTCATTATATTGTAAAATTGTGTGTTGCTGTATCTTTATCAAACTACGTAATAAATGCTTATGGATGGTGATATATTGATTTCTTTTATAATCTATCATATCTATAGATAGTGAACTTTAATGTAGTTTTAATTTGTAACAAGACATGACATTATTGTATATGTACTATGAGGGGAAATATACAAAATGGATGAAAATAAATAATTTGTTAACTGCTAATTATGGATCCTTTCACCAGTTAGAATTTTACCTGCCACATAACAGCAATAATCTAGCCTTATCTCTTCTCATGGTTATTTTCTGGTAGTCTGGTTTGATTTAGTAATTTAGTTACAGGTGTATTTTTTCAAACTATTTGTAACCATATATGATAGTCTTAGTTCTAGTTTATCATAAGCTTTCTGGTCAATCAAATTACAATTTAATCTTCCTTTTAGAAATAAAATATGGTGATGATAAATGGAGTGTCTACAAATATATTTACATGTAAATCATTGCATAAATAAAATCATTATAGAAATGAGCAATAGTTATTTGAACAACTGACACATACCTGTTTAAGTAGAAAATGTATCAGGCCATTTTGCATGGCCACAATATTTAGTATGGTGGAAAAAGCTCAAGAGAGATTATAAGACATAATGGATACATAGGATGAGAGCTATGACATTGTATTTAATAAACACAATGTCATAAAGACATAGTAGTTATTTTAAATAATGCAATTAGGAAATAGGAATCTATAAGTGAGCAAACAATATTCTCTAGGGCAATGAATACAATTCTTCAGTGAAATGTAGACAGACTATGCGCCTACTTTTTAATTCTCAGAGAAATCTCTTACATGGCCTACTTTTAATAAACCAAATCTTTGTAAAGTATACTTGGTGGTCTTATTTTTTTTTTACGAAGTAGAAAGATTCTCTGATTAGAAAGAAAATTTAATGTATATTATATTACTTAGTTCAAATACCACTCTAAAGTTTAGAATATTGACTCTCAGCCCTTGTCTATATGAAGATAGTTTAAAGGAAATGATTAAGGAAAATACCATTTATTATAGACGTGTCAGCTATTATACAACTTGGCAATATACAATTTGGTATTAACTGAAAAATGACGAGAAACTGAAAATGGTGAGAAACTTAATGTCAATAATTACTGGAAGCATTCATTCTGTGTAAACAAGTGGACTAAGATGAGGCTTAGTTATGGAACTATTGCTTATCCTACATCTTCATTTTTTTGTATTTCAAACAATAGTTTGTGATCATAAACACCACTGATGTTAATTCAGTTGTCCATCATTCAGAGGATCCGAGAAGTTTATGGTAAAAGCCAAACAGGGAAGATTTTTGTTTACCTATTTTTCAAAAAAGTATGGTGATTTTCTCTCATACTAACAGCTACTTGGTTGTAGATTAAGACTACTTCAGAACAGGGAATTAATAATTATCATTTCTCATTTCTTGACAGGCCTTCCTGCAGCTAGAAGGACTGGCAGAACTAACTTTCTGGCTTCAAGGTGGGAGGTTCTTAAGCCTGTCTACACTCAAGCTGTGCCGCATGACAACCCAAGATCTTGAATTGATCTGGAAAGTGCTTTCAATTAAGCAGATGTTTCTCTCTGTCATACGAATTACTCAAAAGCTTCAAAATGCCTTCATACATCATTCTGTAAATTTTGAACTAATAACCTCATGTCCCAGAATCACTCACCACAGTTCCTAGGACTATTCATTACTGCATTCCATCTAATGTATACTATATATGAAGGAAGTTGCAAGTGGAAAGCAAGAAACAAATATATTTGGCTCAGATGTATCTACACATATAAAACCCACCTGTTTATGTTAGAGAAAGTTATATGGGCATAGGGAACAGAGAAATAATGATGGGATTCAAATAGCATGATATCTGAGAGTATTATCAATCTTAAGCTACTGACATGTCACATTTCTTGAATATCTGCTGTATTATGAGAACTTCTCAAAAGCAAATGCCCCTCTCTTAGAATTTCTTAGCTGCATGTAATTCTTTGTAATAGAGTAAAGGCCAGCTGGGTTTTTTCTGTCCACTTTAGTATATCTACTACTGTTTTGTTCAGTTTATGTTTAGCTAGTCATGTTGGTGAGACCTTATGGCTGTAGCTTATGACGTTCTTAATAGACACAATTACATAGCAAACCTCTGAGTCCTCTAGTTTATCCTCTGCAGTGATCTCAGGAGAAAGCACGTTAATTGGTTATCCAATATCGAATAGTTCACCTTGAAGATATACATACAAGTAGCATGGAGGTTAAGCAGGTTGTATTTATGTAACAATAGTTAATGAAGAAATACAATTTCAATTTGATAATTTTAAGGACTGTATGTAGTGGGAGCAGGTTAGAAAAAGGGAAGGGAAGGAAGACATTCTGTAACTATATTATAATCTCAGAAAATGAAACAAATGCTTTTTTAAAAGGAAATGATCATCAAATATATTACTTGTGAACTTAATGAAGAATGACTGCAAGAATACTCTTACTTATGACACCCCTACTCAACGAAACATTCTAGACAGGAAGCTATTGAAGAGAAGTCTTAAAAGTTGTGATAGGGTTTCTGAAGTGTAGCCCTTCACAGTTGATGGCTTCTGGCATGGACAGAAGTGGGGAAGGACTTAGTCTTTTTAAAGGGGTTGGCCACTTGGAATTTGATCATGCCCCAGTAAATATATGAGCAACACAAATTAGACTTGCTGTGTTTTTATTTTCAATTTCTTTTGAGGGGAAGATTACAAGGGTGTGAGAAGTATAATCTGGGAAGTCTAGTGAATGTGATCCAGCATCTTATATGAAACTCCCAAATACTAAATAAAAATTCTATATTGCAAATCAGATTAAAGGAATATAATGATGATTTGCATATAATAAAATCACTTACTTTATCAGGGCCTTAGATCCTGTGCAAATGAACAGAAAATCTCATTGCAACTCAATCTATCACGCAAGCTACCTTGTGAAGCACCAGATATAATTGTCCGCATCTCTGCTTTCCAGTGGATTACTTTCTTCATTCAGTTGGGAGCCTTCATCACCTAAGACATCATATAACTGCTTTCTGCTGCGATTACTGTGCTTGTATCATTAAAACGTATGTGGAATACTGTGATGTACAACATACAGTGCTTACCATATGTTTTTGAAAAAGAAGAATTTGAAGTCACAAAGGAATAAATCCCCCTTATACTACTTTGAGACAGAGGAAAGGGAAACAGGTAAAAATAATCTCATCACATTTGAGCAAAGTATCACTCAACAAGGAATTTCTAGATAATGAGAATTTAGTGAGATGTAAAATTGACCTCACAACCCATATATAAATATGGGGGAGGGGTTCTGGTGCAGTGTAGAATGCTTACCTAATGTGGCAGATTCTGGATACAATTTCTAGCACAGAAGACAGAGCAAAACAACAAAAATGGTCTGTTGATTCATGTTAACTACGAGCTATAAAGATCATGTATACATCTAACCTGAAGACTGAAACAGCATACACACCTAGGATTATTGCTGTTCTTTAATAAACTATAAAAGTTAAATTGCTTTATTGTGGAAGAAATAGTACCTTTCCACCCAAATATAATTGTTGTTGCTTTTATAGATCATGAGGATTATACTTGTTAATATTATATTTTAAAATGTTAAATTAATTACTATCCTTGAGATTTGACTTAGTCATAAATTATTATACTTCTCTTTTCTTTTTAATTTAGTTAGAATTATTTTGATCTATGTTCATGAGTGAAATTATCATTTTATTTTTAGTAACTAAATATTTTGTCATGTTTGCTACCAAAGCAATTCTTGCTTAATTATATTTGTTGAATAACCTCATTCTTTATTTTGTAAAAACTATGTAGAATAGAATTTTTCCATGAAATAAGCAATTGACTTCTTGGGTTTCCTATAGTGTGAATTTACTTTGTGAAAATAATTTCAACAAGTTTCATTCATGAAATAATGGTGATGTAAACTTTCCTAAGAATTTCTTCAGTGTATTCAATTTTGACCAGGTCAGGCATGATTTGGGGCAGGGGTGGAGGGCCTTAAGAACAGAGTCTTACGGCTGCTTAATATGTACATTAGCTAAATTCAGATAGTACATCCTGATGTTTAATTATCTCTTAATTTACTAAAAGTGTAGCTGACTGATTCATAAATTTATGATAAACAATGTTTGACTCTGTTCATTTCTAAATAATTGTGTTTTTTCTATCCAATTTTTCTTTTCTTTTTTATTTTTTACATTGGTTAATATTTTCTAATATATACTAATATTTAGGCTGAGAAGCACTAAAGAAATGTTCAACATCGTTAGTCATCAGGGAAATGCAAATCAAAACAACCCTGAGATTCAATGGACCTGGGGGCAGGGTTCAATGCCCCACTGTAGAAAATGCCAGGGTGGGAAGGCAGGAGTTGGTGCAATTTTCTGAAATCCTGGAGAAAATTTCTTTCCATATGAGAAAAAGAAAGATGTGGTTGGAGGCAGAGTAGAGTAACAGAAGCAGGGCTCATAGAAAACCAAAAGATACAACTGTTCACATGAGACTAAGTTCCAGGTTATGAGTACTTCATGGTGTACTGTTTGGGACAAGTATTCCTAACAGAAAAAAAAAACTTCATGGTTGTTCAGTCACACATAAGTATAAGCCAGGTTATAACCCATATGAGCTGGGCAAAGTTTACACAAACTAGCTACTTTTGCTCAGTGTTATCACACCAAGTCAACTTCAAGCATTCTGGTGTGTTCCTGTGAAAGGGAGGGTGGGAGTGACAGGAGGAGTGGATTCACAATCTTTACCTGTTTGTATATCTAAATTAATGTGCAAACAACTTAGGCTTCCACAATTTGGCAGCATCTGGACCACAAAATAATCTGAATAATTGACTAGCTCCTCCACACCCAGGAGATGTTTTAGGCATGTACACAACTACCTGCTTCACTTGTTAATGCTTGTGATTCTTTTCCAAGGCTTATTAAAAAATAGAAGAAGTGCGAATGGGTGCTTGGGAGAGCTTGAAGGAAAGGGGTACACGATGTCATTATAACTTCCGAAGGAAGCACTAGCAAGGCATTCAGCATGGTTTTGCTGACCGCCAAGGTGGCTTTGGGTTCTGCGCAATCTGTATCAGTTATTTGAAAAATCGTTGTGTAGCAACTGACAAGCTTAATAAAGCTTAAATGTTCTGTGTAAAAAGGGACAGATGGTTCCTGCATGATGTGGTTCATAACATGCACCTACTTGTTTCTTAAAACATGAATCTAAGAAAGCAAGCTCTGGATTGGAAAAACCATAATTTTGGGGCTTGAGAAGCGGCTCAGAGACAAATGGCACACAGAGCAAAGGACTGCTGCTTCTAGAGTCGATGTGAAGACCAAGAAACCGCGTTGCTATTTGTTGTCATAGAAGTTTTTATGAGCAAGAAAATGTAGTGTTATCAGTTGAAAAATTAATGTTTAATACACCTTCCAGATCCCTCTGGGTTGCTTTTTTCCATAGGAAATGGGTTTTCTATGCAGTCCAGGCCAAGAAATTGAAATTTGTCTCTTGTGAAATAAATTGCTGCCTATATTTATCACTAACTGTTATAAGAATTTTGTATGACTGAAATAGCCCGAATATTCATCACATCATCACAAGAGCAGAATATTGGAGAAGGACTGATGCAGGAGAAATATGCTGGAACTTTGCATAGTAGGTGATATTTCTCATAATTTTTGTAATCATACAAGAGTTTTTGCCTAAATAGGCAATGTTAGCAGGCCCTCGGATTTTACATATATATATATGTATACATACCCTATAAAATTATAGTATTTTACTCCAATTGAAACAAATGCCCTCTCCAATACTGTAGTAAATTTAAATTAAAAGTCACAATGTTCACTTTCAGTTAAGCACTACTTGTGAGACAGATTTAAAATTTCTAGTCAGGAAAGATAATCCTAAAATCTAGAGTACAGGATATTATAAAGTTAATTAATTCTAGTATATATAAATCTTAACATAAAAAGATGAAAATACTTTACAACATAGACATGTGTAGTGATTTAAATAAAAACGACCCCCATAGGCTCATGTGAATGCTTAAGAGATGGCACCAGAAGGTGTGGTCTTGTGGAAGTAGGTGTGGCCTTGGAGGAAGTATGTGACTGAGGTGGACTGTAGGGCTTCAAATGCTCAAGCCAAGCACAGCGTCTGTGTCCTGCTCCCTGCAGATCCGGATGTAGAAGTCTCAGCTTCTTCGTGGCTCTGTGTTTGCCTGCATGCCTTCATGTTTCCACTACGATGTCAAGGAACTCAACCTCTGAACTGTAAGCAAGCCCCAGTTAAATTCTTTCCTTTCTAAAAATTATTTTGGTCATGGTGTCTCTTCACAATAGAAACGCTGAGACATCATATAATTGAATATACCCAAAAAGATTTAAAAAAAGTAGTTTGAGTACCAGATGACCAACCTTTCCAGTTCCTTCCACTGTTATGCTTTCTATTCACTACGGTACTGTGAGAGTCCTGCAGAAACTACATTTAAGATGGAATGGGAGCAGTATACTGTCAGAGTGAAGAGGGGTTTGAGAGTACATAGTATTTATTCACTGTTTTAAAATTATTTTCTGTAGTTATACAATAAATGGAATTATAAACAATGCAAATAAGTGTAAAAGTTTAATTCAAAGTCATCAAATAAATCATTTTCTGTGATTGATTAAATTTTTTGAGATTCTTAGTAATATGTGCCACAAAGTGAGAGTGACTGCTACAATGAAGATGGGATTTGCCTGCGGCAGAAGCGAGTGACCAGTTCTCTAGCGCTTTATGTTTGATGTACAGGATTATTCCGACATGTTCCCAGCCCAAAAGTAAGGGGAAAGGTCAAGTATTTCACTTTTCAGGAAACATGACTAGCCCCTAGACAGTAAGAAATAATCTCTTGCCCTTTGGAGTAACGTGACCCTTTATCTCTGCTCTTTCTAGAGTACCTATCACTCTGTGTGATGGAATAGTGCTCTGATCTTCATGTTCTACTTAAGCCTTTGATGGAAAGGACTAGCTCCTGTCATTCATATATTCAAGTCCCAACCACCTGGTCATGTAGAAAAAATATAAATGTCAGTTACAGAAACTGAGTGAATCTCTTTATAAAACATACTAAACTAAGCCAAAACTACTGCCACACACTATGCATGAATGCAGAAGATCACTTCCAGGTCCTTTTCTGCTGTCTGCACAGCCTCTGTTACCTGAGAGCATCTCTCTAACAGTCAGCTGTCAGGGTCATGTAAATATCTCATGGGCATTCCTGAGGCATGTACTTTCCAAGGATCTGCAAATAAACCCAGTTCACAAAATTAAGGATCCTGATAGGAGATACTTGATGTGAGGACATTCATAACACAAATAGAAAGAAGGTGGCAAAGAGGAAGATACCACAGAGCTGTGAGCAAGCTCTGTTTGCCATCAAGCATCCTTCCCAAAGCTTACTTGTGATTCTTCAGGAAAGATGGCTGGGAGACCGACGGTCTACAAGACAGATTTCACTTTTTTGTAGCTTAGTGCTTAACTGATGAAGGAATTGCAGTAATGAGGTATTAAGAAAGAAGTGGATGTTTCTATTTGAACTACACAGAATTGTGTGGTGTGTGTACTATTTATAAAATGTCATGTTGTAGCAGGAACAGTTCACACATAAAGCTAAACAGCATTTAGGCAAGATAATTTTTCCCCTTGAATGTAAATTAGTGAATTACCCTTTTTAAGTTTGGGCTCTAACACACATTTGTGCTGTTTCCACTTCCCCACTTCTTTTGTGGGAAGGGCAGATGTTTTCCATGTTCTTTGAAAACACAACAGATCTCAAGGCTACTATTTACCCAGATTCCTTTTTTTGGTTTTGTTTTACTTTGTTTCCTTGTGAGACTGGCTTTCTTCATTTTGTTATCCTCAGGACTGGAATTTTATTATTTTCTCCTGTAACAAACTAATGGTAGTTTTTCTTCCTGCAAATCATACCTTATCTTTGGAAGAAAAAAAATTCTTTTACTAGAGTAGGTTCTTTGTATCATGGCTTTGATACTTATCAATGAACTTTCCCATAAGCCATCATTTCCTGTGTGCTTGTGATGAATCCCAATCCCTTTGAAGAAATGGTCTGTGCTTTCTGAATCCCTAGAATGTGGACATTATAACCCTCTTCACTGTTCATTCAACTATTAAGGTAAAAACCTCATTCTTTCCAGCAGTACTGCTAATGGTATCCTCTGAAGTTTTTACATTCTGTGTAGTATTCACAATTAAACTTTGATGGGGGATTAATACTGGTTATGGACTTGTGTGTGGTAAAGAACCAGTGCTTAAGCTACTGACAAATGCTAAAAGTTCACTGGCTATATAGAAATTAGCAAAACATCAGTGCTATTTCCCATTGGCACTGATTGTTTAATATGTATACTGTTAGTCCAAACATTAGAGGAAAAATAAAACAGATAAGTATTCTTACTCTATTTTTAACTAAATGAAGAATCTGATTATATATACAGCAAACATACAAATATCATGTGACACTGGGGCTATAGCTCAACTGGTAGAGTATTTGATGACTGTGCCTTAAGCCCTGGACTGTATGTTCAGCACTGTATAAACTAGGTATGATATTATACCTCTATAATCTCAGCACTATGAGCTGGAAGCAGAGCGCTTAGAGATTCAAGAACAATCTTGACTATAAAGTAAATTCAAAGCAAGACTGAGCTATACATGAGATCCTGTTTCAATAAAATAATATAATGATAATAAATAAGAAAAGAAGACATAAGGAAAATTTAAGTTCCAAGGAGTTTAGTTAATGGGATTTTCAGAGGCAGAATAGGTTTTTATGTTGTGTTGGTTAATTGCTCAATTAATGCGTTTTTCTTTGTTTGCTTAGTAAATTGAATTCCTCTTGTATGCCAGCCACTTAGTTAAACAAAAATGCATATGTGGAGTAATATTACCACAGTTGAACTTTATTTGCAGGATATTCAAGCAACATGTGCACTAAGTTTCCTATTGCTTTAAAACCTTGCTTCCCATCTGTAAAGTGATCTAATGATTACAGGATAAAACTTGAGATCACAACCAACCTAGCCATGGTATGAATCATGAGAGTGCTTTTTAGAAATGTTTACTAAATGTTGATAATATCATAGTCACCATTGTTGTCATTGTTGCTTTCAACTTTCTGTGGATATATCTATTTATTTCTCTCTCTCTCTTTCTTTTTTTTTTATTGAGTATCTTCTTCATTTACATTGCCAATGGTAAAACCTTTCCCAATTTCCTCCCTCCCAAAATCCCCCCTCCCCTCCTCCTCCCACCCCCTGCCTCCATGTATATGCCCCTCTACCCAACACATTCTCACCTCCCCGCAACATTCCACAACCCCCCATCTGTTTCCCTTTGTTGGGGCCTCTATTGAGCCTTTACCTGACCAAGACCACTCCTCCCACTGATGCCCAACAAGGCATTCTTCTGCCACATATTTGGCTGGAACCATGTGTACCCCTTGGTTGCCGGTTCAGTCCCTGGGAGTCTTGGGGCATCTGGGTATCCGAAGTCATTGTTCTTCCCATAGGACTGTAAACTCCTTCAGCTCCTCCCGACCACCCTCCAGATCCTCCATTGGGGACCTCAAGCCCAGTCCAATAGTTGGTTGCTAGTTTCTGTTTCTGTATTTGTAGGGGTCGGTCAGAGCCCCTCTGTATACCTAGTTTATACAGGGCCCATGGCATGCTCCTTTTGGTACACTTCTTGTCGTAGTGTTGGGGTTTGGTGACTGTTTATAGGATGAATCCCCATGTAGGGCAGTCTCTGGGTGGCCTTTACTTCAGACTCTGCTCCACACATTGCCTCCCTTATTGCTCATGTAAGTATTATGTTCCCTTTCTCAGAGGAACCATAGCACCCTCACTTAAGTCCTCCTTCAGCTTCCATTCAGCTATTAAAAACAATAAATTCATGAAATTCTTAGGCAAATGGATGGAACTAGAATGTGTCATCCTGAGCTAGGTAACCCAGTCACAAAAGTACTTATTTCTCTAAATGATTTATTAGCAGGTTACACCACTAAAACAGAATTATAAAATCAGCTGATCATTGGCCTTTCTATAATAATAACTATAGCTATAGCCTCAACTATATACAAGTTTTATTATATATGGTGGATACTGCTATGATTAATTGTATTAATGAAGACCAATCAAAAGAAAGAAAGCAAATGACATTTATTAAGAGTTCTCTATAACTGAATTATTAGCTACCACTACACGAGTTTTTACAGACTCAAAGGAAAGGGGTGTGTAATGGACTTCATAGCTGTGAGATGGACTGGGATTAAAGTCTCCAAAGTAACTGCTTGGAGCTATAAATTTGATTTTCCCTGGTGAGTGTCAAGTTAATTAGAAGAGGGTCAAAGAAAACTGAGAAGCTGACAGTTATTGATCAAGTCCTGACTATTTTGAACCAATTGTTAGAAAGTTATAGTTTAATTTCTAGGATTGTTGCTTGATATATTAATAGCATATTGGCTTCCTGGGCTAGGGTTTGAGAAACAATGTTATGGGTCATGTTTACTCTTAGAAATGGTCAAGCTACAGTCCATTTTCACTCAGTCACTAAGAGTTTAGGATATGGAGCTGGTGATCTTGGGAAACCTGAGCCCTAGATCTAAATTGTAAATCTTTTTATACCTTACTATGTTAGCTTGCCATAGAAAACATAATAGTTATCAACACTTAGATTTTGTATAATTAAGAAGTTAATATATAAACACTTTAAACTGTTTGACCCTTATGATTATTGGGTGATTATTTAAAAGAGAGAAAATTAAGGATATAATAGGTTCACAATCTGTAAAGTTATGACAGCTTGAGTGACATTGGCATTTTGTATCAACGTATATGCAATTTACACCTAAACAATTTAGGTTTTTTTCTAGTATGCCTTCATGATAGAACAAGTATGTTTCCTTAAAAGCCATGTAGATTCTCAAGCCTTTTTCTTTTCCTGTCATGTGGCCTTGAAGTACATTACAGTGGAGGAAGTACCTTCCTCTGCTCATTCATAGTGAGCTTGGTATATGAGACCAAACTGTCTCTGCTTTCACTGAAGACTTACTGATTTGGCTTGAGCAAAGGTTCTAAATGCATTTAGACAGTTTAATTTCACTTTTTGTTTCTGTCATTGCCTTGTGAGTGTTTGCCACAGGAGACCTTTTGCACAGTGGTTCTCAACCCTCCCGTGACCCTATAATACAGTTCCTCTTATTATCGTGACCTCCAACTATCAAATTATTTTTGTTGGTACTTCATGACTCTAATTGTTATGGATTGTAATGTAAATATCTGTGTTTTCTGATGAGGGGTATCCCACCGTCAAATAAGTCATGACCTACAGATTGAGAACTTCTGTTTTAACCTAAGACCAGAGAGAACTTAAATGAAAATGTACCTACATGTGACCAGAATCTAGTCTCCTGTGACTTCAAACATCTTAGTTCCTGCTTATATCTGAAAAAATATAAACACTTCTTATAAAAGCTGACTTTTTCATAGAGTAATTTACTATGCAACATTATTGCAATGATAATATACAATAGAAAAAATAGATGAAATATCTTGCCAACAACTTCATCATCAGTGGATTAAAAACAAGTGTCCTTTTACCTGGAGGAGAATATTGAGAAGCTGAGACAAAGAAGAATAATGTGCTAATGAGGTAGAAGTGACTGAGGCTGTCAGGGCTCCTGAGCTGGGGATGTCAACATGGTTTTTGCCTGGGCAATAATGTAGCTGGTCACATTAATCCATAAGAAAAGGAATTATATCCAAAGAGACTTCAAGAAGAATGCCATTGGCTTGAACATGGTAGGGGAAAGAGTTAATGTCTCTATCTAAAGCAAATATTTCCTAACAGCATGGAGAAATCTGTGCAACGAAGTAAAAGTTATTCTAGACTAATAATAATCAGTATATATCTCATAATTTCATGGAAAAATTCCAACTATTAGAAGCATGCTAGTGGTTAGAATTTAATATTTATGACTATAAAAATCAGGCCTTTTTTATTTATTTTATTTATTTATTTATTTTTTTATTTTATTTTTTTAATATTTTTAAAATCAGGTCTTTAGAAATACTGTATATATTTGAGGTGATTCCCCAGTTCTGACACCAGATTGAAATTTAAGTCCATGCAACTCCTGATATTTTTGTTTATAGCATCAGCCCTTACTGTGAATTCTGTCAGCATGTACCACAAAACCTTCCTATGTTACTGCCAGTCACAGACAGGTCTAGATTCTAAATTCTAGATTCAGTGTACATGCAGACAGAAACATTATTTTCTTGGCAATGAAGAACCCTGAAATGTATGTACACTGTACCAGGTAAAGTATACAGTATTATTGCTAATTATCTTCACCTATTAGACATTAGATTTGAGGAGATACCTCATTTCAGCAGTGGTTGGGCTAGCCTATACTCTACGCAATCCAAATTTAGTGTTTATTCCAACAATCATCTCCATTTGCCAAAGCAGTGGACTTAAAGAATTCCTGTCAGCAGAATGTAGGTCTTATAATAAAATTTAAAATATATATATTCTTCATCACTCTTCTACTTAGAAAGGGAATGCAAAAATGAGAGAAGCTAGGCTGGGATGAGACTACTGTGGATAAATGTACTCACCAGCTAACAGACACTAGTTAAATTCCGAGAAGGAGAGAAGCTTCACAAAGCCATCCGCTGATCCCCAGTACTCCAGGCACAGCCACATACCTGTGTAAATGAAACATTGCATTCCCACATAAATATGCAATAATAATAATAATAATAATTAATAATAATTTAACACAAGAATGAATGAAGATAAAAACACCAGGAGGATGAGTTGTAAGTGACTATGGAAAACATAGAAATACAATATCCCATACTCAGAGGTACCAAAAAGTCCTCTGTCTCATCACCTAGAAACAGTTTCAATGACTGATCAGAAAATGCTGTGTTGCCCCTCCACTCAGGGCAATCTGAGCAGCAGTATAGACTTTTCACGAGCTGGTCACCCACAGAATTCATCCTATCTAAGCAGCCTGCACAGCTCTTGAGTTAACTGCCATACCTTCATCAGAAAGCATTGATGAAAGCAGATGACACTTGAGTCTTAAACACAGAGGTTTTAAGAAAAGATATCTAGATAATTACATTGAAATACTCTCTGCCACTATTGCATGCTCTGTATTTTTGGCCACAGGGGTGTGGCAACTATGCCGAAATCACAATGTTCCTATAACATTTAGGCATGCTATGCCCATCAAGTCATTTGTATTTACCCCACATGACTGCAAAATCACTGATGCCCATTACTTGTTTGCTTGGTGAGTCCATGTTAAGCTAATTTCACTTTGTTTCCCATTCTGCCTCTACTCCTTGCTTATTTTCATTAATGGGAATATATACTTCAAGAATACAAAACAGTGTATATATGTGTATATATATATACACATATATATATGTATAATATATATATATATTCCTATATGTATAATACTTATGAATTTTTGAAAGATGAAAAGAAAAAACAGAATAAAGGATAAAATGGTGCATAAATTCTCCAAAAATATAATTTATGATTTTTAAAAGATATATATATATATATATTCCTATATGTATAATACTTATGAATTTTTGAAAGATGAAAAGAAAAAACAGAATAAAGGATAAAATGGTGCATAAATTCTCCAAAAATATAATTTATGATTTTTAAAAGACTTAATGGCACCTTAAAATTTAGAAATATGTAAACACCAAGTAGAAAAAATACTTTTCTAAAAAAACCTATTATTTTAGTATTTCATAAACATATATACACACATACATATATACATATATAATAATTCTCTTTATGTATCATTACAAGCATGATTTTATCTATCTGTTATTTGTTTGTGTTACAGAATTGGTGAATGCTTGCATATATGCAAGTTATATGTAAAATTTTTGACATTTATTTATTGGAGGAGGGCTGAGCATGCCACAGTGTTTGTGTGGAGCTAAGAGAACAACTTGGAAGAATTATTTCTCTCCTATCATGTGAGTCCTAGGGATCAAACTCAAGTCAACGATTTTGACAGTGTGATTCTTTATGCACTACGCCATTTCACCAAACTTCATGTATTTTAAGCAATGCATAATCTGTCATTGTACAGTCTATCTACAATGATATTCACTTAGATTGTTTACAGAGTTTACATAAACACTTTGGTTGTTATTATACAAATTACCAAACTAAATAATCTTGATCACATAGTTTTAGATGTTTTGGAAAACACATTGCAGTTACATTGCTGTAGGATCCTGAATAATTATAGTCATAATTATTAAATGTCCCAAAGGTATTACTCACATAGTTTTTGAGGCTTACTTGACTTTGTTGGAGTAAATGTGACCTTGCTGGAAATAGCATGTGACTTTGGGGGTGGGCTTTAAGGTCTCCTATGCTCAAGCTAAGCCCAGTGTGGAACACAGTCTCCTCCATGTTGCTAGTATATCAAGATGTAGCTCCCTTAGCTCCTTCTCCAACACCATGCCTTCCTGAATGCTGCCATACCTCCTACCATGATGATAATGGACTGAACCTCTCAATTGTAAGCCAGCCCCAATTAAATATTTTTCTTTATAAGAGTTGCTTTGGTCTTGGTGTCTCTTCACAGCAATGAATCCCCAAGATACTCTCATTGCTAGAAAGCCGTCCTTGTGATTGCATAGCCATGTTCTGAAATGTCTGACACAGCTATGAAAACCTGATTTCCAGAGTGACCTCATGATGGATGTGGTCACAGAGGACTTCTTAAGAATGTATAAGAAGATCCTGCTATACCACTCCTGGGCATATACCCAAAAGATTCCCCAGCATGTAATAAGGATACATGTTCTACTATGTTCATAGCAGCCCTATTTATAATTGCCACAAGTTGGAAAGAACCCAGATATCCCTCAACAGAAGAGTGGATGCAAAAAATGTGGTATATATACACAATGGAGTACTATTCAGCCATTAGAAGCAATGAATTCATGAAATTCTTAGGCAAATGGATGGAGCTGGAGAACATCATACTAAGTGAGGTAACCCAGACTCAAAAGATGAATCATGGTATGCACTCAGTAATAAGTGGATATTAACCTAGAAAACTGGAATACCCAAAACATAATCCACACATCAAATGAGGTACAAGAAGAATGGAGGAGTGGCCCCTTGCTCTGGAAAGACTCAGTGAAGCAGTATTGAACAAAATCAGAGCAGGGAAGTGGGAAGGGTTGGGTGGGAAAACAGGGGGAGGGAAGGGGACTGATGGGACTTTCGGGGAGTGGGGGGTCCAGAAAAGGGGAAATCATTTGAAATGTAAATAAATATATCAATAAATTTTAAAAAAAAAGAATGTATGACCTAAATGTAGATTAAACACTTGGGTGAAAAGGCACTAAGATTCAGGAAAGTGACTTTACCCAAAACTAACATATTAATAATAATTGAGTCAAGACACTCTGGGCTTAGTTTGAAAACTCCAATCCATTACAGGAAAAATATATCAGCAGAGACCAAAGATTAACTGAAATTCTATCATCCACAACTAAGCTTCTCAGCTTTGGGTGATATTTCTATACATATGAATCAGATAAATGGATGGATAAATGAGTATATATGTATATGATATAATAAAAAATAATATAATGTAATACATACAAATATAATAAAAATGAGTATGTGTATGTATGTGTGTTCATATGTATATGTGTTTAACACTGTCAAAACAGAGTGCACAAATGGAGTCATATGACGGGTATACTGAGTGCTTGTGAGAAAACTCCAAGAAAACAATTCTTGTAACCTCAGTTTCTTAAAAAATAATAATAAACATGAATGTGCTTTTGTTCCCTTTCCTATGGTACCAAATAGGAGTAAGTCTACTTTAGACTATACATTGCAGCTGGTTATTGTTAATAGCTTATATGCCTCTTGGCAAAACATGTCTTTGCCATATGTGACTTGTCCTTGTTATTGTGATTTGCCTTACTTGTGATTAGTCTTAATCCTTAGCATATAAATTGATGCTCTCCATCAAATTGGTTATTTTATGAGGTTTTAGACTACCTCAATTTTAGGCTCCATTTTTCCAGGCTCAATCATCTCTAGAGCAATAAACATAATACATAAAAAATTATTGTTTACAATTTTATTTCACAAATATTCAAATTTTACGTTAAGAGCAACAACAACAAAAATCAGTTAAAGGAACTTCTCAACCTTAGGATGAAAGTTAATTAACTATAAGAACCTCAAGATTCTCACAGATCCTTCCAAAAGTCATTATTATTCTACAACACCTGCATTAGTTTAAGTCAGTGTCTCAGCCTGTGCTGTGAAAGCCCACAAATAAATCTTCTTACAGGGCATCATTGACTCCTTCCCACACTCCCCAATTCTGTTGTTACTATTATTATTATGATGGGATGGTAATGGCATTTAAATTCTGTTCTACTGCCATAAATATACTCATAATTGCAGCTCTCCATCTCAGTTCTATATTCAAATAAAGTCATTTCTTAAGAGATAGGGTGATTTTCCACACATTCTTCTCTGTGCCTGTTCCTAATGTATGGTCCCACAGATATGTCTCCTGTACGTTAATCTATCCCTCTTAATGAAGCTTCTTCAGTCTAAATAGTGCATCTTTCCCTGTAAGTTTACATCATGGTATCTCTGATTTGATGCTCTGTTACTTTTTAATGGTTTCCAGTGATGAGCACTACTCATTACCATGACCACAAAGTCCCCCTGTCCTAACAAAGCCCATCTTTGGAACAGATTGCATTGTTTCTAGAAGGCAAAGTTATGGAACACAAATGTTCCTCAAGTTCACCTCTCTGCTGGGACTGAAGGCCCATTCAGCAAAAGGGAGAGCATGTATGGTACTCTAAGTCTTGCCAATTATCCAGGACTATAAAGTTATGGATCGTGGTGAACGGCTACACAACAAAACCAACATAATCCCTAACTACATTCTTCTACGTACTTATCTTTATATCCACAGAAATGTATACTTCTCATCCTTCATCAAGGAAACTTCTTTTGGAACAGACAGAAACCATTAGAGAAACCACACATGACCAAATGCAGGGTTGTAAAGTCCAGCCACAATTGCTACACCTACCATGTAACTTCTGTACCTAAGGTTTAGAAATTGTGGAAGAGCAAGCAGAGATTACAAAAGCCAGAGAAAGAGATATTTTACTGACAGAGAGGCTATACCCAGGAAGTCTCACCAACATGATGTCTGCCTAAACATGACCTGAACAAAGAAGACATCAATAGTTATGCTAATTAGTAGAAAGAAAGTTCATGAGGCCTCAACCTGCATAAAGAGCTACAGAAAACTAAGGAATGCTACAAGTGGGAAAATTGTCTTCCCCAGGGATGAGCACAATTTGTTATGTAGTACCAAATGGTTAGCCTTGAAAACACATATGAACAAATACGGACTGAGCAGCTGATATTTTTATGTTTAGGAACATACACAAACATGTAACAACAATTAAAGTAAAAGAAGCCATGAATTTGACTAAGAGTATGGTGTGGGATATAGAAGGAATTGGATGAAAGAAAGGGAAATGAGGAAATGGTGTCATTATATTCTTAATTTTTTTTAAAAAAAATATTTTTCAAAGAAATAAGAAATAAGGAAAAGTAATAGAGTTGGGAAACTAAAACAAAGCCAGGCCACCATTGGTTCTCATTTGTTTTTAATGTGCTATACATTTCAGCTTAACATAAATTCTTTAAAATTTCTCATATTAGATATTTAAAGCACAGTGTCTACCATCTGGGGAATTTCTTTGGAAACATCTGGATAATGACTCAGTATTGTGGTTTCCATGTAAATGTATAGAATTATACACACACACACACACACAATCATGGAGTAGAATTTTAATCAGTATCAAGAGAGTAAGTTTAAATTTTCTGGAAATCTTCCGGGTTTATGAAGTTGTATGAATCACATTTTTATTTTAATACAGTTATTCTTTCTCAGTATATTGTTCTAGATATATATGACAATACTATCTACATATGTCATATATCTATATGACTATATATATGTATATATATGAGAGAGAGAGAGAGAGAGAGAGAAAGAGAGAGAGAAATAGAGAAATGTTGATATCATCATATGCATCTACAACAATTGTAGTTCTTCTCATTTGTATGTTTGGTAGAAGCAAGCATGAAAAACCTTTCTTATACTTGTTGGTCAGGAGAATCCAAGAGATTCCCTAAACAATATAAGCTCCTGCTACTGTTCTCGGTTGCCTTCCAGAATTTGAAGGTAAGACTGGATTACTGAAGATATCAGACACTTCAGACACAGGATGTAACAGACTTAGAAGCCTTTTTCCTGGGGTTTAGCTCATATAGTATCTGATAGTGCTAAGAAACATAGCTGCCAAGAGAGAAAAGCAATTAATAGTTCTTCTAAAGCTTCCACTGTGTGGAAATCATAAAACTGTTGTTATATAAGAAGGTGAGATAGTAATTCTTACAAATAAAAATGAAACCAAAGTATACAAAAGTGTTCACCTTTGAAGGAGTGCTGATGCCCTTACTGTCTGTGCATCATCTGAACACAGGGTTAAATTCAGGAAGAAACGCAAATAAACACACGAGGAAAAACTGACTCTGAAGTGGCTGTACATATAAGTCCCCAGGATCAGAATTTCTCATGCAGATGAAACAAGGAAGCTGTTCTAGCATTGAAAGACTGAGCTCCAGGAGATGTGGCCAGGTAGAGTGGGTTCATAGCCTATTTCTATTTCATTGTAAATATGATGAGAAGCAGATCAATATGTTCTGAATCCAAAACACATCTAACATGCTTTATCCTGCTGCATAGCTACCATCAGACCCAAATGCCAGTATAAGAGTTCCTAACTGCCATATGTTTGTTAAATTACATATCTTAGATGTAAGCTTCCTTTTCCGTGGCAGAGCTTAATTATCATAACTTGTAGTAATTTTGTGGAGGCTGTACAAAACTGATCCCAGTAATGTGCTCAGCACAGCATGCAAGACAGGTATTGTTCAATGAGTATAATCTAGAGCTTCTGGTACTACATGGATACATAATTGTTGTTGTTAAGTAAATCTACTGAAAATCTCAAGGGAAAAGAATACCTGTGTCTAAAAATGAAAACATTTGAAGAAGGTAGAAATTGTGGCAGAGATGGGTTATAAGAAATGAACTGAATCATGAGTGAGGACAGGAAGATCATTTGGGATGGGGAGAAGAAAAGGGGGAACAAATGCAGCCAGTGGGGGAGGGGACATGTATGTATGAAGATACCATGCATGACTCTGCTTACTAACTAAAAATTTTAATTTAAAGAGACATACTCTCCGTTGACATAATACTTTTAAAAATAGATGAGGGCAAGGGTTAAGTCAAAACTTTGCTTTTAAAAATGACTTTGGGATATTTCCCATTTAATTTTACTTTCGTTGCTTTTCCTCCTCCCTCTTCCTATCTTTTAATAAACCATAACAGTGCAAAACCCAAGCAGGGCAATATGTGATCTTTGACACCACTTCATAGCACATTTAGTCGTCTTGCCTAATTTGCTGAAGAAGTGTAAAAAACAGGAATATGTGTGAAGCAATTAACAAAAAAAGTGTGTCATTATGCACCCTCAAATAGTCCTCAAGCTAGACACAAAATACTAGGTTATTTAGATCTGTTCTGCTCACTTTATTCATTCGACTTTGTACCAAGACAAGTTTGATGACTTGAAGTCACTGTCAAAGACTCACAAATGTGGCAGTCACTGTGTAGCTCTATTTACTGCATTTTACTTTCAATTCTACTGTTTATTTTATATTTACATCTGTACATCAGCCAAGAGTAATACATCTAGAGAACACATAGTAACAATGAATAATTTAGTAGACTGAAAGCCTTTCCTCATTTTCATATGAAGTCCAATTAGAAAAATTGAAATTTCTTTTTAGCTGCACTTGTACATTATTATGATACTGTCTGGAGCCAAGTTCGGCTCTTAGGTTGCTCAGAGATGCTTTATTCAAAATTAAAGTAGTAAAAATAGTTTTATGTGTGATCACCATGGTTTTAAAAATTCAGCTTTATGGCTGGCTTCAGCTGTTACAAATGTGTAGGGGACCTACATGCCTTCCATGCATGATTATTGGTTGCTTGTTTAGTCTCTGCGAGCCCCCATGGGCAAAGGTTAGTTGACTCCTTATGTCTTCTTGTGGTGTCTTTGACCACCCTGGCTTCCTGAATCCTTCCTCCAACTCTTCCAAAGTCTCCCTGAGCCCAGCCTAATGTTTGGCTGTGACTCTCTGCAACGTTACATTTACATTAGCTGCTAGAAGCCAGTTATGCTGGGCTCCTTTCTGCAAGCATAACTATCTTTTTTTTTTTTTGATTGGATGCTTTCTTTACATTTCAAATGTTTTTCCCTTTCCAGGTCTCTGCTTCAGAAACCCTATATTCCATCCCCACCCCCTGTCTCTATGAGGGTGCTCCCCGACCCGACCAAGTCCCGTCCTTCTGCCCTGGCATTCTCCTACACAAGGGCATTGAACACCCTCAGGCCCAAGGGCCTCTCCTCCCACTGATGTCCAAGAAGGACATCCTCTGCCACATATGTGGCTAGCACCAAGGGTCCCTCCATGTGTATTCTTTGGTTGGTGATCCAGTCCCTGAGAGCTGCTGGGGTCTGGCCCATTGACACTGTTGCTCCCTCCACAGGGCTGCAAACACCCTCAGCTCCTTCTGTACCTTCTCCAACTCCTCCATCAGGGATCCTGTGCTCAGTTCAACGGTTGGCTGTGAGCTTCTGACTTTGTTTCACAGGCTCTGGCAGAGGCTCTCAGGAGACAGCCATATCAGGCTTCCATCAGCAAGGACTTCCCTGCATCCACCATAATAGCATTCAGGTTTGGTGGCTGCTTATGGGATGGATCCCCAGGTGGGGCAGGCTCTGCATGGCCTTTCCTTCAGTCTCTGATTCACACTTTGTGCCCATATTTCCTCCTGTGAATATTTTGTTCACCCTTCTAAAAAGCACTGAAGCATCCAGACTTTGGTTTTTCTCCTTCTCCTCTGTGTAAGATATAGGAATCTGTATAAGGCAAAGGAGGCTTAGTTGAATGCATGTTGCCTGCTATATGTGAATATTCTTGAGTATTGTTTGAGAATTCTTTTCAGCCATGGCAAAATAAAACTGTGTTACTTTCATTGGGTGAAACTTGCCAGCTTCCACTTAGACTCTGCTACTGGGCACTTCTGAGATAATTTATAATGATTGGTTTAACAAGATTTATGTTCAACACCAAATGTATTAAACCTGCAATTGCCTCTGCATGCAGCAAAGCGTATTATCCCATATATTGGACCAAGTTCATTGGCAATTAACTCACTATTTTATCAATATGTGTCATATCTTGGGTCATAGACTTTCCATATTAATGCATTAAGAACTTTATGGAAAATACAAAATTTAAAAAGCAAACCTGCAAATATAAAAATAAAGGGGTTTGCAGGACCATAGGATGAACAACGGATATGAGCCACCCAGTACTCCCAGAGCTTCCAGGGACAAAGGCATCAACCAGATAGTACACATGGAGTTACCCATGGCTCCGGACTCATAGGCAGCAGATGATGGCCTTATTGACATCAAAGGGAGGAGAGGTCCCTGGTGCTGGAAAGGCTAGATGCAGCAGTGTAGGGGAATGCCAGGACAGGGAAGCAGGAAGGAGTTGATTGGGGAACAGGGGGAGGGGAGATGGCTTATGGGACTCTTGGGGGGGTGGGAATCTAGGAAAGGGGAAATCATTTGAAATGTAAATAAAAAATATGTCTAATAAAAACATAAAAAATAAAAATAAGAAATGATAAAGACAAAACAAACTCCATAAACATCATTGATCTTCAGTGCCTAACTTTTGACAAGCCAGTTTGTGTCTCCTGCTTCACATCGAACTGAATCCCTGCATGCCACCTGGATCACCTTCTACTTTTTATTGATATTTTTCATTGTTGATGCCAAATGAATGGGGGGAAATTCTAAATTTAAGATGATACCTCTCTATGTAATGATGATGCTAAATAGATCCGATTAATTATTTAATTGAGAGGAATGGTGTGTAACTCCCATACCCTCTTCATGGATTGAATGATGAAAATACTTCACACAAGTAGAAAACATTAATCCAGATTTTATATTTAGCTTATTGAAACTTATTCTAGGAAATCTGTTGTTTGAATACCTCCTCTGAATCAGCCAAATGGGAAAGTTTATACTCAGCATGGTTTGTCATTTTTCAAGTGTTAAGATAAACAAATAAAAAATTGATACAGGATAAAAAATAGAAAAGAATCCTTTAAGATGGTTACTTAAAAATAGTTTATTTAATACAATCAAATACTTTTGCTTGATTTTCTCTTTCCAAAACATGCTTTATTAAACCTAGGACACAAACGTACCTTGAGGAAACGTGAGGCATTTATCCTCAAGTTAGGACATCAGTTTGAATTTGTTGAGAAACTAAGTTCAGAGAGCTGGCCACTGTTTAACTTATTTTTTTTTTATGTTTTTAGCCCATTATCTGAGTTTCAGGTCTTCATAGAGTTGGTCATGGCTGCCAATAGAAGCCACTATTCAGTTAATTAGTTAGGTCTAGTTTCCAGTGTTGGTACACTGACAGGACTCTACCCTCACAGTTACCTGATAATAGCGAGGTATGCTCTTCCACACAGTTACCTGGCACCATTATAAAAGGGGATGCTTGCCTCTCCTCTCTCTCTTATTCTCTTATTCTCTTGTTCTCTCACTCTTTTGCCTCTTGCCCCCTTGTTCTCCATCTCTCCCTCCCCCTCTTATGTGGTAATGACCTGCCTTTCCTTCTCTACTCCCCCCGCCCCCCACTCTCTGCCCCTCTCTACCTCTACCACTCTCTTAACTCCCATCCCCATGCCCTGAATAAACTCTACTCTATGCTATACCACTGTGTGGCTGGTCCTTCAGGGGGAAGGGATGCCTTAGCCTGGGCTCACAGAGACCTCCCCTTCCCCCACACCTCACCACATCCCAATAGAATATTTCTTTTACCTCTTTATCTTTTTATAATCACAATATTGGTGCACTGTGACTCTGATCCAGAAATTCTGCAGGGTTTGCATCACATCTCAGCCACAACCACATTTGCTAGCCCAAATCTGGTAAGCCCCCCATTCCCTACTAGTCAGACTGACCATCCATATGGTCCTAGGTATTTCTTGAGCTCAGAGCTACCCCTGTGCTACCCTGATCCTGTTTGAATACTGAGATTTCCTTTTCTTCTTTCTCTCTGCTGAGAATTCCAGGCCAGGCCTGGAAAACTGCTCTTTAGCTCAGGAGTATCAGATGTTAACTCCTTGTGTCAGTCTGCTATAGCTTAGACTTTCCCATAACCTTCACTAGCATGACTACCTGGAAGCACTCTTGCGTGAGAAGGGCTTGGCTGCACAGGATCCTGTGCACACAAGAGAGCCCCTTCTCTCTATCTCCCTTTCTCTTATCTCTGTCTCTGTCTCTGTTTCTCCCTCTCCCTCCCCCTCTCCTCCCTCCCCCTCTCCCTCCCCCTCTCCTTCTCCCTCCCTCCTCCTCCTCCTCCTCCTCCTCCTCCTCCTCCTCCTCCTCCTCCTTCTTCTTCTTCTTCTCTCTCTCTCTCTCTCTCTCTCTCTCTCTCTCTCTCTCTCTCTCTCTCTCTCTTTGCCTCTCTGCCCTGCTTGACTACTTACACTCCACTGGTGCTGTGAGCCAGAAGCACGTTGCTAGGATACAAAACGGGCTACTTTGGGCGCTTCCTTTTCCCAGCCCACCTAGGACTCTGACACTGGGCCAAGACTTCTGACTGCTAGTAGGAAGTTTCACCTGGGAGCAGCACAGGCCCAATCCATGGGGTGTCCTCTGCCTCTGACTCAGGCAGCACTGGCCTGTAGTATGATTCTACTCCAAACCACTGGCCCCAGGGCCACAATCTATTGGCTGCCAGCTGTGTGCACCAGCTGTGTGTACCTCACGGCTTGCCTGCCAGTACAGTTCTATCTCAAGCCATGGCTGTTAGCTCTTAGTCTGGTCCTAGCCAAATATTTCTGTGCTAATACAAAAATATACTTTTCTCTACCTACAGAACCTGTCTGTCAAAGTAACTTAAGGCTCTCATTCCTGTTTTATCTTGACTACTACTATTAAATTCTATTCAGTTATAACCATAGCTCTTAGTCCTGTCAGAAGTTTGTTAATTATTGAGTTTATGACAGACAGAATTCCCCAAACCTCTAACAGTTTCTCCCATGAGGTCTCAGAAGATGTGGACACAGCTATAGGATGCTGCCTAGATTGTAATATGACAATTACTAAAATACGCAGTGGACAAAACTGGATACTCTGAGTCCACTGACTTAGCTCAAGAAAGGTAAGCCATTTCTCATGTCACTCATAGCCATTCCACAGAGAAAAAGCCCTACATCTTCTGTGCTTGAAAGCCAGACTGACAGCACAAGTTGCTGTGGAGACCATGGAGACCACAGAAAATTGTTGGCTAGTGGACCCTGTCATTTTTAAATAATGTAACTGCTAAATTATTGTTTATTCTTCAGACTTCTGACTACATTGATAGCTAGAAGTAAACTTACACAGATGTTAATCTGTTACTTCCTTATCTTCCTCTTCTTGCTTTGCCACTGTCCTAATATTATCTGAGTTCCTATATATCTCCCTAACTCTAAAAAAAAAAAAAATCCCACTATACGTTCCAACTTTTTAATCTTGTTTCTTCTGTCTGGTTTTTGCCTCTCCTGAAACTCACCTGCATTCATTAGGAAATAAATTATTAGTAAGAACCATATGAACATCATGGAAAGTCAAGCTATAAGACTGAGTGTACTAGAACTCCTTAATAAAGCCAAAGGAGTTAGAGGTATAGGAACTCAGACTGTATTCCATTTGAGAAAGTTCGCTCAGCAAGAACATGCACTCTGACCAGATCATCAACACCAGCCACTTCCCTTAGAGGAAGGACCGATACTAGGTTAGGTGTTCCTGGAGGAGAAGAAGGACTTGGGGATCTGACTGTAGCCATAGAATTCGTGATAAGAGGGGTAAAGGTCAGAGCCAATGCAGGGCTTTTGGAGCGACCTGTAGTTGGCACAGGAGGTGGGTAGGGGTCCAAAGAGGTAGAGCTCATAGGCTCTGGGGCCTGGTGAGGAGAAACTGAGGAGACAGTTTGGGTTTTCAGTGGTGTTGAGGCAGGTCTACGGTGGAGGGGAGATGGCCCATTGGTAGGATCATTGTAGCATTGTCCAGTGGAGGGTGTGTAGATTTTATAGCTAAGAGAAACTGGGTTGGGGAGCATGGAGAGCAGAGAGAGGGTTGAGAGTGAAGGTAGATGGAAACTTGAACATATGAAGTGTCATTCCATTTACCAAACTGCTAGCAGTATGTATGAAGATCTCTTAAAACAATTGGGTCTAGCATGCCATTAGGTGGCTCTTTGGTTTAATTATCTAAAGGGTATTGAATCCAGACCTTATTGCAGAGGTGTTTCAGTTTTGAGGGCTGCAAATCAGGCATTAATTTCAGAGATTTGAGATTTTCCAGGATACATCCCAGTGGAGGTATGTTTGAAGACAATTTATCCCTCATTGTGTGACGTGTGATGGCGTTGTCACTGAACTTTTCTTACCAATGTCCTGAGAAGGGCTTAGTGATGGGGTCAGTATATGGTCAAACTAGAAATTCAGGACATCACATGAATAACTAGAGATTTCAGCAGAAATTTTCCTGGAAATTGCCAGAAAACAATTCAACTTGGTACCAGGAATTTTAGGCAGGCTACAAGAGTTCAAGGGATTCGTGAACTGCTTTTGAAAAGGGAAATCACTTAAAGGCCTATGTCCTAACTCATGGGTCAGCCAGGAGGCAGTCATAAGGACCAGTGCATTGAAAGTCAAACCCTTAGCCTAAAAGAGGCTGGCCATGCACTATCTGTGCAAATAGGGTTCCTCCCACCAACTAGAGAAGCTACTTACCAGTCAATATGCTGGTGTATTTGTTGGATTCTGCAGTCAGGTAGCAGGAAGTGTGAAACCATGTGCTCAGTGTGGCCAGAGGCCAGCTCCTCCACGTGGTAGGCTGGGGTGGCACAGTTCATATGGCAGAAGTCTGAGTCTCTCAGTGGCGGTGGCAGAGGAGGTGGCTCAGATGGTCTGCACAGTGGTGGAAATCCATCTGGTGGATGACAACGGGTGCCAGCAGATGGAATCCACTGGTGTAGCAGTGGTGATGACAGTGGCTACTGTCCCACAAAGCATCTGTTCTCTGGTGACAGTGGTGGCTTCATGGTTGCCCTGGGCGGCAACAGCTCCCCTGCATATGGATACTCAAAGTCTCGGTTACCAATGTTATGATCATAAAAAGATAAATTTAAGAATATGTTCTATGTAGTGTGGTGAGGTGTGGGAGACGGGGATGAAGCATGCCTTCCCCTGAGGAACCAGCCACACAACGGTATAGCATAAAATAGTTTATTTAAGGCATGGGGAGGAAAGTTAAGTGAGTAGTAGAGGAAGAGAAAGGCAAAGAGAAGGAGAGAGTAGCGAAGTAGAGGCTGGCCAGCCATGACCACATGGAGAGAGGGGAGAATGGAAGGGGGAAGGGAAGAGAGACAAGAAAAGAGCAAGGGGATAAGAGAGAACAAGAGAGAAGGAGGCAAACAGCCCCTTTATTAGTGGGCTAGGCCTACCTTGCTGTTGCCAGGTGACTGTGGGAGGGGATTCCAGACAGAGTACCAACAACTAGCAAACCCATCAAGTATAAAGTTACTTAAAATATGTAAGGAAGACTAGACACTTAAAATATGCTGAGGGATATTAAGTTTACACAATTATTCACAGGTCCAGAGTTTCATTAAATACTGTGTGTGTGTGTGTGTGTGTGTGTGTGTGTGTGTGTGTGTGTGTGTGAGAGAGAGAGAGAGAGAGAGAGAGAGAGAGAGAGAGAATGTTTGTGTATGTTTGTTCAAGCTTAGCTGTGTTCAGAAGAGGAGAAGAGTATTTAACTTAA
Source organism: Apodemus sylvaticus (assembly GCF_947179515.1). Classification (NCBI taxonomy): domain Eukaryota; kingdom Metazoa; phylum Chordata; class Mammalia; order Rodentia; family Muridae; genus Apodemus; species Apodemus sylvaticus. The sequence continues at coordinate 137,684,493 of NC_067477.1, read as the reverse complement.
AAAGTAAAAAACATTCAAGAGCTAATATTTTATAAAATAGAAAGAAAAATATGTACCCATTGATTTGACACACACTAGCCCACCATGTGTTCAAGTCAATGCAGGGAGTACTTGAGTTGTTCATCAAAACACCTGCTTCCCCTCATCATGTGATGAATTGGGCAGTGGCATCCATTCCGAATATGCAACTTTACTGATTTTGCTTAAACATTTTGAACATGCAAATCGATGTTCATATAAAATGTTTATAGCACAATTGAGATAACACAAAAAGTCATTTGAATTTTACATGGCTTTATTTTTAACAGTACTTTGCCATTTTGTTGTTTTGCTTAAGGACTTGAGGTTGTGTCATTATCTACAGTAGTAGTAGTATGACTCTGTACTCCCATTGTGTGTGCATGTTGTCTTTGCTTTCACACCAACAGTGGTTCAACACTGGGCACTTTGCTTTGCAGCTTATTTGTACTGATCCACACATTTTCTTTTCCATAGATGTCCATATGGTGTCTCAACTTCATGCTTTAATCTATTCAACGTTTCGGGTTTTTCCCATCTTCTGGGAATACTCCCACTAGTTTGCTTTATCTTGCAGTATTGCTATTTTTAACAGCACACACATTTTGATCTCTTGGCTCTGTCCAAGTACCGATTTTTACAATATTAAAATAAGTTAATTGCTGAGAAAGGTGGATGACTTTTTAAAGTCCCTTTCCTCAAAATAATTTTCTATCAGATAAGTTTAGAAACTTTACCTTTTCTTGTGTATTTATCTATTAGAAGTATTTCTTTTTTCCCATGTTTTATTCGATATATTTTTAATTTACATTTCAAATAATTTCCTCTTTTCTGGCTCCCCACTCCCCAAAAGTTCCATAAGCCCTCTTCCCTCCCCCTGTTCCCCCATCTACCCCTTCCCACTTCCCTGTTCTGGAATTCCCCTATACTACTGCACTGAGTCTTTCCAGAACCAGGGGCCACTCCTCCGTTCTTCTTGGACATCATTTAATATGTGGATTGTCTTGGGTATTCAAAGTTTCTAGGCACTTATCAGTGAGTGCATACCATGATTGATCTTTTGAGACTGGGTTACCTCACTTAGTATGATGTTTTCCAGCTCCATCCATTTGTCTAAGAAGTTCATGAATTCATTGTTTCTAATAGCTAAATAGTACTCCATTGTGTAAATATACCACATTTTTTGTATCCATTCCTCCATTGAGCAGCACCTGGGTTCTTTCTAGCTTCTGGCTACTACAAATAGGGCTGCTATGAACATAGTGGAGCATGTGTCCTTATTGCATACCAGGGAATCCCCTGGGTATATGCTCAGGAGTGGTATAGCAGGGTCGTTGGGAAATGTCATGCCCAGATTTCTGAGGAACTGCCAGACTGATTTCCAAAGTGGTTGCACCATCTTGCAATCCCAGCAGCAGTGGAGGAGGGCTCCTCTTTCTCTACAGCCTCTCCAACACCTGCTGTCTCCTGAGTTTTTGACCTTAGCCATTCTGACTGGTTTGAGGTGAAATCTCAGGGTTGTTTTGATTTGCATTTCCCTAATGATTAATGATGTTGAACATTTCTTAAGGTGCCTCTCGGCCATCCGAAGTTCTTCATGTGAAAATTCTTTGCTTGGCTCTGTACCCCACTTTTTATTAGGGTAATTTGGTTCTCTGTGTTCTACCCTCTTGAGTTCTTTGTATATATTAGATATTAGCCCTCTGCCGGATTTAGGGTTGGTGAAGATCCTTTCCCAATCTGTTGGTTGACATTTTGTCCTTTTAACAGTGTCCTTTGAATTACAGAAACTTTGTAGTTTTATGAGGTCCCATTTGTCAATTCTTGATCTTAGAGCATAAGCTATTGGTGTTCTATTCAGGAACTTTTTCCCTGTGCCCATGTCCTCAAGGGTCTTCCCCAGTTTCTTTTCTATTAGTTTCAGTGTGTCAGGATTTATGTGGAGGTCCTTGATCCACTTGAAGTTGAGCTTAGAACAAGGAGATAAGAATGGATCAATTCACATTCTTCTGCATGCTGACCTCCAATTGAACTAGCACCATTTGTTGAAAAGGCTATCATTTTTTCCACTGGATATTTTCTGCTCCTTTGTCGAAGATCAAGTGACCATAGGTGTGTGGGTTCATCTCTGGTTCTTCAATCCTATTCCATTGATTTGCTTGCCTGACATTGTACCAATACCATGCAGGTTTTATCACAATTGCTCTATAGTAATGTTTGGTCTGGGATACTGATTCTCCCAGAAGTTCTTTTACTGTTGAGAATAATTTTAGCTATCCTGGGTTTTATGTTATTCCAGATGAATTTGAGAATTGCTCTTTCTAGCTCTATGAAGAACTGAGTGGGGGATTTTGATGGGGATTGCATTGAATCTGTATATTGCTTTTGGCAAGATGACCATTTTTATTATATTAATCCTGCCAATCCACAAGCATGGAAGATTTTGACATTTTCTGAGGTCTTCTTTGATTTCCTTCTTCAGAGGTCTGAAGTTCTTGTCATATAGGTCTTTCACTTGTTTGGTTAGATTCACCCCAAGATACTTTATGCTGTTTGTGGCTATTATGAAGGGTGTCATTTCCCTAATTTCTTTCTCAGTCTGCTTATCCTTTGAGTATATAAAGGCTACTGATTTGCTTGAGGTGATTTTTGTAGCCAGCCATTTTGCTGAAGTTGTTTATCAGCTATAGGAGTTCTCTGGTAGAGTTTTTTGGGTCACTTAAGTATACTCTCATATCATCTTCAAATAGTGATAGTTTGAGTTCTTCCTTTCAAATTTGTATCCCTTTGACCTCCTTATGTTGTCTAATTGCTCTATCTAGGACTTCAAGAACTATATTGAAAAGATAAGGAAAGAGGGGGCAGCATTGTCTAGTCCCTGATTTTAGTGGGATTGCTTCAAGTTTCTCTCCATTTAGTTTGATGTTGGCTACCGGTTTGCTGTATATTGCTTTTACTAGGTTCCTGTCCGTTCCAAGACTTTTAGCATTAAAGGATGCTGAATTTTGACAAATGCTATTTTCAGCATCTAATGAAATGATCATGTGTTTTTTTTTTCTTTGAGTTTGTTTATGTAGTGGATAGCATTGATGGATTTCTGTATATTGAACCATCCCTGCATCCCTGTGATGAAGCCTACTTGATCATGGCAGATGATCAGTTTGATGTGTTCTTGGATTTGGTGGGCAAGAATTTTATTGAGTATTTTTGCATTAATATTCATAAGGGAAATAGGCCTGAAATTTTCTTTCTTAGTTGGATCTTTGTGTGCTTTTGGTATCAGTGTAATCGTGGCTTCGTAGAAGGAGTTGGGTAGTGTTCCTTCTGTTTCTATTTGGTGGAAGAGTTTGAAGAGTATTGGTGTTAAGTCTTCTTTGAAGGTCTGATAGAATTCTGCACTAAAACCATCTGGTCCTGTGCTTTTTTTGGTCGGAAGGCTTTCTATGACCCCATCTATTTCTTTAGGGGTTATGGATCTGTTTAGATGATCTATTTGATCCTGATTTAATTTTGGTATTTGGTATCTGTATAAGAAATTGTCCATTTCCTCCAAATTCTCCAGTTGTGTTTAGTGCAGGATTTTGTATTAGGAGCTGATGATTTTTTGAATTTCCTCAGTTTCTGTTATATCTCCCTTTTCATTTCTAATTTTGTTAATTTGGATACTGTCTCTGTGCCTTTTGGTTTGTCTGACTAAGGGTTTATCTATCTTGTTGATTTTTTTCAAAGAACCAGCTCCTGGTTTTGTTGATTCTTTGTATGGTTCTCTTACTTTCTACTTGATTGATTTCAGCCCTGGGTTTGATGATTTCCTGTCTTCTTCTCCTCCTGGGTCAATTAGCTTCTTTTTGTTCCAGGGCTTTCAGTTGTGTCATTAAGCTTCTATTGTATGCTCTATCCAATTTCTTTTTGGAGGCACTCAAAAGCTGTGAGTTTTCCTCTTAGCACTGCTTTCATTGTGTCCCATAGATTTGGGTATGTTTTGCCTTCATTTTCATTAAATTCTAAAAAAATCTTTGATTTCTTTCTTTATTTCTTGCTTGACTAAGGTATCATTGAGTAAAGTATTGTTCATTTTCCATGTGTATGTGGGTTTTCTGTTGTTTTTATTGTTATTAAAGACCACTTTTACTCCTTAGTGAACTGATAGGAGGCATGGGATTATTTCGATCTTCTTATATTTATTGAGGTCTGTCTTGTGACCAATTATATGATCAATTTTGGAGAAGGTGCCATGAGGTGCTGAGAAAAAGGTATATTCTTTTGCTTTGGGATGAAAAGTTATATATATACATACATACATACATACATACATACATACATACATACATACATACCTTAAATCCAATTGGTCCAAAGTTTCAATTAGTTTCACTGTCTCCCTGTTTAGTTTCTGTTTTCCTGATCGGTCCATTGAGGAGAGTGAAGTGTTGAGGTCACCCATGATTATTGTGTTAGGTGCAATGTGTGCTTTGAGCTTTAGTAAAGTTTCTTTTATGAATGAGGGAGCCCTTGCATTTGGAGCATAGATGTTCAGGATTGAGAGTTCTTCTTGGTGGATTTTTCTTTTGACCAGCAAGAAGTGTCCTTCCATGTCTCTTTTGATGACATTAGGCTGAAAATCAATTTTATCTTATATTAGAATGGCAACTCTGGCTTGTTTTCTGAGACCATTTGCTTGTAAAATTGTCTTCCAGCCTTTTACTCTAAGGTAGTTTTTGTCTTTGACACTGAGGTGTGTTTCCTGTATGCAGCAAAATATAGGGTCCTGTTTATGTATCCGGTCTGTTAGTCTATCTCTTTTTATTGGGGAATTGAGTCCATTGATGTTAAGAGATATTAAGGAATAGTTGTTATTGCTTCCTATCATTATTGATGTTAATTTTATACTTGTGTGCTTATCTTTTGGGTTTGATGAAAGAAATTTAATATTCTGCTTTTTCCAGGGTGTAGTTTCCCTCGTTGTAATGGTGTTTCCCCCTATTATCCTTTGTAGGGCTCAGTTTGTGGAAAGATATTGTATAAATTTGGTTTTGTCATGGAATATCTTGGTTTCTCCATGTATAGTGATTGAGAGTTTCACTGTGTATAGTAGTCTTGCCTGGTGTTTGTGTTCTCTTAGAGTCTGCATGAGCTCCGCCCAGGATCTTCTAGCTTTCGTGGTCTCTGGTGAGAAGTCTGGTATAATTCTGATTTAGATCTTCCTTTATATGTTACTTGCCCTTTTTCTCTTACTGCCCTAAGTATTCTTTCTTTGTTTAGTACATTTGGGGTTTTGACTATTATATGACGGTAGGTATTTCTGTTCTGGTCCAGTCTGTTTGGTGTTCTGTAGGCTTCTTGTATATTCACGGGTATCTCTCTCTTGAGGTTAGGGAATTTTCTTCCATAATTTTATTGACGATATTTGCTGGCCCTTTAAGTTGTGAATCTTTACTCTCATCAATGCCTATAATCCTTAGGTTTGGCTTTCTTATTGTATTCTGGATTTCCTGGATGTTTTGGGTTACAAGCTTTTTGCATTTTGCATTTTCTTTGACTGTTGAGTCCATGGTTTCTATGGTATCTTTGGCATCAGAGATTCTTTCTTCTATCTCTTGTATTCTGTTGTTAATATTTGCATCTATGGCCCCTGATTTCTTCCCAAGGTTTTCTATCTCCAAAGTTGTCTCTCTTTGTGATTTCTTAGTTGTTTCTACTTCTGCTTTTTAGATCCTGGATGTTTTTGCTCAGTTCCTTCACTTGCTTGTTTGTGTTTTCCTGTAATTCTTTGAGAGATTTTTGTGTTTCCTCTTTCATGACTTCTGCCTGTTGATCAAAGTTCTCCTGTCTTTCTTTAAGTGATTTTTGCATTTTCTCCTTATTGGCTACTAACTTATGACCCATATTCTCCTGCATTTCTTTAAGTGATTTTTGTGTTTCCCTTGTAAGGTCTTCTAGCTTTTGATCACTTTTCTCCTGAATTTCTTTAAGAGTATTATTTATGTCTTCCATGTGTTCCTCTAACAGCATCCTGACCAGTGATTTTAAATCCAACTCTTGTTTTTCTGGTGAGTTGGTCTATCAAGCACTTGCTGTTGTTGGAGAATTGGATTCAGATGCTGCCATAATGCCTTGGTTTTTCTTAGTAACATTCCTACATTTGCCTTTAGCCATCTGGTTCTCACTGTTTTTTTTTTATTCGATATAATTTATTTACATTTCAAATTATTTCCCCTTTTCTAGCCCCCCACTCCCTGAAAGTCCCGTAAGCCCCCTTCTCTTCCCCTGTCCTCTCACCCACCCCTTCCCACTTCCCCGTTCTGGTTTTGTCGAATACTGCTTCCCTGAGTCTTTCCAGAACCAGGGGCCACTCCTCCTTTCTTCTTGTACCTCATTTGATGTGTGGATTATGTTTTGGGTATTCCAGTTTTCTAGGTTAATATCCACTTATTAGTGAGTGCATACCATGATTCACCTTTTGAGTCTGGGTTGCCTCACTTAGTATGATGTTCTCTTATTGTCACTGGCTGCTGGTTCAACCTCCTGTGAACCTTTAAGGCTATTTCCCACTATACTGGATGACTGGGTTTCCTCTGGCACAGATTGCTGATGTGCTGCCTTCCTCTTTTGTGCCTTTGGAGACCTGATGAGTCTTACCTCAAGCAATCTTATATTTAGGTTGTCTCAGTGAACCAGGTGTTCCAGACTGCTCTGTCATGGAGCGAAGATGGCGGTGGAGAGTCACTCCCTCTGTTGATCCTCACATAGGATACAGGCCCCATGACATGCTGGCTGGCAGATGAACCTCCTATGTGCTCAGGTCCTGGGCTTAGGCAGATCCCTGGTGGTTTGCACCCCCAGAGATCTTAAGTTCGAGATAACTCATTACATAGTGATGCTTTTCTGCCCCTGGAGGCAGTGAAGATGGCCGCGAGGAGTCACTCCCTTTGCTGATCTCCACATAGGACACAGGCCCCACGATCGGCCTGCTGGCAGATGAACCGCCTATGTACTCAGGTCCTGGGTGCAGGCAGACCCCTGGCAGTTTGCACCCCCAGAGATTTTAAGGTCAGTATATCACAGTACCTAGTGATGCTTTTCTACCCCAGCAGGCAGTAGAAGATGGCTGTGGGGAGTCACTCCCTCTGCTGCTCTCCAAGTAGGACACAGCCCCCCTCCCACCACTGGCCTGCTGGCAGAGGACCTGCCTATGTCTAAAAGGCCATTTCTTTAGAAGTTTGCGCTATTGAAACTCCATAGTGTCTATCTCATTAGCAACTTAGAGCACAGGCTTCCATTCATAGTCTCAGTTCTCTTGACCTACCTCTTGATTTAAAAGTGTTTAAGCCAATCATGGTTTAGTACCTGCATCCAAGAAAATGTGCTTACTCTTTTGTAAATTTGTCATTAATTTGTTTATTTATAGGCAACCAATGAAATGTAGGGACATTTGTAGGGAGAATTCAGCAGAGGATGAGTCAGGAAAAGTTTGATAATAAAAGTTTGATTGCAATGACATATAAAGTGAATATGCCATAATGAATCCTATTATTTGTATGCCAGCTAAACTTTATCTAAAATATTGCTGTGAAATTCATATTGTCTCCCATAAAAAGAAAGTGACTTCTACTCACAATGAGGCTCAGATTGATCAGAGGGTGGGTTCTCAATCTGTTCCTTATCAAGTGACTATCATGTTTTTATCCACTAACAGTAACTGGCTAAAACCAATTATCTTATGGGAGGTAGACATGATATTTTCTAAATGGATTTTCTTTCCCTATAATATAAAACACCTCAAGTTAGTTTAGTCTGATTACAAAGAACTACAACTTATAAGTAGATGGCATGATAAATCGTACACTTTTTGGTCAATATTTTGACTAAGGTGTTGATATCTAGGTCACTTCCCCTGAGTCCTGGTAGGCTTCACTTTCTTTTTGCTATCACATTCCCAAGTTTTGTTAATTCATTTGTTGTTTAATTTTAGTAGCATAAAAATGTGTAATTTGTAAACATATTCAATGAATTACAATCAGTTATTTTCATTATTTTTTTTCACCCAGAATATACAGATTTTCTCTGTACTCATGACTGTGCTTCTGTGGCAATTTTAACTTTGGCAGTGACGCTGCTCTTCATCTCAAAAATACATTATAAATCGATCCTGTATATTTTCTTTTTAAAAATTTATCAGATTTTATTCTGGAAGTTATTATTCACTCACTGTAAAAGACGTTTGTTTATATCATGAATATAAATTTGGCCTAACAAGTTTATTGGTGCATTAGTTTTAAAATGATTTCTTTTAAAAATGTATTTATTTGTTCACTTCCAATCCAGTATCCATTCTTCCTCTTCTCCTAGTACTCTCCAGCATCCACATGGAGACATTTATTCTCCAAAAAACACCATCTTATGTCTAATGGTGCTTGAACACCCATCTGGGCTCTCAAGCTGCACATTTCCACGGTGTTGCCATTTCTTCAAGAGCTCTTCAAAAATAAGTTTATATTTAAGATTTTATTTTATTGTTAATTGTGCATATATATTTGTATCTGTTTTTAATGTATGTACATGTTCATCTGCTCAAGATGCTCGTAAATATCTTAGACCTTTTTTTAAAAAATTAAGTATATTGTTTATTTATACTTCAAATGTTTTCCCTTTCCTGGTTCCCCCTCCCCTGAAAATCTCATAAGCCATCTCCCCTTCGCCAATCAATCTTCCCCTGCTTCCCTGTCCTAGTATTCCTCTACACTACGATATCAAGTCTTTCCAGGACCAAGGACCTCTCTCCCATTTGGTGTCCAACAAGATGATCCTCTGCTACCAATGTGTCTGGGGCCACAGGTAACTACAAGTGTACTCTTTGGTTGATGGTTTTGTCCTTGGGAGCACTGGAAGTACTTGGTGACACATATTGTTGTTTCTCCTATGGCACTGTAACCCCCTTCAGCTCCTTTGGCCCTTTCTCTATGTCATCCATTTGGGACCCTGTGCACAGTTCAATGGCTGGTTGAGAGTTTCCCACTCTGTATTTGTCATGCACTAGCAGAGCCTCCCAGATGACAGCTATATCCAGCTCCTGTCAGCAAAGATCTGTGGGTGTCCACAATAGTGTCTGGGTTTTGCAACCACATATGGTACGGATTCTTAGGTGGGGTAGTATCTAGATAATCTTTCTTTCAGATTCTGCTCCACACTTTGTCTCCTTCTGTGGGAATTTTGTCCCTCCTTCTAAGAAGGACTAGAGCATCCATACTTTTTTCTTCTTCCTTCTCAGGGATCATTTGACATGTAAATTGTCTTGGGTATTGAAAGCTTTTAGACTAATATCCACTTATCAGTGAGTGCACACCATGAATGTTCTTTTGTGATTGAGTTACTTCACTCAGGATGATATTTTCCAGTTCCATCCATTTGTCTAAGAATTTTATGAATTCATTGTCTTTAATGGCTGAATAGTACTCCATTGTGTATATATAACACATTTTCTGTATCCATTCCTCCATTGAGGGACATCTGGGTTCTTTTCAGCTTCTGGCTATTATAAATAAGGCTGCTATGAACATAGTGGAGCATGGGTCCTTATTGCATGCAGGAGAATCCTCTGGGTATATTCCCAGGAGTGGGATAGCAGGGCCCTGCGGTAGTATTATGCCAAGTTTTCTGAGGAAACACCAGACTGATTTCCAGAGTGGTTTTGCCAGCTTGCAATTCCACCAGCTGTGAAGGAGTGTTCCTCTTTCTTTACAACCTCTCCAGGACCTGCCATATCCTGAGTTTTTTATCTTAGCCATTCTGACCAGTGTGAGGTGAAATCTCAGGGTTGCTTTGATTTGCATTTCCCTGATGAGTAAGCATTTTGAACTTTTCTTTAGGTGCTTCTCAGCCATTCACTATTTCTCAGGTGAAAATTCTTTGTTTAGCTCTGTACCCCATTTTCAATAGGGTTATTTGGTTCTCTGGAGTCTAACTTCCTAAGTTTTTGCGTTCTTTATATATATTGGATATTAGCCCTCTGCCAGATGTAGGGATGGTAAAGATCTTTTCCCAATTTATTGGTTGCTGTTTTGTCCTTTTGACAGTGTCCTTTGCCTTACAGAAACTTTGTAATTTTATGAGTTCCCATTTGTCAATTGTTGATTTCAGGGCATAGGCTAATAGGGTTCTGTTCAGGAAACTTTCCCCTGTGCCTATCTGTCCAAGGCTCTTCCCCCAATTTTTTTTCTATTACTTTTAGTGTGTCTGGTTTTATGTGGAGGTCCTAGACCCACTTAGACTTGTGCTTAGTATAAGGGGATAAGAATGGATTGATCTGCATTCTTCTGCATGCTAGCCACCAGTTGAAATATCACCATTTGTTGAAGAGGGTATCTTTTTTCCACTGGATGAAATTAGCATCTTTGTCAAAGACCAAGTGACCATAGGTGTGTGGGTTCATCTCTGGGTTCTCAATTCTATTCCACTGATCTACCTGCCTGTCACTATATCAATACCATACAGTTTTTAACACTATTGCTCTATAGTACTGCTTGAAATCTGGGATACTGATTCTTGCAGAAGTTCTTTTACAGTTGAGAATAGTTTTAGCTATGCTGGATTTTTTGTTATTTAAGATCAATTTGCGAACTGATCTTTCTAGCTCAATGAAGAATTGAGTTGGGATTTTGATGGGGATTGCTTTGAATCTTTTGGCAAGATGGCTATTTTTACTATATTAATACAGCCAATCCACAATCATGGGTGATCTTTCCATTTTCTGAGGTCTTCTTTGATTTTTTTTTCTTCAGAGACTTGAAGTTCTTGTCATACAGATCTTTCACTTGTTTGGTTAGAGTCACCCCCAGATATTTTATGTTTGTGACTATTTTGAAGGAAGTTGTTTCCCCAATTTCCTTCTTGGCCTTTTTATTCTTTGAGTATAGGAAGTCTATTGATTTACTTCAGTTAATTTTATCTCTAACCACTTTGCTGAAGTTGTTTATCAGCTGTAGGAGTTCTATAGTGGAGATTTTGGGTTCACTTAAGTATACTATAACATCATTTTCAAATACTGATAACTTGACTTCCTCCTTTCCTATTTGTATCCCATTGGCCTCCTCTTGTTGTCTAATTGCTCTAGCTAGAATTTCAAGTACTATATTGAATAGATATGGAGAGAGAAGACAGCCCTATCTAGTCACTGATTTTAGTGGGAATGCTTCAAGTTTCTCTCCATTTAGTTTGATGCTTGGCTACCGGTTTGCTGTATATTGCTTTTACTATATTTAGATATGGGCCTTGGATTCCTGATCTTTCTAAGACTTTTAGCATGAAAGGATGCTGAATTTTGTCAAATGCTTTTTCAGCATCTAATGAAATGACCATGTTTTTTTTTCTTTAAGTTTGTTTATGTAGTGGATTACATTGATGGATTTTGGTATATTGAACCATCTCAGCATCCCTGGGATGCAGCCTACTTGACCATGATGAATGATGGTTTTGATGTGTCCTTGGTTTCATTGGCAATAACTTATTGAGTATTTTTTCATTGATATTCATAAGGGAAATTGGCCTGAAGTTATCTATCTTTGTTGGATCTTTGTGTGGCTTTGGTATCAGCATAAATGTGGCTTCACAGAATGAGTTGGGTAGTGTTCCTTCTGTTTCTATTTTGTGGAATAGTTTGAAGAGTGTTGATATTAGGTCCGGTAGAATTCTGCTCTAAAACCATCCGGTCCTGTGCTCTTTTTGTTTGGAAGACTTTCAATGACCACTTCTATTTCTTTAGGGGCTTTGGGACTGTTTAGATGGTCTGTTTGATCCTGATTTAATTTGGGTATTCAGTATCTGTCTAGGAAATTGTCCATTTCATCCAAATTTTCCAGTTTTGTTGAGTATAGGCTTTTGTAGTAGGATCTGATCATTTTTTTTTAATTTCCTCAGTTTTTGTTGTTACATCTTCCTTTTCATTTCTGATTTTGTTAATTTGGATACTGTGTCTGTGACCTCTTATTAGTCCAGCTAATGTGCCAACATTCTTTTTTTTTTGATTGAATATAGTCTATTTATATTGCCAATGGTAAAACCTTTACCAATTCCCCCCTTTCCCAAAAGCCCCCAACCCCTCCTCCTACCCCTCCTCCACATGTATGCCCCCTCCACTTGACACACATATTTCCACCCCCTGCCTCCACATATATGCTCCACCCAACACACCCCCACCTCCCCGCCCCTTGGTTTCCCTTTGTTGGGGCCTCTATTGAGCGTTTACTTGACCAAGGACCATTCCTCCCACTGATGCCCAAGAAGGCCTTCCTCTGCCACATTTTTGGCTAGAACCATGTGTACTCCTTGGTTGATGGTTCAGTACCTGGGAGTCTTAGCACTGCCAACATTCTTATTCCAACCAGAAGACAGTTTTTCCAGTTTCCAGCCTGACCTGTATATGGAAGGCTTTGCCATTGCCATGGGTCTGAGGTTGGGGATCCTTGATATGACTGCCAGGCTAAACAATGTGAATTTATTTACACTTCATCCATCTTTATACTAAGGAGCTAAGGTCCCCGTGTAAGAGCTATATTCCCTTAACCATATTTTCAGTCCCCAGAAATTAATTTTTTGATAAAGTATATTATTATATTCAGAGTCTCTGAATGTATTTCAGGTTAAATATACATTACGTGTTTTGATTTTATCATTACTTTTTCCTCAAAATATCAGTTTTATGCCTTAACAAATTACTTTCTGATAATAATTATTAAATAGTTTCTAAATAACACTACTTTTACTCCTTTTGTTTGGGCTGCTGATTCTTGGAACTAAGAACTTCTTTTCAGTCTTTGTTGTGTTTGGAGATTTTCACTAAAGCAGTTGCCCATGATTGCCTTATTTTGTATAATTTTTATTTAAAGCTTTTCATGTTCTATTAAATTATGCATACAAGTTTTCATGTATACATTCATATATATCTCATTTTCAAAGAGAGAAACATTTTTCACTGTTCCATGCCCTTGTTTTCTATAATGTACATAGAATTTAATGGATATAGTAAATAATGAATTGTAGATATATAGAATATATAAAATACAGATATATTGTATATAATGAAGATACTTCATACTTTTCTTTTGACAAGGATCATCTTCATTTTTATATAGTATTTTTGCCAGAAATTATAGCACATGCCTATAATCTTGGTACTTGGGATGTAAAGTTCAGAGAATTATAAATTCAAATCCAACTTATATACTGCTAATTATCATTTCAAAGTATTGAGGTACTATCCATCATTTGTCAAATTGTTGTCTGTTTAAATTTCATATAGTTATATTTCTCACTAAGAATTATCAAACAGTTGATCTGAGTATTGATTTCATCTAGTCAGTGTGACTTAGGGCAGATGCTTCGATGTATTCACTGCAATACATACTTCAGATTAGTGAATCTAAAAGGGATAGTGGTTTATTTTGGCTCACAAATTCAGTGATTAGAATCCATTGCTCAGTTATTTAAGTTTGTGACAGCACAGTGTGTCTTAACAGTAGAAGTCCATTGCAGAGGAAACCATTTGCCTCATGGCTTCCAGGAAGCAAACACAGAGAGAGACGATCTAAGGTCCCAATATTCCATTCAGGATCATTCCTTCAACACACTAACTTGTATTCAGTAGACCAACCACCTCAAAATCCAACCAGTTTCCAGTAACATGAAAGGCCATCAGCCAAAAACCTTTAACATGCAAGCCTTTGGGGAACATTTCAGATTAAAATGTAAGCCATAACATTTTACTCATGATCTGCAAAAGCTCATGTGTACCTCACAGCATAAAATCATGTAGTCCATCTTCAAGACTACCCACAGTCCTAAGAGGGAAGTATTTATCAAAGGCCAAGTCTACGGTAGTCTCCTGAGGGGCCTTGACAGAGCCTTATAAATACAGAGGCAGACGCTAGCAACCAACTATTGGACTGGGCATGGGGTCCCCAATGGGGGAGCTGGATGGTTTTCTGGAGGAGCTGAAGGGGTTTACAGCCCCATGGGAAGAACAATGATTGCGGCCACCCAGATGTCCCAAGACTCCCAGGGACTGAATTATCAACTAAGGGGCACACATGGTTCCAGGCAAAAATGTGGCAGAGGAAGGCCTTGTTGGGCACCAGTGGGAAGAATAGTCCTTGGTCAGGTAAAGGCTCAACAGAGGTGCCAACAAAGGGAAGCTGAGGGTGGGGGAGGTGGGAGTGTGCTGGGTAGAGGGGCATATATGTGGAAGAAGGGGGAAGGAGCATGGGTTGGGTTGTCTTTGGGGAGTAGGGAAATGAAGAAAGGTTTTACCATTGGCAGTGTAAATAAAGACGATATTCCATGAAAGGAAGAAAGAAAGAAAGAAAGAAAGAAAGAAAGAAAGAAAGAAAGAAAGAAAGAAAGAAAGAAAGAAAGAAAGAAAGAAAGAAAGAAAGGCCAAGTCTAAGTCTCTCAGTAAAAGAGTAACTACTTTGTGTTCTCCAAATCAATGCTCCCACAGTGTGACAGCCAGTATATGAACCAAATACCATGAAGTGACTAATGACTAGAGTTCTTTGTGTGGAAGACTGGTTGCTTCCACACAGGAGGGACAGCACTGAACCATTGTCACATAGTGTGTGTCTTCTGGTTACAGGTTTTATTTGAGTTGAAAAGTCATATTTTGATTCAGAAGCTGCTTTGTTAGGACATGATTAGAATTGTATTTGGTTATTTCAAATGTTGAAGTCCAAGGCTTTTTCCTTTAGAGTTGGCCAATTGAAATCTCTTGCACTCCAGCTTCTATGAAACAGCTGACAGAGCAACACCTTTTCCGGTATTTCCACAGGTACCTTGTCCACGTGTGTCATAGATTACATTTTTTACATTGTTATTTCTAAGATACTAAATGAAGATTTATATTGACTCCATATTCCTTGAAATAAAACTCTATTTTCCATCACCTTCTAAAAATCAAAGATCTTATAAATGACCCTAAAGGGAAATTTTAATTTTCTTTTAGTTTTCTTTTAACTTTATTTTTCAGTTTTTATAGCATCTTGCACTACAAAAAACCTTTGAGTTTGATATGATGTAATTAGGAAATACATCATCCTAGAAATCATTTCTTAATAAACATCCTGCAGGAAAATACGTTTATAGGAATAAGAAGAAGACATACTGGTTGACTAAATCTTATCTTATTTTCTGTGAAAGGTTTTATTTCTGCTTTATGCTGTATTCTCTCTTTCTCTTTTTCTTGTTACTGGGAAGGGGAGATAGGAAGCAATTAATAGCTATCTTACCCTATAATGACTGTCTTTCCCTATAAAAATCTTTTCTTTTGTCTAGAATGCTTCTTAGAGAGAAAGAAGAAAAGCACTGCTGATATTCAACAATAATAAAACAAATCCTTGAGTCTGTATTGTGCTCATGGCTACATGATGACAAGCAGTGAATCTGATCAGAAAGGAGAGAAAAGAAATATACTGATAAAGTGATCTGAGGGCCAGGTAAGTTGTTTACCTTCCTTTCTGCAATGACAAAATGATTTCCCATGTATTTCAAAATCATGTTGCTCTAAGTACAGTATCCAAAATAAATCTTAAAAATAAAACCCTGGTAACTTAAATGTAAGAAATATCAACATTGATTGCACTGATGGAATAAACATGATTAGGGCAAACTAAAGTTTATATATTTTATCCTCATATGATATGATGTGCTTTCCTGACTATGTGAACTTTTGAAAAATAGCTAAAAGTTTCAGTATTATATAACTATGTTGAGAAACTGGGGAGAGTTCCTGTTTCATTAATTAAAATATAATATTTAGAATGTCTTTCAAGAGAAAGAGCTAATAGCAAGTGACTAAAATCAATCAGGAAGTATTTTATAATATACTATGTTAAGTATAAAAATGCAATTTTATAGCACAAAATTAGTAATTCAGTTAATATTAGGAAAGAGTTACTTTTAAAGGCTCTGTAAGTTATTGACAGTTTATAAAAATGTACCTTAAAGCCATTTTGGTGACACTGTGTTTTGCATATGAAATCAAATTATATATCTTTTAGATGGTATGTGTTGGAAAATTGTTTATTAATAATCAATGAATTTAATATCACTATGTAACTATTAGGACATGTATCTTGAGCTAATGACAGTTTATAAGCATTGATGCTAAACCCGCATATTTTTTACTTTATGATCATTGAACATGTCTTCCCTAAGAGTAGCTTTTGGCATTTCTCTGGACAATGATGTTATTTGGCTGTCCTTAACTATAAGACTATCCACTTTGATTTTATGTACAATACTTTTAGTTTCAGAATTTCACATCTTTCAAGACACTAGCACAGTTGTCAGGTAATAAAACTGCCATTGTTCGAAGTTAGGCCAGCCCCTCTTGGAACACAACACTCTGAACATCACCTTAAGCTATACTACAAACCATTCCTAACCCTGAACTTGAAGCAATAGTAATGATATCAATCTGGAAGGACTTTGAGAGAACTCCTAAACATCAAGTATGTGGTTCAACTCCAGCAAAGTTCTTTTGAAACTCAGTTCCTCTATACATCTGCTAGTTGTCTCTGTCTTACAGCCATCTGTAAGTCAGTTTTTACAACATAAGAGCACCCAGCCATGTATCCATGGGGATCCACAAAGCCTGCATCACCCTCCTCCTATTTCAGGTAATTTGGTATGCAAGGAACCTACCACCAACGGTGAGATACATATTCCTAAGAACTATTTTGAAAGTTGAAAACAGTAAAAAGGTTTGCTCATATAAAAGATATAGAATTTTCTGTTACTTTGTTTAAAAAACAAAACAAGACAAAAACTTGGGTCCTGCATGATTAGCTTGGCTGTTTTTTTTGGGGGGGGGGCGGGAATTTGGTTTTTTGTTTGCTTGTTTGTTTGTTTTTTCTCGAGACAGGGTTTCTCTGTATAGTCCCGGCTGTCCTGGAACTCACTCTTGTGGACCAGGCTGGCCAGAAATTCATCTGCCTCTGCCTCCCAGAGTGCTGGGATTACAGGCGTGCACCACCACCACCGCCAGGCCCAGCTTGGCTATTTTTAGTTAAATACTGGAAATGTTTGAATCCTCCTAAAGTTTGCTTCTAGTATCTGATGAATCAAACAGAGCATTCTTCTATCCAAAGCAGATTCATCATTCATCCCACTGTTCAAAATGTTTCCTGGACCCCTGATCATTGGTATTTCTTTTTGTTTTCTTTTGTTTTGTTGTGTTGTGTTGTGTTTTGTTTTTAAAATACCTTTTGGTAAGAACTAGCCCCAGGGCTGTGTGTACTGAGGAATTCTTCCAGCGCTTATTGTTGATGCTTTCTTCATCTCAATGCATTTTCACGGATCTATTCTCATCTTCATGCTAGATTGGGATTCATTGAGTACACTTGCAGATAGTAGGAAGCAGACGCACTCCTTCAGAAGCTGAATCATCTCGTTGATCAGAGAAACCGATGGACCAGGGACTCTTCGAAGGGACACGAGTGGACAGTGCCCCGGGTTCAGGGGCTTCAGGTTGTGTAGGAGGGAAACCATTCCATTCGGAAGCTTCCTCAGGTTCTGTCAGTCAAGTTAGCTTTTCTGTCTGGAGTTTCTCAGTATACCTGAGGCTTTTAGATCATTAACCCTTTATCCTAGGCATCCAGGGGAAGAGCTTTGCATCTTCAGAACTCCTTAAATAGGCAACTCCCTTCTCTCATCCTCTGCCCTGAGAACTGTATCTCCTTTATGTGCCTCAAGTACTGTTGCCTCAATCACCAGAAACCACCACATTATTTGGACTCCTTCTCTGATCTGCGACCCTGAAATTCTTTGCAATCAATAGAAACTAACATTTATTTCTTCTCATTAAAAATCACTTGTCAGTGTAGCCTGTTGTCCGAAGTCAGAAAAACATTGTTTCATATACTTTACGTTTATAATTTGTTAAGGTAGTTAAAAAATCCTAGTCTTTATTTCATTATAAATCAAAGTAAAAATTCATCATTTGCTTTCTAATGTTAAATTTGTATATTAGATCTATAAATATTTTCCTAGTCATATTTGTTAATATTTATCTTATTGTTTTTTGTCTTTGATGTCACAGAAATATTCTTGAAAATTATATATAATTCTCCATTTTTCCAGCTTCCAATTTTTCATTATTAAATATAGGCATGTTTAATGCATTCTTAATAATTAATTATCATAAAAATGAGACAAGATTTTAATATTTTTATGTGGCTTCACAGTTGTTATTTATCCATATTTGAATAATTTATTATTATCTCATTTTAAAATAGGACATTTTCATTTATTTTCTGTAGGTATCTTTACATCTCCTAAATGGGCTTATAAATTTTCAGACAAAATTTATATACAAATTTTATTTTTATAATATGACCACACACGTTTATGTTGAAGTTTTATTCTATCTCCAATTGTGTTGATTTTCTAGGTAATTCTCATTATCTCTGATAATTAGTTTATCTCAGTATTTTGAGCTAGCATTGTTGTTTTCCTGGCTCAGTATTGTTGGACATTTTACATTGATAAATAGTGCAATAAAATATTACATTCTAATTCATATTGTTTTAAAAATTACATTGATTAAGATTTGAAATTCTGTTCGTTGGTATAACCTCATGCAAAAAATTATCTAGAACCATCACATTGAGGAAGTGCATCTCCCCATTCTCCATCTGCCTCGGGTACCCTCCATTCGACTTTCTCACTTCTTACAACGAATAGAAGCTTCTCTTTGACATACATGGTTCAAACAAATGCATGTCTGAAAAGTGAATGAAATAGGTTTCATTTTTTCACAAAATGATGCAAGCTAATGCATTTTTTTAGAAAAATTAATTTAATAGCTGTTAGGCTAGTAATATTTTCTTAAAGATTTTCTATAGCTAGAATATCTATTATTTCATAAGTTTTCAACACACACACAACGTATTTACAGAAAAACGTTTAATTGGAGTTACAGGATGACAAAAACAAAACAAAACAAACAAGCAGTGCAAGCAGTGCCAAGTGTGAGATACTTTCAACAAGTGGTTGGTCAGAAATCCTCAAAACAAATTAGTATATCAGCATTGCTCTTTATTATCCACCATGGTAACAAGAGCCTATTACTAAAGACCACATATACATTGGGCCACAGACATGGAGAAACCAAGTTGATACTGACCAGAAGAGTCCTTCTTGCTGGCTAAGTTTCACAGTGTTGTAAGGTAGTATAAATAATACTGAGGGGCAGAAGTTACCAACAGTCTTACCCAATTATTAACCCCATGCATTACAATGATAACCTACATGGTAAGACATGCCTATTGATAAAATAGTGATCCAAATAGCATTTGGTAGCAAATACTCACTAAAAAATAGGTTTAAGACCTATTTCATAGAAGGTAATTTATACCTAGTACTATAAAACTAGCGAAGAACCCAGGATTGAGGAGCTCATAGGGCCTGTGGGTGAACTTACAATTACTATTTTGCTGAATGGGCAAAATATCAAACTGTGCTCTAAATCTGTACTTTCATGTCCATGTTAGTACAACCCTCAGACCCTATAAAAGAAGCTTCTTCTTGTGAACATGGAACTTCACAACTGTTCCAAGTGCAGAGTCTGAGCGTGGAGTGCTCAGTTACAAATAAAATCTGTCTTATCCCCTGTCAAAGACCAGGGAATACCATAGAAACAGCACTGAAATGACTGTAAAAGCCACAGTTTGTTCAAGATTGGAGATAAGCAATGTCCTCCCATCATGGAAGGACTACCACATTCTTGAACTCACAGGCATAAGGCCTGCACATGATCAAGCCAATCAACACCCAAGCATAAAGCAGGGGGAGCGGGCTCATAGATGCCACCTGTAGCTGAGGGGCAATGGAGAGTTGATAGTGTCCAGGAGTAGAAAGTTCGTTTTCTTAATACTTTGTTGCCTGGTAGGCTGAGCACACTCCAGTCACCATATATCTATGAGTTAATGGGAAGCAGAAATTGGACTTGATAGCTTTAAGAAAAGAAAAGGGAACATAAAATTGGGATGAGTTTGAGGTATATGGATCTGCAAAATGTGAGGAGGAGAGAGGTTGAATATGATCAGAATATACTGGTATATTTATTCAATTTTCAAAAAATAAAATATTACATATATTTTAAGATTGTTTCCTCCTTGGAAATTATAGCCTGCATTTTCTTTTTATTTTATTGATTTGTTTGTGTATATGAGTGTGGGGGGGAGGGGAAGGAGAGTATATATTTACCAAAGCATAGGTGTGAAAGCCAGATAGGAGGAGGGCTTGGGGAAGGTTATTTCCTTCTTTCCATGTGAGTGCTAAGGATTGAACACAGGCATTGGGCTTGGTGCAAAGCACATTTACCCATTAAGCCATCTTGCTGCCCCAGTTTGTTTACTAAGAAACCTACCTGACACGTACTTTAACCAGGGAATGACTTTCCCCTCTGTGTGTATTCTACCACTAAAAGAAAAAACTAAATCACAAAGCAAGTGCTTAATTTTTTTTTCCTACCCTGTGTTTTACTTAGCAGTGATTAAATAGGGTGAGTTCATGGTTGTATGGCTATAG
Organism: Apodemus sylvaticus; assembly: GCF_947179515.1. Taxonomy (NCBI): domain Eukaryota; kingdom Metazoa; phylum Chordata; class Mammalia; order Rodentia; family Muridae; genus Apodemus; species Apodemus sylvaticus. Next base: position 137,663,895 of record NC_067477.1, on the reverse strand, counting down.
ACTCATTTAGTAATGAAATAATTGAACAGTATTAATTTCTCTGCAAAGAAACTTTCAATCATACATTTTACATATACACATAGTAATTATAACAGAAATTAAAATCAGTATAATTTATCATTGTTCTATGTTCTAAATATTAAGTTAAAGTTTGGAGTTTTGCTTTATGTTTAATAGCTAAAATGTATTTTGTGTTTCATTTCCAATGTCACTTCGTTGTGTTGTTATTAGAGTCTTTAAGATTATACTATTTTTACATTACAGGTTTTACTGAGGATTTTTTGTGACATTGTATGTGAGCAATTTTATGAATAATTTGTAGGTGCTGTTTAAAGGATTTTCTCTGTAGGATACAGTTTAATATACAATGTGATATTAACTTTATTAAAATAACTCATATTCTGTGCATTACTTCATTAGTTCTCTACTCCAGCTACACATTACAGCCTCCTGGGAGGCTTTTATAAACTAATAACACCTAAGAAATATTGGAGCTATATGTTTGAGTGTGATCTGGGCGGCTGCACACTTGAAGCCAAGAACTGTTGTTGATCTGGGGCTGAGCCACAGTTTCAGCTCAGGTTTAATGTGTTTCTTATGTTTATTTGTTTGATTGGTTGGTTGCTTGGGTGGTTCGTTTGGCTTAGTTTTGGCCAAAGATGAGGGAAAAGTAACTTAAATTTTTTTCGTTTTATGGATTCTTTGTGAATTTCACATTATGTACCCCAGTCCAACTCATCTCCCCGCCCTTTCATATCTGTCCTCTGCCCTTGCCACCTCTCTCCAAAACAGAATAAAATAAGATAAAGGAGTTAAAAAAAAAAAAACTTTTCCCAGCAGCTGTAGTGTGTCACTGTGTACACAGTATATGCTTTTGTCCACACATCTTTATTTGCAAATGTTCATTGCAGTAAGTCATTTATCTATTTTGAGGCCTCTGACTTCTGTTGCACTATCTATGCTAGACCCACACAGGGACATTCTGATATTGTAGTTGCCCTGGGTCATGAAACTGCAGATTTGGATCTGCAGGACCAGCCTTTCACATGCACTAGCAGATCACAGATGGAGTAGATGTTTGGAGAGTGAACAAACTCAAAACCCTGGATTTGGACTGGGGAGGTAGCTGAGTGGGTCAGCCCACCAATTCTCTTACCAGCACCATCAGGGCAAGCGTTCCAGCACTGCCCCAGATAACTTACCCAATGCTACAGATGGTAAGTGTCAGGGTCTTCTCTTCGGTTCTCCTGTCTTCAAGGGTTGGCTCACCCTCACCAAAGCACCAGACCACCTCTACTGTGATGCCCCGGTAAGGTGTAGGCCAAGCTCTTCCAAGTGCAGGGCCAGTAAGAGGCATGGCTAGCTCTCTCAGTCTCATTCGCTCAGGGCCAGTTCACCCAACTGCCACCAAATATGAGGGGCAGAGACAGAAGACATCTCTCTCTTGCCCAGGCCATCCCACAGCAGGTAAGGGGTGGGGCCAGGTCTCCCTGACTCATTCCCTTGGGCCGGCTTGCCTGCACCCTGTCCAAGCAAGGAGTAGGGCCAGTTCAGGACAGTGCCTCAGAGGATAGTATAGAACCAGGGACATCTACATGGCCTTTGGTGGCACCAGACCCTGGTTGCCATAGAACCATGAAGCCAGATGTGTCCCTCCCACTGAAGCATCCTGGTCTTGGAAGTTCTCATGACCTCAGATGGTAGCACAGGCCACTCAGAACAACATGACCCTCCGGAGCAGCATGGCTCTCAGATGTTTTCATGGTTTCTGTTGTCAACTCAGATCACAGAAATCTTCTTTGCCTTTGGTGGTAACTTGTACAGAGCCATATTGGGGCAGTCATGCACATGGTTTGAGTTTGACTTTAGTCAAGGACAATCCCTGGCTTCGGGCAGGAATCTGCCAGTAGGACATAATAGGGTAGTAGGTTAAAGCAGGAATTTTTATCCTTGGGTGGAGTGCTAAGAGTGTACTTGACTACGGTCAAGGTTAACTTCTCCCAGATAGCCAGGATCCTGCTCCACCTAGGGTGGAGTGTTCGAAGTAGAGGTTAAGCTCATTGTTCCTCCAGGTCTAGCAATTACTGAATTAGGCAGGTGAACCACCCAGCTGCTGGAGCAGTCAAGACGAGGACCTCCAAGAGAAGCTAGACAACTTCCACCGGAACTCAGCCCAGAGTCTGGGGGGAAGGCTTTGCCCAAACTGTTAAAAGGTCTGGTGCCATTAAAGTTTCCGGCTTTGATCAGTGAATATTGTTTTGGCCATTTTTCTTTTCGCCCCTTCCCTATTCATCCCTCAGCTTCTGTTCCAGCAACCCACTTCATAATAGCTGCAGGCAGGTACGGAATCCAACAGTAACTCAAACCACAGTCATTTACACATATTCCACCTGCAACAGGACCACAGCCACAGCCAGGATCTCACCATGGCCTCCTCATATCTGCCTGTCCCTCACCATTGTTTAGTATCCATTTCCATCTCTCTCTACGGTGTACAAACCCCTGAGATTCACTTTACATTCCATCTCTCCCTGAATGCCTCATCTTTCCCACCTCTCCATCACACATTTGTTCACTGTAGTGGCTCCTGCAGCAGGTGCTTCGGTACCTGTCATCTCCACCCCTCGCCCATTTCACCCTCTGCAGGGTGGTCAAAGTGGGTGCTTGGGTATCCCCGTCTTAAATTTTTTAACTGATTTTCATTGTCTGCCAACTATTTTTCTTAAAATGTCTTGGTACATCTGTGTGACTCAGCACTTCTCTCTTTGCTTTGTCAGTCTTTGTTCTGTATATGTCATAAATTAACCTAGACAGGGTGGCTTAATTAAACAAAAATGATATTCCAATTTCAGCAACTGGACATAGTAATAAGATGCTGCCATGACACGCTCTGGTATGGACTTACATTCGCCATCTTGCAGACACTGCTTTGTATCTGCACATATTGGAACGTTCACAGGCTCTAATCCCTTCAAGAGACATCCGTTTCCCAGATCATTCATCTCACAAAGGACACACCTCTTGACACAATAATACTGGGGAGTAGCATTTCATTGCTTGAATTTCAAAGGGTCACACTGACCTCATAGCAATCATAGAGAAATCATTTGCAAGCACTGTGTGGATGCATAATTGATATAATATCTTACTTTGATTTGGGGGAAAATAATTCACATATTTAATTCATAGTCATATGTTTTGTATTTGAGGATTTTCTTTAGTTTTCTGAGTGCTTCCACTTTTATGTTGACTTAAATTTTTAACTCTATGTGCTCATCCACTCCTTTTCAGCAAAATTCCTAGATCTAGGAATCTCACTCACTCAGGGAAAATGCTTACCTGGCATTTGAAAGGCACAGGTTCTGTTCCTGGTTCCCTGGATTTTTATTGATGATTTTATTAGGTGTTCTTCTTTTCCTATAACAATTAATTTGCCTTTTGTTTAATTCTTATGCTTTTTTCTTATGTTATACTTTTATATTTTCTGGTGTTTATATATTTATTTTATTGTCTATTGATTTTGAAGAAAGGAAGTTTTAATTACATGAACAGTAGTTTATAAGTTATGTGTGTCCCTAAGTCATTTTTGATAGCTGCACACTAAAATCTAATTCAAACTGTCTACAGAAAACATCTGAGGGTGCTGAAATACACTCTCACAACAAATGAGATGCTGGATCTGGATAGCTGCAAGGCAGTAGCGATTAGCAGCAATGTGGGCAGTTCCTTTCTTTGGGGCACATTCAGGTATTAGATTTTACTGCAAGGGTACAAAGAAGTATTCAGAAAAAAATGAAGAAGGGGGTAAATTTAGATTTTGTTCTCATCAAGAAGGGGAACTTCAGATGAGTCATAAAAGAAAAGCTAAGCTGGTTTTCTCAGAAGCTGAGGACTTACAAACAGCATGCACTGAGCTAGCAAGATATTAATAAACAAAGGTGTTCACTGCCAAGTGTGATGACTCCCAACATTCATCTCTAGGACCCTCTTGAGGAGGGCAAAATCTGAAAATCTGACTCCCCCACACTCTCTGATTTTCACATATTATATGCATGGCATTTACAACCACACACCTCACACACATGAGAGGGGGGGGGAGAGGTAGAGAGGCAGAGAGGGAGAGGGACAGAGGGAGAGGGAGAGGGAGAGGGAGAGAGGCAGAGAAGCAGAGAGACAGAGAGGCAGAGAGGAAGAGAGGGAGAGTGGGAGAGGTGGAGAGGGAGAGAGGGAGAGAGAGAGGGGAAGAGAGGGAGAAAGGGAAAGAGGGGAGAATGGGAAAGCGGGGAGAATGGGAGAGAGGGGAGAATGGGAGAGGGGAGAAAGGGAGAAGGGGACAGTGAGAGAGGAAGAGAGCAAAAGAGCACAAGAGAGAGACAGAGGCTTTGTTTCAATAGCAACAAATTGTGGAAATGTATAGTGTCTATAAGTGCCATCATCACTACTGTCATTCCACATGTGTAATGCACCCTTGAAATGATCTCACTCTACCATTTTCACTCTGTATTAATTCTTGACCTATTACATTTCTAGCAGGTGGCATTTTCTCTTTTTCCTGAAGCAACCTTTAGTTGCAGCCTTCTGTTGATTCTGATGATTTCAGAATCTTTCAAAATGTCTTTCTATCCTCATTTTTATGTGTTTCCAGGTTGCCCCCTTTATCCTACCAGCTGTTGGACACAGTCTTATACTGATGCTTTCAGATGGCAGTAGGTTGTTGTGCCATCTTTTGAATAGTCCATTTTACTTTTTTCATACTTTGCCTGTGGCAATTCCACAATATTCTTCTCAGCTGATCTTTTTCTATTTGTTTTGCTTGAACTTTGTATTTCTTCTTGGCTCTGTGACTTAATGTCAAAAAGCAAATGGCTCTGATTTGTTCAAATATTGGTTCTCCCTTTTATTGTCTTCTATTAAGGACGATTCCAGATAAATAGGTTTCTGGACTTTCACCATGACCATTCTAGAATATTTTCTATTGTCATGGCAAAATACTTTTGTAAAGTTGGATTTTTGCTGTTATTTTTGTTGTTCTTCAGTGCTGGAGGCTGAAAGCCAAGTCTGAGATTAGGGCTGTCTGGCCTTGGTGAAGACCCCTTGCTTGGGTCACAACATGATAAAGAGATGGAAAGGGTACTGCCCTATGCAATGAGGCCGAGAATTTTGGGCAGCCTCAATTTATCACAATCCACTCTCAATAGAAACAAGTTACTCTGTGAGACCCACGTAAATTCCTTCCTGGGCAAAGCTCCACAACTTAATTTCCTCACACTAAGCACCATCACATTAGAGTCCTCTACCTTGGTGCCACCACAGTGAGGACATAGCCTGCACCACATGAGCGCTAAAATCACAGCAGTGATGAGTCATCCCATTTTGTGATTGCATTTATGTATGTCCACAAAACTAAGTATATATACACATATATGCAATCATTTATTCAGGGCTATTTTCATATATGAACAACTTGTTTAATTTCAAAGTCTCTGATCATCACTTTTATATATCCAGATTTACAAAATTGAAATTCTATACTAAAATGTTAAAAAAAAAATCCTACTATGGCCTTGAATTCACATGTTATCTTGACACAGGATTTTATCATTTTTGTGAGGCTGGCGAGAAAGCAGACATCTATAGGTCTCGTTGAGGCACGAGTGGGCATTAAACAAAAAAAGGGGGGGTAGTGACCCAACTCCTCTCTTGGGGAACAGAGGATTGTTCTTCCCACATCTTAGGTAGCTCTTGGTGTCTTTTGGAGAAGAGGAGCAGAGCCTATCTTAGTGGAAGACCACCAGATAAGGTAGAGTGGTCCGAGTACTGACACCAACCCCTATGCAGATCGGGTGTGCTTCACGGGGGATTCAGAAGTGGACAATTGGGTCTTCCCCGTGCAATGCCTTGCTCTACACCCCTTGCAGGTGCCCACACTGAGTTCATGCCGTGCTGAACCAGTGTGAATAGTTCTAAGTTGCTATGCATCCCCTGTTGGGGCAAGGTCATCGCATGGCTCAGCCAGGCCTCTGTCAGCCAAATTGAGTTGATGATGCAAGGGGTAATTGTATGGTTTTGAATGCCACAGAGTCAACCTGCTGCCTAATGAATCCTATCAATCGATTTAAAATAAAGGGTCCTAAAATAGCTATCAAAAGCACACAAAACAAGGGCCCAACAATGGACATCAGGAGGGAAAACATGGAGGATTCCCACCAATCAGTAGCAGCTCTAGAAAATTTCTGTCTCTGTAGATTCTCACTCAGCTTATGGAGTTTATGCACCTGTAATTCTATCAGGCCAGATTCATTAACATGATAGCAACATTCTTTCTTAAGAAAGAGGCAGGCTCCACCCTTCTCAGCTGTGAGAAGGTCCAAGGCACGGCCAACTGCAAAGTAACCTGGGCTAGAGAGGTTATTTGCCTTTGCCAGGAAGCCAGAGATTCAGCAGAAGCCTCTATAGCTAATTGAAATTGTTCAGCTAACTTATTGGTGACTATAATAGAATGTCCCAATGATCCACCTGCCAATCCAGCGGCCACCACAGAGGTAGTCAGGGAAAGGCCAACAACAAAGGGCGAAAACAATACACGTTTCTCTCTTCTTAAATGTTCAGAATACATAAAAATTTCTGCAGGGGTACGAAAAGTTAGTTTAGGAATCAAGGTAACAGGGAGGCACAACATAGAGGGATCTATATTTTTTGACACGTATTTAGTGAGGATGCCATTGCTCCAAATAAAATAGCCTCTTGGGGCAAAAATATCAGAAGGTGGAATCTGAGTAATAGTGCATCTTCCTTTTCCAGAGTCTATATAACAAAAAGGAATTTTGGAAAATAGCCAATAGAGTTCAACCTCAGGAATAGGAGAGGTCTTTATTGATTTTACTGTTGTAGAATTTAATGCAAAAGAAGAGGGGAGAGCTACTAAGGGCGGATGGCCCAACATAGCACACAAAAAACATGAGAGGTTTCTCAACCCTGAAACACTGGCCAACATCAGCCTTTCTCTCAAGAGGAAAATCCACGAAAATGGATGAGTAGGAGGAGAGACAGAAAGCTGGCTATTAAGCTCCCATTCTGTATTTAAAATATGAGATTAGCAGATTGTACTTGAACAAGAGAGCACCACATATAAATCTTGCTACTAGGAAGACTTTCTTTCCTGCTCATATACATGGCTCCTTTTACAGAAGATGTCCAGCGGCTATCCCAAGGATCCCAGACAACCAAGGTATATCCTATGGATGATTTAAAAAACTTATCTCGATTATAACAGTATTGGCTGATAAAATTTTCTTTTTTCAAAGTAATGGGCAAATGTATGTTGCAGTGACCCCAGGGACACCCTACATTCTCTTTTATCCAGTTGGTAGAACATGGAAAAATTAGACTGGTCATAAAGAAAACAAAGGGCAGGCTACGCTCTACATGGTCTACACTTGAAATCTGTAAATGTTAAATATATGGTCTTTTGACACCCTGAAGGGGGGCAATCAGCAGTAGCCAATATCTCTCCTTTAATCTGTCCATAATGTATCCAATTTTCAGCTAAATAAAATCACCATGCAATGGGGGATGTTGAGTCTGCATATGTTTGTAGCATCAGCATTAGTAGGAAGCATCCAAAGGTGGCAAGGACCGCGGCCATTTTCAATGATTATTTGGCAAACAAGAAAAGAAAAGGTCTCAGGGAAAACTACTCCTTGGAATTGTCATCATGATCCAAAGCACACTTATCATCATTTACTTGTTTAACCAAGCATTCAGGGAGCCATCAGGCTCCCCCTTCTTTTGTATCAAAAATACAAGCAGAGCCCCTGCCCCAAATAAGAACAGGGTCAGGGCCATTCCACTTAGAAGTGAGGGTATCCGCCCACATAACTGTGGCATAATTTTTACCAACTCATACTCAGTCCATAGAGCACGAGACTCTTAATCTCATGGTAGTGGGTTCGTGCCCCACATTGGGCGTCAGTTGCCCTGGCCCATGAGGGTTTTCGACAGGGGACCCTAGAAGAGAAGGACAAAGACACAGAGACATGAGACACAAAGAACAAGGTTAAGATAAATTAACTGCTCAAGACCACCTAAACTGTATTTTCTCAGTAAACTTATACAGGCAGGGGAAGAAGTGAGGCAAGTGGGATTCTTCACATAGCCCAGGCATTCAGCCAAGGTGAATCTCTGGCAGCTGTAAGATGTTTTCTTCTTCTGGGAGGACACAGTGACCACTCAATTCCTCCAGGGTCTGTAGCTGAAGAAAACTCAAAACCAAAGCCTATCTTTAAAATGAACTCTAAACAAAAAGTAAAGTCAGGTTGGCTCCTGGCAATCATTCTCTCTCTCACTCTCTCTCTCTCTCTCTCTCTCTCCTCTTCTCTTCTGTCTTTTTATAAGTTCATTCATATTTTTAGATATGTATCAGTGTCAGTATTCCTTTCTATAAAATGCAATTCTCATTTTGGTAGTTGGGGGAAGAGAAATATTAATTTGAACATTTTGCCAAAAGCAATCTACAGATTCAAAGCAATGCCCATCAAAATCCCAACTCAATTCTTCATAGAGTTAGAAAGAGCAATTCTCAAATTCATCTGGAATAACAAAAAACCCAGGATAGCTAAAACTATTCTCAAAAACAAAAGAAATTCTGGGGGAATCAGTATCCCTAACCTCAAGCAATACTATAGAGCAATAGTGATTAAAAACTGCATGGTATTTGTACAGTGGCAGGCAGGCGGATCAATGGAACAGGATTGAAGATCCAGAAATGAACCCACACACCTATGGCCACATGATACTCGACAAAGGGGCTAAAAACATCCAATGGAAAAAAAGATAGCCTTTTCAACAAATGGTGCTGGTTCAATTGGAGGTCAGCATGCAGAAGAATGGGAATCCTTGATCCATCTTTGTCTCCTTGTACTAAGCTCAACTCCAAATGGATCAAGGACCTCCACATAAAACCAGACACTCTGAAGCTAATAGAAAAGAAACTGGGGAAGACCCTTGAGGACATCGGTACAGGGGGAAAGTTCCTGAACAGAACACCAATAGCATATGCTCTAAGATAAAGAATTGACAAATGGGACCTCATAAAATTACAGTTTCTGTAAAGCAAAGGACACCATCAAAAGGACAAATCAGCAAACAACAAATTGGGAAAAGATCTTCACCAACCCTACATCACATAGAGGGCTAATATCCAATATATACAAAGAACTCAAGAAGTTAGACCCCAGAAAACCAAATAACCCTATTAAAAAAAGGGGTACAGAGTTAAACAAAGAATTCTCACCTGAAGAACTTCAGATGGTGGAAAAACATCTTAAAAAATGCTCAACTTCATTAGTCATCAGGGAAATGCAAATCAAAACAACCCTGAGATTTCACCTTACACCAATCAGAATGGCTAAGATTAAAAACTCAGGAGACAGCAGGTGTTGGCGAGGATGTGGAGAAAGAGGAATACTCCTCCCCTGCTGGTGGGGTTGCAAATTGGTACAACCACTCTGGAAATCAGTCTGGTGGTTCCTCAGAAAACTGGACACGTCACTTCTGAAAGATCTTGCTATACCACTCCTGGGCATATACCCAGAGGATTCCCCAGCATGTAATAAGGATATATGCTCCACTATGTTCTTAGCAGCCCTATTTATAATAACTGGAAAGAACCCAGGTATCCCTCAACAGAAGAATGGAAAAAATGTGGTATATATACACAATGGACTACTATTCAGCCATTAGAAACAATGAATTCATGAAATTCTTAGGCAAATGGATGGAGCTGGAGAACATCATACTAAATGAGGTAACTCAGTCTCAAAAGATCAATCACAGTATGCACTCATTAATAATTGGATATTAGCCTGGAAAACTGGAATACTCAAAACATAATCCACACATCAAATGAGGTAGAAGAAGAACGGAGGGGTGGCCCCTGGTTCTGGAAAGACTCAGTGTAGCAGTATAAGGCAAAATCAGAACAGGGAAGTGGGAAGGGGTGTGGGAGAACAGGGGGAGGGAATGGGGCTTATGTGACTTTCAGGGAGTTGAGGGCCAGAAAAGGGGAAATCATTTGAAATGTAAATAAGAAATATATCGAATAAAAAAAAAAGTCTACTTTCCTCTACTCTCATAGAAACACCAATTACTCTCAAATGGTGGGCTTTATTTTCTAATTTTCATTTCAACCATCTATTATTCCACAGTTTTTAGAAATTTTATCTATAATTGGCATTGGCAGCCCTGGAGGTTTTAACCTGGTTTAATTTTGTGATCTATGGTTGTTGAGCAGGTTTGTCTATAATCTAAAACTACCAAATAAATGTCAATATTGGGTATTTATTGCAAGTAACATATTCTGTGCACATGAGTATGTAAATCACTATTTTAAAAAAGTATGCAACAGTTATTTAACCTATCTCTTGTTTTGATCCTGAATCAGTAAGATCACATATTTTCATTAGATAAAAAAAGTGTGTTGTCATTTTGATTTCCCTATGTTTTTCTCTTTTCCTACACAATTCCACTCTCTGCACTTCATGTAGTTGATATTGTGAATATTCATATGGTTTCCTATGATTGTATTTTATCCATTTACTGATGTTGTTAAGAATTCGCTGAGCAACATTAAACCGTAATCTGTTTTGGGATGGTCAGTACAGATGCAAATACACTTCTATGATCCCATTTCCTTGAAATGAAAGGGCCTGTTGGCTTTCTATAATTCTCCTTTCATTCTGCATGGAGTTATTTTTGTATCTGAATTATTTCATTAACCCAAGCATTGTACTTAACTGCCCACAGGACATATGGTTTGATTTCTTCTGTTTCTTGCCTAAAACATGGGTCGAATTTTTTCAGCCTGGATTGAGTGAGCTCTCAGACCCATGTGTTGTTCCTTTTAGGAAAACATTTCTTCGTTTTCCTAGGTTAATATATTTTTGTTTCCTAAAGCTTGCAACCTTTTTTTTTCTAACTTGGGGAAACCTTCAATAAGGGTATTAATGTGGAATAGATGAAAGATAAATGTTCTAATTCATCTAATGATTTGACAAGGAGAGAGTAAGCGAGGGGGAGATATTCACTTCATATTTGATTACATGTGTGTCATTTGATATGAATATATTGTAAGGAGTTATTATGCATTTATACTAAGCAATGTGATAAGAGAAATTTTACTCTATTTTAACATGAATAGTGGCATTTTTTAAATTTAGGATAATTATCAGTGTCAGATAACACATTTAAGTCTCTCCTGCACCAAATAGAGAATTTTTTTTTTAATTAAAGAAATCATGTGTTTTGTTTTAGTTAGGATTGCTACTGCTGATGAGATGAAACACCATGACCAAAATTAAGCTGGGAGAAAAGGATTTATTTGGCTTACACATCAACATGGTAGTCACTCTCTGAAGGAAGTCAGGATAGGAACTCAATCAGGGCAGGAAACTAGAGGTAGGAGCTAAGGCAGAGACCACAGATGGGTGTTGTTTACTGATTATTCCACATGGCTTCCTCAGCCTGCTTTTTTAGAGCCCCTAGAACCAGCAACCTATGGATGGAACCAACCACAATGGGATGGACTTCCCACATCAATCACTAACTAAGAAAATGCTCTCCAGGCTTGCTTAGGGCCCTATCTTATAGAGGCATTTTGTCAATGGAGGCTCAATCTCCTCTGGTGATTTTAGCTTGTTTCAAGTTTATCTAAAACTACCCAGCATAAATTTCATACTATTTAGTCTTGTTTTCAGAGCTAAATATTTTCTAGTTTGGGCCAAAAACAAATCCATTGCAACATATTAAAAGGAGAAAATTAAGACCTTGGATGTCTTAAAGATATCGAAAAATCCAGGTCCATGTATGAAATATCCAAAGATATTTGTATAAGAATTGGAGGATATTTTAAAGAATAGTGGACAAAGATGAAAGAGAAGGCTAGCTCCACAGCCTCATTTGGTCAAGGAGGAGCAATAGGTACATCAATGTTCTGATGAATATTGCTAATTAAAACACAACAAACACAGACATAGGAATTAAAAATGAATCTCAAGTGCTAGCTTCTGCAGCACATATACTAAAATTGGAACAATACAGAGTCGATTAGCATGGCCCCTGCATAAGGATGACATGCAAATTCATGAAGCTTTCCATATTTTTTTTACATAAACAGGACCCAGAATTTGGCTGCACATAGGAAATGCACCTCACTGTCAAAGACAAACACTATCTCAAAGTAAAAGGCTGGAAAACAATTTTCCAAGAAAATGATTCCAGGAAACAAGCTGGAGTAGTCATTCTAATATCAGAAAAAATTGACTTTCAATCTAAAGTTATCAAAAAAGGTGTGGAAGGACACTTTATACATATCAAAGGAAAAATCCAACAAGAATAGCTCTCAATTCTGAACATCTGTGCTCCAAAGACAAGAGCACCCTCACTCATAAAAGAAACTTTACTAAAGCTCAAAGCACACATTACACCTCATGCAATAATTGTGGGCAAATTCAAGACTCCATTCTCCTCAATGGACTGATCAAGGAAGCACAAACTAAAGAGAGAAACAGTGAAACTAAGTGAACTTTTGGACCAAATGGATTTAACAGATATATAAAGAACATTTCATCCTAAGTCAAAAGAATATACGTTCTCAGTACCTCATGGTACCATCTTCAATGTCAACCATATAATATAATATAGTCGATGTAACAAATCTTATATAACAAATATACAACAAATATAAGAAGAATGAAATAATCCCATGCCTCCTATCAGATCACTGTGGAGCAAGGGTGGTCTTCAATAGCAACAAAAACAGCAGAAAGCCCACATGCACATGGAAGCTGAACAATGCCCTACTCAGTGATATCTTCATCAAGGAAGAAATAAGGAAAGAAATCAAAGACTTCCTAGAAATTAATGAAAATGAAGGTACAACATACCCAAAATTATGGGACACAATGAAAGCAGTACTAAGGGGAAAATTCATAACCCTGAGTGCCTCCAAAAAAAAACTGGGGTGAGCATACACCAGCAGCTTAATGACACACCTGAAAGCTCTGGAACAGAAAGAAGCTAGTTCACCCAAGAGGAGTAGAAATCAGGAACTCAACAAACTCATGGCTGAAATCAACCAAGCAGAAAACTCTTCTAACTATTCCACAAAATATAAACAAAAGAAACACAACCCAACTCATTCTATGAAGTCACAATTACGCTGATACCAAAACCACACAAAGATCCAACAAAGAAAGAAAACATCAAACCAATTTCCCTTATGAATATTGATGTGAAAATACTCAATATAATTCTTGCCAACCAAATCCAAGAATACGTCAAAACCATCATCCACCACAGTCAAGTAGCCTTCATCCCAGGGATGCAGGGATGGTTCAATATACAGAAATCCATCAATGTAATCCACTACATAAATAAACTCAAAGAAAAAAACCACATGTTCATTTCATTAGATGCTGAAAAAGCATTTGACAAAATTTAGCATCCTTTCATGGTAAAGTCTTGGAAAGTTTGGGATTCCAAAGCCCATATCTAAACATAGTAAAAGCAATATACAGAAAACTGGTAGCCAACATCAAACTAAATGGAAAGAAACTTGAAGCAAGTCCACTAAAATCAGGGACTAGACAAGGCTGCCCTCTCTCTCCATATCTATTCAATATAATACTTGAAGTTCTAGCTGGAGCAATTAGACAACAAAAGGAGCTCAAAGAGATACAAGAAGGAAAGGAGGAAGTCAAGTTATCATTGTTTGTAGATGATACGATAGTATACTGAAGTGACCCAAAAATCTCCACTATAGAACTCCTACAGCTGATAAACAACTTTAGCAAAGTGGCCTGATATAATATCAACTCAAGCAAATCAATAGCCTTCCTATACCTATTAAAAGATAAACAGACTGAGAAAGAAATTTGCGAAATGACTCCCTTCAAAATAGTCACGAACAATATAAAATATCTTTGGGTGACTCTAACCAAACAAGTGAAAGAGCTGTATGACAAGAACTTCAGGTCTCTGAAGGAAGAAATCAAAGAAGACCTCAGAAATTGGAAAGATCTCCCATGTTCCTGGATCTCCAGGGTAAAATAGAGTAAAAAATGGCTATCTTGCCAAAATCAATATACAAATTCAATACAATCCTCATCAAAATCCCAACTCAATTCTTCATAGAATTAAAGAGAAAAATTTGCAAATTCATCTGGAATAACAAAAACCCCAGGATAGCTAAAACTATTCTTAACAGTAAAAGAACTCTGGAGGAATCAGTATCCCAGAAATCAAATAGTACTACAGAGCAATAGTGTTAAAAACTGCATGGTATTGGTACAGTGACAGGCAGGTAGATCAATGGAACAGAGTTGAAGACACAGAAATGAACCCACACACCTATGGTCACTTGACCTTTGACAAAGGAGCTAAATCCATCGAGTGGAAAAAAGATAGAATTTTAAACAAATGGTGGTAGCTCAACTGGAGGCAAGCATGCAGAAGAATGCAAATCAATCCATTCTTATCTCCGTGTACTAAGCTCAACTCCAAGTGGATCAAGGACCTCCAATTTAAACCAGACACACTGAAACTAATAGAAAAGAAACCGTGGAAGAGCCTTGAACATATGGGCACAGGGGAAAGTTTCCTGAACTCATCACTAATAGCCTATGCCCTAAAAAAAAAAAAAAAAAAAGAATTGACAAATGGGACTTCCTAAAATTACAAAGTTTTTGTAAGGCAAAGGACACTTTCAACAGGACACAATGGCAAACAACAAATTGAGAAAAGATCTTTACCAACCCTCCATCTGACAGAGAGCTAATATCCAATATATACAAAGAATGCAAGAAGTTAGACTCCAGATAACCAAATAACTCTATTAAGAATGGGGTACAGAGTTAAACAAAGACTTTTCACCTGAGGAATATCGAATGACTGAGAAGCACCTAAAGAAAGGTTCAACATCCTTAGTCATCAAGGAAATGCAAATCAAAACTACCCTGAGATTTCACCTCACACCGATCAGAATGGCTACGATAAAAAACACAGAAGACAGCAGATGCTGGAGAGGTTGTATAGAAAAAGCAACACTCCTCCACTGCTGGCTGGCGGGATTGCAAGCTGGTAAAACCACTCTGGAAATCAGTTTGGTAGCTCCTCAGAAAATTGGGCATAATACTGCCAGAGGACCCTGTTATAGCACTCCTGGGCATATACCCAGAGGATTCTTCAGCATTTATTAAGGAAACATGTTCCAATATGTTCATAGCAGCCCTATTTATAATATCCAGAAGCTGGAAAAAACCCATATGTTTCTCAATGGAGGAATGGATATAGATAATATGGTATATATATACAATGGAGTACTATTCAGCCATTAAAAACAATAAATTCATGAAATTTTTAGACAAATAGATGCAACTGGAGAATATCATCCTGAGTGAGGTAACTCAATCACAAAAGAACTCTCATAGTATGCACTCACTGATAAGTGGATATTAGCCTAGAAGCTTGGACTACCCAAGACACAATTTACATATCAAATGATGCCCAAGAAGAAGGAAGAACAAAGTATGGATTCTTGGGTCCTTCGTAGAAAGGGGGGAAAATACCCAGAGAAGGAGATACCAAGACAAAAGCTTGAGCAGAGTCTGAGGGAAAGACCATCCACAGACTATGCCCCCCCGCCAGGGATCCATCCTATATACAGGTACAAAACCCAGACACTATTCTGGATGCCAACAAATGCTGGCTAACTGGACCTGGATATAGCTATCAACTGGGAGGCTTTCCTAGTGCATGACAAATACAGAGGGGACACTCTTAGCCAGCCATTGAACTGAGCACAGTGTTCCCAATAGGGGAGCTAGAAAAAGAACCCAAGGAGGTGAAGGGGTTTGCAGTATCATAGGAGGAACAACAATATGAGTTACCCAGTACTCTTAGAACCTCCAGAGAAAAAAACCATCAACCAAAGAGTACACATGGAGTTACTCATGGTTCCAGACACAACAGTAGCACAGGATGGTCTTGTTAGATACCAATGGGAGGGAAGACCTTTGGTCCTGGAAAGACTTGATGCTGTGGTGTAGAGGAATACCAGGACAGGGAAGTGGGGGAGGGTTGATTGGGGAAGAGGAGATAGCTTATGGTAGTTTGAGGGGAGGGGAGAACCAGGAAAGGGGGCAACATTTGAAATGTAAATAAAGAATATACCTAATAAAAAAAGAGAGAAAATGGATCTTAAAAGAAAGAATGGGAAAGCTATGTCTTCTAGGGGATCCTTGGGAGAACCAAAGCAGTAGATGAGAATATTAGCTGTTAAGACAAGTAAGCCATCACACTGTATGCTGTTTTCAAGGTAAGTACAGAAGTCTAGCTAATGAAGGAAAGTCTTTTTGCTGAAGACTCCAGGTGGAAAGGTGGAAGAAACGGTATAATGGAAAATCTCTGTTTTGAAATTCTTAATGAAATAAATATTGGATTCAGACAATAATCATAAATTAATAAAAACATAAGCTTAGAGCTTAAGAGATATTTCATAGTGATGGGGTTGAATTACCAGATCCAGTTTTCAGTAATTATTCTGGGCATCAATAAAGGTGAAATGAGCAGAAACTTGGTCTTGAGATGTGAGCAATATGACACCAGAATTACCTACACAATATGACACCAGAATTACCTACAAATTACACTTTCAAAACAAATAAAATGAAACCCCGAGACTAAATCTACTCAAAATTGACAGCTAACTCTATTAAATGCAGAGATTGGGTGCTACTGGCATTACACTAATGAATAATACAAAAAAAACCAACATAATGTACAGGACCTCTAATGAACTCCTCCCAAAACTCCAGTACCAAGAATGGAATAAAAAAGAGTGAATGGGCCATAAAAAGAATGAAAAGATTCAAGAGATATAAAAAGTAATATATTGAATGAAGCATGCTACAGTGTCAACCAAAGCAACTGTGATAAGCTGTTCTTTAGTTAACTATGTAAAGTTGAATATGGACTTAATATATTATGGCATCACAAAGAATTATTTGTTTGTCTGACATAATAATGGTGATACACAGTTGCAAGAATTTTTCTAAATTTTAGAAAAATATGTTCTTGTCTGTGTACTGGGTAGGCATACATGAAACTTTTGATTAGCCTTAAGAGTTTTCCACAAATGACCCTGAGTGTAAAGAGAGATAGATGCAGTAGATGCTGAAAGATCTTGGTCACAGTTGTGTCCTGGTTACAGAAATGGAAAAGTGTATTGTGCATCATTGGAAATTTTTGTTAAAATTGTTTACTTTTGAGGGGGAAGAGATATCTCTTTATGTCTCAGTTTCTGTATTCTATATTTTGAACTTTAACATTTAATGTTGTGCTTTAATACTTTAAGTGTTACTATCTAACAATTTATTTCTTGTTTGTTTACTTGTGGACTAGAATAAGTGGCACAAAGATAATAAAGTTGGATATGAATACACAGAATAAATAAATACGTAAGTAAATAAATAAATACTATCTTTGGCAGCCAGTTAATAGAAGAGAATAACTGACACTAGACAAGAAAGAATGAGAAACAGATGCACAAATTATTTCAAGTCTGAACTGAGCCTTTATGAAGGAATAAAAAAGGGATTGAAGAAATGGCTCTGCTACGATCTACTACTCTTTCAAGAGCACCTAAGTTCAGTTCTGAGCACATTTAGTGGTGGCACACAACTGCCTGAGGTTGCAACTTCAGAGTGTCTAGGTCTCTTTTCTGGCCTCCATAAGTACCAGTAAGTACCAGTATTTATATATTCACATTCACACACACACACACACACACACACACAGAGAGAGAGAGAGAGAGAGAGAGAGAGACAGAGAGACAGAGAGAGAGAGAGACAGAGAGAGAGACTCTCTTTCACAAACACACATATACATATAATTAATAATAAGACTTTAAAAAAGAATGACTGAAAAGCAGTTTATCAGAAAGTGAGAAAATCATCGTAGATAAATAATTTGAAGGATAGAAAGATAACACTGATTATCCTACAAAAGAAAAAAAGAAACAGGTTGAGTAGAAAAGACTGTAATGGCAGAAGCAAGAACTGGTGTGGATCTGAACTAGAATCACTGTGAACAAAAAGCAGTGCCAATTTAACGACATATTGGAGGAAAAAAGGAGGAAGCACTTTTACAAACAAATCTGTGGCATTATTTTTCAACCCTGTTACCTAGGAGCCCAGATTCAATCATTGCCTAGAAATTAATTTATTATTACTTACCATCTAAAGATGTATTTTCTAAATAAGCAGAGATGCACAAATTTACCCCTGAACAGAAATGGGTGCAG
This sequence comes from Apodemus sylvaticus, assembly GCF_947179515.1. Classification (NCBI taxonomy): domain Eukaryota; kingdom Metazoa; phylum Chordata; class Mammalia; order Rodentia; family Muridae; genus Apodemus; species Apodemus sylvaticus. The sequence continues at coordinate 137,645,537 of NC_067477.1, read as the reverse complement.
AGAGGGAGTTAAGCAAATGCAGTCACTTCATTAATGAAAACATTCCAAACAGTGTGTTGATGACATAATGATTTTTATCAATGACTAATGTTTGATCAATCGCAACATAATTTTACATTAAAACAGAGCAGACAGCTGCTACAGCCCACATTCTAAAGCACAAAAAGTAAATAAAACTAAATTCTTTGGTAGTCAAAAGACAGATCAAAGGATAAAATAGGGAGAACAAATATTCCAATGCAGATATAAAAGAACAGCTTCCATATTACAGAAATAGCAAAATCAGTTACAGATAATTAAATGATAAATGCTTAAATTGCAGAAGAAGACATTTTATTGAAAATGATAGAAACATAACATACATAATTGGGTCATGAAAACATGCCTTAATTCATTGATTACCAAGAAGGCAGGCAAATTCCATAGTGAACACCACAAATCTCTGAACAGCAGACATAGTTACAAAAACAGACAGGTAAAGGACTAGACAGGTAAGTTTCAGCAAAAATTTGAACAGTCAGGTCACCAGGGAAGTTGGGAGGAATATAAGAATAAAAACTAGAGCATTCATGTGAAGGCTTTTTGTTTATGGTTTAAGTTCTTTGAGAGTAGTGTTTAACTCATAGTTTCACAATGTATTCCTGACTGTCCTCCTGCCTTAGCTTCTATTTTTTTCTTTATTTTTTATTGGATTTAATTTTTACTTACATTTCAAATGATTTCCCCTTTTCTGGCTTCCCACTCCTGAAAGTCCCATAATCCCTCTTCCCTCCCCATGTTCTCTCATCCACCACTTCCCTGTTCTGGCTTTGCCCTATACTGCTACACTGAGTCTTTCCATAACCAGGGGCCACTCCTCTGTTCTTCTTGGACATCATTTGATGTGTGGATTATGTTTTGGGTATTCCAATTTTCTAGGCTAATATCCACTTATTAGTGAGTGTATACCATGATTGATCTTTTGAGACTGGATTATCTCACTTAGTATGATGTTCTCCAGCTCCATCCATTTGTCTAAGAATTTCATGAATTCATTGTTTCTAATGGCAGAATAGTACTCCATTGTGTATATATACCACATTTTTTGTATCCATTCCTCCGTTGAGGGATACCTGGGTTCTTTCCAGATTCTGGCTATTAAAAATAGGGCTGCTATGAACATAATGGAGCACGTATCCTTATTACATGCTGGGGAATCCTCTGGGTATAGGCACAGGAGTGGTATAGCAGGATATTTCAGAACTGATGTGCCCAGTTTTCTGATTTCCAGAGTGGTTGTACCAATTTGCAACCCCACCAGCAGTGGAGGAGTGTTCCTCTTTCTCCACATCCTCACCAACACCTGCTGTCTCCTGAGTTTTTAATCTTAGCCATTCTGACTGGTGTAAAGTGAAATCTCAGGGTTGTTTTGATTTGCATTTCCCTAATGATTAATGATGTTGAACATTTTTAAGATGCTTTTCAGTCATCCAAAGTTCTTCGGGTGAAAATTCTTTGTTTAGGATGGCACCCCATTTTTTAATAGGGTTATTTGGTTTTCTGAGGTCTAACTTCTTGAGTTCTTTGTATATATTGGATATTAGCCCTCTGTCGGATATAGGGTTGGTGAAGATCTTTTCCCAATTTGTTGGTTGCCAATTTGTCCTTTTGATGGTGTCCTATACTGGAATTGTAAGTATTATTCTTCATGCCAGTCCTGAAGCATACACTTTTTAATAACATTTTGGAAACATATACAGTATCTTAACACATGCAGACTCTATGATCTAGGAATTTAATTCCTACATGTATACCAAATAGGTCAGCTAATATTCACCCAAAAAAGTATTTACAACATCAGTGTTGATAAATCCCAAATAGTATTAAGCTGAATAGAAAGGATTTAAAAGTAATAGAAGTACAATAAACTATCACACAGAACTGTAAAACAGAAATATTATATTTCTATTTTTGTTTGTTTGTACTGTTGTTGTTGGAGACATGGTTTCACTATGTGAACCTGGCTGTTCTGGAACTCAATCCATAGAGCAGATTGAGAGGACTGTCTCTGCCTCCCAAGTTCTGTGATTAAAAGCATGTGTCACTAACATTCAGCTGAAATCTTATATTTCTTCTCTGAGTGAGTTTCATAGGAGAACTTCACTTTGAAAGGATTTACTATGATATGTATATTAAATTTGTATACTGTTTGTTTATGTTTCCTTAATTAATGAGTTTGAAAATGATTGAAATTATCTTACCTTAGATTCTTATTATGTAAATTAAGTATTATTTGAGAAAAATTCATTCCCCCAAAATGAGATATATAAAATTCATTAAGCAATCAGAATATATCATAATTATTGCCCTAGCTTATACTTGTCCAAATGTTTATAACTCTATACACACACTAATACACAGGCAACATGTAATAAATATTATTTCTCAAAGTCTATTTCAAGTTAGTTCTTTCTCCATGGTGCTGTCTCACCTATTTATATGACTTATATGCCTTTTTTCCAAATCTACAACAATTATCATTTGTAATACATGGTCCTTAAAATAATTAATATTTTAGGTATGATGTATAAGGTAATCTTTTATCTCAACTTGCATACGCCTCAATGGGGAAAAGCCATTTGCAAACAACATAGTTATGAATTTGGTATATATTTAGTAAAGACATAATCAACATATATTTTTCATATAGCATTATTAGTAGCATTATTTTACTCATAATGATGTCAAATGCAGTCATAGTATATATACCTAGACACATATAATATTCGCATGTAACTATAAAAATTATTGATGGTTCCTGATTTTACAAGATAAGTTGTTATAAGGGTTGCATTGCCTTCTCATTACAGAAGCTGAAATCTTCCCTGACAGCTAGGATAAGTGCCCAAATCGAAGGCTTGGATAATCAGCTATGACATAAAGAATGAAAGACAGGAAAATTCCTTCTGGCTATGGCAGTCTTATAATTTGAATGTGCAATGTCTGCTGCAGGCTTGATTATCAGGTGATACATTATTTGGAAAGAACTGGATCCTGAAAGGTTTGTCCTAATCAGTGACCTAACCCCTTGATGGACTGATAATAGGATGGTATGTTTTGGAGGAGGTACAAAAAAAGTTAGAACTTATCTGGAAGGAGATCACTTATAGTTTGTCTTTGGGGGATATCTATCTATCTATATATATATATACACTCTGGATCTATCCTGTTTTACAGTTATATAGCTTGCAGTCCTCCATGAAGAGAGTAGTTCTAACTGCAAGCCCACAATGAATGAAGCATATGGACTGAGACCTCTGAAACCATGAGCTAAAATGAATCCTTCTCTGAAGTTACTTTCTTCTAATGTGTGGTGAGATTGAAATAAAGGCAGCAAAGTGATGCAATCATCTTTTTAGGCAGTGGTAGCAGAACAAAGGCTGTTGTAGTCATTCTCATTTCACTGTACTTTATATTTCTGACCTGCCTTAACCATCAAATTTTGTTTTGCCTTTTTTGTAGAGAAACAGTCACCCATCAGCCGTATTTTCAAACCTCTACTCCCAGTTTTTTCATTTGAACCTCTGCCATTAACTAAAATCCCTCAGAGACAATCACACACACACACACACACACACACTCACACACACTTACAAACCTTATTTTTTTGTGCTCAAGGTCAAATCAGAAAATTAAGATTTTAACAATTAAAAAGTAGATTTTGTTTATTCTTCAAATATTTTTTGTTTTTGAAACAGACAATTTTTGTTGTATAATTTTAATAAAAATGTTTTACTACTGTATGATAGAAAGTGGTTCACTTTCAGAATGTCATTTTACAATAAAAAGTATGTGTATGTTTCTGTACATGTTTCTGTGTGTGTTTCTGTGTCCATGTAGCTATGTGTTTTTCTGTAACTGATCACCTACCTGATTGCCATACTTTAGTTATGAATATTTCTTTGTCTAGCTAGCTGGTTACATCTCCATATGTTTAAAGCATCTGATTTACATGAGCATTTAGGTTTCTTCTAGAAATTTAACAAAATTTCATTACTCTGTAAGTTGATTCTTGCATGGAAATGACCCCATTTAATTATTGCAACTTTATGATGTGATTTGTTTTCTTTCTGATTGAGCAGATGTATCTTATTTGTATTAAAACAAGCTTTTTGTATCTGTGATTTTATCTACTTCCTCATTTCTAATATTTTAAAATATTAAAAAAATTCATTTTTTCTTAATTACTTTTGTAACAATTTTATCTACATTTTAAAACTATCATTGTTCATAAAGGCCTGATTCTTGAACTTATTTGAATTTCAATTTTTATATTTATAAATTCATGGGTTTGCTTATATAATTTAAATACAAATATTTCTTTTACTTAAAATAGATTTTTTTCATGCAATATTCTCTGATTATAGTTTCCCTTCCCCCTACCTTTCCCAGTTCATCCCTCCATTCCAAATCTTTTATTTTTTTATTTATTAAAAAAGGAAATAAAGAGAAATAAACACAGTTTATGATAAAATTAAAGATTTACATGGAAAATATTTCAGATAAACATATTAAAACTAATAATTTTCATGGAAATTTTAGAGTAAAGTGGTAGACATGTAAAACATTGCTAAATTAATTGAAATATGGGATAGAAACATTTTATGATAGAATTGAAGATTTATGTGAAAAATATTTCTGATAAAAATTGTAAATATGTAGAAGAACATGTTATAATTGAAAATTATCATGGAAAATTTTATATAGATATAATAATGGTAGGTATAAATGTATTCCTAAACTGATTGAAAGTGAAATAATAAATATTTTCTGATAAACTTGAAGATTTACATGGAAAATATTTCTGAAAAAATTGAAGAAATATATAGAAAAATGTTAAAATTAAAGAATATCAATGCAAATTATATAGATAAAATGATAGGCATAAAGATAATTCTAAGTTGATTGAAGATGGAATTATAAACATTTTCAGATAACATTGAAAATTTGCATGGAAAATATTTCTGGTAAAATTCAAGAAATAAATAAGCAATCATGTTAAAATTGACTATTTCATGGAAAATGTTACATATAAAATGGTAGATATAAAAACTTTTTCTAAATTAATTAAAGGTAGAATTAGAAAAATTTGTGATAAAATCAAAAATTTGCATTGAAAACATTTCTGATGAAATAGAGGAAGTATATAGAAAGACATTAAAATTGAAGATTATCATGAAAAATAATGCAGATAAAATGGTAGACATAAAAAAATTATAAATTAATTAAAAGGGGAATTATAAACAGTTTCTGATAAAATTGAAGATTTACACAAGAAATATTTCATTAGTCTATGTCTTTCCACTGGGGAGTTGAGTCCATTGTTGTTAAGAGAAATTAGGGAATAGTGATTGTTGTTTCCTCCTATTTTTGATGTTATTTTTACATTAGTGTGGGTATCTTCTTTTGGGTTTGTTGGAAGAAGATTACTTTCTTGCTTTTTCTAGGGTGTAGTTTTCCTCCTTGTGCTGGCATTTTCCATCAATTATCCTTTATAGGGCTGGATTTGTGAACAGATATTGTATAAATTTGGTTTTATCATGGACTATCTTGTTTTCTCTATGATGATTGAGAGTTTTTCTGGGTATAGTAGCCTGGGCTGCTATTTGTGTTCTCTTAGGGTCTGTATGAGGTCTGCGCAGGATGTTCTAGCTTTCAGAGTCTCTGGTGAGAAGTCTGGTGTGATTCTGATAGGTGTGCCTTTATAAGTTACTTGCCCTATTCCCTTACTGCTTTTAATACTCTTTCTTTGTTTAGCTAATTTGGTGTTTTGATTATTATGTGCTGGGAGGACTTTCTGTTCTAGTCCAGTCTGTTTGGAGTACTGAAGGTTTCTTGTATGTTCATGGACATCTCTTTCTCTAGGTTAGGGAAGTTTTCTTCTACAATTTTGTTGAAGATATTTACTGGGCCTTTAAGATGTAAATCCTCACTCTTGTGTATACCTATAATCCTTAGGTTTCTTCTTCTTCTTTTTTTATTTATTTATTTTCTATATTCTTTGTTTACATTCTAAAAGCTTTCCCCTTTCCCAGTCCCCCCCCCCCCATGTCCCATAAGTCCTCTTCTCTCCATCCATTTTCCTCTCTTTCCCCCTCCCTTTTCTCTGTCCTGGTACTCCCCTACAATGCTGGATTAAGCCTTTCCAGGATTAGGGCCCTCTTCTTCCTTCTCCATGGGAATCATTTGATATGCTAATTGTATCTTCAGTATTCAGAGCTTCAGGGCTAATTAATATCCACTTATCAATGATTGCATTCCATGTATATTCTTTTGTGATTGTGTTCCCTCGCTTAGGATGATATTTTCAAGTTCCATCCATTTGCCTAAAAACAAGAATTCGTTGTTTTTAATTGCTGAATAGTACTCCATTGTGTATATATACCACATTTTCTGTATCAATTCCTCCATTGAGGGAAATCTGGGTTCTTTCAAGCTTCTGGCTATTATAAATAAGGCTGCTATAAACATAGTGGAGCATGTGTCCTTATTGCATGCTGTAGAATCCTCTGGGTATATGCCCAGGAGAGGTATAGCAGGGTCCTCCGGAAATGTCATGTCCAGTTTTCTTAGGAACCCTATGACTGATTTCCTGAGTGGTTGTACCATCTTACAATCCCACCAGCAGTGGAGGAGTGTTCCTCTTTCTCCACATCCTCACCAACACCTGCTGTCTCCTGAGTTTTTAACCTTAGCCATTCGGACTGGTGTGAGGTGAAATCTCAGGGTTGTTTTGATCTGCATTTCCCTAATGGCTAATGTTGTTGAGCATTTCTTAAGGTGCTTCGCGGCCATCCGAATTTCTTCAGGCAAAAATTATTTGTTTAGGTCTGTACCCCATTTATTAATAGGGTTATTTGGTTCCCTGGGGTCTAACTTCTTGAGTTCTTTGTACATATTGGATATTAGCCCTCTATCGGATATAGGGTTGGTGAAGTTTTTTTTCCCAATTTGTTGGTTGCCGTTTTGTCCTTTTGATAGTGTCCTTTGCCTTACAGAAACTTTGTAATTTTATGAGATCCCATTTGTCAATTCTTGATCTTAGAACATAAGCTACTGGTATTCTGTTCAGGAACTTTTCCCCTGTGCCTATGTCCTCAAGGGTTTTCGCCAGTTTCCTTTCTATTAGTTTCAGTGTGTCTGGTTTTATGTGGAGGTCCTTGATCCACTTGGAGTTGAGCTTAGTACAAGGAGATAAGAATGGATCAATTTGCATTCTCCTGTATGCTGACCTCCAGTTGAGCCAGCACCATTTGTTGAAAAGGCTATCATTTTTCCACTGGATGTTTTTCGCTCCTTTGTCGAAGATCAAGTGATCATAGGTGTGTGGATTCATTTCTGGGTCTTCAATTCTATTCCATTGGTCCACTTGCCTGTCCCTGTGCCAATACCATGTGGTTTTTAACTCTATTGTTCTGCAGTATTGCTTGAGGTCTGGGATACTACTTCCAGCAGAAGTTTTTTTACTGTTGAGAATAGTTTTAGCTATCCTGGGTTTTTTGTTATTCCAGATAAATTTGAGAATTGCTTTTTCTAACTCTGTGAAGAACTGAGCTGGGATATTGATGGGGATTGCATTGAATCTGTATATTGTTTTTGGCAAGATGGCTATTTTTACTATATTAATCCTGCCAATCCATGAGCATGGCAGATTTTTCCATTATCTGGAGTCTTCTTCGATTTCCTTCTTCAGAGATCTGAAGTTCTTGTCATAAAGTTCTTTCACTTGTTTGGGTAGAGTCACACAAAGATACTTTATATTGTTTGTGGCTATTGTGAAGGGTGTCATTTCCCTAACTTCTTTCTCAGCCTGCTTATCCTTTGAATATAGGAAGGCAACTGATTTGCTTGAGTTGATTTTATAACCTGCCACTTTGCTGAAGTTGTTTTTCAGCTGTAGGAGTTCTCTGGTGGAGCTTTTTGGGTCTCTTAAGTATACTATCATGTCATCTGCAAATAGTGGTAATTTTGCTTCTTCCTTTCCAATTTGTATCCCTTTGACCACTTTATGTTGTCTAATTGCTCTAGCTAGAACTTAAAGTACTATATTGAAAAGATATGGAGAGAGAGAGGGCAGCCTTGTCTAGTCCCTGATTTTAGTGGGATTGCTTCAAGTTTCTCTCCATTTAGTTTGATGTTGGCTACTGGTTTGCTGTATATTGCTTTAATTATGTTTAGGTATGGGCCTTGAATTCCTGTTCTTTCCAAGACTTTTAGCATGAAAGGATGCTGAATTTTGTCAAATGCTTTTTCAGCATCTAATGAAATGATCATATGTTTTTTTTTCTTTGAGTTTGTTTCTGTAATGGATAGCATTGATGGATTTCCGTATATTGAACCAAGAGAACCATACAAAGAATCAACAAAACCAGGAGCTGGTTCTTTGGGAAAAATCAACAAGATAGATAAACTCTTAGCCAGACTAACCAAAGTGCACAAAAACAGTATCCTGATTAACAAAATTAGAAATGAAAAGGGAGATATAACAACAGAAACTGAGGAAATTCAAAAAATAATCAGATCTTACTACCAAAGCCTATACTCAACACAACTGGAGAATCTGGAGGAAATGAACAATTTCCTAGACAGGTACCAAACACCAAAATTAAATCAGGATCAAATAGATCATCTAAACAGTCTCATAACCGCTAAAGAAATAAAAGGGGTCATAAAAAGTCTTCTAACAAAAAAAAGCAAGGGACCAGATGGCTTCCGTGCAGAATTCTATCAGACCTTCAAAGAAGACCTAACACCAATACTCTTCAAACTATTCCACAAAATAGAAACAGAAGGAACACTACCCAACTCTTTCTATGAAGCCACAATTACACTGATACCAAAACCACACAAAGATCCAATAAAGAAAAAAACTTCAGGCCAATTTCCCTTATGAATATCGATGCAAAAGTACTCAATAAAATTCTTGCCAACCGAATCCAAGAACACATCAAAACGATCATCCACCACAATAAAGTGGGCTTCATCCGAGGTTTGGTCTTCTTACTGTGTCCTGGAGTTCATGGATATTTTGGGTTACCAGCTTTATGCATTTTCTTTGACTGCTGAGTCAATGTTTTCTATGGTTTCTTCAGCATCTGAGGTTCTTTCCTCTACATCTTGTATTCTGTTGTTGATGTTCGCATCTATGACTCCTGAATTCTTTCCAAGGTTTTCTGTTTCCAGAGATGTCCCACTTTATCATTTTTTTATTGTTTCTACTTCCACATTTAGATCCTGGATGGTTTTGTTCAGTTCCTTCACTTGATTTTTTGTGTATTCCTATAATTTTTTAAGGGATTTTTGTGTTTCTTCTTTAAGGGCTTCTGCCTGTTGACCCATGATCTCCTGTATTTCTTTAAGGGATTTTTGTGTTTCCTCTTTAAGGGCTTTTGCCTGTTGACTGATGTTCTCCTGTATTTCTTTAAGGGAGCTATTTAAGTCCTTCTTGAAGCCCTCTATCAGCATCATGAGATATGATTTTAAATCCAACTCTTGCTTTCCTGGTGTGTTGGGCTGTCTAGGACTTCCTGTAGTGGGAGAACTGGGTTCTGATGTTGCCATGTGGCCTTGATTTCTGTTGGTATGATTCTTGTTCTTGCCTTTTGCCATCTGGTTATCTCTGGTGCTAGTTGGTATTGTTTTGTCTGGCTTGAGGGTGTTCCTCCTGTGGGCCTGTAAGCCTGTGTCCTTACTCTTCTGAGTTCAAAAGTAAAAGCACTGCTGTGAGATCTCTCTCTCCTGGCAGGCTATAAACAGAAGGATGTGGAGTCTCCAGGATCCCTGGTGCAAATGGAGGCAGGAAGACTGCCATGCCAGCTGCTCCACTGATCACAGAAGGCTATGGAGTCTCCAGGCTCCCTGGTGCATATGGCAGCAGCAAGACTTCAGTCCCAGCTGCTTCACTGATCTTAGGCCCTGTGTGCTCCTAACTGGTCCCCGTCAGAGAGAAGGTGGAGATCTCACCTCTGTGCTCAGAAGTGAGAGCTCTGCTGGGAGATAACTCTCTCCTGGTGGGCTATGCACAGAAGGCTGTGGAGTCTCATGGATCCCTGGTGCAAATGAATCCTACAATCCAAATCTACACCCTTTCTATCTCTCATTAGAAAATAAGCTGGACAGGCATCTAAAGAATAATAGTAAAATAAGGCAAAACAAAATAAAAGAAACAGAAAGTTTTGAAAACAAAAACAGAGGAAAAAAAACCCAAGGAAAACACAAGAATTGCAATCTGAATCAGGGACACACAGAGATACACTGGAATTCCATAAAAATGCACAACTGGAAGTGATATGCAAAGGACCTGTAAAATTAAAAAAACAAAAACGAAACAAAACAAAACAAAAAACTGTCCTGGCATTGTGTGACTAACAACCTCTAAAAATCCCATTGAGTTTATTTTGTGTTGGCCATTTACTGCTGGGCTTGAGCCCAATCTTAAGAGTGGCTTGTTTCTCCAGTGAAACTACCTTAAAGAAAGTTACTTTTTTATTTGCAAGTGATTATCAAAGCTTTAGAGTTAGTGAGTGGGACATGTATTCATTCTCTCAGCTCTAAGATCCAATTGGATATAGACACATTCAGGCCCTGTGTGTGTTCTAACAGTCTCTGAGAATTCATATGTGCATTGCTTCGTCACCTCTTCTGCAAAGTTTCATGACTCATGATGGGTGGGGATTTGATGGAGACATCCAGTTTATGGCTGAGTGTCACTTTCTGCACACTATCTGGCTGTGAAAATTTGTACTTGATCTCATCTTCAGGAAGAAGTTTCTTAGGGATAGTTGAGCAAGACACAGATCTATGAGTTTAAAATAATGTCAGTAGGAGTCATTTTGTTGCTATGTTCCTTTAGCAGAATAGTATTATTTGTTTTTTTTCTAGATACTTGGCCTGAGTAGTTGCAAGTTTGTAGCCACCCAAGCTGTGTCAGGCATTAGTTCCAACTCATGAAGTGGGGCTTAAATCAGATCAGATATTTGTTGGTGACTCCCACAACTTGGGTGTTAGTATTGCACCAGCATATCTTATAGGCAGGTTGCTATAATAAATAAACCAGTTTAGCTGAATTTTTTTTTATCATCCTACTTTAGTAGTATTTAGAGCACTTTTTTTTTCTTTTTACCATTAGTCTGTAGGATTAAAGGATCTGTGTAGACATCAGCTCAACTTCTGCATGCTCAGTTAGTTGTAGGTATCTTCACCATTTCACTGATGACCTTTCCATCAGTGTTTGGAGAGCAACCAAGAGCCTGGAAATAAGCTAAGTTAGTTGGAATAGGGGGTTCCATAGAGCCGCCTTGTCCAAACTCAAGCTCAATTACTCATTCGTGGTACTAGAAGTAGTGTGTGTGTGTGTGTGTGTGTGTGTGTATGTGTGTGTGTGTGTGTGTGTGTGTGTGTGTATGTAATTTATAAAGACAAATTTCTACACAGCTCCTCATAAAGCTCTTAGTTTTAGCTGTTCCTCCCCATATTTCCTCTACTGTTGGGATCCATAATGGGACAAGCTATGTACTAGCAGTTGATCATCTTGAAATGGCCTGCTTCAGATTATTATATAATCTGTGATAGGTGAGCCCTCATTAAGCAAGGCAGTGTGGGACTAATTTTAGGAAAGATTCCTGCTATTAATGTGCTTTTCCTGTTATTATTAAACATATATAATAATCAATAATTAATAGCACAGCCATTTAGAGCAGATCTCTGCAGATCTATGAAGATGTACTGTCTTATAGTGATGCTATGTAGACAAATAGATGACTTAAGTGTTAATGATGATCCTATAAGAATTCCTAAAGTTATATCTGTGATTATTAAGCTCTTTTATAATGGGACTGCTACTAGGTCTTTTTCTGATAGTCAAAACTGCAATGAGAACTATGCCAGTCTCCCAAATGTCACAAGTTAATTGCTCTTAGATGGCAACCAGACTTTCTTCTAGTCAGAGCACTTTCCAAGAGTTTGTAAAACAATTAACCAAAGGTCATAAAAAGGGAACTAGGATTTATTATAGGTTCTTGGACAGAAGATAAAACATCGACTGGGTTTATCTATACAAAACTTCACTAAGCTATGGTTTTAAACTTTCAACAAACTTGTGAAAGACAAGTGATAAATGTTTAGCTAGATAATTACTCCTAATGGATATGCATGTAAAAATTCTTTGTTGTAAACTCCAATTTCAACTTATGGTTTGAATTTTGTGTGAATTTGTGATGAATTTTGTAACATGTGATCATGTATTCTGAAAGATGTATAAGTACTGAGGACAAAGAGATGAGGAGAATTAGAGTAGAAATTTTGCCTTTCCCATGTTAGAGTAGAATTTTTGCCTTTCCCTCTTAGAAGAAAATTTCCCTTTCTCCACTTAGGATCTTTCCACTTTTCCCTTTTAGATAGCTTTCATAGGAAACTTTTTATAACTTAGTAATAAACTCATTAGCCACTTCTCTAAGTGTCCCATTTTTCCCTGTGACTTCTGACTAGTAGACTGAAAGTTAGAGCCCAGCAGTTCCTGCAGAGACAGTACAAAAGGAATTTAACTAATCTTTAGCAAGAAGAGGTGCCAAATGCCAGAAACTGCAGTTTCTGCCCTCAGAGGATTATAGAAGGCAGGTCAGCAACAGTAGCATAGTAACCTAGATTTAGGTAATTAAAGTTTTTTATTATATAGCAACCTTAAATTTTCCCGAAGACAGTCTTACGGAATTTCATAAGACAGTCTTACCCCCGCTGATGCTCTTCTGCCCCCCACCCCCACCTCTGCTGCCTCAAGAAGAATTGACACCACTGCTGGGGATAACACAGCTGTCTTAGTCAGGGTTTCTATTTCTGCACAAACATCATGACCAAGAAGCAAGTTGGGGAGGAAAGGGTTTATTGAGCTTACACTTCCATGTTGCAGTTCATTAATAAAGGAATTCAGGACTGGAACTCAAGCAGGTCAGGAAGCAGGAGCTGATGCAGAGGCATGGAGGGATGTTTCTTACTGCCTTGCTTCTCCTGGCTTGCTCAGCCTGCTCTCTTATAGAACCCAAGAGCACCAGCGCAAAGGTGGTACCACCAACAAGGGGCCCTCCCCTCTTGATCACTAATTGAGAAAATGCCCCACAGCTGGATCTCATGGAGGCGCTTCCCCAACTGAAGCTCCTTTCTTTGTGATAACTCCAGCCTATTGTCAAGTTGACACACAAAACTAGCCAGTACTCTCCAGGAACTCTGCCACTCCCACTCTTTCCTTCCCTCTTCTTTGAACCTTCCAATCCAGTCGTCCATCTCCTTACCCACCCATAACTGTCTGTCTATTCTATTTTCCCTTTCTATGGAGATTACTCCTTGACACTTACTCTATACCTAACATCTTTGGTATACATATACATACACGTATACGTCATACATATACATATACATCATATACCTATACCTATACCTATACCTATACCTATACCTATACCTATACCTAAACCTAAACCTAAACCTAAACCTAAACCTATACCTATACCTATACCTATACCTATACATATACATATGCATATTAGATTGCTTACTAATAACTTAACAGCTAGCATCCACATATAAGTGTGTACATATCATATTTCTATTTCTGGGTGTGACTTACCCTTAATCCAGATTATTTTTTCTGGGTACAATTATTTACTTGTGAATTTTATAAATTTTTAATGGATGAGTAATATATCATTGTGCAAATATATCACATTTTCTGTATGCATTAGCCTGTTGAGGGACATCTAGGTTGTTTCTGTTTTCTGACTATTTTGAATAGAATGGCAGTGAACATGGTTGAGCACGAGCTCTGTTGTAGAATGGATCTTGTGATATATTGATTCTCAGCTTCTAGATAACCTGACACATTCCTTTCCACCCTGGCTGTACAAGCTTGCATTCTCAGCAACAAGGAATGAGTGTTCCCCTTAATTTCCATCCTCACAGCATGAGCTGTGACTTATGTTTGGATCTAAGCCATTCTAACTTGTATAAAATGAAATCTCAAAGTAGATTTGATTTGTATTTCCCTGAAGATTAAGGATGTTGAACATTTCTGTAAGTATTTCTCAGTCATTTGAGTTTCCATTTTGAGAATTTTCTGTTTAGATTTGTACCTCATGTTTAATTGGATTATTTGTTTCTTGATATCCAGTTTTTTGGGGCAGTGTTATTTATATATTTTGGATATTACCCTTTTATCATATATATTATCAATTAATTTTATTCCCATTCTCAGAGTCATGGCATTTAGCTATTTACTTGTAGTTACACACATACACATATTCCTAAATACATTAATACAACTTGCTCAGTCTGTATAATGTTACTTGGATGGATGTGGTTTTAGGGCTGATCACTTAGTATTGGAGAGCCAAAAAGGGGATCTTCCTTGGGGAAGATTGTTCATCCCATTTTCTGTATTGCTAAATTGCATAATACTTTATCTAGGTTTGAGGTCTCATGGGATTTTCTCTTTCCATATTAGCAGTGTTATCTTTGTTCAGGTTACATTTAAATAGTAATATTGATAAAATTTCATGGATATAGCTTTTCTCACAGTGATAGGAGTCTAAGCCTCACAGCAAGCTTCCTGTTCCTCTTGTCCTTAGAATCTTTCCACTCCTGCTTCTTCTATGATGCCAGAGCCTTAGGTAGGTTCAGGAGTTGTGTTGTAGACACAGAAGTTGAGGCTGGACACCAAATCACTTATTTTCTGCATTTTGATAGTTTGTGGCTTTCTATAATGTTCTCTATTATAAGGAAATATTTCTTTGATGAAGGGTGAAACCTATGTGTTAAGATGAAGTCTAAAAATGGTTTTAATTTGCATGTCCCTTATGGCTAGAGATGAACACTTTTCACACATTTCTTAGCCACTTCAATTTTGCCTTCTAAGAAATCTTTTTTTCTTTTTAAAAATTATTTTATTTATTTACATTCCAGATGTTGTTCTCCTCCCAGTACCCCTTCCACAGTTCTGGATCCCATTCTCCCTACACGTCATGTCTGATAGGGTGCTCACCCTTCTACTGGCATCTCCCTTCCCAGCAGCCTCAAGTCTCTACAGGATTAGGCTCATCCTTTCCAACCAATGCCAGACAAGGCAGTCCTCTGCTACATATCTGCTTGGAGCCTCAGACCAGGCTGTGTATGCTCTTGGGTTGGCAGTTTAGTCTCTGGGAGCTCCCAGGTGTCTGGGTTAGTTGAGACTGTTGGTCTTCCTATGGGGCTGCCATGTCCTTCACCTCCTTCAATGCTCCCCCTAACTCTTCCATAGGGGTCCATGTCTTGAGTCAAATGATTGACTGTAAATATCTGCATTTGTATCAGCTGTGGTAGACCTTCTCAGAGAAGAGACATGCTAGGCTCCTGTCTTTAAGCATAATATAGCATCAGTAACAATGTTAGGCTTTGGTGCCTACCCATGAGCTGGATTCCAAGTTGGGACAGTCACTTGACATCCTTCCCTTCTGTCATTCTACATTTTTGTCCTTATATTTCTTTTAGACAGGAACAATTCTGGGTCAGAAATTTTGACAGTGGCCTAGTAACTCCATCCCTCTACTTGGAGGGCTGTCTATCTACTGGAGGTGGTCTCTTTAGGTTCCATCTCCCCACTGTTGGGCATTTCATCTAAAGTCACCCCATTGACTCCAGGGAGTCTCTCTCACATCCCAGGTCTCTGGGACTTTCTAGAGGGTCTCTCCACCCCAGAAGTGGCACAATTCTATTCATTCTCCTGGCCCTCTGAGCTTCTCTTCAGTTTCTCAGCATACTCAATTCTGCACCCTTTACCCCTTCTCCTGCCCTCTCTCACTCAGGGTCCCCTCTTCCTTCTGCCTCCCATGATTATTTTGGAGCCTCAAATGCATTAGCACAGGGGGGAACTTCTTGAAGTGAAAACCAAAACTGAAAAGCTTCTGTAAAGCAAAGAACACCATCAATAGGACAAAATGGCAACCTACAAATTGGGAAAAGATCTTCACTAATCCTACATCCAATAGAAGGGTCATATCCAAAATATATAAAGAACTCAAAAAGTTAAGCTCCAAAAACCCAAAGAACCCAATTTAAAAAGTTGGGAGTACAGAGATTAACAGAATTCTCAACAGAGGAATCTCAAATGTCAGAAAAGCAGTTAACATCCTCATGGAAATGCAAATAAAAACCACTCTGAACTGCTGAGTTCAGAAGATGTTACACCATAGTACAAGGACACATGTTCATACCAGCCTTATTCATAATAGCCAGAAGCTGGAAGCAACCCAGATATCCCTTAACAGAAGAATGATTGCAGAAAAGGTGTCTCATTTACACAATGGAATACTATTCTGCTATTAAAAATAAGGACATCATGACATTTGCAGGCAAATTGATTGAAATAGAAAATATCATCCTGATCAAGGTAACCCAGACCCAAAATGACATGCATGGTATATACTTACTGATAAGTGGATATTAGCCAAAAAGTACAGAATACCATGATACATCCTACAGAACATAAAATGTTTAACAAGAAGGAAGGCCCAATCCCACTGAGAAATCTTTGTTCAGTTTAATAGGGAACTTTTAAAACTCAGTTGTATAGTCTTGGTATTTGGTGTTTTTGTGTTTCATACATAATCTAACATCAGTTCTCTGGTGTGGAGCTAGGATAGAGGATTTACCCATTCATGGTGTTTCTCCCGTCTCTTAACAGTTTAATTTGTACTACAGAAACATTTTAGTTTTATGGAGTCTTATAATTGATTGTTAGTCTTATTTGAAGGCTGATGAAAAATCAATTTAGGAAAGTCTTTACCTGAGACTGCATCTTAAAGTGTATTCCCTACTCTTTCTTCTTGAAGTTTCAGAGTTTCAGGTCTAAAGTCGAGATGTTTGATCTCCATTGCAGTTCATCTGTGTGCAGGTTGAGAGAGAAGAACGAGATTTCACTCTTCTACATGTGGGCATGCAGTTTTCCAAGTGTCATTTGCCATTGCCAAAGATGATATCTTTTCTCCAGTATATACTTTTTTGTCCCGTTATCAAAACTCACATGACTGTAGATGTGCAGACCTATATCTGTTTTTGTTTAATAATCATTTATTTAAATAACTAATATCTATTTCAGCAAATCTTAATTTTTCAGCTTTTAAAGATGGCATTTACATATAAATGTTAAAAATGCTCTTTATAAAGTATCCTCTAAAGATAATACCATCTCATAAGTTGATTTCCCCCAAGTTCAACAAACCAATTGCATCCTAATAATGGACTATTTTAAATGTCAGAGAGAAGTCACTATTCTCATCTTAAGATGAATATATTTAGGAAAACCTTCTGCAATAAACCGAAAGTCTGTTTATTTATATATATAATTAGTTTCTCTGTTTGTTAAATAGCATTTATCACAAACAGAAACCAAATTCTAAAGGAATTATCACCATGGTAGTATCAACAAAATTTTTAATTGAACAATTTTCAAATGTACAATAATCTTTTATTTAGTTAGTTATATGTCATTTCACATTGAATAAACACTACTATAAAATAAAAAATTTGTTAATAGATGTTAAAGAGGAGAGACAGCACAAATCATTCACATTCAGGGAAAAATAATAAAATTAATGTTAGAGGTAAGAGGGCTTATATGTTTATAAATGCCTTCATCTATAGTATTGCTAATGTCTAAATAATTAGCCAATCATTACAGCATGATGGCCACAATCTGCAGGAGCAGTGTTGGCTTGCTCAGTATATGTTATAGTATGTGTTACGTATGGAAACTGAAGCTCTTTATCTTCATAGTCATCAGCAAGCTAGAGCTGCACAGATCAGCAGACATTGCTAACTGAGGTGATGCAAAATTACCAGTGTCTTGAAGCACAGTTGTAATGGAGTTCTATCCCCCGGTAAGTTGAATATCAGGACAATAATGCTCTAGAGAGAAGAAACAACAAGAGTTCTCTTAAAAATATGTTCTTTAACTTTCTATTGAAAAAAACCAAGGGGGATATTATATTAACTGAGTAATACCACCCCTTACTCTCTTATTCTAGAACTGCTGATAGCATATTGAGAAATAACAGGGTCCCTTTAGACCAGCAGTTCCAAACATGTGGGTGACAACCACATTTGGAGGGTCAAATTGTCCTCACACAGGGGCCATCTTAAGAACATTAAAAAAAAAAAAACACAGATATATTATGACTCATAACCATAGCAAAATTACAGTTAGGAAAAGCAATAAATATAATTTTATGGTTGGGGGTCATCACAACATTAAAAACTGGATTAAAAGATTGTAGCATTGAGAACCAATGATTTGGGCTTTCTTTATTTTTGTCCTTTTTTTTTTTACTCTTATGAGTGTATGTGGGTGTGTTGATGTGTGTGTTATGAGTATGTGTAGCTATGTATGCTACAGCACACATATAGAGGTAAAAACAAAACTTTCAAAACTGAGAATATTTTGTAGATCCAAGTAGTTATCACTATATATAAAAATAGTAAACTCTCAAAATGCATATATATATATATATATATATATATATATATATATATATATAATTTGTCAATAACCAACAAAAATGAAATGCCATGAAGTATTTCTACAACTATGCACACATGCCAATTAGTTATGATACCATGAAATTGGATCAGATATCTAGCTTCTTTAAACCCAGTAGTAAAATTGTCATTGATGTCTATAAAAAAAGCCATTCAAGGGCTTTCTACAGTGTAAACAAGAATGGAGATAACAAATCTCTAAATCTAATGAAACCTTTCCCCAGTATATTTGTTTTATATTCTTGAATATAGTATCTTCAATGCTTGCCTCTTCCAGAGATGTACAACATTTGGAACACTTTATGATACCATACAGCAGCTAGGTTTATTTTCCTGCTTGAGCTAAATCAAAGCAATATTGTTTTTACTTGCCTTATCCATACCACTATAGCCTATTCATTAATAACCAAAGTGACTATAGTTATTCCCTCTTGAGCACTGTTATAAATAGCCTATTTATATAATTTTCCACATTGCTGTTTTGCTAAAATCAATAGTTTAGGTTTTGTTACATTGATAACCAAATCTGAAATACCTTTACAATCCTTAAATACCTAAATAAGTATTTGTTGTCTTTGACTCCAAGCAAAAAACATGTATTAGTAAAGTTTTAAGTGCACATGTTTATTTTGGAGTTTTCTATATAGCATTACCTTTAGATTTATACTTCAAGACATATTTGTGTTCACTGTCAACAATTTTAGAAAAAGTAAAAATAATAAAACCAGAGGAATTGGTACACTCTGATGATTTATGAAATGTGACATTTAGGATCCTGCCCTAGAATGTGCACTCAGTTTCTAGCCTTGCATGAGTATTTGAAAAGACAACATAAGAATAAAAGGTGAGCACTGGCCTTATTTATCAGCATGCTGTATGGGCCCACCATTTTCCACATTAACAGAATTTTATGAGTGAGTGACCCTTGTAATATAGCTCTGTGTTTTCTGACATGCCACCAGTAACGATCTTCTAAATAGGAAAAACTGGCATTAAAAACCCATGGGTGATTTCACTCCATTTTTCTTTCTTTCACAACAGCAAACAACTGGCATTACATTGTGATTCAACTTATACCACTGAAAATAAAGAACATAACCTGAGTGTTGAAAATTTTTCCTCTTGGGATACCTATGTAGAGGCTAAAATCAATGTAGGTACTCAGATTAAAGCAAAAAACAAACAAACAAAAACTTTGTTTATCTATTCACTTGGCATACCAATATCAGCTCCCCATCTCCTCTGAGTACCCCCATGAAGAACCTCCCCTATTCTTCCCTCCCCTTCTCCCCTTAGAAGAGTTAGGGCCCTCAAGGTATTACTCCCACCGAGCACATTAGATCACTGCAGGACTAGGCACATCCTCAACTGAGGCCAAATAAAACAGACCATTTAGATAAACAGGAGCCATAAGCCAATAGGCAAGAGATCCAAGAAGAGCCCACTGCTCCAAGCGGCTCATCTGATACACACGTGCAGGGGGCCCAGGTCCAGCTCCTGCTCACTCTTTGATTGTAAAACCAGATCTTTAACAACTCATGGGTGTTTGAGTATGTGTGTGTGTGTGTGTGTGTGTGAGAGAGAGAGAGAGAGAGAGACAGAGACAGAGACAGAGAGACAGAGACAGAGACACAGAGAGAGAGAGAGAGTACAAGACCAAAAATTTTATCTTGCTAAATGTCACTTCACACATCATCATATTCTAGCCAAAACTTTGGGTCCAAGTCATTCACGTAAGTCAGCTTCTAATCCCACTGAGTCATGTGAGTCAAATCTGGCCCCATAATTCAGTGTCAGGGAGCATGGCTCTTGATTAAAAAAATGTTCTAATGAGAAAAGGACATAATTTGCTCAGGAGAGGTTAGGAGTTTTAGAAACTTGGCCTTTCCCATGACTGGGAATGCTTTGCCTGGAGAAGCTTAGCTGTCCCCACAAGGAACGCTTTGTGTGAAAGCTTTTCTGCTCTGTCACAACCACTGCTGGCTAGCCCTTCCACATGATCCCTGTGCTCTCTTCACTCACCTCACTTTCTATAGAGGTATTTTTTTTTATTTCAGTGAACCTTTCAATGTTGAAGAGTCTGAAGTTTTATATTCATTCGTCAGTTTTAAGCTCTTCATCCATAAGACTGCAGAAGTAGACCCCTGCTACATCTGACTGTATCATGTGGAGCAGAAGCAAAAGCTTATTTGAGAGGTCATATTAGTAACACCATTCATGACTGTTCTGTGTTAACTTATCAGACTCTATTACTGGGCAAACACTTTAATCCCTAATGCAGACACTGATGAGTATATATTAGTAGAACGAGGGAGTGAATTTCACACAAATAGAGAAAGCTGCCTTTTCTGTGGACTTCTACCTTAAAACAGCACCACACTGTCAGTGCAGCTCCTGGAAGAAGACTGCGAGTTTCTTCATCCATATACTCCAGACAAAAGGCTGCTTCTGCAGCTTTCTATTGAAATAGCCCTGACGCTCTGACTCCTGTCAACCTTCAATTACATATCCACTTCCACATCATTTCTATTATCTGTCTCTCAAACTCAGCAAGCTCACACGGAACATGGATGTTTGCTGAGAGCAACAGCAATGCTGTGGGAGCAAACATTGGGGGACAATAAAATAATCCTTACTTTTTTTGATGTATAAAACACAAATGAATGCTTACTACCAAACAGATTGTAGCATATCTACAGAATTATTTCATGCAGAGGAAACAATCAGGGGGAAAAGATTAATAAACCAAGAAAACAGTTTGTATAGTAACAATTTTAAAGAGTTAAAATATACCAACATAAATTATTAGCATATATTTTAACTATGGCTTTTTTAAACATCAACCTTCAAGTTCCAAACACCAATCTTCTCTCCACTTACTCAACATCCTCACAGTCAATACATGTCTCCAGGTTCTCTTGTATCCTAATCCTTACACATTCCTCACGTTATTACTTTAAACACCACTGTAAAATAGAGCATTAGGTCCCTTCAATGGATGCCCACTTAATGCTTGCAAACAATTAGCAATAGATGATAAAATGAATTGGATGATAGGAAGTTCCAACAAAGTTGCAGCACATAATTTTATTGGAAAATGAGTTTGTTATGAGATTAGCTTAGTTCTATTTTAATTTTAGGAAAATGAAGTAACAACATGTTATATATATATGTGGAAAATTGATATAAAGATCAAAGGCCATGTATGGGGAGGGACTGCTAAAATTAAGGACCATTTGAGGGGGAATATGAAAACCTAATAAAATAAAAGTATTAAATATTTAGAAGTACCTATATGAAAATCTCTAAATTGAAATCACCAAATAATAGGAGTGACAAAGCCCCAACTGGACTTCTTTCACCACCGAATCAAACCTCCAGAGCTGAGAATGTTGGCCAAGCAGGACCCATAGAAACTCTAAAATAACTCAGGTATTTGCCAGGTTATTGGTTACTCTTCAAGAGCTGATGGTAAGGACCTATTGCTGAATACAACACCTGTAAGGTTCACTGAACTCGGAGAAGTAGAGTGGGGCCTCCCTAGACCCTTTAGCCCTCATCCATGGTACTGAAATTCCCTCTACACTATACCAGTGGAGAAAGATAAACACTAACCCTGCTATAGAATGTGTGATCTTCAGTCATGACCTATCTGAAAGTTATGCTGGTACAATAGTGAAAAAAAGTTGTGGAATAACTAACCACAACCTGATTGGAATTAAGGCTCACTCCATGAGATGGAACCCATCCCCAACACTGCCTGTGTGGCCAAGTACCTGAGACTAGAGAGGCCATTGATGGGAGAAAACTAAATACTACTGTTATGTTAAAGGAACATAGCTTTAAAATAAGTCCTAATGTCATTGTTCTGTACTCATATAGCAGTATCTTGCTCAACCATCATCAGAGGAGATTCCTCCAGCAGTATATTGGGTCAATACAGAGAACCACAACTGGACTATTTCTAGAGAGTAAGAGACCTTGGAGCACTCAGCCATAAATGGCCTGTTGCCATCAAATTCCTCCCATTAGGATTAAAAGAAATCTGAAGAAATGATGCAGAAAGATTTTAATTGCCATAGGCAAGGGAGTACACCAAGAAAATAAGTCTTTATAAACATAACAGGACTCACAGATCTACGAATTCACAGAGCCTGTGGCACCATCCACAGAGTCTGTACAGGCCTGTGCCAGAGGAGAAGGCCCCCATCCCTAACCCAGAAGCTATCTCTGAATAACTACTACTCACAAAGGAAAAAGGTTTTCCAACAGAACCTCACTGGGTATCCAAACCACACTTCAAGGTAGACCCGAGGCCCAGTAATAGAGTAAACATAAAGCAAATGTAATGGTATTTTTGGAGGCTTTTTTTTGTTGTTGTTGTTTGAGTTTTTGGGTTTTTTTTGGGGGGGGGGTCTCACTGTGCTTTTTCTAAGCAGTTTTCCCAGGGAAATTTTTTTCCTTATATATTTTGAGTCCCAATTTTTATGGGTTTTCTGTGTGTGTCATAAGTGTCTGTGTTTCTTATGCTTTTTCTGTCTCTTTTTGTTTCTTTGTGTAATTGTGGATTGCATTTTATTTTATATTATTTGATTAATGTTATTATTATTATTATTTTATTGATTTCTGCATTCAAATGAGGAACATAAAGTACAAATTTGTGTGGATAAGGAGTTGGGGAGGATTGGGAATGAACTGAGGGAGAGGAAACCATTATCAGACTATATTGTATAAAAAAATCTATTTTCAATAAAAAAATAAAAGTAAGTACTTTCTGAAGTGGAAACTTAAGAGTTCTTTGGAAAGTCAGTTGTGCTGGTTGGTGTTTTGTTGGGGCAAATATATGAAGGAGTGTTTTCCTGAAGTGGACACAGGTGAAAGGCTAAGACAGACTCATGAAGAAACAGTTCACTGAAACAGACATGGTAGAGAGGATGTTCTGCTAAAGCAAGCATGTGAAAGAAGATGTGATGAAGGATTTTTGTTAATAACATGCATATATTAGTCTGTCTTACACTGTCTAGTTGAGCTCCATTTGTTGGGATTCAACAGAGAGAAATGAACCAAAAACTTCTGGTGGTGGTGTGCCTCAGTTTCTTGCCACTTTTGCAGACTCTGGCTGATTAGCAGAGTGATGTGATCAGAGACAGATGCACATGCTGAGTCAAAACACATTCCAAGGCAAGACCCTGGAGGGCACATCATGTTTAGAGGAAGTATAAACAGGATTTGTTGAACAGTGACAGAAGCAGAGTTAAGCTTGCTTATAGAGCTAGCTGTTTGTCTTGAGTTTCCACTGATCTTCACTTCACTGAGAGAGTCACAGCCAAGAACTTTTCCTGGCTTTCCTATTGGCCCTGGTCCCTCCTGCTGATTTGTCATGAAATCTGGCTGTCTCTGCTAGGTAGTGTCATAAGTACTGTTTGCTACCTTGGTTCTACTGAGCTGGACTGCTGCTGAAGTATTTGTGAATGGATGGAGCTCCCATTGCTAACCTGTGAACTGAACTACCAATTTCCAGACAACACAGACAAGAGTTGCTCTAAAGAACCTTCCTAAACAGGTCCACATTTCCCCAATTCTTTTTTCCCTACTACGTGTGGTGGGTGGTGGGCTAAAAGAGAGGTTAAAACATTTAAAGAACCTTTATAAAAAGTAGACATTGAAAAAATTAAAGTTACAAATTTCACTAAGAGTGATATAAAATTTCAGACATTCACAACTTTCAGTCATTCCTAGGAAACAAAAGAAATTCCAACACGCTGAAATCACAGTAAGGTTCCTTTAACTATTGTTCTGTAAAGAAAAAAACACTTATCATTGGCATTTTGAAAGACATATTTGTTTAATCTTTGGCTTGGGTAGATATGGGGAGCTTGTTTGTTTGTTTCTTTGTTAAAGGTACAGAATTTCTGACATTGTTAAACAGAACTTAGTCAACTCACTTGACCAACAAGTATGGAAATGTGATTTTCATGATGAACCTCTGTGGCAATTGTCACTTAGGCCAGAAATGAGTTGCAAATTATGATTTCTAAAATTATGATTTCTAAAATCTAAAGACTGTGTGTCTTCTGTTGTCCTTCCCTCTCCATGTGCTGGAAAAAATTCAAAGAGCTTAAGTAAAGCACACACACACACACACACACACACATGCACACACACACACACAGGCACACATGGGCATACATACACATACTCACACACATATACACATATGCACATACACACACACTTACAGTGATAAAATACTTCTGGATAGCTTATGAAATCTCTTGTTAGGACTCAACTATTTCATTCACAGTCCTAGACAAAGATTTGGAATTTAAATTTCAAAGGTCCCTTTCCTTTGTTTGATCGATGAGTAGTTAGGCAGTCGCAGTGCTTATTGTGCATATGTACCCAAGGAGTGATCTACATGTAGAATGGGACTGGGAAGCAATGTCTCAACTCCTAGACTGAAGTAGACATTACATCCACATAGGTGAAAAACTCCAGGAGAATCCAAAAGATAAATATGAAAGGCAAGGTGTCTGATAGTGAATGACTGAAACTATTGAGCTTGGTAATATTTATTTCTGTCATTAAAATACTCTTTTACTGTATAATTATGAATAGTTCCTTGTTTCCCAGAGGCTGTGAGGCAGGATTTGAGATGGCATGACATTCTATTAAACCAGGTGACAAACTTCCCTGTGAGTCCATTTTCCATATTTTCTTCACGGAATCCTCCCAGTCTTCAGAAGACAGTATCACTCAATGTTGCTTTTTCTGTAAGGAAAGTCACACAACAACCAAGTCTAATAACTAGTTACAGTATCAAGAATAATAGCTCTTATTCACTGGGTATCCACTAAGAGCCAGAAAACATTCAGAATGCTTCTGAATTATTAATTCTAATTCTCAAAATAGTACTACAGAGTAACCATAGTGATGCTAATTTTATAGTTTAGGAAACCAAAGCTCAAGGGAAGTGAGATACATTGCTTAAGATAACAAACTATAAATGACAGAATTGAGAACCAAAACCAGATGCAGTCAATTCAAAATCCTGTGTTTGTACATTCTAGGACATTGCCTCTGCCCCAGCCCTATGACTTGAGTACATTGAAGTAATGCTGTGTATGAAAATTATAAGAAAAAATGTGATAAAAACAAATGTTAATTTATTCATAGATAAAACTTAGCATGAGGTATTAGAACTATTATACATATATATTATATATATGATGAAACAAATTGAATATATAAGATTACATAGAAAATTAAAGCATTCATATGAATCAATAACCATCTTTAATGTGTACAGAAAAATATGCTTTTGAAATATTCTGAAATAAATCAGTAATCAAGTTAACTAAAACATAATGGCTAGAAGAGAACTTTGTATTTTCATTGTTAAATGTACTCATATTTAATATAAATTTCTTAATAAGAACAGTGGTATACTTTCCTAAGAGAGAGGTGAAAGGATGTTCATCCATAAAAAAGGAACAAATGACAGAACAATGACGTGATTCCAGCCAAGTTAGTGGCTTTGGTAGCATTGCTGTAGGGAACACAGGTCACTCAAGGGCAGCTGTAGAGCAGAAAACCCACTCTAGGAGATTCCTGTACAACTCTCAGGCAGTTCCTGAGTCTCCTTCCCAGCATGTGTTACCCACATACCCTGAGGTTTGGGGGCTTATGAGTTGCATGAGCTTTTCTTGTCCTCCCAGGAAAGAATGTTTCCTTGTAAAGAAAATGTTGACACAGGAAAGGGCTTTCTCTCATTGAAACTATTTCAGACATTGGTGCAGAGTTTTTAAGTAGAAGTCAATCAATCCTTAGCCCCTGCTATGCTTGTCTGAGGAAACTCAGGTGCTGGAAACTCAGGAATATCCCAAGGCAAGCTGAGACAGTGACTCTAAGGCTCTCATCCATGTAAAGATTAAACGTGTAGATCCTCATAGCACCATGCAAAGCAACTGTAGATAAGTGAAAAACTGAGAAAAGGTGAATAAATGGAAAAAAATGTCCTGAGAGTGAGAGATATTGCCAAGAGAGATAAAAACCATAAGATGCCCTCTGCCTGGGGGTTTTATAGGGTCATGTAAAAAATTGGACAAAACCTAAGCCAATGAAATCAGTTAGTTTTCTGGGCTATCGTGGACCAAATCAATGGAGGGCTTGCAGATTCTATATACAATATGCCTAAATCATTCTCTGTTCATATACTACCTGCATAGTAAGGACTGATTAGGGCAATTCTGTCCCTGTCTATTTCTCACAGTGTTTTGTCAGCTGCTGACAGTAACTGTCTGCTAGCTGTTAGTCATAGCTGGTGTTGCCACATCTGTCTTTGCAGGTGTCACAATAGCTCTGTTGAGCCCTCTTGGTCCTCCCAGCTTCAAAGAAGTAGATACAATTGTTCTTAGTTAACTCTTTGTCTATAGGATAATCTGGGGTCTGTCATGTTTGTCAAAATTCACCATCACCTTGTAATGTAGTCTATTATTACTGTCTGTATAGGGAGCAAGAATATATATTTATGTATATAATATGGTGCCTAACATATGTTTCTCAAGGATTTGTCAAGACAATATTGCCGTCAGTGTCTCGCCTCTTGGAGCTTCTGTCTATCATGACAACCTGGCTGTCTCCTACCAGGCACCATTTTCTGCTTCTCATCCCTAGTGGCCTTGGCCCCACTGTTGAACTCTGACCTTTTAACCCCACAGTCTGTTCTCAGTAACATATGATGAACTTGAAGCTTCCTTGTGAGCTCTATTCTCTTACTGTTTATTTGACTAGCTCCAGAATCAATGTTCCTAGCAATGAGAATAAGTAAAGGTACATTCTGCTCTAAAAATTATGTGACTACACAAATCTACTAATATCCTTACATCTCACTTCATTTCTGTCCAAGTTTCTACTCTGCTTCTATCAGGTTTACAAATTCTCTCCCTAGATTTTTTTTAATTGGGCATATTCTTTATTTACATTTCAAATGTTGTCTCCTTTCCTGATTCCCCCCTCCTCCCAAAATGCCATAAGCCATCTTCCCTTCCCCAATCAACACTCCCCCACTTCCCTGTCCTGGTATTCCTCTACACTACAGTATCAACTCTTTCCAGGACCAAAGGCCTCTCCTCTCTTTGGTGTCTAACAAGACCATCCTCTGCTGTTGGCGTGTCTTGAGCCATGGGTAATTCCATGTGGACTCTTTGGCTGATGTTTTTGTCCCTGGGAGCTCTGGTTGTACTGGGTGACTCCTGTGATGCTGCAAACCCCTTCAGCTCCTTGGGTCCTTCTCTAGCTCCCCCACTGGGGACCCTGTGCTCAGTTCAATGGCTGGATGAGAGTGCCCCCCTCTGTATTTCTCATGCACTAGGAAAGTCTCCCAGGTGGTAGTTATATTCAGCTCAGGTCAGTAAGCACTTGTGGGCATCCACAGTAGTGTCTGGGTTTTATAAATGTAATAGATCCCTGGGTGGGGTAGTCTCTGAACGGTCTTTCCTTCAGACTCTGCTCAAACTTTTGTCTTTGTATCTCCTTCTGTGGGTATTTCCCCCCTGTCGACAAAGGACCCAAGGATCCATACTTTGTTCTTCCTCCTTGGGCATCATTGATATGTGAATTTTGTCTTGGGTATTACAAGCTTCTAGGTTAATATCCACTTATCAGTGAGTGCATACCATGTGTGTTCTTTTGTGATTGGGTTACATCACTCAGGACGATATTCTCCCTAAATCTTTATCATAGTCTCCTCTTCCTGTGATTAATTACCTTGACTTGACCATAAATGTAACTTTAAGGTCACCTGAATTATTGTATTGTCAGTTTCTCCCATTCACCAGTTATCTTCTAAAGTATAATTCAACATCTTATAAACCTCAACTGATGCACTAATGGTTTAGTTCCTGGAAGCACCTAACATTTTTCTTCCCAGAATAGCAGTCAAGTCTCTTCAACTCTACCATGTAAAAAAACTAGAGTCCTATATCTAGAGTTCATTAAGAAGATTCAACAATTTCCCCAATAAAATATCCACTGATGTAAGGAGTTATCAATTGGTCAAAGGGCAATTTAGATTCAACACACTGAAGGACTTTGCTAATAATATGGCTTGATGGGTTCACTCTTTGCTGAAGGCTGCGATATGTCACATGATGTCCTAAGAGTCATTTTTTATTTCAAGAATTACTCAGTGTTCTACTCCTTTAAATAAAACAGAACAAAAGGTGTTTGCTGCGTCCCCTGAAATGAAAGTGCAATTGGCAATGCTTCTAGGGCCACAGTGTGGGACCGAGTAACGTGCCTATCTATAAAGCAGAGGGACTGTTTCCAGGAAAGAAAATTTCAGTTTTTGTAAGTATCTTTGAAGATCAGCAGGACATTAACTGAAGACTTATGGACATAAACACTGTTTAGAGTAGTGGAGCCCTAAAATACTATTTCTTTTCCATTTTCTTCTCTTTGAGAAAATGAAAAACAAAAACAAAAAATACTTAGGTCCTCATATAAAACTGACTAAAGTGTGAAGAGGTAGAAGATCATTGTTAGGTCACATAACATATCAGTACTTAGATGCTCTGGTTCTGGGCGCATTCTAAGCCACCTTCGTGTTGGACACAATAGTAGTCACCATCATCAGCTAACACTACTGATGCCTTTTATTAACTGAAGTAAGTGCTATTCTATGTTTCATTTCTGCAAGTAAAATTTATACAGGTCTTTATCAAACATTTTAATTGAACATACGTTGTATTCATGGCTGCCATCAAGGAGAAAATATAAAACATTTAAGCTCAAACCCTCACTTCAGGAAGATTACAATTTAGTAAGAATGTTAGGCTGGAACCCTTGCTAACCACTGAACAAACTGGGAAATCCTGTCTGCTTTCCTCCCTTCCTCCTACCCTGATGCTGACAGCTACTCGAATCCTGCCTACGTGCTCAGCTCTTGGCCATACTTGGGCACAAGTCCAGCTTATGGCTGACATGTCAGTCATCACTCTTCCCTGGCAGTCTATAAAACTCCCTTCCCTAACCTGGGTGTATGATTTCCTCAGCTCCATTCTTTGGGACTAATGAATCCAAAAGGCAGCAGTGTCTAATAATCCTGCCTTTACCTATTTTTAATCTGATCTATTCTGGCCTGTACCTGAGTCAGGGAGGGATAGAGAAACTCTATCAGAGTATAATCTTTACAGCTGGACTTGGTCATTTTCAGATTGACTGTTCATTTCTTCCATTACTGTGTTAAAGGCTTATTCCAGAGTAATTGAGAATTCTACAAAGGCATGATTTTTGTGATACTGCTTAGAAGATGTGTAGGGTTGAAATTAGGAGGGCAGTGTTGCATGCAATTTTAAAAATACCCTTACTCTTTCTCTGACAGTGCTCACTCAATCTCTCATGGCTACCTCCACCAAGCCACCAAAATCCACTGTGTGCTTTCTCTTGCCCACATTATTAGTGGCAGATGGAAAACATCAGACAGTTATAATATTTTAAAACTAGCCAGATAAGTTAATGGCTGGGCAAAGAATATACCTCCCCAACCTCCTTAGCCTCCAATGCTGGCAGATGCTACAAACTATTGGTGTCCTGAGACCTACATGCCTGCTGCTTGCTCCACCCCTGCCCTGACTCTTCCCTCTTGTTCCCTTCTCTTCCTCTTGGGATCCGGAAGTCCTACCAGTTCCCCTTCACCCAGCAGTTGGCTTCTGCCTCATTAATTGACTCAATCAAGAACTAATTATGGAATCAATAACTCCCCTTACAGGGAAATGTTTTGCTTACAATGTAACATTGTGTTTACCAACATAGACTTTGAATCCAGTGTTATTTGCTATACATTTCTACATCCTTAGTCCCTCAATGGAAAAGCAAAGAACATTGACAGTTTGGGAAATTGTTGATTTGGGAATTTGTTGTGTTTTGTGGAAATTTCTTTCTGAATATGAAGGATTGATTAAATTTAGTTTATTCATCTTTCTTTTCTAATATAAAACTCATCCAATGAGTTCTCACTTCATTTATTGTTTAAAATGCCCTCATGCTCAAACACTGAGTATAGTTAGCACTCTAGTGTATATTAGTTTACATATCTATACCTATATCTATCATCTGTATAGATAGATAGTTAGAAAGGTAGACATTTATATAAATTTCTGATATACATAAGAAGATCCAACTCTTAGTTTCTGTATTTTGCTTTTTAAGCTTGGAACTATTTTCTTATATAGAAAATTAATATTTACCCAATAATCCAAGCTTACCAATTTTAGAAAAAAACATTATTTTGTATGTTTAATGCGATAAATGCATTTAAGATAATATATTTTATTGTCAATTTATTCTTTTTATTCTCTGACAGTTTTATTGATGCATATAATATTCTAATCATATACATCTCCCATCATATCCTTTATCTCTTCCAACACCACTGAATGACTCCTTCTTACCAATCAGTTTCCCTCTTATCTCCAGGTCTATTGTATTTGTGTATCCCACTCAGTTTACTTAGGTTTACTTTCATCAGTATGTGTTGAGGGTCATTTGAGCACAAACCATTAACCATCTGCTATATCATTGAAGAAATCACTTCCCCATGTATCTGGTAGCCATTACCTGACACTGGGGCTTCAGGAAGGAGTAGAGCCTGTCAAGCCCATTGTGTTTTCATTGAAGAATTCTTAACCTCGTCTTATGCAGCTCTTGCGCAGGTAACCGTGAGCATGGTGAGCTCATCATTATAGTGGCTGTGTCAGGTCTAAGAATAGCCTTTTTCAGCATGGTTCACCACTCACTGGCACTGACATTCTTTCTGCTCCTTTTCTGACATTTATCTTAAGCCTCAGATGTTTTGATACAAATGTCCTGTCTTGGGCTGACCACTTGACAGTCATTTCTTCTCAGTAATTTGACCAATTATGGATTTCTGCATCTGCCCAATACAAATTGAATCTTCTCTGAGCAAGGCTGAGAGCAGAAGTAATCTGTGGATATAAATATAAGTATTTAGATTACAGTGTGGCAATTTACACATTTTAGCAAAATGACTATAATAGATTCTCAGGTTTGAGTATATGATACTATAGTAATTATGCTCTACAGTTGGTCTCAAGGACTCATTTTTTGCAAGTGAACTTTGTTTTCTTTGACTAATAGATATTTGTTCACCCCATCTACATTTTTATTATAAAATACTTTATCCAAACTCCTCTCTTTTATTTAGTGGGAAAAGGGAGTAGAGAGAAAAACAAGAACATTTGCAAAATTTGATTATGCATGTGTCTTGGATTGTTTGGGTGAAATAATTATTGACTCCTCTCAAACATCCAGCAGAGAAGCAGAAAAACTTGTTGATTAGACAGAGAATAATTTATCACAGATGCTTCAAACAAGGAGAACCTCAAATTGAATAAGTCTTCTTAGGGCCACAAAATAAGCCAGAGTACTCTATAAGGGTACTTAAGGAGTTTAAGAGACCATATGCAAATGGTTTAAGATAGGTCTGTTAACATGGAGAGATTGTTGGTATTAGGAATAAAATATTTACCACTTGTTTCAGAAAGGGAGAATGACAGAAAATGCCCCGGTAAGAAGGCAGTCATCTGATACCCACATTGTCTGCACAATGCAGAGAGTACTGTCTAATGAAAGAAATGACTGTTTAGATGCCCAAACAAAATATCTGGTTTGTATAAATCTTTACCAATGTAGTAATACAAACAACATAATTATTTATATAGTCTTTTCTTTATTTTTATATAGTCTTATCTTTAAAGTTGAGTCCTATAAAGTTAAATATGTCATGTCAAAAACTTACTATGTGAGAGACAGAGCATGTGACATTTCTACTAGAAGTGTGAGCAGGTGTACATTAAAATGTCAGGGTCAAACATGTATGCATGGAACACAGTGTGAAGCAAAAGTAAAAGTTAAATAATCCATGCTTATCTGATTTATGTATTTAAGCAAGTATTTTTTAGACCCACATATGGAAGAAAATATATAGGGGTAGGTAGAGGAAGAGAAAAATAAACAATGAAATCCACTCTACACAGACTGATCTTGAAATACTTTGAGACAACTAAGTATAGGGGAAAAGTTGGTAGTTGGCGATAGGGGTCAGTGTTAGGGGAAGGGATTTGCAACAAGATATACATGGAAATACGTTTTTATCAAGTAGTTCATTCTATGGGCATACACAATCTCAACTATAGAATGTTCTGAATAAGAAGCAAGTAAGATTGAGCCCTAGGTAAATTCAGATTTAAAAGGCAGGCAGAAAGAATGTAGCCAAAGAGATTGCCCAAATCAAACCTCACAAACAAACAAACAAACAAACAAACAAAAATCAAGAGAATACAATGGGAAGAGTGAAAGGGTGAAGTACTGAGAAAATTTAGGTTACAAACAGCTTCTTGATGACTGAACTGCTAATATTCTCATTGTTAATGACTTTAGTGTGTTGAAGACAAAGATGAAAGACTGTGCCTTCTTGCTCTGTTCCTAAGGTTCTAACTTCTGCTGTATTAGAACAATATTAGGATTATATTATATTGTTTTCCCTTCTTTCAGTAATTTCTACCACTAACTCCTGTCCATTTCTACATGTTCACCTACAATATTTCAATATAATGGGAATTTCTTACCCCTTTATCTCACTGCATTTTCCTTGTGTTTGGAGAACCGTGTGTTATGACACTAAATGGGAAGTGGGCTCTACCCCTCATTTTGAGGCTGGACATACACAATAATCTTTCATTGGACCTGTGGCTCCCACATCGCTGAAATCTGCATTTCAACATGCAGAGAACTGAATACAGAATCATTGCTGCTTGAACATGTTTAGGAAAAGTTATACAGTTCTTCATCTTTCACAGGTAAATTTAAGGAGAAAACTTCATATATCCCTAGGACTTCTGTATAATTTTCATGCTAATCTCACTAGAATAAAGGAAACAACCTCTTAAGCATAATGTAGACATGTAAGAATTGCAGTTGTTTTTAAATGAATATGGAAAGATTATTTTACTTTACTAAATAATCACGTTGATTAGGAAATGTCAACAGATTTATGGGAAAGGCACAATAACACATTAGACATTTTTAAAAATGTGTCATGTACAGATATTTATGACAATTCTATTTATAATTGCTGAAAAATGTAGTGAAAGCTAACATTTATCAATATGGGTGTAGATGAACTGATATGTAGCTATAAAATGCAACCCTGCTCAAAAAAGTGAAAGGCATACACTATCAATGCATGTAAAATATGAATTGCTCTAAAAATAATGATTTCAAGGGTAAGAAGGCAGAGGAATGCTATGCTTTTCTGATTCCATTTTATACCATCCTAGAAAATGCAAATGAGTGTGTAGTGACCAAGAGTAGATTAGTTTCGATAGGAATGGACATTCTGAGAGGTAAGCTGGCTTGGACAGTGGTACAAGTGAACTATAGCCATGGGGAATTAAAAAGTGTGGCTCTGACTGATAGGTTTGATATCTAGATTTGGATGATGATGTCACTATCATGTGCCAGTGCATTATACTGTGTTCTTTAAGTATATATATATATATTTTACCTATGCTTTACTTATGTAAGTTGTGACTTGGTAATCTCTTACAAATATAAACTCATATGATTTTCCTATACAGAAAGCTCTAGGTACCTAATCCATAAAGCCAGACGACTTTATGCTTTTATTCTAAACTACTTTGTTCTAATATTACTGTCCCCTCGACCAGGTGTTATTGCTTTAAGGAAAACATCCGTATCCAACTTAAAATTTTCAACATAAGAACGTCTCTGAAATCCTTGTAAAAAACTTTCTCAGGAAATTAATAAAAAAAACACAGCAGGGAAATCAGAGCCCATTTGACTCATTTGCTCTTAATGCTGAGATGTCATAATGGTGGTTTGGCAATGTGACAGATGACTGAAAAGAGTGACTAAGAACAAGCCAAACTATTGCACCTTGAGCACCAGTTATGTGAGCTTGAGAAAGTAGTCCTTGAATTGATGACGGACGTGCCTTTTGCTGTGGTAATGAAATAAATGAAAATAAATGAAATAAACTATGCTTAGCCCCATGCTGGTATCTAGTAAACATTATATAAGCATTTGTTAAATAAGCAGTGTATTGTAAAGAGATCTATTCTAATCAAAGAAACGCTGATGGGAATAATGAAAGGGGAGTCCATTCAGAAATGCTCACATAAAAGAAGTCTGTAAAAAACAACAGGGAAACCAGGATAGTTGGAAGTCTCTACAATAAGAAGCAGTTGATGATATCAGAATCTCCTATATTTTAGAGGAGATTTACATTTAACTTCTGGACAAGAGAAATGTAGGAGTCTCTGAGAGCAAGTATACTAGGCAGAACATAGGCAATGGTGAACATTTGGATTTGCATAAGAAGACCTAGTAAAAGCTGCTCATTAAACAATCACTAGAGATCCCTTTCTTCTATGATGGGATACAAGCCATACAGTCAAGCTCATACAACCTAGATCAGAGAAACACAATAGAATCATTCTTTAAAAGATGTGGTGGCAACTCAAATATAAGCCAGTTAGACCAAGCTAATGATAGTGAATGAATGTTGTTTCCCACAAGTGGCATGGCCATGAAAGAGAAATCCATTGTCCACATAGAATATCAAAAGTTGATAAGTTTGGTTGGAAGCTGGAAAGCATTATTTTAGATATGTCTGGGAGGGTGATCCTGAAGGAGGTAGGTATGTCAGTTGGTGGACTAAGTGGGAAAGCTTTATCTTAAGGTTTGTAGACACTAGCAGATTGACTGGAGTTCACATAAAACAGAAAGAAAGGAAAGGTCGCAGAACTGAGACATCGTTCTCATAATATCAACTCTGTATTCTCCAAATTTGGGACTCTGGAACTTGAGTCAACAGAATCTCAGGTTTTGAAGACTTTCATACTGGATAGAGATCATTAGCTTCCCTAATTTTGAAACCTTAAGATTTTACCTGATTTATGGTAGCAGTTTCATTTTTCTCTAGCTAGCAGACAGCCTGCTGTGAGACTTGCCAGCCTTCATAATCATGTGAAACAATTCACTTAATAAATTATGTTTGTCTATGCATTCATCATTTTATCTTCCCTTCTTACAGGATTATTTTTCTCTTTGAGAAAATAGAGCTTCACACAACTTTCCAGTGTCTGTGTTTATCTTAAGTAAGAATGGATATTCAAATATTGTCAGTCATTTGAGAAAAATCTGCATGGTAAAGGAGAGACCAAATCAGACAGCTGAAAAGAAACAAGCTATGTTGCAAAAATCAGAACAAAAAAACCTTTCAAAATATCACATTCCTTTATTGGGAGCAGAATGCTTGTGCAATAGGAATAATCAGATGTGAACAGTGGGTCATTTGAATTTAAAATTTTAATTGTTCCCTTAGAACAGGTACCTGAATAAATAGCCTGATGGGAGATTCTTGTTCAAGTTGTTGATTGACAGATGTTATTTGGGACAGTTATTTGAGCACAGGATAAGGCATGGCAAGAAACCTCTAGAAGCCTCTGATCTCAGATGGAGCCAATTTTCAATCTGGTTCCACCAAGAAAGATGTGATAGTATACATTATACCATTGCCTCAATCTCCCTTTAAGATATGGGTTTAGCCATTTAACACCAGATAGAGACCCTCTTAGTTCTCAACCCCACTGGGCAGGCTACATAGAGAGACTGTTCATGTTTGAATCAAACACAACTGTGAAGAAGGGAATGACTGTTATATGCTATATTTAAGTTCATATACCAGCAGTGGGTGCGTCGCAGCACTGACTTTTCACAAACATATTACCTGCATGCCACCTTCTCATGCATTTTTTCCATTCAATTTTGGCCTCTACTAACAGGTCTTAATAGTCAAATTTTTCTCTTGCCAAAAGTAAAGCACTATAAAAGTAATGAGATTTTTGAAATACTGTGAGTTATTTTTTGCTAATTTAGCCGTTGGAAAGCTTAAATAAATAATAGCAAGAATTGCTTGCACTAAACCTCAGAGTCCTGTGATAAATATCTGCCAACTCGTTGGCTGACACCTGGCGTCTGTCTCCTTCTCCTTCTATTTTTATGCCTTGTATTACATAACCAAAAAACTTTCCTTTAAACTTTCTTCTACTTTCATTGTATTAATAGTTGTTCTATAAAAATGATGAGAGGGGAATTATCAAAGATATTATACAAGAAAAATATTTCCAGCCAGGAGAGACATATATAACTCCAGACTGAAAGTCCCCACTGAGCCCACAGTGAAATGAATGAGGACAGACACAGAAGGGCACATCATGAAGTCTTAGAACACTAGGAAAGGCAGGTTCTAAAGTTCCAGGTAGAAACCCTGGGCCTAGTTTTGTAAACCTTTTGACAGTATTTGACCAAAACTAGAATTCATAGCATTTATAACTCAATATACAATTCTCTGAGAAATCTTACATTCCACAAAGTTAATCACTAAAATTAGTAGTGCCTATAAAGAAAAAGAGCTCTGGGAAAGACTACCTAAAACCTAGGAATATTTCAGTTTTCCTTCCTTTGTTATATAACACTAAATACTTCCTTTGTTATATAATACTAAATCTAAGTACTAAAATCCCAATAACAATTGTAAGAAAATCAACACAGATTTTTTTTTTTTTTTTTTTTTTGGAAACTAGTGTGGGAATAAAGGCCAGTAAGGCATGTAATTAACAGTAGGTCCGTCTAGGAGCGAAAATCCAGAATTCTGATAGTGTGCTATACCAAGCCATGAAAGTGGTATGTGGTGTTTCTCACAAGGTCACAGAACTTAGGTGGAAACTGACTCCTACGGACTTCAGTCTTATTCTTCAGATTAGTGAGTACTTGGTATCAGAAAACCTATGAGCCCTTCCTGTGATTGACATTGCATAAACACACACACACACACACACACACACACACTTAAGAATAAGGGAATTCTGATCCTGCTCTCCTTATTTATCTAAAGCTAGTTGTTTTTAGCAGGATATTTCAAACAGCTTATGTCATGCTAGTATTGGAGAGGACAATGGGTTCAGAAGGTAGGATTGGGGTCTAAGATTGGTTAGTAACTCATTAACTCATTCTATATTTCATCTCCAGAAAGTTGTTATCATCACAGGTGATTTTTCTCCCTTCTAGTCCCAGATGTTTTTATTTAGTTTGGGTTTTGAGACAAGGTCTTGTGATATGGCTGAGGCTGGCCCCAATCTTGAGAGCCTCCTGATTCAACCTCCAGTTGTGGGTGATTACAGCTGTCAGGTAGGAGGCCTGACTCAAATATTGTCCATCAGTGTTAGAGAAGGTGTGTGCAGATGGACAGGGTGATAGGAGTGACATCTTTGGGTGAATCTGAGAGCTCATACAAGATTAGAAGAGTACAGCATCAGTGCAGCAGAGATCACAGCACTGCTCTGGAGCCCAAAAACTCTGGTCATGTTGTTTTTACATAGCTCTGATCTTAGAAACGTTCCTTCGTGGGAACTCTTCTGTAGGGATTGTGTGATACTTGAATTTCCCTGGAAATCTTCAAGCATAATCTAAACTATGATGTTTCTAGGCTACTTAGAAGTAATCTCTAGTCTCAGAAGAAATATAAATTAAAATGTCATCCCTTCCAACACAGAATTCTCATAAAAGCAAATAGACTAACAAACAAAACCACCTAAGGTCGGAAAGATGACCTTGATAGGCAGCTGGGATGCAGCACCTCAGGGTCTTCTGAACCTATGAGAATTACTCTTGGTGGAGTTGCAATGAAAACAAATCTTAGGTAGATCTGTCAGGGACTCTTTAAATCATGTTAACTGAAATAAGAAGATTCACCCTAATTGTGATAGGACCTCCATTCCTAATAATCATCAAGGGAGAAGAAAGGAACCAGTGCTTTGGAGATAGTGTCATGGTTACCTCCTGTTTTTGTCATAACTTCCCTGACAGTGTAGATGGTGCACACTGGAACTGTAAGCAGAGACAAGCCCTTCCTTTCTAACTTCTCTTTGTCAGGTATTTTGTTGCATCAATGAGACAAATAGCACCTACTGTTATTACTGTTAAAAACACAGCCATGAAGTAAAACCAGAGAAGCCCAAAATATTGAATCAATTTCCATTTTTCCTTTAAGACAACATGAACTCTATCCATTCTCATGTTATATATAATCTCTGCTCTTTAGTATGAAATTTTTTTTTCACTCATGGTTTTCATTAAAACAGTATGTAAAACAAATTATAAGTTACAAAAAGAAAAGGAATGGCAGTTCTTCAACATTTGATCAAAACTACAAATGCAAACTGCAGCTCTCCCCTGTAACACAACAAACCAGGCAAAAACAAAGATGGTGTCTCTAGGAGATCAGTTGTCTAACCTAACCACAGGTAGTGATTTGATTTGATTTTCCTCCCTTCTTCTGGGTAAGGAACAGAACCTAAGAGATTTATATAACCATACCTAAGAGTCTAATATGAATAATGTAGGTGGTGCATATGTATGTGCAGGTATGCATGCACACACATGTGTATGCATGCATGTGAGAGAGTTTCTTTAAGTGTGTCTATGTATTTGAAAGTATATGTTTGTGTGTGAGAGAGCAACAGAGACAGTGTGTGTTCTTAACTAATAGTGATTATCTAGAAGTAAGTCTATTGAAGCTTTTCTAAAAGTAATCTTAGCTTTTTTAACTGCTACCCCCTGCTGGGTTCAGTGACAGCTTTCCCTGATATTTAATGACAATTTCTTTTAATTTAACATTTTAATGAAAAATAATGTAGGAGTTAAAATTGAGGGAAGAGTACATTGGCATCATAATTGGCTTCAAACTTACCAATTACGCATTATATGAATTAAAGTTTTATGTGTTTTTAATTTGTACCTTCAATAAGTGAAGAGTACAGAATGTCTGTTAAATATACAATGAATTATTTAACCACTAGATTTAGCTCTGAATTTTCACAGATTTTAATTCTCTGCAGAAACAGTAGAGAGAGATAACAAAGGAAGAGTGTGAACCAAATATGGTCAATAAGATCTTTTATCTTTGCTTCTCTTCTGGAAGAGAAAACATTCAATCACATGACAATCCTTGTAGAATTTCACAGTAATTACACTTGTAATTACTACTGATCCAAGCATAGATATCACTAAGCCTCCCTGAAATATAACTAGAGTTTTAAGTTCAAGAATGTAGGCTGAGGTGCAGAAACAGGGTATACTAATCTATCATTTCAAAATATATCCATAGCATTGGTCTAAATCTGACTGAAACCAAGAAAGTAGGTTGCCTAGTTTTAATGTTCCTATATAAAAGTCCCTGGACTCCATCCCAGTCCTTATAGTAGTAAACTAAGTCAAGAGTCATGACAAGAAGAAAGGACCTTCTCACTGCCTCCCAAGGCTTGTGACCAACAAAGAAATTGATAATCAATCACCTGTCTGACCTGTAGTTCGCTTATTGAGCAACACATATGTAAGGTGCCAGGTAAGGTAGCACTCCTGCATAGAGACATGAACCAGGTAAGGTAGCACTCCTGCATAGAGACATGAACCAGGTAAGGAAGCACTCCTGCATAGAGAAATGAACTAGGTTTCATTTAAGCTAGTTGAAGATGGAGACTGCTGGGTCAGCCCTATCCTCACTAGGTCTTTCTTCATCTTCTACTTCACATAACAGGCATCATCCCTGATATCAGTAGACACTCCAGAAGAAAAACAGAAAGAGAATCTTGTTCTTGTAAATTGAATCAAAAGTCTACCTTAAATGCTAGGTGTTATTTTGAGATATCATTTCCATTTCTCTCTGTTTGGAAAAGAGACCCTGAAATTCTTTAAGAAAGACTGGCAGCTGCAGATTTATCACAAAACCACAGTGAATCAATATCCACTGTCATTAAAGCATACTGTAAAACGATTCAGTGGTGAATCCTGAAACAAAGGGGGAAAACATTGGCAGAAAGGGAGTTATGATGATATGTGATTTACTGATCCCAAATTGTTAAACTAGGTAATAAGAATGCAACAGTGCCCTTGATAAATTCAATTCAGTAGATCTCCTGACGGCTGCATTCCTTGTATCAGCTGGGAACATTGCCTTAATGACATCTGCAAGGCTCAATCCTATGAAAACTCCATACTTTGTTTGTGGAGTCATTCATACCTTGCCAGAAAAGACAAAGCTTTCAGAAATCAGGTGAGAAGTCAACTGGGCCTGGTGCTGATGATGCACATAGGAATGCAAGCAGAGGCCCAACTTGCCCAATAATTTCTCAATTTCCTATATGCCTTCCAGGGTTTAAATAGTTGATGAGAAATGGAATAAGGAATCAAGGGTAGCTGCTAAAAGGAGTATCAGGCCTGTTTAATGAGGATCATGAACCCCTGGATCAGAGAAGACCCATAGACTGTGAACCTATAACTACTTTGTGAACCCTTTTATTGCAGTGGCTTAGTCCATCATCGTCCTTCCTCCTCCAGATCCTTTCTGCCCTGACATTTGATGTGTCTCTGAATGAGTCGACCTCCACGCTCTACCTTTTCTTCTCCTATTAGCCTCCTCAAACTGGGTCATTTTCCTTTTCTGCTCAGATCTAACTCAATACTAACCATATATGCTATTTTAAAAATGATCACCTTTCCATTATTCCTGTGTCATTCTGTTTCCCTTTCCTCTTAGAATTGAACAGAGTTTCAGAAAACTGTCCATCATTTGGAATATGCCCACTCCTGTGCCTTGCTTACTTAGATTTAGCATCATTCTCTATAAGCGTCTTTCTCTGCCCACTCCTGCCTATCTTAGTTGCTCTTTCCTTCCAAACCAAAGATCAGAGAACTAGGGCCTTTCAGCAAGAGTTACCCTTAACAAAATCTTACAGGTGACATGAACACATGGTCGCATGCGTGTGTTTATGTTTATCTAGTCCCATTCCTTTTACAGAAGAGCTGAGCACTTTCACAGAAATAACATATTCCTTAACAATATATATATATATATATATATATATATATATATATTTCTGCTTAACATTTGAGGATGTTCAAATTTAGGTCTCCTGGTGAAGGGCTGATAACACAGTTATTCAAGAGACCAAGGAATAAGGACTATAAACTCAAAGCCAGCTTAGACTACAAAGTGACTTCACAAGCAACTGGACCAATTTATTCAGACCATATCTTAAAGTAAAAATTAAAGAAAGGGGCATAGAAAGAGTGGAATGGTGTGAGACCCTAAGTTCTATCCTAAAATCTCAAAAGAAAAAAAAGAAAAAAACATGAAAGTAAATAAACCAAATAAGCAAACAAAAACTTTAGCTCTTTGACTTTGTCCTTGTACTGTGACCTATTATTCTTTCTCAAATATCACAATGTTGTGAAACTAAACCAAGAACAACCAATTGGATAAAACTAGAAAACCCAATTGGTTTCATTTAACTGTGTGGAAAATAAGTCTGGGCTCATATATTTCTCAACTTAGAGCCCATACTGTTTTCCAAATGTCACATGGTCTTAGTCAATGTTCTATTGCTAAGAAAAGATACCATGGCCACATCACTCTCTTAAAAAATATTTAAATGGTGCTTGCCTAAAGTTTCTGAGGCTTTGTCCATTATTATTATGGTGAGGAGTAGGGGGTAACACAGAAAGACATGGAACTGAAAAGGTAACTAGCAGTTCTATATCCATATCTGTAGGTAGCATGGAGAGAAAGCCTGGTTTGTGCTTTTGAAACCCAAATACATACCCTCAGTGACACACTTCCTCTAAGAAGGCCACAACTACCACAACAAGGCCATACCTCCAAATCCTTCTCAAGTAGTATCTCTCCCTATCTGTTCAAATATCTGTGCCTATGAGAGTCATTTTTAGCCAAAGCAATAAAAGTTCTGTTTCCACCTTTACCCCTCATTAAAATCAAAGGCCATACTCTACTCATGCATTAATCCCAACTCAGGTCCCCCCATTTTCATGAAGTCTTTATGA
Organism: Apodemus sylvaticus; assembly: GCF_947179515.1. Classification (NCBI taxonomy): domain Eukaryota; kingdom Metazoa; phylum Chordata; class Mammalia; order Rodentia; family Muridae; genus Apodemus; species Apodemus sylvaticus. The sequence goes on along the minus strand of NC_067477.1, from coordinate 137,602,937 downwards.
TACTTATGACTTTTCAGACAGATTCTGAGGTACCCCATTCTCCTATTTTACTGGCTAACTCGCCTCTGCTTCCCTTCTCTATGCTTCCCTTAGCTTTCCCCATTGCAAATTGAGATGTATGAGAACAGTTTTACATTATGCATGATGTAATTTTTTCACTCTAAATATCAGGCACATTTTTTTCAGAAGGATACTGATTGATGCTCCCTCACCTTAGATGGACACTGGATAATTTTTAAAGGATGAGAGAAAATGTACTTCCTATGCTATTTTCTTTCTATTCTACATGATATGATCTGACTTGAGACATTCTAATTGGTCACTGTCTCTATTACACACACCAGAACACTATTGACAAGGGAATGTAGCCTGTAAGCCTATATAATGTTCTATTTGAAATAGTTTACAAAATGTAAGCATTGGATATATCTTAAAATGCATACTTCTATATACTTAAATATACTTATATAACTTAAAATGCATATTCCCAGATTCTTTTGGGTAACTAGAAATTCTACATGTGGGAAATGTGGGTTAATGCAGCCAAAAACCAAATGGCTTTTTATGTTTTATCTCTAAAAATCACATTTAAAAATGCCACACATGGTAGCATGTACTTATAACCCAGGACTGGGAAGGTGGAAATGGAGGAATCTGTGGCGCTCACTAGTCAGCCATTCAGGCTTAACTGGTGATCTGCAAGGCAACAAAAGACTGTGTCTTAAAAAAATAGACATTATTTCTGAGGATGATACCATGATGGTCTTCTAGCCTCCTTATGAACACATATACTGCCACCTACACACATATATGAACTAATACACATAATTCATGTTAAAAAATTAAAAGTTCTATCACCTCCGAAATTTTACTTCAAATAATCAGAGTGTCATCAGCACCTTCCTTGATAAATAGTCATATGCTTTCTCATTTCCAAATCACCATATCTTTGAACACTTCCATTGCCTGTCCTGGGCCAATGTTGTAGTTTGTACTGTCTACTAATTCCCAATAAGCATTTAGGTTTGGATTCGTGATCTAAATATGTATGAAAACAAGGCATAAACATTTGGATATAGTTATAATACATGAATGATTATCAATGAAGGCTTAATATAACTAGAAGTCTAGGCAGCATTAGGAGCCAGGATAACAAATATATGGGTTAGTATCCCATACAGTTTACTCAAGAAACAATATTGTTAAAATGGTGAGCAAGGTTGTGTAGTCTCTGTGATGCATCATATATCATATCATATCATATTGTATCATATCATATTGTATCATATATCATATCATATCAGGTTTATCCACTCCTCCTGAATTCTGAATAATGACATGATCCTATCTTATGAAAATAATTTCTTGAGATCCTTTGTTATCTTCCAAATAGTCCTTTTGGACAGCTCTTCATAAAATGATGATGATTACTAAGATGGAACAGGTTCTCCAATGTTACCCACCCCAAAGCAACAAGGAATGGAACCTGCAGGATTAAGGCAAGCATATCTTTTATGTGGATATAGTAGGCATTCGCAATGAAACAGCACTCATCAAGTATTGAATTGTCAACTCACGTGTTCGTTTTTCTGTTGCCCCCAATCTCTACCTTCATTTTCCTCTATTGCTCTGAAGACCTGATTTGTAAGTGGCTCCTTTTGGGGAATATAATTCCTTACCTTATGTATTCATGACTCAAGACAATTTGATTAAACATTTTCTCCAAAAGAGAGAACATGTAGTTGTTCATATGCTTCTCACATAAACGTCAATAGATAGCAGCCTCGGGGAGCCCACTGAATGACTTTTTGCGCTATGAACATTGAACAACTGAGTTCATAACGCAACTTGGCCTCTCAGCTTCTCTTAAATAAGAATGCAATCACATATCCTTTGAAAAAACAATGTTTATGGTTTTTGTACAGTTGAGCTATAATGAAACCAAACAAAAACACATAAAAAAGAAAATATTTTTTATGTGTCTCAATAAATCTGCTGTTGAATTCGCAATTCCAATCGACAATCTCATATTGTTCATTACAATTGTAATACAATGGATTGTATTCTTCTTGGAATACTTCATTACATGTTTATATTAAAAATATTTTGAGTATGGAATTTGCTAAAGATGATTTCTTGAAAGAGACTTCTGATGGTGTTTGGAGTTTAAAGAAATAAATTTCTCATAGTTGAGCTCTGATATGCCACATGGGAGGGATCTGAATTGGTTAATTATTCAATGAACAGCAAAAAGAACAGAATTAGGTCCATGATACTGATCCCCCAGTAAATAAGAAACTTAAGGAGAAAATCAAACCTTAGAAAATGGCCCTGTGTAGAAAATTTTAAGCAGAGCTTTTATTTCACATAGAAGAGACATGAGGTGCTGGCTTCCTAAGTTCTGGTCCACTTGTAAGAATCCTCAGGTTTAGTGTTGCTGGACTTGCACAGAGTCAGTACTACCAACCATGGTTTTATAAAAATTAAAATGCTGTAATGAAAAAATAGAGGCTATAAAAGAAGATTCTTCACATTTCAGAATAAATGTTTAGTTTGAATGACGTCCGCAGCTCTCCAGCAAGGAATATATTAATCTATTACAATTTGAAATGTATTGCAGTGAGTTACAATTTTTGAAGACTCACAAATATTTTTCTTTTAAAAATTCTAAAGTGCAATCACACTTAGAAATGTACATTTATTAAAAATCTGTCAACATATATACAGCACACATAAACACTAGTGGCATCTAAGAGCATACATTTTGCACATGGGCACTTAACCATGTATGCATTCCCAACCTGACACTTCCCTTCAGGTTTTAATTAAAGTGCCAATTGCAAAGATTGATGATTTCTAGGAATATGTACTGAAACAAGTAAATAAAAATGGTGGTGGTGGTTTTGACAGCTGATCCCATGACGGGAGTGCATTACCCAAGTTTCACAAGAATAAACATTCTCATTCTACTCTTACCTTAGACCCTTCCTTTCTCTTTTCTCCTTTTTCTGCTGGGGGGAAGGGGAGCTGCTGCTTAGACACAGATCAGATACTAAAGCAGAATCTTCTCAAACTCTTCTCCACCATGGCACATTAAAGCAGGGAAAACCAAAAGCTACTTATCAGTGCACAAAGAATTGGAAGAAAAGCTTAGTTTTTCTTTCCCATGGCTTGTATTTACCATGGAGGGACCCAGGCTCAGAAGTGTGCTGAGCTGATGATAAAAACCTTCATCCAGAGAGAAGACAAAAAGGAAGTTTCCTTCATTAAAAATATCTGACTTTTAGGTTTCATTCTCTTTCTCATCCTCACAGCATGACAGAGTATGACTGATGTAGCTAGACAAGACCTTTTTTACATTCTTGATCTCTCCCAGGAAAGATTTATCCTCTGATAAAACCAACCATGACTATTATAAATAGGGCTGCTATGAACATAGTAGAACATACATCCTTATTGCATGCTGGGAAATCCTCTGGGTCCAGGAGTGGTATAGCGGGGTCCTCGGTTAGTATCATGCCCAGACTGATTTCCAGGGTGGTTGTACCAGCTTGCAATCCCACCAGCAGTAGAGGAGTGTTCCTCTTTATCCACATCCTCGCCAGCACCTGTTTTCTCCTGAGTTTTTGATCTTAGCCATTTTGACTGCTGTGAGGTGAAATCTCAGGATTGTTTTGATGCGCATTTCCCTGATGACTAAGGATGTTGAACATTTTTTAGGTGTTTCTCAGCTATTCAATATTTGTCAGGTAAAAATTATTTGTTTAGCTCTGTACCCCATTTTAATAAGGTTAATTGGCTCTCTGGAGTCTACCTTCTTGAGTTATTTATATGTCTTGGATATTAGCCCTCTGTCAGATGTAGGGTTGGTGAAGATCTTTTCCAAATTTGTTGGTTGCTGTTTTGTCCTTTTGACAGTGTCCTTTGCCTTACAGAAAATTTGTAATTTTATGAGGTCCCATTTGTCAATTCTTGATCTTAGAGCATAAGCTATTGGTGTTCTGTTGAGGAACTTTCCCCCTGTGCCCATGTGCTCAAGGCTTTTCCCCAGTTTCTTTTCTATTAGTTTCAGTGTGTCTGGTTTACGTGGAGTCCTTGATTCACTTGGACTTGAGCTTAGTATAAGGAGATAAGAATGGATAGATTTGCATTCTTCTGCATGCTGACCTCCAGTTAGACCAGCACCATTTGTAGAAAAGACTATCTTTTTCCACAGGATGGTTGTAGCTCCTTTGTCAAAGATCAAATGATCATAGGTGTGTGGGTTCATTTCTGGGTTTTCAGTTCTATTCCACTGATCTAATTGCTGGTCTCTGTACTGATACCATGCAGTTTTTAACACTATTGCTCTGTAGTACTACTTGAGGTTAGGGATACTGATTGCCCGAGAAGTTCTTTTACTGTTGACAATAGTTTTAGCTATCCTGGGTTTTTTGTTATTCCAGATGAATTGAAGCTGGAAAGAACCCAGATGTCCCTCAACAGAGGAATAGATGCAGAAAATGTGGTATATTTATATTATGGAATACTACTCAGTTATTAAAACAATAAATTCATGAAATTCTTAGGCAAGTGGGTGGAACCGGAGAATGTCATCCTGAGTGAGGTGACCCAATCACAAAAGAACACACATGGTATGCACTCACTGATAAGCAGATATTAGCCCAGAATCTTGGAATACTCAAGAAACAATTCACATATCAAATGATACCCAAGAAGAAGGAAGGAGAGGCCCCTGGTCCTGGAAAGGCTCATTGCAGCGGTGTAGGGGAATACCAAGATAGGGAAGCAGAAAGGGGTTGATTGGGGAACAGGGGGAGGGAAGAGGGCTTATGGAACTTTTGGGGAGGGGGATCCTGGAAAGAGGAAATCATTTTAAATGTAAATAAAAATATATCAAATAAAAAATTAATTAAGAAAAAACAACCATGACTTAGCCAGATTCCTTTTCTGAACAGAGACCTCCGGCCATAATAAATGCATCTGTGAAGAGAAAGTTAAGTGACTTCAAGTATTGTGGAGTTTAGATCCTGTTAATGTAGAATCTAGACTTCGCAGGAAGATTTGGATGAGACAAGAAAAGATTTCATGCTCTGGTTTGTACTTACACCAAACAAATCTCAACCATATATTTCTTCATTACCTTTTTGCCCTCTTTTTGCACTTCGAGTACCTGAAGGCCCTCTCGTCTACTTTCCATTGGTGGTAATGCAATTGTATCAACAATTATGAAAGCAATTGCTTTGTTTTCTGTTTTTCTTACCATTTTGCTAATTAGACATAGACAACATACAAGAATTTCAGAGAAATATTCAGGGTATCATTAGTTGCAATTACTAATACATAACTGAATCCATGTAATTAGTCTAGTGAATCTCACATTTTAAGCGTTGTGTTTCACACTACTCAGAGCAGACACATTTATTGAATGGAAATGTCTTCAGTCATTTCCATCTCACCTGTATAACCCATTACAACTTCCTGCCGTCTATTGAAACATGGATAATCAATTCCTGTTCTTGTATGCATAGTGCAATCAGAACATTTTCATCATTTCTCAGGTAAACTTTTCTGTCTTCTAATTGAGAAATATTAAACAGAATATAGCTGGAAATGCTTTCAATCAATGTCCTTCATAGTCTTCCAGTAAATATTCACCAATACTAGGCAAATCGTTGCCATATACCTCTCTTGTTTTTATTTATTTTATTTTTCATTAAAGCAATGAGAGAAGTTTCTTACAAGTGCTCAAATGTTCAGTCAACAATATAGGTTTTTTTGGACAGGAAGTGTAAAATTTTCATTTAAGATTTACTTTTATCAAATCTGGGATATTAATAACATCAATTTAATAATTAAACTACTCAGCCATACTATCTCTATACAACATAAATATTCACAGATAAGGAGAAATCAAATTATGTTGACCTTAATAAAATAATCTCACTCTTTCCCTCAAAGTATTTTAAATAACTCAAAAGTTTTAGTCGAAAAAAGAGATACTGACAACGTTGTAAGTATCACATGGCACAGGTACACTTCAACAAATTTACTCAACAAATGAACATAAGGGGATATGGAATCAAATTGCATCTGAAGTCACAAAAAGGGACATAGAAGAACATGCCTCTGACTTTCAACTTGACTTACACAGTTTCTAAGATATTTTCCAGGATCAGGTCAAGCTCTGAGGACCCCTGGTGTATGGTTTTATCTTTCTTCTTTATAAATCCAACAGTCAGAGTGGCATGCCAAAATGTCAGGCAGAATCGCAACTCATCATTTAAAGAAAGAGAATTCTAATACATTTGATTTTGATATAAAGAGCTCACTCTGAAAGCCACGTTTTTCCACTTCATTGTGAGACAGTATGTGCTGTTCAGTCACTGGAGTTGCTTACAGCTGACTTCCTGCTGTCTGCCCAGGGAATGACATTGCATTCATTCAGATTTCCCATCCCTATTCTTATATCTAATATATTAGATCAGTGTGTTGAATGGTTTTTCAGAGCCTTGGGAGAGGCAAGGCAGAGACAAAAGCAAAAAAATCCCCTAAATGACAAAGCTGAACCTATAAAAAATAATGTGGAACGCATTGTTCTAATGCAATGCTTCAATTTCCTTACCATTGCCTAATACCCAAATAGCAGCAGTGTAGAGGTGAACAATATTCCAGTTTCTTCCTGGTGAATTCACTTTATGAAGACTCACATGGAAAACCACTTACTACCAGGTACAATTCAGGAAAAGATTATCCCTTTTTATTATAGAACCTTTTTCAGCTTTACATTATTTTTATTCATTATTTTATTTACATTTCAAAGGTTATCCCACTTCCTGGTTTCCCCTCTGCAAACCCCTACCCCATCTTCCCTACAACTTGCTTCTATGAGAGTGCTCTTCCACCCACTCACCCATTCCCAACTCACTGCCTTAGGATTCCCCTACGCTGGGACATCAGGTCTTCACAGGAACAAGGCCCTCTCCTCCCATTGATGGCAGATAAGGACATCCTTAGCTACATAGGCAGGTGGAGCCTTGGGTCCTTCCATGTGTATTTTTTGATTGGTGGTTTAGTCCCTGGGAGCTATGGGGGGACTCAGGTTTGTTGATATTGTAGTTCTTCCTATGGGTTGCAAACCTCATCAGCTCCTTCAGTCCTTCCCCTAAATCCTCCTTTGGGATACCCATGCTCAGTATGATGATTGGCTGCAAGCACCTGCATGTGTATTGGTCAGGTCTTAGATCTTCACAGGAGACAGATATATCAGTGTCCTGTCAGCAAGAACATTTTAGCATCAGCAAGAGTGCCTGGGTTTTCTGTCTGTATATGGAATGGGTCCCCAGGTGGGGCAGTCTCTGAAAGGCCTTTCCTTAAGTCTCTACTCTACTCTTTATCCATGTATGTCCTTTAGACAGGAGCAATTCTGAGTTAATACTTTTTTAGATGAATCCCTCAACTGGGGGCTGTGCTTAACCTCTGAATAAGGTCTCTACAGGTTATCTCTTCCCTTACTTAAGTATTTCAGATAGTATTATCCCCGTTGGGTCTAAGCGGTCTCTTGCTTTCTTGGGATCTGGGACTTTCTGATGGCTATCTCAAATTCCCCATCTCCCATTGCTACAAACCTCTGCTCAATTTCCTGAACATCTGTACATCTCCCCTATCTCCTCCTGCACCTGATCCTGGCCCTCATTTTCCCCTCCCTCTCCTCTCTTCCTCCCAAGTCCCTCCTATCCTCTACCTCCTGTGATTATATTTTCTCCCTTCTAAGTAGGACTGAAGTATCTGTACTTTGATCTTTCTTTTTTTGTGATTCATATGGTCTATGAGTTGTATTGTGGGTATTCTAAGCTTTTCTCCTAATATCCACTTATCAGTAAGTATATACCATGTGTGCACTTTTGTGATTGTGTCACCTTACTCAGGATGATATTTTCTAGCTCCATCCATTTGCCTGTGAATTTCATGAAGTCATTAATTTTAATAGCTGAGTAGTACTCCATTATGTATCCTCTTTTGAAGGATGTTTGGGTTGTTTCCAGCTGCTGGCTATTATAAATAAGGCTGTGTGAATGTAGTGGAGCATGTGTCTTTATTACATGTTGGAGCATTTTCTGGGTATATGTCCATTAGTGGTATAGCTGGGTCATCAGGTAGTGCTATGTCCAATTTTCTGAGGAACCACCAGACTGATTTCCACAGTGGTTGTACCAGCTTGCAGTCCCACCAGCAATGGAGGAGTGTTCCTTTTTCTCTACATCCTTGCCAGTATCTACTGTCTCCTGAGTTTTTTATCTTAGCCATCCTGATTGGTGTGAGGTAGAAGAGTTTTACCAACCCTTATCTGACAGAGGGCTAATATCCAATATATAAAAAGAACTCAAGAACTTAGATTCCAGAGAACCAAATAACCCTATTAAAATGGGTTACAGAGCTAAACAAAGAATTCTCAACTGAGGAATCTTAAATGGTTCAGTAACACCTAAAGAAATGTTCAACACCCTTAGTCATCTGGGAAACTCAAATCAAAACAACCCTGAGATTCTACCTCACACCAGTCATAATGGCAACCTAACCTTAAAAATAGTTTATTTCCCCAATGAGAGAAAGATCAGGCTTTACACTCCCAACAGTCATTGCTCTCACCCTTACACCTTTTATTCTCATCCTTCTGCTTGCTTTCCTCTCCTACATCCCTGGTCCCTGTTCATTTTACACTGTCTTTGAAAATGAAGTTAGAACTTGTCTTCTTCCTACTCATCCCAACATCATCTCCTTCCTTATCTTACATGATTTTTAAGAATTTAAAAATTATGTGCTTACAGTTTTAATATATTTTCTTTATTCTTTTTGTTTAGTGTTTTGATTATTATGTGTTGAGAAGGGTTTCATTTCTGGACCATCTATTTATTATTCTGCAAGCTTCTTCTGCCTTTACAGGCATATCTTTCTTCAGGTTTGGAAATCTTATTCTATAAATTTTTAAAAATGTTTTCTGGTCCTTTGAGCTGCAATTCTTCTCTTTCTTCTATTCCTGTTATTCTTAGTTTGGGTCTTAACACAGTATCCAAGATAAATATTTCTGGCCAATAGCATCCTACTTTTTTAATCCAAATGTAGACATAATACATCCAGCAGTTGAGAAATGTGTTTCTGATAGTTTCCCTCTTTACTTTGCTGCAACATTGAGAAAACTAGGCAAAAGTGTAGTCAGAGAAGAGGTAAAGAGGGGTAAGGGTGGACTCTGTTTAATATGCACAAGAGCGATGAAGAGCAAGGCTCTGAGCCAAGTGACTCACAGTCCACTGTGGACAGGCTCAAGCTCCTTACGATGGGACACTGCTAAATATCCCATAGCATTAACCATTAGGTTTCCAAGGCTTCTGCTATTTGTGTACTTCTGTTCAAACCGCTGCAATGTCTTTACTGTTCTCTTTTTACATACATGAAGAAAAATTCCAATCATGAAAACTTTCAACCTATTCTCTGACCCAAGCATCTTTATTTCTTCTTCTAGACTATGATGATTTGACTCTTCTTCCTCATCCGCTGTCTTGAATTATGGCATAAAATACAGTTGTGAACACCATTTACAAAGTCTTCTCAGGGCTCTTATCTAACATTCTCTCTGCAGTTCCATTGCCCTCTCTTATGTGTTCTCCCATCTTCATGAAACCTCCTTCAGAGTAAGTTTTTATTTTAAATCATCCTTGTGAGCAAGTTTAAATGTATGCATACAGAACACAATCACTGAGAGATTTTTTTCAATCCTCAGTACGTACTTTGATGAGTACATATATTTCATAGACAATTCATGAACTGAAGAGGTTAAATAGCTGTTTCAGCTTCAGATAAAAAAATGTTGGTGAGGAGGTGCAGAGAAGGCAAGGATGCTGATATGGTCTTGTGAGTTTTTCCCCTTCATTTGTTCTCATTAAAAAAGATAATTGCATGAAAACAAGATTTTTTTCCTTTGAGGTGCACCTGCTTTTGCTGTGACATATGACTGGAAAGGTGCATTTTTTTTTTATCTGTGACATGTGTTGGTTCCAGAACAGCCTAAAATAATGGTTATTATAGTCAAGAAGAAAAAAGGTAGACAGACAATTCTAAGCTAAGACTAACAAGAAAACAAATAAACAACAATGAACAAAAAGCCTACTATAGTTCCGAACATGTTTGTGTCATTCATTTATGCAGAGGAAACATTGCTAATAAAATGTCTACTTGAAAAAGAAATATAGGGACTGGAGAGATGGCTCAGCAGTTAAGAATACTGACTGCTATACCAAAGGTCCTGAGTTCAAATCCCAACAACTACATGGTGGCTCACAACCATCAGTAATGAAATCTAACTCTCTCTTCTGGGGTGTCTGAAGACAGCTACAGTGTACATACATGTAATAAATAAGTCTTAAAAAAGAATAAAATATTTTAAAAAGAAAAGAAAAATAAATATAAACTAGAGCTTTAATACAGTTCTATATTTAATGTAAATGTAAAAGTGAGGCAATCAAAATACTTCATTCATAAGGGAAATCATATTTAATTTTTTTTATCTAATGAAATGTCTGTTTGAAACTTCCATTTATATTTGTTATGCAGCAACAACTAAAATCCTCTTTCTCCAGTTATCAACTTCATTTATAACTAATAACTGGCTTGTTTACAGAACAAGAAATCCAAGCACTGTTTGCAAATCACCCTATCTACACCATTACCAAACAACTGTCATAATTATGTAAATGTTAAAATTTCATTTTGTGTTTCTCTGGCTAGATAAAAGAATCTAATAGTCTTTCTCTTTCTGGCAGTTGTGTTTTTTTATGTTTTTTTAATCGAACAAAAATGAACAGTAGAGCTTCCTTCCTATAATCCTATTGCATTATAGTTTTAAATGGGTTATGCACCATTTCTACTCTCGTGTTAAGTTCAGGATTGGAATACATAAGAAAATAAAGAGGAGAAAAAACGTCACTATAGTTCTCAGTTAGTAAAAGTGAAATGAAAAACTTATTACACACCCTAAGGGTTGTAACTCCTTAGGCATGTTGTGTCTCTTCATAATTCAGATACACCAACTGATATGCTTTGGTGGAATAAGTGAAAGATGATTGTTTGAGCCAAATAATCATTTGCTGTTGTATTTTATACAATAACCAACAATATAGCTGTAAAACAATTAAAGCCTTGGTGTGTGTTTTTCAAAATAATTGATAAATAATTTGGTGAGCTATTGACATTCTAATACTTTTGACTGCTGAAAATAAGTTTCACAACATACAGAAAATATGCAATTATTCAATTTTCTACTACTCCCTACTGAAGCTTGCTTCGTGACGGAAAGGATACAATTTGCAGGTAGAGTGACACCTTCCATTTACAAGTTCCCCTGCCTGTTTGCTCCAAGAGCCTGATTGTAATACCTCAAATTTAACATTTAGAGATTATTTTTTTTTAGTTTTGAAGGCTTTTGTACTATAGGAATTCCCCCATTAAAGTACAAATGTCCCTGGGTGTAGAAACAATTTGAACCAATAATGAACAGCCTGGTATCATTAAGCTATGACCAAGATCTAATTCTGTAAAAGAGAAATTACAAGTTGTTTCTTTGTTGTTAACTTCTCAAATATACTAAGACATTCACGTTTTAGTGAGTAAAATGAAGTGTAATTTCCTCATTTACATTTTTCCAAAAAAGTAAGTAAAATAAGTTACAAGAATATACATTTTAAGATTATATTATCATAGGGTCTAGCAGATGGAAAACAAGAAAACCTAAGATTGTTTGTAACAGTACTGGAACATAAAGAGCAGATGGGTTGGGCCTGATGAGCCAGAGTAACCACATCATAAACATAAGGATGTGAACATCATCGTGAAGATAACCATAGATAAACACCAAACTCAGAGAAAACAGATGTGGTAAAATAAGGCAAAATAAAAGGGCCCTGGTGTGATCCCTCAGAGCAGTAATCCCTCAGAGCAGTAAGGGAGTATGAGGAAAGTACTTGTTTTGATTGGCCTTTATACACATGCATGTGGGTGCACAACACACACACACACACACACATATTGAGAAGTCAGTATTGATGCATTTTAGGTAACATTACTAACAGTAGAATACAATAAAGTAATACTGACTCCACAGGGAAAGCTCAGACTCAAGCTTAATGAAAACTCCCAGGTCCCTATGAGAGAGATAAGTTAGCGGATACCCCCTCACCCCCACCTGCACCCCACCAAGAACAGAAATGTACTGGTGCTTTCCACCACCACATAAAGTGTGTTATTTGGGTATGTCTAGCATGTTGGTGAAACAGAGTGACTACACAGCAAGAACTCATCTGGGCCCTGCCATTAAGGGAGAAATCTATGGAAGAACAATCTGGAAGTAGTTCAGGGAAACTCTGTGTCACCTAAATCTATTAACTTAACTCATGAATGGACACAAACCAACCACCAAGACCCACCATTCATCTTAGCAAAATAGACACCAAACAGTAGAGAAGAGGAGACGAAGCAGAAAATTATGTCCTATAAGAAAGTCAGGCACTTGTAATGTCTGAATAAAAAAGACTTTGAAACAATTTTACATCTGAATAAGATGAGTAACTAATACACACATGGAAAGTCAGCCATATCTTAACAAAATAACAAAAGAAAACTGTACTCTTAAGTAACTTATTAGGATGATTGCTTATTAAAAATGTAGCCTGGTGCTGAATATAGAACCAACTGGAGAAATGAGGAAATGCATGAGAAAACTACAGACTAAAGAACAGAGATTCCGGATGGATGTCATATATCTAATGGGACTTCTAGATTCAGAGACTCTAAGACGACTGCACCTGAAGCTAGGGAGGAGATTTCAGTTTTAATGTGTTCACAAAACTTCAAAGAAGAGAAACAAAATGCTCATGTGTACTTTAGAACACACACACAAGTATAAGCATGAACACACACACACATAGACGTGTATATACACACAAGCATATTCATTCATGCATACATAGGCACACACATACATATACACACATGTATACACATGCATAGGCACACACATGAAAATATATACACAATGCTGTAGACACACATACACACACATACACACACACACACACACACACACAGTGCTCTAGACAATCCTAAAAACAAGATACAAGAAAGGACACAAAGGGTGGGCAATTTCTCTGCTTGAAGAAGAGATATAATTCAGGAAAGCAAAGAACTGAGCAGAAGTGTGCAATGAGAGAAAAACACAGACAACTAAAACATGAAAACTCCTATATTTACAAATTTTAAACTAAAAATAATTTTTAAAAATTTTATCTTGTACAAGTCAGTTAAGTGCCCCCAAAGTGTCTATCAACTGTGTCATACTTAACTAGCTTCTACTTTTGCATGGATGAAGCCATTTCTGAAAAATACATTAAAGATCTCTTCAGGGATTGGAGTCTTAATGTTGGCCCAGGATATTCATCTTGTGAATCACAGTGTAATGAATAATTCTTCTGGTAATGACTGAACCTCTGTATTTATAGAAAACTGACATTTCTGAACATGAACTGTTCTTGTTTCTATGTCACCGTGGCTCCGCATTTAGGAGTGCAGCTTCTGTTCATTTTTGATTACATGATCTCATTTAAAACAAAAGATGTTGTTGCTCGTCTTCATCCTGCATCACCCCCACCCCTAAACTGCTGGACATTCTGTGTAAGGCTTTTAGTCTAGCTCAAAGAAAAAAATCTTTTTCCTCATGTGCTTATTTTGTGCTTATTGGATTACAAATAAAATATACTTCAATAAACTTTCTACACTACAGCGGGCTTTTTGTGTGTTGCATCTGCCTCCTCTCCTCCTTGTAGACTGCACAAGTACCCAGAACAGTCCCCTTCTTGACATTGGTTTGCCAGTGCTATATGCTTCTAGAAATATATAAACTCTGACAGGAAAGAAGCTATTTCTCCACTTATAATAATTTTTGTTCCTGTATAGGCTGCCATAACAAACCATGAACTTCTGAGTGGCTTCTGCCACATACATTTATTTTCTCCCAGTTTTGGAGGCTGAGGAATTCCAAGATAAAATGCTAAGGGTCAGTCAGTTGGCTGCAGGTTTCCCACTCTGGCCCAGTTCGACCTGTCTTGTACGGAATTGCCTACCTACATCAGAGTAGGAAGAGATCTTCTTACCTCATGTTCTTTCACTGCTCAGATTCTCTTTCTCCCTCCATCCCTTCCTCCTCCCTCCCTCATTTCCTCCTATAAATGCCTGGTTAATCCAATTGACTCACTGTTAACATCTCATTGGGCCTTGATTATCCTATAACAATGGTGTCTCTATATATACTCACACTGAAGGTCAGGCTTTCAATATACAGTATTTTAAGAGTGGGTTTAGGGCATGATTTAGTTCATAGTTTTTCTATATTTACAACCTGGCACCAATCCCTAGGAAAGATAAGGATTTCTTTCTTTAAAATAATACCTTTAATCTCTTTTTCCATCCAGTCATTATCCCCCTCCCAGTCTGTCCTCTGATAGTTACTCATCCCATTCCTCCACCACCTACCCCTGTCTCCAAGAGGATGTTCCCACCCCACCCCACATGCCCCCAGTTCTCCCCACTCCCTTGGGCCCAAGTTTCTTGAGGGTTAGGTGCATCTTCTTTCAAAGGCCAGACCAGACAGTCCTCTGCTGTATATGTGTCAGGGGTCTCAGACCAGCTAGTGTATGCTGCCTCATAATCATACTCTCAGTGACTGAGAGATCCTTGGGACCAGATTAGCTGAGACTGCTGATCTTCCTATAGTGTCACCCTCCTCCACAACTTAAGGCCTGTCCAGAATTCAACCACAGGGGTCACTTGCTTCTGTCCATTGGTTGGGTGAAAGCATCTGTGTCTGTCTTGGTCAGCTGCTTGTTAGGCCTCTGGGAGGGCAGCCATGCTAGACCCATCTCTGTAAGCATACATTAATATCAGTTATTGTACGAAAGCTTGGGGCTTCACCATGAGGTAGATACAATTTGGGCCGGTCACTAGACCTCTTTTCCCTCAGTCTCTTCTCCACTTTTTGCCCTGCAGTTCTTTTAGACAGGAACAATTCTGGGTCAGAGGTTTTGACTGTGGGATGGCAACCCTATACCTCCACTTGATGCCCTGTCTTTCTACTGGAGGTGGACTCTTTAAGTTCCCTCTTCTCACTGTAAGGGATTCTCATCTAAGACCCCTCCCTGTGAGTCCAGAGAGTCTCTCACTTCCCAAGACTCCACTACAATCTACAGGGTCTACCCGCTCCCCACCTGCTACCTCCTGAAGTTTCCTGTTCCCATTCTCTCTGTTGGCCCTCAGGGCTTCAGTCCTGTTCCCCTCAATATCTACTCATTTTCTCCTCTTTCCTTCCTTGTCCCTTCCCCTACAATGTCCCTCCATTCCTCTGCCCCCTGTAATTGCTTTCGTCTCCCTCCCAAGTGGGACTGAGGCATCACTTGGGTCCTTTAGCTTGTGAACCTTTTTGAGTTCTGTGGATTGTGTCCTGGGTATTCTGTACATTTTTGGCTAATATCCACTTATTAGTGAGTAATACTATGTATGTCCTTTTGGGTCTGAGTTACCTCACTCAGGATGATATTTTCTAGTTCCATTTATTTGCCTGTAACACATCATGATGCCCTCATTTTTAATAGCTGAATAGTATTCAATTGTGTAAATGAGCTACATTTCCTGTATCAATTCTTCTTTGTGGGACATCTGGGCTGTTTCCAGCTTGTGACTATCACAAATAAGGCTGATATAAGCATAGTAGAGCATGTGTGGTGGTGGCATGGAGGAGCATCTTTTGGGTATATACCCAGTTGTGGTATAGCTGGGGATCCAGGTAGTTATATTTCAAATTTTCTGAGGAACCTACAGATTGATTTCTAGAGTGGTTGTACTAGTTTGCAATCCCATCAGCAAATCTTCTTTCTCCACATTCTTCCCAACATGTGAGTTTTTTATCTTAGCCATTATGATTGGAATCTTAAGGTGAAATCTCAGGGTCATTTTGATTTGCATTTCACTGATGACGAAAGACTTTTAACATTTATTTAAATTCTTCTTGGGCATTCACTCTGTTGTATATTTTCTGTTTAGTTCTATACCACATTTTTTTAATTGGGTTGTGTGATTCTTTTGAAGGTTAGTTTCTTGAACTCTTTATATATTTTGGATCTTGGTCTTATATTGGATTAGTGAAGATTTTTTCCCCAATCTGTAGGCTGCTGATTTGTCCTATTGACTATGTCTTTTGCCTTAAAAAAGCTTTTCAGTTTCATGAGATCTCATTTATCAATTCTTGATCCTAGCGTTTGAGCCACTGCAGTTCTGTTTTCATTATATATTATATTATTATATTTTATATTATATTATATTTATTATATTATATTATATTATATTATATTATATTATATTATATTATATTATATTATATTATATTATATTATATTATATTATTATCATGCTGGAAATTATATCAGGGCCTAACACATGCTAGTTGAATGCAAAACCACTGAGTCACAAACCCATCCCTAACAGTCGAGAATGTATAAATCTTTTCTGAACATTTTGTTCTCACAGTTGTATTCAAAGGGAGTACACAAGTCACTTCAGGTCTCTTCTGGAATAAAAGTTTCATTTTCTTTCTTATTTCCTTTCCTTGGTGTACTTATTTCATGTTTTTGCTGTTTTGTTGTTCATGTTTTTCTCTCTCATGTGTGTTTGTGCATGCATGTGTGTGGGGGGGTATGTTGAGTTCATGTATTGTTCATATAATTGAGTTCATATAATATGTATTATAATATCTGATTATTTTCGGTGCTTCCTAAGGGTTCTGAGCCAGGTGCTATATGCTTGTGACCAAATACTGCCACAAAGTGCACTGTATGCTTGACACCATACCCTGCAACAGAGTCTGCACTCTATGCTGTCACCACATACTGACAATCTGCACTGTATGCTTGCCACTTCACTGCCACAGAGTCTACACTGTGTACTTGACATCACATATTGATAGAGTCTGCTCTGTATGATTGTCACCTCACTGCCAGAGAGTCTGCACTGCATGCTTGACACCACATCCTGCAACAGAGTCTGCACAGTATGCTTGTCACCACATATTGCCACAGAGTCCCTTTTGGTTTCCAACAGTAGCAATGCTTCATGTGAAACTATTTCATGTCATTTTTCTTTCATCTTTTCTTTATTTTTGTTTGTTTATATGCATGACAAACTAATTACCATACATAAATTAAAAGGAAATTTCTTGGACCATTTTACCTAAGAGTCACCTGGGCAATAATTCTAAAAGCTTGTTATCTTTGAAAAATTGGTAAGAAAGAAAAGATTCATTCTTGCTAATCTTCTACAGCTTTTCCCTACCAATTATTTGGGGGTCTCTTGTTCTCATGCAGCCTGTTGGTTAGAATAGAGATTGATATTTAGGGCATTTTTGTGTCAGACCATGCACGGAAGTGAGAACAGCAAGAATAGCAGAGAAAGAGGTTAGACATGGGTCCAACAGAGTCCGTAAGCCTGTGCCTAATGGAGCATCACAGATATGTACCAGAATCTACATGGCTACTGAACATCTGCTTCCATCACTAATTGTATTCAGGTTATCTAGGGAAGAGTAAACTTTTAGTACAAGTTGCATTCAGTAGACAAGGAAAATGCTGACACTTCTTCTAATACCTGGGGCATGATTGTGTCTTTTCAGGAGGATGTGGGTAGCACAAGCCTCTGCTTTTTACAGTCTTGCCTTGTGCAGGAGTCAGATATGCTTCCCATTTATTCAGAAAGTATTTGTTCTAGTGTTCCTTTGGGCTTCTATGTCTGATCAAAATCTTGAAGAGGAAATTAGCTAGACAAACTGCAGTTCCTGTCCTCATAGGCCATAATGGATACTTTTATTTCCTCTCATATTCATTCTAAGAGTCCCTGCCATCCTACTGATAGTCACACATTTCTCAATTTTCTGTCTTCAGAACAGCTGTTACATGCTATAGGCTATGATCTAGCAATGAATGTCATGTTCACATGCCCATTACAGAATTTGTATTATTAAAATGAGTCCTGTCATCATATATCACTCAATGCTTTATACATAGGCTCCTATACTGATTGATTAGATTCCATACGCCACTTGGAAAATGATATGGACTTAGTGCTACTCAGAAAAGCAAACCTGTGCCTGGAATTAGTATTTATTAGTGTTAGAACAAATAACTTACCCTTTCAGGACATAATTTTTCCAATATAGTCAGTTTTTACAAAGTAGTTGGTTGGTCTCCTTGAGAAATACCACATTGTGAGCTCAGGATTAGCCTATGCTGTTAGCAGGCAATCAAAAGCAACAACCAGAACAGGTAGTAAACAGAAGCCCAAGATATTTAGGTCTCCATACATACAACCTGGAAAGCGAGCTTCAAGGAAGGATAGCCTGATTTTTTTAGGCTGTAGAACATGGCATCTTAGAGAGATTAAAGCCCTACAAGGGTGGGCTCATGATCTAAAAGTATTACTTGACAACGCTCATAAAATAAAGCATACTATATTCAACAATTTTGAAGCACTAGAAAAAATATAGCAGTGTGTTCATCTAACAAATTTGAGTTCTTTTAAAAAAGTGAATTGAGGTGAGCCTTGGTCCATGTTAGGGACATCATTAAAATACTGTAACAAGGAAACAGGAAGTAATTCTGGTGGGTTTTGCTTGTTTGTTTGCTCATTTCATTTTGCTTATTAATGAGATTATCCCCTATAGTAGCATATATTTGAATGTTTGGTAGCCAGTTAATAGAACTTTTGAAGAAGTATTAGAAAGTGTGTCCTTGTTGGAAGAGGTATGTCACTGGGGTCATGCTCTGAGGTTACAAAAGCCCATACAATTCCCAGGATGCCTCTCTGTGCCTTCTCTTTGCAGGTAAAAATTTGTGTTCTCATCTGTTGTACTAGAGCTCTGTTGCCATGCTCCCACCACTCACCCTCTGAAACTGTACGCCTCCCCACACACACCAATAAACTCTTCTATAAGATGCCTGGTTCATAGGTCAGTGTTACTCTACATGAACAAGGTTCCCTTGTGGTGTTATACTGTAAAAGACCCAGAGGTCTTTTGAATGTATTTTGGTCTCTGATTGCAGAAAAAACAAAAAGTGTTTATGAAGAATGAAGGAACACATATTTTGTTTGTTCTAAGGTGGCTGGAAATGTTTATTTACCAGTAGGAAATAACTGAATTGTTCTAAACTGATGTGATTGTTTAGAGGAAAACTGACACAAAGTTGCACATAGTTTAGATCCATCAACTCTCCTTAAAAGAAAATGCTCAAAAAAGTCACTGTGGATTTTCACATATGATTTACATGAAGATACTACTTCAGTAAAGACAGTTTTCTATCCTGGAAATAATACTGATACTTTGACATAACTTTACATGCTGATCCTTTCAACTTGACCTTGTACAGTTTATACAAAATACTGTCTGATTTTTCAGTTTTCTAAAAAGCGATAAGCATCACTTGTAAGATTTTGTATTGTTTTTAAGAGCAGAGACATCACAGATGTTTATTCTAGATACCTAGGTAACAGCTACTGGTTGTTGTTATTATTACACAAAGATTAAAGTTACCTTCTAGTTTACATCAAAATTCCTTCTTCATTTTATAATCAGATAACTTAAATAGAATACAATCAGCTAGCTCTATTGATCTTATTGTGTACACTTAATTTAAATGATATGAAGTACTACACTGACAAGCACTATTCCCTGTGGTAAATATCATTCATTGTATTTTGCTGAAACAATAAGTACCTATCATGTGCATGACATCAGTGAAGCTTTTAAGTAAATTACACTCTGTGATCACAAAGGGAACACCAACCCTAATGCTACAAAAAAAATTTGTTGTTTGTACTTATTTGTAATGGAAACACTATAATAGGAACTGTTACAGTGCCTTCCATAGTGCTAATTAAATTATATGTTTAATACATGTACAATTGATTTAAATGCCTTAATTCTATTCTGCATTGTTATGGAAAATGCACATATGCTTGCAAATCCTAACGTAATGCTTTATTCCATTATCCTAAGTGGTTTGCTTTCTGTCTATGATGAAAGGCAGTAAGGAGAGAAGTGTGGCTATCAAATGACCTCTGCAATAAGAAAGCAATTACTCCAGGAAGTGCCATAATCATGGTTAGCAGCTTCTGGGAATATGCATTTTATCATCTCATCTGTCCTTGTTTCTGAAGATGGTATCACTTAGACCTATGAGAGAAGAAGCAGAGATTCTGAGATTGAGGGATATTGGAGAAGACTGAGCTATCTATGTGTGGCTATGTGTTGAAAGGAGTCATCTGCAATTTCATCTAGATGTAAAATATGCCTTCTGAGACTGAAATAGCTACCATGCTACCTAGTCATTAACTGTATGTAACTTCTGACATGACTGGAGTTTCATGACATAGCTCCACACTACAGTAACTTATTTCAAATGCCAACAATGCAGACCCTGTTGGTCTTGAAAGTATTAGACTTCCATAGGACACAACTTTTTAACATCATTTGAAAAGAAAAACAGAACAACAGCAGCAACAACCTTTTGCTGTGCTCCTCTAGCCTTGAAGAAAGGGATGGGTCAGTCTTTCTTCTGAGAAATAAAAATAAAGGTAGATAGAAGACTTGTTTTCTTGTTATGTTTATTTTTTCAAATAAAGCACAGGAATGTTAAAGTGCTCTGAAATTCTCATCCATTCCTGAGCTGTTAAAACTGTTAAAGATCTCAGAAGAGAGGAAACAAGAGGGATGGCAAAGAAGGGTGGAGGAGGAAAGAGGAAGGGTAAGGAGGAGGGAGGGAGGGGAGGACAAACTTAGAAGGGAACAGGAGTCACAGACTGTGCCTAGGAATGTGCCTAAGACCAAAAACTAAGTGATTTATTATTGCTGTCCCCAAATCATTGATGAAATTTTATGTAATTAGCTAATTTTATAGATGTTGTAAAAAAACATTCAATCAAGGTGCAAATATATATTGGGTGAGCTTGCTTCTGTTATCTAGTCACTAAGAATCAATAATCATGCTAATGATCTATACTTGGATTCCTGATAAAGAGAAATAAACCATTCCTGTTAGGTTATTTCCTAATAAGAAATTAATTCTTGTGTTAATGGAGATAATTAGCATTTATATAGGACTGTAAAGCTTATAAAGTGTTTCTGGCACTAACAGGGAATAGGAATTGTTTGGGCATCTCACAGACAAAGGCTTGGCTAGAAACTGGAAACATCAGTATTTCTATTCTGACCATAACCCCTAAATGGCAGAATTAGGTTCTTATTACTACTATGGTCCCTCCAGAACCTGTACATGGGATGTGACTGAATCTCCTCCCCAGGCACCACCATTCTTTCTGATGAGCAGCGTTAGGACTGAATCTCTGAAATCTCATGGCTATTATTCTTTAGCCTTTTTGTATACAAGTGCTGTCTTAATTTGTCTTCCCTAAGTTTCCAGTCAATATACATTCTAATAGTGATGCTGGGACAATATAACTCTGTCTATGTGGGTTTCCTTTATCTTTCTCCAAGGCTTGAAAAGCAGCAAGAGAGAAGGACTTAAACTCAGCCACAGCTTAGTTTCAACCCATCTTCCAAGTGATTTTATGGTTTCAACTGTTGAAAGGGGAGTGTTACAAGAATAAAAAGGCTTGGTCAGCACCAGGAACTGACCTTGTGCCACAGCTCCCAGAGCTGATCCTGTAAAACAGCACTTCATACCCAAACAACACCCGGAGTGAGCTGCCCTCCAAGGAGTGTGATCAAGCCTGTGAGCAAAGGTAAGACCATCACTTCTGTTCAGAGGGACCCTACCTGGAAGCCTCAGGACACAGAAATCAAGGAGCAGAGTGGGACAGGATCCTTCTAGTTTCCATCTGCCCCCTGAGTTGACTCTCTTCCACAGTTCTCCATACCTAAATACTGCCAGGAAAGAGCTGTTCTCCAAGGAGTGCACGCATACCTGAGAACACAGGTAAGGCCACTACTTCTGCTTAAGTTTCTGGCCCAAAAGGGACCCTCCCAGAGCCATCAGTTCACAGGAACAAAGGAACAACCAAAGACAAGAACATTGTAGTTTCTGTCTGCAACCTGGAGCTGACCCTGTGCCACAGGTCTCCATACCCAAATTCCTCCCAGAGAGAACTGGTCTCCCAGGAGTACTGACACACAGACTTTCAGGAGAGACAATGCATGGTCAGAGAGAACAAGACCAGCTAACATCAGAGATAACCAGATGGAGAGAAGCAAGGGCAAGAACATAAGCAACAGAAACCAAGGCTATTTGGCATCATCAGAACACAGTTCTCTGACCACAACAAGCACTAGATACCCCAACACACCAGAAAAACACGACTCTGATTAAAAATCACATCTCATGAGGATGATAGGGAGCTTTAAGAATTACATAAATAATTCCATTAAAGAAATACAAGAGAACGCTGGTAAATAGGTAGAAGCTCTTAAAGAGGAAACACAAAAATCTCTTAAAGAATTACAAGAAAACACAACCAAACAGGTGAAGGAAATAAACAAAACCATCCAGGATCTAAAAATGGAAGTATATAAAAAATGGAAGCAATAAAGGAATCACAAATGGTGACAACCCTAGAAACCATAGAACCCTAGAAATCATATGATCACCAACAGAATAACGAGATAGAAGAGAGATTCTCAGGTGCAAAATACACCATAGAAAACATTTACACAACAGTCAAAGAAAATGCAAAATGCAAAAAGCTCCTAACCCAAAACATCCAGAAAATCCAGGACACAATGAGAAGACCAAATTTAACTATTATAGGTATAGAAGAGAGTGAAGATTTACACCTTAAAGGGCCAGTAAATATCTTCAACAAAATCATAAAAGAAACTCCCCTAACCTAAAGCAAGAGATGTCCATGATCATACAAGAAGCCTACAGAACTCCAAATAGATTAGACCAGAAAAGAAATTCCTCTTGTCACATAATAGTCAAAACACCAAATGCACTAAACAAAGAATCTTAAAAGCAGTAAGGGGAAAAAGTCAAGTAACTTATAAAGGCAGACCTATCAGAATTACAACAGACTTCTCACAGGAGCCCATAAAAGCTAGAAGATCCTGGGCAGATCTCATACACACCCTAAGAGAACATAAATGCCAGCCAGACTATTATACCCAGCAAAACTCTCAATTACTATAGATGGAGAAGCCAAGATATTCTATAATAAAACCAAATTAACACAGTATCTCCTGGTGACTGCACCACCAACCAAATAGTACACATGGAGGGACCCATGGCTCTGGCCCTCTATGTTGCAGGGGATGGCCTTGTTGAATATCAGTGAGAGGAGTGGCCCTTGGTCCTGTGGTTGTTAGATTCCCCCAGTGTAGGGGTATGCTAGGGTGGGAAGGAGTGAGTGAGTGGGTGGGTGGGGGAGTACCCTCATAGAAGCAGGAGGAGGGAGGATGGGATAAGGGTTTAATGAAGGGGAGACCTGAAATGGCGAAAACATTTGAAATGTAAATAAAGAAATTATCCAAAATAAAATGATAAAAGGAAAACAAAGAATAAAAAATTCCAGCAAATGGGTGTAACTAGGGAAAAAAGAATAAATAGGCTTATAAATCTTTGAGAATGAATACTTCACTTATTACCCACTTTGGACACTCCCTTAAGTTTCCTGGTTTGAGAGTACATTTTAATTGTCAACTCAAACAACTGATGCAGGAAAGCCTAGCCACTGTGCTTGACACCCTTCATTTGATTTGGGTCTTGGACTACATAACTATAGAGAGGAGCTATGTACCTGCACTTTATGCAACCATCCATTTCTGCTCTTGACTAACTGCTTCAAGTTCTTACCTGTAGCTCTCTATAAAGACAGCTGATGGCCTAGAATTGTAAGCCCAAATAACCTTTTTCTTCCTTAAATTTGCTTTTGTTAGAGAATTTTATCACAGAACAGAAACAAAGCTAATAAAGCAGATTAATTTAAAAAGGGAAGTTTCACAATTGGACCTCCTTAAGATTGAAAATATCTTATGAAAAGATGGTAGTATCCGGGTTTTGTTGATTCCTATAAAGTGAAAGCTGCTTCCTCCTGGCCAAAAGAATGGGGTCTGCATTCTATCTCCCTCTAGTCCTGGAGAGAGACATGACATTTCAATCTGTTCCAGTGATTAAAACACCACACACAATTGTCACCTCCCTTGAGTTCATCCAAATAGGCCTGTCAATCACTTGGCCAGGAGACTACCCCACAGGAAATCTGACTCACCTGAGAACATCCTAAGAGAATGAGAGAAGTATTAATTCCTTTAGTAAGATAATATAAATGTGCTCCCCAGAAATGCCTCCCTGTCTGTATTTTTATGTTGTTGTTTTCTTTTGTGTTTGTTTAACATAATGTCAATTATAATTTTGCCATTTTCTTTCCTTCTATTTTCCTTTCAAATACTGGCCAAAAGTCTAAGCTTACTTTTCTCCTACTCTTTGGGCTTTCTCACTCATTCTTAAAGAACCTTTATTCTGCGTTCACCTGCTTTTCTATACCCATGTCTAACTTAAAAATCATGATGTTCTTGCCTTCTTCATGGAAGCTACCAAAATTTGTAAATTATCTGCCCTGTTGTCTTTCATACTCTAATGAGATGTTCCTCCAGATTCCTTTCTGACCTACTTTATGAATCATTTTATTAACAAAACTAAGAACCAAAAAAGTAGCCCCAATTTTTAATAACATTCTATCTCTTAAAATTATAAAAAATAATTTCTTGAGGAAGATTTGGCTATCAAAATTCAAAAGATATAACTGCATTTCTCAAAAGATGCAATTCAATCCCAGGGCAGGAGAAATTTTGATCAACAAAAACAACAAGTAATCTATCAGCTCTCTACTCAAATGCAGGTGTTTCTCTCAGTCACTAGACAGAACAACTATTAGGCCTGGGATGTGGATGCATCTTTTCTTTCAAAGGTAGTTCAAGAAAGCCAAATCTATTTGTTTCCAATTTGAATTCATCCTATAAGTAGAATATGACAATAGACCACCCTTGGTTTCCCCCATAGCCATGTTCTCTACCAAGTGAATTCAGACAAGATACACAGGCTCATTACAGAGGGAAGGAAAGAGCATTTAAAGAATGAAAGTAGGCCATAGCAAGAAAAGTCTTGCAGTGAAAATCACTCTCACAGTGTGAGAGTGGCCATGACTAGAGAGAATATTGTGCCGACATACATACTATTGTCTGTTCTTTAAAATACCTCTGTAGGTGTATGCATGTATGCATGCATTTGTGTGAAGATACACATACAAGTACACTTGCTATACTGCATGTGTGTGGAGTCAGAGAACAACCTCAAATGTTGATCTATGCTGCCCCATGAGCTTCTCTATCTTCCATCCTAACACAGAAGCCCATTACACATCTGGCTTTCCATAAGGATTTGACCTCAGGTCCTTATGCTTTCTCAGCAAGCACTTTATCAACTGAGCCATCTCCTGAGCCCCTAGGCTTTATATTGTTTCCTAAAGTCTCAGGAATAAACAGACATCTAAACATGTCATTACTAGTGCAGGTGACTGATGGGCACATTCTTATTAACTCTTCAAAAAGGGTGGGGGTTAATAATGCATATTTCTGTTTTACCACAAAGTCTCAATTAGATGTTTTAAACTTTGGGAGCTTAGACTGTCACATCTTTATCCAAGACTAAAGGTATAATACCTATCCCATACCTTAGACTGAAAATGTTATATAACAAAATATATTTAAAAGAATAAAAAGTGAAAATAGAGATCTATAAAAATAACCAGAAGGGAGTAGCTCTTCTTCAAAGGACCCCAACAAATTCCAACTACCCATCCCTCTTCTTCCTTAGGAGGCAATTATGATGTTTCTTTCCTCCATTCACACACTACCTCAAATTTGAAGGAGAGGCAATTGTAATACTTTCCACTCCTTAAAACATGTGAACATTTCTGAATGCAGGGAGTAAAGGCAAAAATGTTTGGAGGAGCACTCTTCCCCCCATGGTCCTCAAGTATGATTATTTCTAACTAGCAACCTGACCATCACTAATACCTTCCTGTCATGACAATATTTAATATCTGGTGTTCAACATATTCTTGTCAAGATAGCTTCCAGGGTCCCCTGCTGCCTGCAAGGTCCTTTCGGTTGGGGCAGACTCTTGACTGGTCTGTTCCAGAGAAGACACCATATCCTTATCCATGCTAGAGAAACTGCTACACTCAGAGCAGTTGAGAAGCAGCTTACTCAGAGCAGTCAACCCAATAGCCTGAAGGCCTCCCAGGAGATTTAGTGCAGCCAGGGCAACAGATCAATACCCTCTCTGCCCCTGTGAAGAGCCCCATCTGAAGTCTCCACAGGTGGTCTGATACAGCCAGGGTTGTAGGCCTACCAGGAGACCTGAAGCAACTCAGGAACAAAAGAGGCAGACTCCAAACAATCACCCAGACTGACAAACACCAGGAATATCCAGATAGCGAAAGGCAAGCACAATAAGCAACAGAAGCCAATATACATGGGCATCATCAAATCCCAATTTGCCCACCATAGCAAGACCTGAAACAACACACATGAAAACCAGGAAGTGGACCTAAAATCCTATCTCATGAAGACAATAGAGTCCTTTAAGAAAGATATCAATAAAACACTGAAAGAAATACAGGAAAACACAGGTAAACAGGTGAAGGAATTCAATAAAGTGATCCAAGACTTAAAAGTAGAAAAGAAAACACAAACACAGGCTAACCTGTCAATGGAAAAACTAGTAAAGAGGTCAGGAATTAAAGATGCAAGTATAGTCAACAGAACACAAGAGATAGAAGAAAGAATCTCATGTGTAGAGGATACTCTAGAAGAAATAGAAACAACAGTCAAAGAAAATGCAAAATAAAAAAAACAACCAGAAATTTCAGGACAAAATAAGACTACACTGAAGAATTATAATTATAATTCCCAACAAGAGCAAAGATTCCCAACTTAAAGGGCCAGTAAATATCTTCAACAAAATTATAGAAGAAAACTTCCCTAAACTAAAGAAAGAGATAACCATGAACATACAAGAAACCTACAGAACTCCAAATAGACTGGACCAGAACAGAAATTCTTCCTGTCACCTATTAATCAAAACACCAAATGCACTAAACAAAGAAAGAATATTGAAAGCAGTAAGGGAAAACATATAAAGGCAGACCTATCAAAATTACACCAGACTTCTTAACAGAAACTATGAAAGCTAGAAGATCATGGACAGATGTCATACAGACCCTAAGAGAACATAAATGCCAACCCAAGCTACTATATCCAATAAAACTCTCAATTACCATAGATGAAGAAAACAAGATAGTCCATGACAAAGCCACATTTACAGAAAATCTTTCCACAAACCCAACTCTACAAAGGATAATAGATTGAAAATACCAGCATAAGGACGGAGACTACACTCTAGAAAAGGCATGAAGGTAATGTTTCAACAAACCCAAAACAAGATAGCCACACAAACATAATTCCACCTTTAACAACAAAAATAACAGGAACTAATAATCCCTTTTCTTAATATCTTTTAATATCAATGGACTCAATTCCCCAGTAAAAAGACATAGACTAACAGACTGGATACCTAAATAGTAACCAACATTTTGCTGCATACACGAAATGCACCTCAAGGACAAAGACAGTCACCACTTCAGAGTCAAACACTTTTCTAAGAAAATGGTCCCAAGAAAGAAGCTGGAGTAGCCGTTCATATATCAGATAAAATTGATTTTCAAATAAAATTTGTCAAAAATTATAAGGAAGGACACTTTGTACTCATCAAAGAAAACATCTACCAAGATGAACTCTCAATTCTGAATATCTATGCTTCAAATGCAAGGATACCCACATTCATAAAAGTAACTTTATTAATGGTAAAAGCACAAATTGCACCCCACACAATAAGAGTGGGAGACTTCAACCCCACACTTTCAGCAATGGACAAATAATGGAAACAGAAACTAAACAGAGACACAGTGAAACTAACAGAAGTTATCAACCAAATGGATCTAACAGATATTTATAGAACATTCCATCCTAAAGCAAAAGAAAATACCTTCTTTTCAGCACCTCATGGTACTTTCACTAAAACTGGCCATATAATTGGTGACAAAATAGATTTCAACAGATACAAGAATATTGAAATAATTCCATGTGCCCTACCAGATTACCACTGCCTAAAGCTGGTCTTACATTCCAACAACAACAACAACAAAACAAACAAAAAATAGAAAACACAATACACATGGAAGCAGAACAATGCTCTACTTAATGATAACTTGGTGAAGGAAGAAATAAAGAAAATAAATATTTCTTAGAATTTAAGGAAAAGGAGGACACATCATACCAAAACCTATGGGACACAATGAAAGCAGTACTAAGAGGAAAACTTATAGCTCTAAGTGCCTCCAAAAATAAATTGGGGAGAGCTTATGCTAGCAGCCTGACAGCATCCCTGAAAGTTCTAGAACAAAAAGAAGCAAATACACCCAAGAGAAATAGATGGCAAAAAATAATCAAACTCAGGGCAGAAATCAACCAAACAGAAAAAAAAAAAAAGAACTATACAAAGAATCAACAAAAGTAGGACCTGTTTCTTTGAGAAAATCAACAAGATAGATAAACCCTTAGCCAGACTAACCAGAGGACACAAAAACTATACGCAAATTAATAAAATCAAAAAGGAAAATGGAGACATAACAACAGGAAGTGTGGAAATTCAAAAAAAAATCATCCAATCCTACTACAAAACCATATTCTCAACAAAATTGAAAAATTTGGACAAAATGGACAATTTTCTAGACACATACCAGGTTCCAAAGTTAAAACAGGATCAGATCAACCATCTGAATAGGCCCATAAACCCTGAGGATAGCAGTCATTAACAGTCTCCCAACCAAAAAAGGGCCAGGACCAGATGGGTTTAGTGGAGAATTCTATCAGATCGTCAAAGAAGAGCTAATACCAATACTCTTCAAACTATTCCACAAAATAGAAACACAAGGAATACTACCCAATTTGTTCTATGAAACCACAATTACGCTTATATCTAAACCAAACAAAGACCAAGGGAAAAACTTCAGAACAATTTCCCTTATGAACACTGATGCAAAAATACTCAAGAAAATTCTTGCCAACTGAAGAAGAACACATCAAAATGATCATCCACTAGGGTCAAGCAGGCTTCATCCCAGGGATGGAGGGATGCTTCAATAAACAGAAATTCATTAATGTAATCCACTATATAAACAAACTCAAAAAATGATCATCTCATTAGATGCTGAAAAAGCATTTGACAGTATTCTGCATCCCTTCATGTTAAAAGTCTTGGAAAGATCAGGAATTAAAGGCCCATACCTAAACATAGTAAAAGCAATATACAGCAAACCAGTAGCCAACATCAAACTAAATGGAGAGAAACTTGAAGCAATCCCACTAAAATCGGGAACCAGACAAAGCTGCCCATCTCTCCCTATCTAGTCAATATAGTACTTGACATTCTAGCTAGAGCAATTAGACAACAAAAGGTGGTCAAAGGTATACAAATTGCAAAGGTAGAAATCAAAATATTACTATTTGCAGATGACATGATCCTATACTTAAGAGACTCCAAAAATTCCACCAGAGAACTCCTAAAACTCTTAAACAACTTCAGCAGAGTTACTGGATATAAAATTAACTCAAACAAATCAATAGCCTTCCTCTACTCAAAGGATAAACAAGCTGAGAAAGAAATTAGGGAAATGACACCATTCACAATAGTCACAAATAATATTACATAACTTAGTGTGAGTCTAACGAAGCAAGTGAAAGATCTGTATGACAAGAACTTCAAGCCTCTGAAGAAAAAAAATCCAAGATCTCAGAAGATGGAAAGATCTCTCATGCTTATGTATTGGCAGGATTACTATAGTAAGAATGGTCATCTTGCCAAAATCAATCTACAGAATCAATGCAATCCCCATCAAAATTCCAAATCAATTCTTCATAGAGCTAGAAAGAGCAATCTGCAAATTCATTTGGAATAACAAAAAACCCAGGATATGAAAACTATTCTCAACAACCTCTGGCAGAATCACCATCCTTGACCTGAAGCTCGAATACAAAGCAATAGTGATAAAAACTGCATGGTACTGCTACAATGACAAGCAAGTAGATCAATGGAATAGAATTTAAGTCCTAGAAATGAACCCATATACCTATGGTTACTTGATATTTGGCAAAGGAGCTAAAAACATCCAGTGGAAAAAGACTACATTTTTAGCAAATGGAGCTGGATCAGCTGGTTGTCAGCATGTAGCAAAATGTAAATCAACCCATTCTTATCTCTTTGTACAAAGCTCAAGTCCAAATAGATCAAGCAATGCCACACAATACCAGATACACTGAAGCTTATTGAGGAGAAAGTGGGGAAGAGACTTGAACACATGCGCACAGGGGAAATTTTCCTGAACAGAACACCAAAGGTTTATGCTCTAAGAACAAGAATTTACAAATGGGCCTTCATAAAATTGTAAGGCAAAAGATACTGTCAATAGGACAAATTGGCAGCCAACAGATTGGGAAAATATCTTTACCAATCCTACATCTGAGAGAGGGCTAATATCTGATGTATACAAAGAACTCCAGAAAGTCAAATAACCCTATTAAAAATTGGGGTATGAAGCCAAACAGAATTCTTGGCTGAGTAAACTTGAATGGCTGTGAAGCACCTAATCAAATGTTCAACAACCTTAGTTATCAGGGAAATGCAAATCAAACCAACCCTGAGATTCAACCTCACACCAGTAAAAGTGGCTAAGATGAAAAACTCAGGTGAAAGCAAATGCTGGTGAGGATGTGGAGAAAGAGGAACACTCCTCCACTGCTGGTGGGATTGCAAGCTGCTACAAAAACTCTGGAAATCAGTTTGGTGGTACTACCTGTGGACCTAGCTATACCACTCATGGGCATATACCCAGAAGTTGCTCCAACATGCAATGAGGACACATGCTCCACTATGTTCATAGCTGCCTTATTTATAATAGCCAGAAGCTGGAAAGAATCCAGATGTTCTTCAATGGAGGGATGGATACAGAAAATGTGGTACATTTACATAATGGAGCACTACTTAGCAATTAAAAGTAATGAATTCATGAAATTCTTAAGCAAATGGATAGAACTAGAAAATATCATACTGAGTGAGGTAACAGGATCACAAAAGAACACACATTGTATGCACTCACTGACAAGTAGATAATTAGCCCTAAAGCTCAGAATAAACAAGATACAACTCACAGACTACATGAATCTCAAGAAGAAGGAACACCAAAGTGTGGCTGCTTCGATTTTTCGGAGAAAGGGAACAAAATAGTCACAGGAGCAATTATGGAGATAAAGCATGGAGTAGAGAGTGAAGGAAGGGCCTTCTAGAGACTGTCCTACCTGGGGATTCATCCTATAAACAGTCACCAAACCCCAGTGTTACTTTGGATGCCAAGAAGTGCTTGCTGAAAGGAGCCTGATATGGCAGTCTCCTGAGGGGCCCTGCCAGAGTCTTTCAGATAAAGAGGCAGATACTAGCAGCCAACCATTGGACTGAGCACTAGAACCCCAATGGAGGAGCTGGAGGGAAAACTGGAGGAACTGAAGGGGGTTGCAGCCTCATAGGAGGAGCGATGATACAGGCCAACCAGATCCCCCAGGGCTGCCAGGAACTAAGCCTTCAACCAAGGGGTAGACATGGCTCTATCTGCATTTGTGGCAGAGGAGTGCCTTGTTGGGCATTGGTGGGAGGAGAGGTCATTTGACCTATAAGACTTGATAGATGGCCCAGCTTGGGATATTTGAGGCAGGATAGATGGGAGTTGGTTGGGTGCATGCTCATGGAGGCAGGGGAAGGGAAGATAGATTGAGAGTTTTCTGAGAGGGAGGAAAACAGGGAATAATATTTGAAATGTAAATGAAGAATATATTCAATTAAGAAAAATGATATCAGGGAGTGGGGAGCCAGGAAAGGGGAAATCATTTGATATGTAAATAAAAAATATATCAAATAAAAAAATAAAAAGATGTTTCCTCAAAAAAAAAAAAAGGGAAACCCTCAAGGCCTGCTCAGAGCGACCCATATCCTCCACCTAGGCTCCACCACTAAACCTTCTGCAACCTTGCAAACCAGCTCCACCAACTGGAGACAACATGTCCAAACACAAGAGCCTTGGGGGACGATGTTTCACATTCAAAGCACAATTTTTAACTGTGAAAGCATCACTTAGAATGTCGGGATTTCTCCATTGTACACTTTCCTCCAAAGAATGTATCAGTCAAGGCTAAAGCAACAGTCTGAGGGCAATCATCCAACTTCTATTTGATGGTAAGTAACTTCATGCAGAGCCCTTGTCACATGAAGACTCTCATGTAGACCAGGAGTCCACTCTTCGAAGGACAGCCCTTGAGCAGCTAAGACAGGCAACAGAGCCATCTGTCTTGCAGCTCTGAAAACACTAAGGCAAGAGAGATGTTTCTTTGTTCTCCCTGCTTCTCATAACTGGGTGGACTGGATTTCCAAGCCTGCCTTTGTAAACTGAACTTTGGCCTGGTGTTTATGGGCATTTGTGTTTGCTTTATTCACGAGGAAGCAAAAATGGGAATTATAGGAATTTAGTGTGTGTGTGTGTGGTGGGGGGGTGTGGTTTGAATTGTTTTCAGAAGGAATATACTTCAAATGTTGAGGATGTGGGACTGGCTAGGACAGTTAGAGAGCACGGGCAGTCTTGTTGCAGTATGTGGAAGCAGGGAGCTTTCCAATGAGCTCAACGGTTCTGAATTTCATAAAGCCATCCTGACACCTTCTTAGAAAGAACACTGGGTCCCTGTAGCCATGTTTATTATGTGTTCTTTCTGTCAGTTTCAGGGATGGTTCTTTCCTGGCATCAGAGAGTGGAAATCTGGGGCACAGAGGGAATCCAGAGGGCATCCAAAGATAGACAGGTATCGAGTTCCATGACATGCTTAATTTGCTGATGAATTGAATTGGGACTGGAGAGGAGAGTATTTAGTGTTCATGCAAAGGACCAGAGTTTGGCATCGTGGATCAATTTCAGTTGGCTTACAACAGTTTGAAATGCCAGCCAGTGCTAGGGGATCCAGCTCCCTCTTCTGGCCTCTGCAGGCACCTGCACACACACACACACACACACACACATGTACATACATGTACACACATGTACACACATGTACACACATGCAAATAAAAATAAAAATTTAAGAGTGAACAGAAAAAAAAAAAGAAAAATGATAGCTGCCAGTTCAGAATTTCTTATCCCTGGTGTGAGTAGACTCTTGCTAGTGGTAATTTCAATTTTATCACCCAAGGCTGTACCTCAGATAGCTACTGTTAGAATACATATTAACCTGCTGCTCCAATCATGTCTAAGCAGTGTCTCTCTGTTCTCATACATGATTCTATATAAAGGACCCAGACAAACAGTCTCCAAGCTTTCTGGGACGTGAATAGCACCATGCATAACATCTTCACTTAATGGGACTCAATTCCTCAATTCCTAGAATGCAAACTCCCCTCCCTTTCTCTGCTGCTTTGGAATTAAAGACAGCTGTGTCACAAGCATATACGGTAGATCACAGAACACAATACCCAAGTGCCTCTGAAACCTATAAGAAAGGATCGCCCACCCAAGTTTGAAGTCTCTTTAGAGTCCCCAAAGGCTAGTTGTCTGTCTATTTAAGTTTTAATAACTTTTCTTTTCTAAATATTTCCATCCAAAATGACAAACAGCCTCAGTGTCTCCATTGAACCTCAAACAGAAACCTTTGTTCTACTAAAAGTTCAAGTTAACAATTGGATCATAAAGTTTTTCATGTATTTGTCAAATTTTTGAAGACTTATTGAAGAATTGAAACCTAGTAAATCTGTAGTAGAAGTTATCTCTCCATAAATAATAAGGATAAGGTGGATTCCTGCTAGATTTTAATCTATTCATATAGCCTAAGAGAAAATAGGGGGATGAATTATGAAAACTAAGATCAATCAATAACCTATAAAATAAGTAAAATGCATTGGGAGAAGAGGATAAATGATGCCTTATCACTTCATTGAGTGAAGAAGAAATACATGATCTCCATTCCAACTGAGCCTAGAAATTATACATGGCCTCAAAGATGACGACGACTCGACATTCCTAAGTCTTTGTCCAATTCCCACCATAAGACTAACAAAGTGATACAAAGGAGGTCATTGTATTGCCATTTGTCCCTGAAACCTTCTCACTCTCATGAGTTCTTTCTTTTTCTTACTTTCTACATTTGTGCTGCTCACTCTTTGCTGTATTTCCTGACTCTTCTTGGGCATGAGACTATGCACCTGGAAGCCACTGTCGTCTCAGGGTAACTTTGATTAGCACTCATTATTTGCTATACTAACTCCTAGAGTTAAGCTTATCAAGATCAGAAAAAGACTTTATTAAAGTCAAATAGCTTATATCAGCTCTATTCCATGTCACTGACTATCACATCCCTCTTCTAGTCAATGTAATCATGCATGGCTCCTTCAGAGCTTAGCATAGAACAACAGGCTCATACTAGAAAATACACAGCTTCCAAATCCCTCTTTTGCTTTCCATTGCTGTGAAGCACTAAACAAACATTTTCAAGGAATTGCCCTTCATAATCCAGCACTTCCAAAGATAAAGTAGCTAAGCCATAAACACCATAGTCTATTGGACAATGCTATTGTGCAGGACAGCCAAAGTCTAGGAAGTGGAATGATTTAAAGTGTCATTTTCAATTGTTTTATCTCTATTTTTTTAGACTGGGACTGGGAAAGCAGATTTTTCCATTTTGCATAGTGGTTGAAATTGAGTTAGAATAGACTTTAGCAAGCCATCATGAACAATATGTATTTACCAGTTTACAAAACTTCCTCAAAGATTTAGAAGGGCAGTGGTATTTCAGCCACAACCCATTAACCCTACTTATCATCCATTGAAACTATCTAAGTGTAAAGCATTTTCAATCTATGCTAACATGCCTAGTATTGGTATAGCATACCATACTTAGTTTCTACACTGTTACATGGTTGTATTGTGTGTCTCTAAACCCAGAGGTGGCAGATCTCACAGCTTCACGATCTCATTGCCACACAGTTAAAGAGTGTGACTACAGGGGCTTGGTTTCTAACATCAATGCAGCTGACACCAGAGATCTGGGGCTCACTTTTTGTCTTTTCAGTCTACTGTAACTTTCCAGGACAGGAAAGGAATCTTTGAGCATAAAATAAGCACTATAAGCTATAATGTTGATGCAAAAGCAAAATCATCACCTCAAAGGGAATCAGGGATAGTTTATTCTGAAGCCAAATGCAAGTTACCAAGCCTAGTAACACAGACTCACAGGACTATACCAGATCCCATGTTCTAATGTGGTTGCTTTTTTATTTTATTTTTTGTTGTTGTTGTTTCTTTTTTTTATTGAATATGAACTTCATTTAATTTCAAATGTGTAGAGTCCAGCTCATACATTCTAACAGTAGGTTCCCTGGAAGGAGAGATGGGTAAGGAACGGGTTGCAGGAGAAAACACATGGAGAGACACCAAAACACATGGCTTCTGGTTCAAGTCTCCATCTTTAATCCCTTCTTTCTCAAGCAACAAAGGCAGGCCAAGACCCTCCCCTGAAGGCTGGAAACCGGTTCTTCTTGTTCTTTAATGAGACAGGCGGATCAGGTTGCTGGCTGCTATTCTTTTAGAACAGTGGGCAGGAGGAGGTCACAATTCCTCCTTTTTTATTAATTTTAAGAAAAACCAGTGGATAAATATAGTCATCAAAAGATGATGGGCATTGACCAGTGAGGGAAAGAATTGGCCTCGAACCCCCTTAAGTATTAATTGACATCCTTTTCAGGGGAGGGGAAATAGACTGCCTTATTATTTTAAAGGACAGTCTCTCAACGTCGACCCCTATGCAGCCAGGCTTACTTTCAGGGAAACTCAGAAGCAGGACATTTCCTTTTTCCCTTGGAGTGCCTTGCCTCGCACCTCATAACTGGTGCCCATGTTTGTTTAATTAACAAACATGCATAGATCTGACTTCTATGCAGCTCCATTTGTGGAGATCCACTGGTAAAGTAAATGTCTTGTGAATATGAGCTGGCTGGCTTTCATAGCAGCCCACCTTCGAGTCCTGGAAGCCATTGCTGTAGCAGCCCACCTTTGAGTGCTGTATCTAAAAGATACCTAATTGAAACACAAAATAAGAGATTAAAAGAAAAAACTGTTTGGACTGTTTTTCTGGAGGGCCCATGGTATTTAATTTGGCTGTAAATTAGTAGCTCAGGAATAAAACCTGGCATGCAAATTAATGGCTAGGGGGAAGCAGCCTATCTTCTTAATATGGGAGAAGCAGCTTTAAGAACATTATTGAATTAGTCATACTTACCAGCTGATTCAGGGTCTCTATTTACCTACCATATCAATCTTTTTGGCAGCCATTGGGTTCTATCTTCTTTTTGAGAGAAAATATAAATAGAACATCTTCTCCATATTAAAACATGGTCTGGACCATTCCATGTATTAGTTAAAGTATCCCGCCATTTAACCATGACATAAGAATTAGAAGTGGCAAATTGCCAATGGCAATCTGCTGCAGACTGACTTTTAGCATCAATTTGCAAGAAATTCAAAATAAATAAAACAAAAGCAAGGTGTGCTTTGGGTGATCTAGAAGGGAATCATTTTTATCTTCTTTGTTTTAAAAAGTCAATTTTTAAGAGTGTGATGTACACACTCAATAATTCCTTGACCCATTTCTTCCTTGAGGGACATCTGGGTTCTTTCCAGATTCTGGCTGTAATAAATGAGGCAGCTATGAACATAGTGGGGTATGTGTCCTTATTACATGTAAGAGCATCTTCTGGGTATATGCCCAGGAGTAGTATAGCTGGGTCCTCAGGTAGTACTGTCTAATTTTCTGAGGAACGACCAAACTGATTTCCAAAGTGGTTTTACCAGCTTACAATGCCACCAACAATGGAGAAGTGTTCCTCTTTACTCACATCCTCTCCAGCATCTGTGGTCCCCTGATTTTTTCATTTTAGCCATTCTGACCAGTGTGATGTTGAATCTCAAGGTTGTTTTTATTTGCATTTCCCTTATAACTAAGGATGTTAAACATTTCTTTAGGTGCTTTAGGGCCATTCAAGTTTCCTCAGTTGAAAATTCCCTGTTTAGATCTGTACCCCATTTTCAAAAGATGTATTCATTTATTTTAATATATAAGTACACTGTCATTGTTCTCTTCAGACATACCAGAAGACGACATCAGACACCATTACAGATGGTTGTGAGCCACCATGTGGTTATAGGAATTGAACTCAGGACCTCTAGGTCCTGAGCAGAAGGTAATCTTAACTGCTGAGCCATCTCTCCAGTCCTGTACCACATTTTTTAATAAAGTTATTTGACTCTCTGGAGACTGACTTCCCAACTTTTTGGTTGCTGCTTTGTCCTATTGACCCTGTCCTTTGCTTTACAGAAGCTTTGGAGTTTTATGAGGTCCCATTTGTCGATTCTTGTTCTTAGCACAGGCCATTGGTGTTCTATTCAGGAACTTTTCTCCTGTGCCCATGTGTTCAAAATTCTTCCCCACTTTCTCCTCTATAAATTTCAGTGTGTCTAGTTTTATGTGTAGGTCCTCCATCCACTTGGACTTGAGCTTTGTACAAGGAGATAAGAATGGGTCGATGTGCATTTTTCTACATGCTGACCTCCAGTTGATTCAGCACCATTTGCTAAAAATGCAGTCTTTTTTCCATTGGATGTTTTTAGCTCCTTTGTCAAATATCAAGTGACCATACAAGTGTGAGTTCTTTTCTGGGTCTTCAATTCTATTCCATTGATCTTCCTACATATCTTCATACCAATACCAAACAGGTTTTATCACTATTGCTCTGTAGTAGAGTTTGAGGTCAGGGATGGTGATTCCCACAGGAGACCTTTTGTTGTACAGAATAGTTTTTGCTATCCAAGGTTTTTTGTTATTCCAGATGAATTTGAGAATTGCTCTTTCTAGATCTATAAAGAATTGATTTTTGATTTTGATGAGGATTGCATTGATTCTGTAGATTGCTTTTGGCAAGATGGCCATTTTTACTATATTAATCCTGCCAACCCATGAGCATGGGAGGTCTTTCCATCTTCTGAGATCTTCTTGGATTTCTTTCTTCAGAGGCTGGAAGTTCTTGTCATACAGCTCTTTCACTTCCTTCATTAGGGTCACACCAAGGTATGAAATATTAGGTGGGACTATTGTAAAGGGTGTCATTTCCATAATTTCTTTCTCGGCTTGTTTATCTTTTGAGTAGAGGAAGGATACTGATTTGTTTGAGTTAATTTTATATCCAGCCACTTTGCTGAAGTTGTTTATCACCTTTAGGAGTTCTCTGGTGGAAATTTTGGGGTTCCTTAATATACAGTCATATCATCTGCAAATAGTGATATTTTGACTTCTTACTTTCTAATTTCTATACCGTTGACCTCCTTTTGTTGTCTGATTGCTCTGGCTAGGACTTCAGGTAGTATATCGAATAGATGGGAGAGAGTGGGCAGCCTTGTCTGATCCCCGATTTTAGTGGGATCACCTCAAATTTCCATTTAACTTGATGGTGGCTACAAGTTTGCAGTATATTATTTTCACTATGTTTATGTGTGGGCCTTGGATTCCCGATTTCTCCAAGACTTTTATCATAAAGGGATGCTAGATTTTGTCAAAAAGCTTTTTCAGCATCTAATGAAATGACTATGAGTTTTTTCCCTTGAGTTTGTTTATGTAGTGGATTACATTGATGGATTTCTGTATATTGAACCATCCCTGAATCCCCGGGATGAAGCCTACCTGATCATGGTGAATTAGAGTTTTGATGCATTCTTGGATTTGGTTGGCCAGAATTTTGTTGAGTATTTTTGCATCAATGTTCTTGAGGGAGATTGGTCTTAAGTTCTCCTTCCTTGTATTGTCTTATACCAAACATTTAGGTGTAAGTTGTATTGTGGCTTCATAGAATGAGTTGGATAGTGTTCCTTGAGTTTTTATTTCATGGAATAGTTTGAACAGTATCGGTATTAGCTCTTCTTTGAATTCCCTGCTAAACCCATCTAGTACTGAGCTTTTATTTTGTAATGGGAGACTATTAATGACTGCTTCTATTTCCTCAGAATTTATGGGACTATTTAGATGGTATATCTGATCCTGTTTTAATGTTTGCACCTGGTATGTATCTAGAAAGTCGTTTATTTCGTCCAAATTTTCTAATGTGGTTGTTAACCATTTCATGAGACTTCATGATACAAGAACAAAGAAAATCATAAATCAAGGAACTTTTAAAAGTACACGGATGGACATATTAGATAGTCAGAGTAAAGCAAATCATGGGCATGCTTGCTAAAAGCCAGATGCTATATTCCTAACCTTTGTGGAAGCTTGAGATCCCTTAGGTTAAGGTGTCCCATAAGGTTTTACCTGCCAGTTCAGAAACAGAGGGAGACAAGGGGAACAAAAGTTAGCCTGAGATAAATTATAATTAAGCTCTGGACATTTGACATTCTAATCTCTCCACAATCACTAAAGTTCTAATCAGTTAATCAGCTTTGAAGAAGCTTCAATGAACAGTGTGGCTCCTTTGAGGAAGTACTATACAGGGTATAATCATCTTGTAAGACCCCCCAAAACTGAGGGTGCCCCAGCACCCCATGTCTCGGAAGGCGACACCCATATCACTCTCGAGAAATGGTCTCGATGCAATAACAGCAGGAATTTTTATTCCAGAGCTTTGGGGTCCACAGTCATACACCACGCAGGGGTAGAGGACTGTGGGGACCCCATGCAACTGAAGTCAGGGGTATTTAAAGAGGAAAAATCATAAGACAAGGGATGGAGGACAAATTATTCATGGAATGGGGAAGTACAGAATGAGGAAGTCAGGCAATAATTTATGCCTTAAGGAAGGTAAGAGATTATATGGAGCAAATGTCCTTGGGGCATTGTATAGTTAAACACTGGAACTAGAACAGGGTGGGATATCTTTCTCAAGCTGAAAGCAGAAAAACAAGTTACTCTGTGCTGGGCTAGTTGTTTAGAGGTCTAAAAACATTGAGTTGGGGGGGAGGGTCTCTCAATCTTTCCTGTGTGTGGCTGTGTGGGTTATAAGTGGTTTGTGGGTATCTCCTTATTTTTCCTATTTTCACTGTTGATTTGCTTTATGTTGAGTAAACATCTATTATGTGTTACTGGTGACAGTTGACGCAGTGATCGGATGTATATTTATTGAAATTTTTCTATATTTTCTACTTTATCTTAAATAGCTTTTGTACAGAGGCATATTGGGGTGTCATGCCATGTGGTAGGAACTTGACATTGGCCAAGGACAAGGGCTTTGGTCAGGAATCTTATGTTAGGGCATAATAGGGAAGTAGGTTACAGCAGGAATTGTTATCCTAGGGTGGAGTGCTCAGAATGTACTTGACATTGGTCAAGGTGAACTTCTCCCAGCCTTTGTTGAGCAAGGATTCCTGTGCTAGTCAGAATCCTGCTCCACCTAGGGTGGAGTGCTCTGAGTGAAGGTTAAATTCATTGTTCCTCCAGGCCTACGAATTCATTAATTAAGCAGGTGATCCACCCAGCTGCCTGAGCAGTGGAGCTAAGGACCACCAGAGGACTTCCCAGGAACTCAGCCAGGAGTCTGGGAGGAGGGGCTTGCCCAAACTGTTAAATGGTCTGACCTCCATTAAAGTTAGGGCCTCTATCAGTAAACTATCATCCTGGCCTCCTTCTTTTTGCCCCTTCTCCATTCTCCCTCAGCTTCTCTTCCAGGAACCCAGTTTGCAGTAGCTGCAGGAAGCTACAGAATACAACAGGCTTTGGGAATTATTTTATTAGATACCCACTGCTCTGATTTAAGCAGTACAGGAATTAGGGCCCTTTTGAGAAGGGTTAGTACTTACCACCATGGCAATTTCAGGGTATCTTGTGTTAGAACAAATAATTAGGCAGAGACACAATAGCAGGAGAGGCAGGGGCAGTTTATTAAGGAAGACACACTTGAAAAGGGAGAAAAAAAAGGTTCAGAAGCTTGAATTGTCTGACTGCACTGATTACTGTGGCTTGTATAATACATTTGAAGGATGGGCTATCTCACACATAGTCTGTCTCATTTACATACAGGTTTATGTGGCAGATGTCTCATTAACACCTTAAACTTCCACCCAAGTTACCTTCCCACAAAGTGTCTTTGTGCTAGTGGTTATATTTACTTGCAGAGAGGCTTTAGTCTTCCCCTTACAAGTGTTTTCTTGTTTGAGAGTTTGTTTGCTCATCTTGAAGCTTATACACAAGGCCAACTCTGGTCCCTTTTAATGCCTTATCATCATAACCATGTTAGATCGGAGGAAACTATGACAAGGGAGTATACATGAGTTGTCCAACAAAATCACAGTGTGGCCTGATGGTGAAACCCATTTCTTACTAGATTAGTGCAATGGAATTACAGTTTGGGAACATGGATTTCAAAACATTACAACTAGGTTCAAACACATCTCTATTAATCAGAATAGAAGCCATAATAATGAACATATTTTTCCAATAGGAAAAAAAGATTATTTATTCCTATAGCACAAGATTCTAGGCTTCAGCATTCAATGAACTCTTGGAAAACACTATCTACATCCTACTGGTTAAGAAATGAGTGCTTTTCCTGCAAAGGGTGCTGAGATGCTTATATAAGAAGTAGTCAGTTGGCTAGAAGGGAAATATGGTGGGTGACACATAATTTGGGTTTTTTGTTTGTTTGTTTGTTTTTTATAGTAGGAGAGTTTATTTTACTAAAAATTTTCATAAAAGCATCATCAGGAATTTTAAAAACAAAAGCATCCATATAATATAAGACACTTCAAACCAGGATTTGATATTCAGGATGATGTCTGTACAGTTTGGGTCTCCCATATTT
The DNA here is from genome assembly GCF_947179515.1 of Apodemus sylvaticus. Taxonomy (NCBI): domain Eukaryota; kingdom Metazoa; phylum Chordata; class Mammalia; order Rodentia; family Muridae; genus Apodemus; species Apodemus sylvaticus. Next base: position 137,560,797 of record NC_067477.1, on the reverse strand, counting down.
CATTCTTGCCCTGGAAGTTGACTTTTCTCTCTTTTTTTATTCCATATATTCTTTATTTACATTTGAAATGATTTCCCCTTTCCAATATTTCCCCTCCCCTGAAGTCCCATAAGCCTTCTTCCCTCCTGCTGTTTCCCAATCAATTCCTTCCTGCTTCCCTTTCCTGGTATTCCCCTACACTGTTAAACTGGAGCCTTTCCAGGACCTGGGGCTTCTTCCTTCTTCTTGGGCATCATTTGATATGTGAGTTGTGTCTTGGGTATTTTGAGCTTCTGGGTTAATATCCACTTATCAGTGAGTGCATACCATGTGTGCTTTTTTGTGATTGGGTAAACTCACTCAGGATGACATTCTCTAGTTTCACCCACTTGCCTAAGAATTTCATGAATTCAGTGTTTTTAATAGCTGAGTAGTACTCCATAGTGTAAATATACCACATTTTCTGTATCCATTCCTCCCTTGAGGGACATCTGGGTTCTTTCCAGCTTCTGGCTATTATAAATAGGACTGCTATGAAAATAGTGGAGCATGCATCCTTCTTAAATGCTGGGGAATACTCTGGATATATGCCCAGGAGTGGTATAGCAGGGTGCTCCAGTAGTATTATGGCCAGTTTTCTGAGGAAATGCCAGACTGATTACCAGAGTGGTTGTACCAGCTTGCAACCCCACCAGCAGTGGAAGAGTGTTACTCTTTATACACATCCTCACCAGCACCTGTTTGCTCCTGAGTTTTTATTCTTAGCCATTCTGACTGGTATGAGGTGAAATCTCAGAGTTGTTTTGATTTACATTTCCCTGATTACTAAGGATGTTGAACATTTGTTTAGGTGTTTCACAGCCATTCAATATTTCTCAGGAAAAAATTCTTTGTTTAGCTCTGTACCGAATTTTTAATAGGGTTATTTGGCTCTCTGGAGTCTACCTTCTTGATTTCTTTGTATATCTTGGATATTAGCTCTCTGTTAAATTTAGTGTTGGTAAAGATCTTTTCCCAATTTATCAGTTGCTGTTTTGTCCTTTTGACAGTGTCTTTTGCCTTATAGAAACTTTGTAATTTTATGAAGTCCCATTTGTCAATTCTTGATCTTAGAGCATAAGCTATTGGTTGAGGAAATTTTCCTCTGTGTCCATGTGCTCAAGGCTCTTCCCCAGTTTCTTTTTTAATTAGTTTCAGGGTGTCTGCTTTTATGTGGAGGTCCTAGACCCACCTGGACTTGAGCTTAGTACCAGGAGTTAAGAATGGATCAATTTGCATTCATCTGCATACTGACCTCCAGTTGAACCAGCACCATTTGTTGAAAAGGGTATCTTTTCTCCACTGGATGTTTGTAGCTCCTTTGTCAAAGATCAAGTGACCATAGATGTGTGGGTTCATTCCTGGCTCTTCAATCCTATTCCATTGATCTACCTGCCTGTCACTGTACTTATATCATGCTGTTTTTAACACTATTGCTCTCTATTACTGCTTGAGGTCTGGGATACTGATTTCCCCCGAAGTTCTTTTGCTCTTGAGAATAGTTTTAGCTATCCTGGTTTTTTTGTTATTCCAGATGAATTTGAGAGTTGTTCTTTCTAACTCTTTGAAGAACTGAGTTGGGATTTTGATGGGGATTGCATTGAATCTATATATTGCTTTTGACAAGATTTTTACTGTATTAATCCTGCCAATCCAAGAGCATAGAAGATTTTTCTATCTTCTGGGGTCTTCTTCAATTTCTTTCTTCAAAGACTTGAAGTTCCTGTCATACAGATCTTTCACCTGTTTGGTTAGAGTCACAGTAATATAACACTTCATATTATTTGAGGATATTGGAAAGGGTGTCATTTGCCTAATTTCTTTCTGAGCCTGTTTATCCCTTGAGTATAGGAAGGCTACTGATTTGATTGAGTTAATTTTATATCCAGGCACTTTGCTGAAGTTGTTTATCAGCTGTAGGAGTTCTCTGATGGAGTTTTTTGGGTTGCTTAAATATACTGTCATATCATCTGCAAATAGTGATAATTTGACTTCTTCCTTTCCAATTTGTATCCCTTTGAACTCTTTTTGTTGTCTAATTGTTCTAGCTAGAATTTCAAGTACTATAATGAATAAATATGGAGAGAGAGAGGTCAGCCCTGACTAGTCCCTGATTTTAGTAGGATTGCTTCAATTTTCTCTCCATTTAGTTTGATGTTGGCAACTGGTTTGCTATATATTGCTTTTATTATGTGTACGTATGGACCTTGAATTCCTGTACTTTCCAAGACCTTTAACATGAAAGGATGCTGAATTTTATCAAATGTGTTTTCAGCATCTAAAGAAATGACCATGTGTTTTTTTTCTTTTTGAGTTTGTTTATATAGTGGATTACATTGATGGATTTCTGCATATTGAACCATCCCTGCATCCCTAGGATGAAGACTACTTGATCAAAATGAATGGTTGCTTTGATGTGTTCTTGGATTCAGTTGGCAAGAATTTTATTGAAAATTTTTGCCTTTACATCGATGCAAAAACACTCAATAAAATTCTTGCCAACCGAATCCAAGAACACATCAAAACGATCATCCACCATGATCAAGTAGGCTTTATCCCAGGAATGCAGGGTTGGTTCAATATACAGGAATCCATCAATGCAATCCACTACATAAACAAACTCAAAGAAAAAAATCACATGGTCATTTCATTGGATACTGAAAAAGCATTTGACAAAATTCAGCATCCTTTCATGTTTAAAGTCTTAGAAGGAACAGGAATTCAAGGTCCATACTTAAACATAGTAAAAGCAATATACAGCAAACCAGTAGCCAGCATCAAACTAAATGGAGAAAAACTTGAAGCAATCCCACTAAAATCAGGGACTAGACAGGGCTGCCCCCTTTCTCCTTATCTTTTCAATATTGTACTTGAGGTACTAGCTCAGGTAATTCGACAACATAAGGAGGTCAAAGGGATACAAATTGGAAAGGATGAAGTCAAACTATCATTATTTGCAGATGACATGATAGTCTACCTAAGTGACCCAAAAAAGTCCACTAGAGAATTCCTACAGCTAATAAACAACTTCAGCAAAGTGGCAGGTTAAAAAATCAACTCAAGAAAATCAGTGGCCTTCCTATACTCAAAGGAAAAGCAGGCTGAGAAAGAAATTAGGGAAATGACCCCCTTCACAATAGCCAAATATAGTATAAAGTATTTTGGGGTGACTCTTACCAAACATGTGAAAGATCTGTATGACAAGAACTTCAAGACTCTGAAGAAGGAAATGGAAGAAGACCTCAAAAAATGGGAAAACCTCCCATGCTCATGGATCGGTAGAATCAATATAGTTAAAATGGCCATTTTGCCAAAAGCAATATACAGATTCAATACAATACCCATCAAAATCCCAACTCAATTCTTCACAGAGTTAGAAAGAGCAATTATCAAATTCATCTGGAATAACAAAAATCCCAGGATAGCTAAAACTATTCTCAGCAACAAAAGAAATTCTGGGGGAATCAGTATCCCTGACCTCAAGCAATACTACAGAGCAATAGTGTTAAAAACTGCATGGTATTGGTACAGTGACAGGCAGGAGGATCAATGGAACAGGATTGAAGATCCAGAAATGAACCCACACACCTATGGCCACTTGATCCTCGACGAAGGGGCTGAAAAGATCCAATGGAAAAAAGATAGCCTTTTCAACAAATGGTGCTGGCTCAACTGGAGGTCAGCATGCAGAAGAATGTGAATTGATCCATCCTTGTCTCCTTGTACCAAGCTCAAATCCAAATGGATCAAGGAGCTCCACATAAAGCCAGACACTCTGAAGCTAATAGAAAAGAAACTGGGGAAGACCCTTGAGGACATCAGTACAGGGAGAAAGTTTCTGAACAGAACACCAATAGCGTATGCTCTAAGATCAAAAATTGACAAATGGGACCTCATAAAATTACAAAGTTTCTGTACGGCAAAGGACACCATCAAAAGGACAAATCGGCAACCAACAAATTGGGAAAAGATCTTCACCAATCTTACATCAGATAGAGGGCTAATATCCAATATAGATAAAGAACTCAAGAAGTTAGACTCCAGAAAACCAAACAACCCTATTAAAAATGGGGTACAGAGTTAAACAAAGGATTCTCACCTGAAGAACTTGGTGGAGAAGCATCTTTTTTTTTTTCAAAGTATGTTTTTTTTTATTCGATATAATTTATTTACATTTCAAATGATTTCCCCTTTTCTAGCCCCCCCACTCCCCGAAAGTCCCGCAAGCCTCCTTCTCTTCCCCTGTCCTCCCACCCACCCCTTCCCACTTCCCCGTTCTGGTTTTGCTGAATACTGTTTCACTGAGTCTTTCCAGAACCAGGGGCCACTCCTCCTTTCTTCTTGTACCTCATTTGATGTGTGGATTATGTTTTGGGTATTCCAGTTTTCTAGGTTAATATCCACTTATTAGTGAGTGCATACCATGATTCACCTTTTGAGTCTGGGTTACCTGACTTAGTATGATATTCTCTAGCTCCATCCATTTGCCTAAGAATTTCATGAATTCATTGTTTCTAATGGCTGAATAGTACTCCATTGTGTAGATATACCACATTTTTTGCATCCACTCTTCTGTTGAGGGATACCTGGGTTCTTTCCAGCATCTGGCAATTACAAATAGGGCTGCCATGAACATAGTAGAACATGTATCCTTATTACATGGTGGGGAGTCTTCTGGGTATATGCCCAGGAGTGGTATAGCAGGATCTTCTGGAAGTAAGGTGCCCAGTTTTCGGAGGAACCGCCAGACTGATTTCCAGAATGGTTGTACCAATTTGCAACCCCACCAGCAGTGGAGGAGTGTTCCTCTTTCTGGTGGAGAAGCATCTTAAAAAATGCTCAACTTCATTAGTCATTAGGGAAATGCAAATCAAAACAACCCTGAGATTTCACCTTACACCAGTCAGAATGGCTAAGATAAAAAATTCAGGAGACAGCAGGTGTTGGCCAGGATGTGGAGAAAGAGGAACACTCGTACACTGCTGGTGGGGTTGCAAATTGGTACAACCACTCTGGAAATCAGTCTGGCGGTTCCTCCGAAATCTGGGCACCTCACTTCCAGAAGATCCTGCTATACCACTCCTGGGCATATATCCAGAGGATTCCCCACCATGTAATAAGGATACATGCTCTACTATGTTCATAGCAGCCCTATTTATAATTGCCAGATGCTGGAAAGAGCCCAGGTATCCCTCAACAGAAGAGTGGATGCAAAAAATGTGGTATATCTACACAATGGAGTACTATTTAGCCATTAGAAACAATGCATTCATGAAATTCTTAGGCAAATGGATGGAGCTAGAGAACATCATACTAAGTGAGGTAACCCAGACTCAAAACGTGAATCATGGTATGCACTCACAAATAAGTGGATATTAACCTAGAAAATTGGAATACCCAAAACATAATCCACACATCAAATGAGGTACAAGAAGAAAGGAGGAGTGGCCCCTTGTTCTGGAAAGACTCAGTGAAGCAGTATTTGGCAAAACCAGAACGGGGAAGTGGGAAGGGGTGGGTGGGAGGACAAGGGAAGAGAAGGGGGCTTATGGGACTTTCGGGGAGTGGAGGGCTAGAAAAGGGGAAATCATTTGAAATGTAAATAAAAAACATATCGAATAAAAAATATATAAATATGGGCGTGTCACCAAAAAAGAGAAATGCCTTTCTTCTGAACTCTTAAACCTGGTGGTGGTAGCACAAGCCTTTAGTCCCAGCACTCTGTAAAAAAAAAAAAAAAAAAAAAAAAAAAATATATATATATATATATATATATATATATATATATATATATATATATAAAGAGAAATTGATATAATGTTTTCTTTCCTTGTTGGATCTTTGCGTGGTTTTGATATCAGCAAACTTGTGGCTTCATAGAATGCATTGGGTAATGTTCCTTCTGTTTCTATTTTGTGGAATAGTTTGAAGAGAATTTGTGTTATGTCTTCTTTGAAGGTCCTTTAGAATTCTGCACTAAAACCATCTGGATCTGTACTTTTTTTGGCTGGGAGACTGTCAATGACCACTTCTATTTCTTTAGGGTTTATGGACCATTTAGATGGTCAATCTGATCCTGATTAAACCTTGGTAGTTGGTATCTGTCTAGGAAATTGTCCGTTTCATCCAGATTTTCCAGTTGAGTATAGGCTTTTGCAGTAGAATATGATAATTTTTTTTAATTTTCTCATTTCTGTTCTTATTTTTCCCTTTTTATTTCTGATTTTGTTAATTTGGATGCTGTCTCTGTGTCCTCTGGTTAGTATGCCTAAAGGTTTATCTATCTTGTTGATTTTCTCAAAAAATCAGATCCTGGTTTTGTTCATTCTTTGCAGTTATTTTTGTTTCATCTTGGTTGATTTCAGCCCTGAATTTGATGATTTCCTGCCTTCTATTCTTCTTGGGTGTGTTAGCTTCTTTCAAGAGTACTGTTAAGTTGCTAGTGTATGCTCTCTCCAGCTTCTTTTTGAAGGCACTCAGAGCTATGAGTTTTCCTCTTAGCATTGCTTTCATTGTGTCCCATAAATTTGGGTATGTTGTGCCTTCATTTTCATTACATTCTAAAAAGGTTTTGATTTCTTTCTTAATTTCTTCCTTTACCAAGTTATCATTGAGTAGAGCATTGTTCAGTTTCCACGTGTATATGGTCTTTCTGATGTTTTTATTGCTATTGAAGACCACCCTTACACCATAATGATCTAATAGGAGGCATGGAATTAATTTGATCATTTTTTATCTGTTGAGTTCTGTTTTGTGTCCAATTATATGGACACTTTTAGAGAAGATACCATGAGGTATTGAGAAGAAGGTATATTCTTTTGGCTTAGGATGAATGTTCTATAGATATCTTTTAAATCCGTTTGGTCAAAATTTTCAGTTAGTTTCACTGTCTCTGTTTATTTTTGTGTTTTCCTGATCTGTGCATTGATGAGTGGTGTGTTTAAGTCACCCACAATTATTGTGTGGGGTGTGATGTGTGCTTTAAGCTTTAGTAAAGTTTCCTTTACATATGAGGGTGCCCTTTTATTGGTAGCATAGTTGTGGCATAGCACAGAATTGAGAGTTCTTCCTCGTAGATTTTTCGTTTAATGAATATAAAGTGTCCTTCTTTGTACTTTTTGATGGCTTTTGGTTGAAAGTCTATTTCATTGGATATTAGTATGGTTACTCTAGCTTGTTTCCTGAGACCATTTGCTTGGAAAACTGTTTTCCAGCCTTTTACTCTGAGATAGAATTTGTCTTTGACACTGAGATGTGTTTCCTGTATGCAGTAAAATGTTGGGTCTTATTTACATATCCAGTCTGTTAGTCTATGTCTTTTTTACTGGGGAATTGAGTCCATTGATGTTAAGAGATATTAAGGAATAGTGATTGTTGCTTCCTGCTATTTTTGATGTAATTTTTATGTTTGTATGGTTTCTTTTGGGTTTGTTGAAGGAAGATTACTTTCTTGCTTTTTCTTGTGTGTAGTTTCCCTCTTTTTGTGGGTGTTTTCCATTCATTATCCTTTGAAGGGCTGGATTTGTGGAAAGATACTGTGTAAATTTGTTTTTGTCATGAAATACCTTGGTTTCTCCATCTATAGTAATTGAGTTTTCCTGGTTATGGTAGCCTGGGTTGGCATTTGTGTTCTCTTAGTGTCTACATGACATCTGTCCAGGCTCTTCTGGCTTACATAGTCTCTGGTAAGAAGTCTGGTTTAATTCTGATAGGTCTACCTTTATATGTTACTTGACCTTTTTCCCCTTACTGCTGTTAATATTCTTTGTTTGTTTAGTACACTTGGTGTTTTAATTATCATGTGACTGGAGGAATTTCTTTTCTGGTCACATCTATTTGGAGTTCTTTGGGCTTCTTGTATGTTCATGGGCATCTCTTTCTTTAGGTTTGGGATGTTTTCTCCTATAATTTTGTTGAAGACATTTATTGGCCCTTTAAGTTGGAAATCTTCACCCTCTTCTATACCTATAATTCTTAGGTTTGCTCTTCTCATTTTGTCCTGGATTTCCTGGGTATTTTGGGTAAGGAGCTTTTTGCATTTTTCATTTTCTTTGACTGCTGTATCAATGCTTTCTATGGTATCTTCTGCATCTGAGATTTTCTCTTCTATTTCTTGTATTCTGTTGTTGATGCTTGGATTCATGGCTCCTGACTTCTTTCCTAGGTTTTCTATGTCCTGAGTTGTCTCCCTTTTTGATTTCCTTGTTGTTTCTATGTCCTTCTTTAGATCCTGGATGGCTTTGTTCAATTCCTTCACCTGTTTTGTTGTGTTTTCCCTTAGTTATTCAAGGGCTTCTCTCTGTTTACGTGTGTTCTCCTGTATTTCTTTAAGGGAGTTATTTATGTCCTTCTTGAAGCCCTCCATGAAGCCCTTCATCAGCATCATGACCTGTGATTTTAAATCCAAATATTGCTTTCCTAGTGTGTTGCAGTATCCAGGACTTGCTGTTGTGGGAGAATTGGGTTCAGATGGTGCCATAGTGCTTTGATTTCTGTTAGCAATGTTCTGACGTTTGCCTTTTGACATCTGGTTATCTCTGCTGTTAGTTGGTCCTGCTGTCACTGGCTGGTGCTTTCCCCTCCTATGTGCCTGCAAGCCTGTCTCAGCAACCCTGGGTGACCTGCTTTCCCCGGGCACCAATTACTGTGGTGCTGCAGAGTTCCTTGGAGCAGGTGTTGTCCTGGTGGGGTGTGTCCCAAGTGATTCTCTACTCTGGTGATCCCTGCTTACAAGTCTGCTACACAGTCACAGGAGTAAAGATGGCAAGGTAGGTGCCCCAGATGGCTGGCTGTGGTGCTATGGAGCTCCTGGGTGTAGGCGGAGTCCTGATGGGTTGTGCCCCAAGTGATCCTCTACTCTGGCGACCCCTGCTTACCAGTTGCTATACTCATAGCTGCAAAGATTGAGGCATCTCACCTATGACTGAGGAACTCTCTCCAACTGCCTCTGTGCAGGGCAGATGACCCCCACCCCAAGTGGTAGGTGACCAACTGGCTGGCCATGGCACTGCCAAGCACCTGGGTGCAGGAAGAATCCTGATGGGGTATGTCTCAAGTGATCCTCTACTCTGGTGATCCCTGCTTACCAGTCTGCTACACAGTCACAAGTGCAAAAATAGACACAAAATTTGTAACCCCATTCATTCCGTTTTTTGAAGCACTTGTTGCATTATCATGCAGAAATTCTTTCAGCTGAACAGAGCCAGAAGCTGCCATATCAATGTTGAGTTCATCTGATTGCTGAGCACATGTCTTAGGTGTAATAGTTTCAGCAGGATTCAGGAAAGGGTAGTGGATCAGACTAGCAGGATCCACCAGTAACTGTGACCTTTGTTGAGTGCAAATTTGGCTTATGGAAGCACTTTGTCACTCCTCTATTCAACCACTGAGTCAACTCTTGCCATTTGTTCTATGCAACACGTGCTTCAGAGAATCTAATTGAGAAATGATTTGGTTTTGTTATATAGATTGTTTAAGAGGAAGACAGTTCAAAAATGAGCTTTTGTGTTTATTTTGTTCTAAACATCAAATTCATAAAACACTTACTTAACCAAGTTGTTTACCTTTTCAAGCTGCTTTATATACCAAACATCCTTTTTCAGTCCACACTTTCCTTGACTATTTCTGCAGTAGCAACAGGATCAGCTTTGATGGTTGCTCTCAGTCAGTCATTGTCAGCTTCACATGGTGAACCTCTGTACTTTTCTTCAAGGTTTCCTCTTAGATACAAAACCTCTTAAACCCTCACTGCTCTTTAAGAGTCTGTTGCAAGTTGATGTTGCAAGTTATTTATACTACTTTGCTACCCATTTTTAACTCAAATTAGAACATGAGCTTGAATTTTGCTTTCTAATATCATTTTCATAGCACAAAGTCATTATAAACATTGAGTAATGACTCCTTAGCCGAAAAGAAACAATAAAACAAGAAATGCTCATTAAGATCATGTATAATGTAACCAATTTATTTAAGATTATAGTCCAATATCAAATGGCAAATTTTAACAATGCAAAAAAGAAACCATAATTACTTTTACATTTACCAAATATATATCACAGAAAGAGCCAGACCGAAAAAGAGTCAGACTCTCCACGAGGAGGGACAATCCTTGACAGTCAGTAGGAGGTTTCATAACCATCCTGTGAGGCATAAACCAATTATCAAATAAAAGACTGGACTGAGATTAGGAATGAATGCCAGCATGTGCTAAAAACTATCACTTAAATGGCTCTAGTTTTGGCATGAGCTCGTAGAGAGAATTTTATGGCACAACTGGGCTGTGAATAGGACTGGAGAGAGAAATGCTTAGCCTTGTGCAAACCTTCAGTTGCATTGTTCTAACCTCCACTACGTTTGTTAGCTTTAATGGTCAACTTGACATGACCTAGAATCATCTGAAAAAGACAATCTCAATTGAGAAAATGCTTTGATCAGATTGGCCTATCTATGGGAGATTGTCCTGACTATTAGTTGGTATAAGAGAACCAGCCCAAAGTATGTGGCAATATTTCCTAGGCAGTTGGTACTAAACAAGGGTGACTGAACATAAGCATATTGGTCAGGCAGCAAGCAGTACTACCTTTGGTTGCAGCCACATTTATTAGAATGTGAAGTGAGTTCCTTGGTTATTGGCAAGCAGGTTTACCTTGGAGTTCCTAACTTAGTCTCCTCTAATGGTGGGTGGTGTCCTGGAATGGTAAACTAAATGAAACTACCTTTAACAAATTTCAGCAATAACATTCTTTCTAGTGGAAATATTGAAACATTCCATGACTAGTTTGCTTCACATTTAAATATTTTATTTCCATTACTAATACTTTTTGAGAAAATTAAGATGCAGATGCAGTAAGGTCAAAGCAGAGGTACTGAGGGCTATAAGATACAAACACTGCCTCCTTAGATACCAAAGATCCTGCTAAGTAGAGCTGTTGTTAACCTTCATATGTCTGTCGACTGTCTGTCTTCATGCCATAAAAGGAGACCCCAATCTTAGTTTGCATGAGTACCTCCTTGGTTTGGGGGAGGACAAGAACATCACAGATAGTTTTCTTATTCTCTTACAAAAGAATACATGGAATTATTCTGAAAATCAACTACTAGAAACCATCCTAGTCTTCTAAAAATTTGGAGCTCTGAAAATCTTGGGTCACTACATAACAACAGCCAATGCTAGCTCAATATGTGTGACTCTGAGGCAGATGGGCTCTTTAGTGTGTTGTAGACACAGTCGGTCTCTGTGGTCTGCTGGAAAACAGTACCCATTGTCACTTGCTATTTCCCTTTGTTTTCTCTTTCTTTTGTTTTTTTTAAAGTGAGACTTTTATTATATAACTTTATATAAAACAATTCCTTCTTTCTCTTTTGAACATATTTTCTCTTGTGGATTTCTTTCTCTTCTTTGTTGACAAAAAAACCATAAAACTACATATAAATGAGGAACCAAGTAATTTTAGCATTTGGAAACATTAAAAAATTGTAAATTAGAGCTAGAGAATATCATACTAAGTGAGGTAACCCAGACTCAAAAGGTGAATCGTGGTATGCACTCACTAATAAGTGGATATTAACCTAGAAAACTGGAATACCCAAAACATAATCCACACATCAAATGAGGTACAAGAAGAAAGGAGGAGTGGCCCCTGGTTCTGGAAAGACTCAGTGAAACAGTATTCAGCAAAACCAGAACGGGGAAGTGGGAAGGGGTGGGTGGGAGGACAGGGGAAGAGAAGGGGGCTTGCGGGACTTTCGGGGAGTGGGGGGGCTAGAAGAGGGGAAATCATTTGAAATGTAAATAAATTATATCGAATAATAAAAAAAATTAATTTAAAAAAAATTGTAAATTAATATGAGTTGGTATGATGATAATTTCTATATGTACACATATATATATATATATTCAAATTCTCTTGATTATTTGATAGTGTTTGCTTTATTTTATTGTTACATATTTGCTTAATTTATGTTTCAAATGGTATCCCTATTCCTCATTACCCCTCTGGAAACCACCTATCCCATCCCCCTACCTCTGTTTATCAACCTCTCTCCCAACTTCCTGACCTGGCATTCCCCTATACTGTGGCATCAACCCTTAATAGGACCAATGGCTTCTCCTCTCATTACTGTCTGAAATGGCCATCCTCCAATACATATGTAGCTGGAGCCATGGATCCCTCCATGTGCACTATTTGGTTGGTGGTTTAGTCCCTGGGAGCTCTGGGGGTACTGTTTGGTACTTGTTATTGTTCCTCCTCTGAGGCTGCAAAACTTTTCAGCTCCTTGACACCTTTATCTAGTTGCTCCAATGGGGACCCTATGCTCAATCTATTGGTTGGCAGTGAAAATGGGTTTTTTGACCCACCTTCCAAAAAAGACCCACTTTGCTCTTCCTTCATCTTGAGCTTCATGTGGTCTGTGAGTTGTATTGTGGGTATTCTAAGCTTTTGGATAATATCCCTTTAACATGGAATGCATACCATGTGTGTTCTTTTGTGATTAGGTTACGTCACTCACGATGATATTTTCTAGCCCCATCAACATTATCCATATAAAAATCATGAATTCATTGTTTTTTATTAGCTGAGTAAAGCACCATTGTATAAATGTACCACATTTTCTGTAATCATTCCTCTGTTGAGGGACATATGGATTCTTTACACCTTCTGGCTGTTATAAATAAGACTGCTATGAACATAGTGGAGTATGTGTCCTTATTACATGTTGGAGAATCTTTTTGGTATATGCCTAGAAGTGGTATAGCTGGGTCTTCAGGTAGTACTACATTTAATTTTCTGAGGAACCTACAAACTGATTTCCAGAGTGGTTTTACCAGCTTGCAGTCCCACCAGCAATGGAAAAGTGTTCCTCTTCCTCCACATACTCTCCAGCACCTGCTGTCCCTTGAGTTTTTGTCTTAGACACTCTGGTGTGAGCTTGAACCTCAGGGTTGATTTTCATTTCCCTGATGATTAAGGATGTCAAACATTTCTTTAGGTGTTTCTCGCCATCCAGTATTCCTCAGTTGAGAATTCTTTGTTTAGCTCTGTACACCATTCTTAATTGGGTTATTTGGTTCTCTGGAGTCTAAGTTCTTGAGTTCTTTGTATATATTGGATATTAGACCTCCATTAGATGTAGAATTGGTAAAGATCTTTTTACAATCTGTTGGCAGCCATTCTGCCCTACTGACAGTATCCTTAGCCTTACAGAAGCTTTGCAATTTTATGAGGTCCCATTTGTCAATTCTTGATATTTGAGCATATGCTATTGGTGTTCTTTTCAAGAAATTTTCCCCTGTACCCATGTGCCCCAGATTCTTCCCCACTTTCTCTTCTATTAGATTCAATGTATCTGGTTTTATGTGGAGGTCCATGAGCTACTTGGGCTTGAGCTTAGTACAACAAGATAAGAATGGACCAATTTGTATCCTTCTACATGTTGACTGCCAGTTGACCCAGTACCATTTGTTGAAATTGCTGTCTTTTTTCTGCTGGATGGTTTTAGCTCTTTTGTGAAAGATCAAGTGACCACAGGAGGGTGGGTTTGTTTCTGGGTCTTCAATTCTATTCCATTGAACTACCTGCCTGTCATTGTACCAATACCATGCAGTTGTTTTTATCACTTCTACTCTGTAGTATTGCTTGAGGTCCAGTATACTGATTGCCCCAGAGCTTCTTTTACTGTTGAGAATAGGTTTCTCTATCCTGGGTTTTTTGTTATTCAAGATTAATTTGAAAATTGCTCTAAGTCTATGAAGAATTGATTTGAAATTTTGATGGGGATTGCACTGATTCTGTACATTGATTTTGGCAAGATGGCCATTTTTACTATATTAATCCTGCCTATCCATGAGCATGGGAGATATTTCTAACTTCTGAGATCTTCTTTGATTTCTCTCTTCAGAGGCTTGAAGTTGTTGTCATACAGATCTTTCATTTGCTTGGTTAGAGTCATACCAAGGTATTTTTTATTATTTGTGACTATTGTGAATGGTGTCATTTTCCTAATTTCTTTCTCAGCTTGTTTATCCTTTGAGTATAGGAAGGCTCCTGATTTTTTGAGTTAATTTTATATCCAACCACTTTGCTGAAGTTGTTTATCAGCTGTAGGAGTTCTCTAGTGGAAGTTTTGGGGTCACTTAAGTATAATATCATATCATGTGCAAATGGTGATACTTTTACTTCTTTCTTTTCCATTTGTTTCCCTTTGACCACCTTTGGTTGTCCAATTGCTCTGGCTAGGATTTCAAGGGAAGGAGAGAGTAGACAGGCTTGTCTAGTCCCTGATTTCTGTGGGATTGCTTCAAATTTATCTCCACTTAGTTTGATGTTGGCTAATGGTTTGCTATATATTGCTTTTACTATGCGAATATGTGGGCCTTGAATTGCTGGTTTTTTCAAGACTTATCATGAAGAGGTGTTGGATTTTGTCAAATGCTTTTTCAGCATCTAATGAAATGATCATGTGTTTTTTCTTTGAGTTTGTTTATATACTGAATTATAGTAATGGATTTCAATATGTTGAACTATCCCTGAATCCTTGCGATGAAGTCTACTTGATCATGGTAGATGATGGTTTTGATGGATTCTTGGATTCAGTTGACAAGAATTTTACTGAGTATTTTTGCATTAATATTCATAAGGGAAATCAGTCTAAAGTATGTTTTCTTAATTGGGTTTTTGTGGTTTAGTTATCAGAGTAATTGTGGTTTCATAGAACTAAATGGGTAGTGTTCCTTCTGTTTCTATTTTATGGAATAGTTTGAAGAGTATTAGTATAAGGTCTTTTTTGAAAGTCTGCTAGCACTCTCCATTAAACTCATCTGATCCTGTGCTTTTTTTTTAGGTTGGGAGACTACTAATGACTGCTTCTATTTCTTTACAGGTTAGAGAATTGTTTAGATCATTTATCTGACCCCTGATTTAACTTTGGTACCTGGTATCTGTCTAGAAAATTGTCCATTTCATCTAAATATTCCAGTTTTGTTGAGTATAGGCTTTTGTATTGGATCTGATGATTTTTTGGATTTCTTCAGTATCTGTTGTTGTCTCCCTTTTATTTCTGATTTTGCTGGTTTGAATACTGTCTCTGTACCCTCTGGTTAGCTTGTCTAAATGTTTATCTATCTTGCTGTTTTGTTTTTTTTTTAAAGAACCAGTTCCTGATTTTGTTGATTCTTTATATATTTCTACTTCTTTGATTTCTGTCCCGAGTTTGATTATTTCCTGTTGTCTACTCTTCTTGGGTATATTTGCTTCTTTTTGTTCAAGAGCCTTCAGATATGATGTCAACCTATTAGTGTTTGCTTTTTCCAGTTTCTTTTTGGAGTCACTCAGAGCCATGAGTTTTCCTCTGAGCACTGCTTTCATTGTGTCTCATAAGTTTCAGTATGTTGTGCCTTCATTTCCATTAAATTCTAAAAAGTGTTTAATTTCTTTCTTTATTTCTTTCTTGACCAACTTATAGTTCAGTAGATTGTTGTTCAGTTTCCATGTGTAGGTGGATTTTCTGGTTTTTGTTGTTCTTGTTGTTCTTGTTGTTATAGAAGATCAGACTTAGTCTGTCGTGACCTGATAGGGTCCATAGGATTGTTTCTATCTGTTAAGGTCTGTTTCATGACTAAGTATATGGTCAAATTTGGAGACAGTACCGTGAAGTCCTGAGAAGGTATATTATTTTGTTTTAGAATAAAATGTTCTATAGATATCTGTTAAATCCATTTGGTTCATATCTTCTGTTAGTTTCTCTATGTCTTTGTTTAGTTTTTGTTTCCCTGATCTGTCCATTGATGAGAGTGGAGTGTTGAAGTCTCCCACTATTATTGTGTGAGGTACAATGTGTGCTTTGAGCTTTAGTAAAGTTAATTTTATAAATGTGGATGCCCTTGTATTTGGAGCATAGATGTTCAGAATTGAGAGTTCATCTTGGTTGATTTTTACTTTGGTGAATATGAAGTGTCCTTCCTTATCTTTTTTTTAATTAGGTTACATTGAAAGTTGGTTTTATTTGATATAAGAATGGCTACACCAGCTTGTTTCTTGAAACCATTTGCTTGGAAATTTGTTTTCCAGCCTTTTACTCTGAGTTAATGTTTGTCTTTGACACTGAGATGTGTTTCCCATCTGCAGCAAAGTGTTGGGTCTTGTGTACATATCCAGTCTGATAGTCTATGTCGTTTTATTGGAGAATTGAGTTCATTGATATTAAGAGATATTAAGTAGAAGTGATTGTTGCTTCATGTTATTTTTCTTATTAGAAGTAGAGTTATTTTTATCTGGCTCTCTTCTTTTTGTTTTGTTAAAAGAAAATTATTTTCTTGCTTTTTCTAGTGTGTAGTTTCCCTCTTTTTGTTGGTGTTTCTCATTCATTATCCTTTGAAGGGCTGGATTTGTGGAAATATATTGTGTAAATTTCTTTTTGTCATGCAATACCTTAGTTTCTCCAGCTATGGTAATTGAGAGTTTTCCTGGGTATATTAGCCTGGGTTGGCATTTGTGTTTTCTTGGGGTCTATATGACACCTTCCGAGGATCTTCTGGCTTTCATAGTTTCTGTGAGAAGTCTGGTTTAATTCTGATAGGTCTGTCTTTATATCTTACTTGACATTTTTCCTTTACTGCTTTTAATATTCTTCTTTGTTTAGTGCATTTGGTGTTTTAATTTTCATGTGACTGGAGGAATTTCTTTTTTCATCCAGTCTGTTTGGAGTTCTGTAGTGTTCTTATATGTTCATGTGCATCTCTTTCTTTAGGTTAGAAAAGTTTTCTTTTACAATTTTGTTGAGGACATTTACTGGGCCCTTAAGTTGGAAGTATTCACTCTCTTCTATACCTATACCTATACCTTCTAATCCTTATTAATCTTCTCATTTTGTCCAGAATTTCCTGGATTCTTTGGGTTAGGAGATTTTTGCATTTTGCATTTTCTTTGCCTGTTATGTCAATGTTTTCCATGGTATCTTCTGCATCTGAGATTCTCTCTTTTATCTCTTGTATTCTGTTGTTGATGCTTGCATCTATGACTCCTGACTTCTTTCCTAGGTATTCTTTGTCAAAAGTTGTTTCCCTTTGTGGTTTTATTTTTATTGTTTCTACTTCCATTTTTAGATCCTGGATGGTTTTATTCAATTCCTTCACCTGTTTGGTTGCACTTTATAATTCTTTAAGGGCTTCTACCTGTTTACCTGTGTTCTTATGTATTTCTTTAAGGGAGTTATTTGTGTCCTTCTCTAAGTTCTCTATCAGCATTATGAGCTGAGATTTTTAATCCAAATCTTGCTTTTCCAGTGTGTTGGGGTATCCAGAACTTGATGTTTTGGGAGAACTGTGTTCAGATGGTGCCATGTTGCCTTGGTTTCTGTTGGTAAAGTTCTTACATTTGTCTTTCTCCATCTGGTTATTTATGGTGTTAGTTGGTCCTGCTGTCTCTGGCTGGAGCTTTTCCCTCCTGTGGCCCTGCAAGCCTTTCTTGGAACCTCTTGGAGAACATCTCTTCCCTGGCACAGAGGATTGTGGGTCAGCCCAGATCCTGGGTGCTGATGAAGCTCAGAAGTTCCTTGGCCCAGCTGCTCTGTCACTCCTGTGTTCGCTGGGCTCTTGGCAGTACATGTCTGCCCAGTCACTTAAAAGAAACTGGTGATCTCACCTGCAAACCAGGGAGTCAAAGCACTCCCTGCAGTCCAGTTCTCCCCTGGCAGGATCGGTACACAGACAGCTGTGGAGCAGCCCAGTTCCTGGGTGCAAGTGGATCCCAGGAGGAACCTGTCCCAGCTGCTCTGTCACTCCTGTGTTCCCTGTGTTCCTGGACATATCTGCACAGTTGCTGGAGAGAAAATGCTATTTGACAATTTCAATTGTACAGTTTTTCTTCTATGTTTTAACCACTTTATTTTTGATGATAAAATCTTATTGTTACTTCATTTTCTAGGTACTCATTTAATTAAATTGACTTCTCATATTTTTGGTTGGAGGCCTAGCATCTAACATCTGACTCACCTCTCCAACACTTAAATTGTCTTCTCAGTCTCTTAGTCAATGTCTTTTTATTGGGGAATTGAGTCCATTGATGTTAAGAGATATTAAGGAATGCTTATTGTTGCTTCCTGTTATTTTTGATGCTACTTTTACATTTATGTGGTTTCTTTTGAGTTTGTTGAAAGAAGATTACTTTCTTGCTTTTTCTAGGGTGTAGTTTCCCTCCTTTTGTTGGTGTCTTCCATCTATTATTCTTTATAGGCCTGTATTTGTGGAAAGATAGTGTACAAATTTGGTTTTATCATGGAATATATTGGTTTCTCCATCTATGGTAATTGAGAGTTTTGCTGGGTAAAGTAGTATGGGCTGGCATTTGTGTTCTCTTAGGGTGTGTATGAGATCTGCCCAGAATCTTCTTGCTTGCTTTAATAGTCACTGGTAAGAAGTTTGGTATAATTTTGATAGGTCTGCCTCTATATGTTACTTGACCTTTTCCCCTTACTGCTTTTAATATTCTTTCTTTGTTTAGTGCATTTGGTGTTTTGATTATTATGTGATGGGAGGAAAGTTCTTTCCCCATTTGTTTGGAGTTCTGGAGGGTTCTTGTATGTTCATGGGCATTTCTTTCTTTAGGTTAGGGAAGCTTTCTTCTATAATTCTGTTGAAGATATTTACTGGCCCTTTAATTTGAGCAGCAATCCCAATAAGCATGTAGTACATACTTAAAGGGATTGTTTAGGGTGAAGGTAGCTCAGTGGTTAAAAGGAGTTAATGGTCCTGAGGGCAAGCAAAATTTGGGTCCCAACATATACACTAGGTGGTTCTCAAGGACTTGCAGTTCCAGCTCTAGCGGACCCAGCTCTCTTTTCTGGCCTCTGCATGCACTGCACACACACACACACACACACACACACAGAGAGAGAGAGAGAGAGAGAGAGAGAGAGAGAGAGAGAGAGACTTTATAATTGCAAAGAAAATAAACTAAAAATAATTGAACTATCAGAATGTTTGTAGATATTTAAATCCTAAAGACTATATCTTTATCTAAGATGTAATTAGTTAAAATAAAATTTAATAGCAATAAGATGCTTATAAAACTCCTGAATAATTAGAAGTTATTAAACATTACTAAATACTTTGTGAATCACTAAACAATTTATTTGGGCAAAATAAGTTCAAACTGAATAATAAAGCAAAGAGTACTTTTGTGCAATTTTTATAATGTAGAATATCCAATTCCTTGAGCTATAATCAAAACTAAAATGAGTATATTTTAAAAGAATGTATGTTTAAAATTAATTGCTGAGGTTTGTACACTAGAAAATCAAGGAGGGAGTGGAAACTTAATGAAAGTAATCAGATAAAATCAATTAATAATACAGTAAGAATCACTAGAGCTAAGCAATTGCCAGGGTCATGACTCTCTTGCTACTGGGATGCCTGGACTCTGCTGTCATGCTGCTCAGGGAAAGCAAAACTTAGTCCAAGATAAGCATCCCAGTACATGTTCTTTTGTGTGAGAAACTGTGAAGACTGGGAGAAATGTTATGGTTCTCAGTCTCTTGAGTACCCAGATACCCTGGAGACAGTGAGGAGATAAGAATGGTAGTCTGCAGATCCACCCTTCCCTTATATACCAGGGTGGAATCTAGTCTGGTTTTGAGTGGTACAGATAGTACAGAGGGGACAGAATACAGAAGGCCTTCTCTAGGAGATTTAGGCATGGCTCTTTACAATGAAGGTCTCCCCTGCAGAAATCCTTGATGAAGGAAACAGTCCTTGCTTGTGCAAACTGTTTAACTTATGTTGGAAGTGAATGCATATGTCTTACTCAGGGTGAACCAGGGATTAAATAACTTTTGCAAGAAGGGTGCCTGGGAAGTGAAGCTCATTGCATAAACATTACAGGCTTATCTAAATACCTCATCAGCATGGAGAACTCTACATTTTCATGCTACCTGACCTGTTGTAATGTTCCTGTCAGTGGGGTGGCGTGGTTCTATGTTATAGAACAGGTAAGGCCTGGCAGGGAGGTGGTTCCAATGCCTGCCATTCTCAGTTATGAGCTTTCCAGGGGCTTTTGAACCTCCTTCAACCTTACCAGTCCTTCTGTCTGGTAGTATGATCCACTTGCCCAACAAGCAACCAAAATTAACACAGTCAAAACTGCATTCTTTAAAATGGCTAATGAGATTGATAAAGTAGGGAAGCCTGGAGTGGGGGTAAGGGTAAGGAATATACACATTTCCAATGCAAGATGGAGGAAGAAATGGCACTGCAATTTTAGAGCCATTTATGAATAAATTTATATTTGATAAATCCAAAAATAGATAAAATCAAATATTTACCTATAACTATTTCTAGCTATAACTTATGAAAATAAAATAGAAAGTCTAAATATTATAGCTATGGAGGAAACTCAATCTATCACCAAAAATCTTTTCTGCAAATACATTTTTTGTGTTCAGATAATATTGAATTAATATTTTTATAATAAATGAAAAAATAATCATAAACATTTTAAGATAAAAATGACTTACCTATATTATATGAAACATCTGTGATATATTAAAAATTATAATACCTCATACTCATATAAAATATTGAACTATATAACATAAAAATAAAATGCCATGATCAAGGATTAGACTTTTACCCTAATATTCTACATAAACAAACTCAAAGAAGAAAAAAAAACACATGGTCATTTCATTAGATGCTGAAAAAGCATTTGAAAAAATTCAGTATTACTTCATGTTAAAAATCTTGGATAGATCAGGAATTACAGGCTCATACCTAAACATAGTAAAAGCAATATACAGCAAACCAGTAGCCAACATCAAACTAAATGGAAAGAAACTTGAAACAATCCCACTAAAATCAGGGTCAAGATAAGGCTGCCCTTTTTCTCCATATCTTTTCAGTATAGTACTTGAAGTTCTAGCTAGAGCAATTAGACAACAAAAGGAGGTCAAAGGGATACAAATTGGAAAGGAGGAGGACAAACTATCACTATTTGCAGATGATATGATAGTATCCTTAATAGATCCAAAAAAACTCTGTCAGAGAACTCCTACAGCTGATAAACAATTGCAGCAAAATGGTTGGATAAAAAAACTAACTCAAATCAGTAGCCTTCCTATATTCAAAGGATAAACAGGCTGAGAAAGAAATTAGGGAAACAACATCCTTCACAATTCTCATAAGCAATAGGTGTGACTCTAACCAAACAAGTGAATGACCTGTATGACAAGAACTTCAAGCTTCTGAAGAAAGAAATTGAAGAAGACCTCAGAAGATGGAAATATACCCCATGCTCATGGATTGGCAGGATTAATATAGTAAAAATGGCCATCTTGCCCAAAGCAATCTACAGATTCAGTGCAATCTCCATCAAAATCCCAACTCAATTCTTCAAAGAGTTAGAAAAAGCAATTCTCAAATTTATCTGGAATAAAAAAAAACAAACAAACAAACAAAAAAAAACAGTATAGTGAAAACCATTCTAAACAATAAAAAAAAAAAAAAATCTGGGGGAAATCACTATCCCTGACCTCAAGCAGTACTACAGAGAAATAGTCATAAAAACTGCATGGTATTTCAGTCAGGTAGATCAATGGAATAGAACTGAAGTCCCAGAAATGAACCCACACACCTACAGTCACTTGATCTTTGACAAAAGAGCTAAAATCATCCAGTGGGGAAAAAGATAGTCTTTTCAACAAATACTGCTGGTTCAGCTGGTACTTATCATGCAGAAGAATGCAAATTGATTCATTCTTATCTCCTTGTACAAAGCTCAAGTCCAAGTGGATCAAAGACCTCCATATAAAACCAGACATACTGAAACTAATAGAAAAGAAAGTGGGGAAGAGCCTTGAGCTCATGGGCAGAGGGGAAAAATTCCTGAACAGAACACCTATAGTTTATGCTCTAAGATCAAGAATTTATAAATGGGATGTCATAAAATTACAAAGTTTCTATAAGGCAAAGGACACTGACAATAGGACAAAATGGCAACCAACAAATTAGGAAAAGAATCTTTACCAACCCTAGATCTGACAGAGAGCTAATATCCAATACATACAAAGAATTCAAGAAGTTAGACTCCAGCGAACCATATAACCCTATTTAAAAATGGGGTACAGAACTAAATAAAGAATTCTCAACTGAGGAATGCTGAGTAGCTGAGAAGCACCTAAAGAAATGTTCAACAGCCTTAGTCATCAGGGAAATGTAAATCAAACAACTCTGAGATTCCACCTCACATCAAACAGAATGCCTAGAATCATAAATGGAGGTGACAGCAGGTCCTGGCAAGGATGTGGAGAAAGAGGAAGACTCTTCCACTGCTAGTGGGATTGCAAGCTGGTACAACCACTTTGGAAATCAGTTTGGTAAATCCTCAGAAAATTGCACATAGTACTACCTGAGGACCCAGCTGTACCACTCCTTTACATATACCCAGAAGATTCTCTAACGTGTAACAAGGACACATGCTCCACTATGTTCATAGCATCCTTAATTATAATAGCCAGAAGGTAGAAAGAACCCAGATGACCCTCATCATCCAGATGAATGGCTAAGGTACATTTACACAATGGAATGCTACACCACTATTAAAAACAATGAATTCATGAAATTCTTAGGCAAATGGATGGAACTAGAAAATATCATTCTGAGTGAGGTAACCCAATCATAAAAGAAGACAAAAGGTATGCACTCAGTGATAAGTGAATATTAGCCCAGAAGCTTGGAATACCCAAAATATAATTCACAGACCAATTGAACATCAAGAAGAAGGAAAACCAAAATATGTATATTTTGGTCCTTCTTAGAAGGGAGAACAAAACAGGCATAGGATGTGATACAGAGACAATGTGTGGATCATAGAGTGAAGGAAAGACTATTAAGAGACTGATCCACCTGGGGATACACACCATATACTGTGACCAAACCCAGACACTAATTTGGATGCCAGCAAGTGCTTGCTGACAGGAGCCTGATATAGCTGTCTCCTGAGAGTCTCTGCCCATACCAGAAAAATACAGAGGTGGGTGCTTCCAGCCAACCATTGGACTGAGAACAAGGTCCCCAATGGAGGAGCTGAAGGAGCTGTCAGTCCCATAGGAGGAACAACAACATAAACCATGCAGTACCTTCAGATCTCTGAAGGACTAAACTATCAACCAAAGAGTACACATGGAGGGACCCATGGCTCCAGCTGCATAGGCAGCAGAGGATGGCCTTGTTGGACATCAAAGGGAGGAGAGGCCCTTGGACCTGAGAAAGCTTGATGACCCAGTGTAGAAGAATACCAGGACAGGGAAGCGGAAGTGGGTGAGTTGGCGAGCAGGGACAAGTGGGGATGCAATAGGTTGTCTTTGGAGGGGAAAACAGAAAGGGGATAACATTTGAAATGTAAATAAAAAAATCTGATAAGAAATCTCCACTGTAATTGTAGATTTATTTCTTTCATTATTTATGTCATTTTTGTTTCAGAGACTTCAAAGCTATGCCTTAGATTCATGGAAACTTCATATCAATATTATGTTATATTTTGTTGACATTTTTATCATCATGAGTTGGTCATCACTGTATGCCATATACCTTTTCTGCCTTGTACCATTAATGTGCCATATCAACTTCAAAACTCTTTCCAAGCTGGGCAATGGTGGTGCATGCCTTTAATCCCACCACTTGGGAGGAAGAGGCAGGCAGATTTCTGAGTTTGAGGCCAGCCTGGTCTACAAAGTGAGTTCCAGGACAGCCAGGGCTACACAGAGAAACCATGTCTCAAAAAACCAAAACCAAAACCAAACAAACAAACAAAAAAAGCCACAAAAAACTCTTTACAAAAATCTATCTTTATTTTTAACATTGTTCTTTTAAATGGCTTAAAACATGACATTTTCTCTTGTGTAGCATAAGACAGAGCACTTTGTTACTGTTAAGATACTATTGATATCTCCAGGTCCTGCAAGAGAACAGAAGGGCACACAGGAGGCCAAATGGGAGGAGTCAGTGTGCTCTGGTGAGTCCAGCAGGCCCCTGCGGGAGCTTTCAGGTGTCTGCTTCGGGATCTGAACAGCCTGGGCCACAGCACTCGGTTTCCAGGAAGTGCAAGAGGCCTGGTGTGCACCCTGAGGCAAACTGGGAGCGCACAGCTTGCTCCAGCAGCATGGAGCTTAGTTTCCAGTCCTGAGGCCTCTGGCAGGAGGCTTCAGATCTCTGCTTTGGGAGCCAGAACAGCCTGGGCTGGAACACCACATCTCCAGGTCCTGCAAGAGGCCAGAGGGGCACCCAGGAGGCTGGCTGGGAGGAGTCAGTGTGCTCTGGTGTGTCCAGCAGGCCCTGGGCTGGAGCCTTCAGGTGTCTGCTTCTGGATCTGAACAGCCTGGGACACAGCACCCTGTCTCCAGGTAGTGCAGGAGGTCAGCTGTGCTACCTGGGAAGAGGGAGCTTGCACTGGTGAGTCCAGCATTGACAAGACCAACTAACACCAGTGAGAAATAGATGGCAAAAGGCAAACACAGGAATGTCACTAACAGAAAACAAGGAAATATGGCAGCATCTGAACACAATTCTCCTTTAACAGCATGTCCTGGATACCCCATCACACCAGAAAAACAAGATTTGGATTTAAAATCACTGGTCATGATGCTGGTAGAGGAACACATGAAGAAAATACTTAAAGAAATCCAGGAGAAAATGGATCAAAAGTTAGAAGCCCTTACAAGGGAAACACAAAAATCATTGAAAGGAATTCAGGAGAATACAAAAGCCAATAAGGAGGAAAGGCAAAAATCACTTAAAGAAATACAGGAGAACTTTGGTTAACAGGCTGAGGTCATGAAAGAGGAAACACAAAAATCTCTTAAAGAATTACAGGAAAGCACAAACAAGCAAGTGAAGGAGCTAAGCCAAACCATCCAGGATCTAAAATGAGAAGTAGAAACAACTACAAAATCTCAAAGGGAGACAACTTTGGAGATAGAAAACCTTGGGAAGAAATCAGAGGACATAGAAGTAACTATCAACAACAGAATACAAGAGATAGAAGAAAGAATCTCAGATGCTGAAGATACCATAGAAACCATGGACTCAACAGTCAAAGAAAATGCAAAATGCAAAAAGCTTGTAACCCAAAACATCCAGGAAATCCAGGACACAATGAGAAGACCAAACCTAAGGATTATAGGCATAGATGAGAGTGAAGATTTACAACTTAAAGGGCCAGCAAATATCTTCAATAAAATTATGGAAGAAAACTTCCCTAACCTAAAGAGAGAGATGCCCATGAATATACAAGAAGCCTACAGAACTCCAAACAGACTGGACCAGAACAGAAATTCCTCCTGTCACATCATAATCCAAACCCCAAATGTACTAAACAAAGAAAGAATATTAAAGGCAGTAAGAGAAAAAGGCCAAGTAATATATAAAGGAAGACCTATCAGAATCACACCAGACTTCTCACCAGAGACTATGAAAGCTAGAAGATCTTGGGCAGATCTCATGCAGACTCTAAGAGAACACAAATGCCAGCCAAAACTACTATACTCAGCAAAACTGTCAATCACCATAGATGGAGAAACCAAGATATTCCATGACAAAACCAAGTTCACCCAATATCTTACCACAAACCCAGCTCTACAAAGGATAATAGGAGGAAAACACCAATACAAGGAGGGAAACTTCACCCTGGAAAATGCAAGATAGTAACCTTCTTTCATCAATCCCAAAAGAAGATAACCAATCAAATATAAAAGATAACATCAAAAATGACAGGAAGTAATAATCACTATTCCTTAATATCTCTTACTATCAGTGGACTCAATTTCCCAATAAAAAGACATAGACTAACAGACTGGATACGTAAACAGAACCCTACGTTTTGCTGCAAGCAGGAAACATACCTCAGTGTCAAAGACAAACACTACCTTAGAGTAAAAGGCTGGAAGACAATTTTACAAGCAAATGGTCTCAGGAAACAAGCCAAGTAGCCATTCTAATATCAGATAAAATTGACTTTCAACCTAAACTCATCAAAAGAGACACTGAGGGACACTTCTTGCTGGTCAAAGGAAAAACACACCAAGAAGAACCCTCAATCCTTAACATCTATGCTCCAAATGCAAAGGCAAACTCATTGATAAAAGAAACTTTATTAAAGCTCAAATCACACATTGCATCTAACACAATAATTATGGGTGACTTTAACACTGCACTTTCCTCAATGGACTGATCAGGAAAACAGAAACTAAACAGGGACACAGTGAAACTAAATGAAGCTTTGGACCAATTAGATTTAGCATATATATATATATATATATATATATAGAGAGAGAGAGAGAGAACATTTCACCCTAAAGCAAAACAATATACCTTTTTCGCAGTACCTCATGGTACCTTCTCTAAAATTGGTCATATAATTGGTCACAAAACAGACCTCAACAAATATAAGAAGATCGAACTAATCCCATGCCTCCTATCAGATCATTATGGAGTAAAAGTGGTCTTCAATAGCAACAAAAACAACAGAATGCCCACATACACATGGAAACTGAACAATACTCTACTCAATGATACCTTGGTCAAGGAAGAAATAAAGAAAGAAATCAAAGACTTTATAGAATTTAATGAAAATGAAGACACAACATACCCAAATCTATGGGACACAATGAAAGCAGTGCTAAGAGGAAAACTCATAGCCCTGAGTGCCTCCAAAAAGAAAATGGAGAGAGCATACACTAGCAGCTTAACGACACACCTGAAAGCCCAGGAGTAAAAAGAAGCGAATTCACCCAGGAGGAGAAGAAGAGAGGAAATCATCAAACTCAGGGCTGAAATCAATCAAGTAGAAACAAAGAGAACCAATAAAAGAATCAACAAAACCAGGAGCTGGTTCTTTGAGAAAATCAACAAGATAGATAAACCCTTAGCCTGATTAACCAAAGGGCACAGAGACAGTATCCAGATTAACAAACTTAGAAATGAAAAGGGAGATATAACAACAGAAACTGAGGAAATTCAAAAAATCATCAGATCTTACTACCAAAGCCTATACTCAACACAACTGGAGAATCTGGAGGAAATGGACAATTTCCTAGACAGTTACCAAATACCAAATTTAAATCAGGATCAAATAAATCATCTAAACAGCCCCATAGTCCCTAAAAAAATAAAGGGTTCATAGAAAGTCTCCCAACCAAAAAAAGCACGGGACCAGTGCAGAATTCTATCAGACCTTCAAAGAAGATCTAACGCCAATACTCTTCAAACTGTTCCACAAAATAGAAACAGAAGGAACACTACCCAACTTGTTCTACAAAGCCACAATTACACTGATACCAAAACCACACAAAGATCCAACAAAGAAAGAGAACTTCAGACTAATTTCCCTTATGAATATCGATGCAAAAATACTCAATAAAATTCTTGCCAACTGAATCCAAGAACACATCAAAACGATCATCCACCACGATCAAGTGGGCTTCATCCCAGGGATGCAGGGATGGTTCAATATAAGGAAATCCATCAATGCAATCCACTACATAAACAATGTCAAAGAAAAAAAACATGTGATCATTTCATTAGATGCTGAACAAACATTTGACAAAATTCAGCATCCTTTCATGCTAAAAGTCTTGGAAAGAATAGGAATTCAAGGCCCATACCTAAACATAGTTAAAGCAATATACAGCAAATTGGTAGCCAATATCAAACTAAATGTAGAGAAACTTGGAGCAATCCCACTAAAATCAGGGACTAGACAGGGCTGCCCTCTCTCTCTCCCTATCTTTTCAATATAGTACTTGAAGTTCTAGCTAGAGCAATTAGACAACATAAGGAGGTCAAAGGGACACAAATTGGAAAGGAAGAAGTAAAATTATCACTATTTGCAGATGACATGATAGCATACTTAAGTGACCCAAAAAATTCCACCAGAGAACTCCTACAGCTGATAAACAACTTCAGCAACGTGGCAGGTTATAAAATCAACTCAAGCAAATCAGTTGCCTTCCTATATTCAAAGGATAAGCAGGCTGAGAAAGAAGTTAGGGAAATGACACCCTTCACAATAGCCACAAACATGAAGGAGGAAGAAGAGGGCCCTAATCCTGGAAAGGCTTGATACAGCATTGTAGGGGAGTACCAGGACAGAGAAAAGGGAGGGGGATAGATAGGAGAATGGATGGAGAGAAGAGGACTTATGGGACATACGGGGAGGGGGGAACTGGGAAAGGGGAAAGCTTTTGGATTGTAAACAAAGAATATAGAAAATAAAAATATATATTTAAAAATATCTTTATAAGTAAAAAAAGATATCTAGGCCAATATATCTGACGGTCTACTAGACATTTATTGTTTGATGTTTCAGTAGTTCTTCATCCTTAGACTGTGTGATCATCTGGCACAAAGTCAACCCACCATTTATACAACTTTATTAGACAAATAATAGCAAAAACATTCCTCTTCTGGTGTTTAGTCAACCTGCTATTGATTCTCACAGCAGCTTTTTATTTTATTCTTTATCACTTTATATATTCTGCCAGGCTACCCCCTGTCTCTCAAACACATCCACAGTCACTACATTCAATCTAATGTAACCTCTTTACATCTCTCTTTGGGCAACTACAGTGCAACATTCTCCTGTCTCCTTGTTTACTGAAGTAATATTTTCTTTAAAATAAGTCTTATTGTGGTCCTCACATATTTGAAACAATGAGTTCCCAGTTTACAAACAGAGAGAGCAAACCCATTTTCTCCAGAAGCCAATGAAATTGTACTTTAACATCTCCTCCATGTGTGTCCCTTCCTGTCACAAACTTCTTTAGCTTCCTTTTACACTTCCCTGCCCTGTGAAGCAGATTACACTGTGGGAGAATAGTAATTATAAGTCATAAGAATTTGAATTTGGTTGATCAGTAAGCAGTGAGAGGAGTCAGAAACCCAGATTCTTTCCATGAAATATAAAAATTCTGCTGGTAGAAATCTGCACAAGAAAGGAACCCTTTAAAAAGCCACGAATAATCACTTTAATTCCCAACTTTATCAAATTGTATTTGCTTTACTGTGACTGGCAAACATGGTCCTTTTACCCATTCACAATACAAAAGTTAATAGTCAGCAAAAATAAAATGAATTCTTCCTTTTTCTCTTCCAGAAAAGTGACAGCAAATATTAAATATCATTTAGTGTTCAATTGTTTCAATAGCTCATTAGATGTACCTAGACCAACTTCTGTGGAATTTTGGAAGTTTAATAAAAATGTTTACCAAAAGCACTAAACCATTTCTCAGAAAGATTTGGTGTCCCTAATACTGAAGAGCATCATTTTAAAACATATTTTCACAGATCACCTTAATTCATCTTGAACTAAATTCATGTATAAAAGCTTCTGGGCTGAGCATCAACTCATCTCTGCTGTGAATTTTCCTACAATGGATATTGTTCAAGTTGCATGGATCATTGAGTAGAATAGAGCACTTCTGCCCTTCCATGTCCTTCTCCATAATCAAAGAAACTTGGTATGCGTTTCCATATGGAAAACTTCAGAAATAGCCATTCCCTGAAGCCTGGGAATTGGCTGTATAAAATGATTTGCTGAGTCCTTTGGGGCCAGTGTTTTTCTGTTGAGAGCTATGAAGGACATGTCCAGTTGCAAGGAGTAAAATCAGAGACATTGTAACATAGGAATGAACTTCCCATGTCCAACACATAGCTGCTAAACCGAAACTGAAATATACTGCTCTTAGTTTAGACTCCAGTTTTGACGTTTTAGGGTTTCTTTAGCTCAAATGCACATTATATGCCATTTATAAATGAAATGCCCCTTAGACCTCTGTCCTATGGTCCCTTTCAGGTTACACAGTCTTTCACTGCTTCCATAATTGTCTATGCACTATTGGCTGTCAAAGCACAGCCCTTGGTTAGCTTTCAAGATGACACAAACAGTAGTTCAAATCCAATGTGTTAAAATATGCCTGATAATTTTTCATTCTTCATCTGCATTTATTAGTTTCTTCATGCCCAAATAATGTACTAATTGTTTACTAACATGGGTATATTATTTATTGCAACAATGATGATGATAGACAATGTCACTCCCAAACCCACTGACACTACATATCTAAAGGGTGACTACCAACAGGCTTGTTTTGTATGAAGTGTGGATAATCATCTTTGTTTTATGTTTCATATCAATTATAATGGATAGAATTATGGGATGGTTCCAGGAAAGCTTTATAATATATATTCTGGGATGAAAAAAAATGACTATTCTGATTTTTTTCAGACACCATATTAGATAACATTTTTGGCCAAAAGCCCAAAACCAATAAAGTATTTATTGATGCTCCAAAATTATTCCACTGGCAAAAGTAAACCACTAGGCAAATTTCAATGGCAATTTGAATGGAAGCAAAGAATTTTCTAGAAATAATTCAGTCGGTCACATTTGATCAGTTTTACTGTGACAGCTGGTCTTGGACATCAACTTCACTAGGTTAAGAGATACATAAGGCTGGTAGAGCGTACCTGTGTGTCTACATAGGTACTAACAGAGAGCATCAGTGTGCCAGATAGTGACTAGGAGGTAGAACATCTAATGGGTTGGAAGCTTGGATTAAAGACGCTTAGATGAAGGCAGGTTTCATACATATGCAAAGTCCCTATCTTTATCAATGATTGTGTATGACTGCTACCCTTGTCTGGTGACTGAGGCTTATTTAGACTTTCAGCACAGACTCAAAAACATTGGCTCTCCTGGGGGCATCCATATCTTCAGTTCTAGATTAGACTGCTTAGACTCAGCAGCTTCAAGATTCTTTGTCTTCCCAGTGTGTAGATATCCATTGCCTCCATTATGTAAGCCTATCCCAAATATCATCTATCTGTCTGTCCATCTATCTGCCATCTATCTGTAATCTATCATTTATCTATTTTCTATCTCTCTATCTCTCTCTCTATCTATCTATCATCTATCCATTCATCCATCTGTTCATTTATCATCTGTCTACCTCTAGAGAATCCTAATACAAATATTAACTATTTCTTTACTTTTATCTAAAAGATACCACTACTTTTAACACCAATAAGCCCTAGTGGTTGAACTTTCTGTAAATCTCTAGACTCAGTAGCTGAGACCTCACTCTCACCCTTCTCTGGTGGTCTGAAGTAGTTGTCAAATGTATCTCTGGCTAACAATGAGCTACCCAGTCTCTGTATACTGAAGCTTTAGTGTCCATTCTAACATTGTTTTACATTTGTTGCCTTTAACACTAGGATCTGGATATATAACAATAACCAAAAATCTTGGAGCTCAATGGAGTTACTGGGAAAATTTAAGTTACATAATATATCAAACATTATCAAATAGGACTGTGGATAGGAGTCATGAGAAAATGTTCAAAAGAAAGATTGATCTTACAAATGGAGTGATACATCTGTGAACCACATGTGTGCTGACAGCTCACAGAGGCAAAAAGAGGGTGTTTGAGCCAGAGAGACTAGAGTTTCAAACAGTTGTGATTGCTGGGAATAGAATCTGGGTCCTCTACAAGTGTAACCAGTGCTCTTAACTGCTGAGCCATGCGAGATATTCTTCTTTTGTTACTAAGTGGAGACTTTCTTACTCACTACTATGTGTGTGCTTGTGCATGTGCATGTATGTGTGCATATGCATATATATATATATATATATATTCTATATTTAGCAATATATACCACAGAGTGGGTGAAATAGTTGAGAAATGACACACAGATAAATAGATTATAGATAGATAGTTGATAGATAGATAGATAAATAGATAGATAGATAGGTGATAGATAATAGATAATACTTGTACAAAATTATGAGAATCTTGTTTCAAAGTCACTATAAAATTATTATAAAGAGTAATATAATTGTTGATAACATTAATAAAATGGTACAGAGATCTAGCATTCAAATAGTTCAGCCCTGGGATTTAATAATGATTTATCATTTACAAATACATTGATCCTATTTTTCTAACATCATTTTTGGGGTTTATACTTGCTCCGTCTTGCATAAAACCAGTTTGTTGGAAAACCCACAGTGAATTGTGGAAAATATTTGAGAGTTATGATTATCATTGATAGCTACATTTTAAAAATGGAATTATTTAAAATTAAAAGTTAAGAATAGAAAGAAATTTCTGATTAATAGTGGAGTATCCTGTGCTGCTTACCCCTTAAAGATGGCAAATATTAGAGGGGAGCAAAGCATTCTTTTTTTTTTTTTTGTCTAGTGTGTTGTGTGTAAGTGTGTGTGTGGTGAATTTAGACATGTGTGAACATGCACAAGCCAGAGAAATACATGAAGTATCCTCTAATCACTTCTCTATTAGTGAGACATCGTCTCTCGCTGAACCTGAAGTTCACCAAAATCACTGGTTTGGTTTCTAGCAACCTCCCAGTATCCTGGCATGAGATGCTGGTTACCGGTATGTGGTTGCAGTAAGCTTTCATGGGGCTTGGGGGATTTGAACTCAGATACTCTTGCTTACATGGCAAGCACTCTTCAAGAGCCACCTCCTCTTACTTTCTCCATGTATAGATAAAAAAATTAAACCTTATCATTTCTTCTGCTTTGTGTTTAACATAAAATTCATGTACTCTTTTTCCTCTGAATTTGATACTTGAAATAGTGAACCAATTTTATAGCTAGATAAATGAAAAAGCCCAGTGAACTAGTATTTTAAAAGAGAAGAAAGCTGTAAATTGAAGCTGAGATTCAAATAGGATTCTAAATCTTGCAGATTGTCAAGTAAGATAGAATATTTAACGAGGCTGCAAATTCAGCTCACCCATCTACTCAATGGGTTAATGGAAATTCAGTTTAAATAGATTGAGCTGGGAGCTGTGAACCAATCTGATTTGAAAATGTATAATTTGGTCTTAGTACCTGCACCTTCGCAACTACCTAGTGGGATTTGAGCATTTGAAAATGGCAAGGTATGACAGTGATTAAAAGCATGGACTTGCAGTCTGCTTCCCTGGCCCTTCACATCACTCACCTGAGACCTTGCATTGGTTACTTTATATTTTAGACTCAAATTCCTTGTCTATAGAATAACGATAATAAAATAATTAACCCATAGGGATTTGTGAAGATTAGATGAGCTAAAATATTCAAATGATCTCATATAAGCCCAGACTCTCAGGACACGCCTAAGCAGATGAAGGATCATGAGCTCTAGTCCTCTGTTCAGCCTGATAAATGGCTGCCTCATAGATACTTGAAGCACTAACAAGGAAACTTTCCATATTAGGAATGCTGTGTGCAGACACACCGATGCTGTAGCAGCTAAATACAAGGATCCCATGCCTAACATGCATGAAATGCATGAGTTTCTTTTTCATTTTATATTTAGGTAAAGAAAGACCCATGTAGTTTTACAAAAGAAGTTTAATATTTAGAAAATAAATCAGACTTTGAGCACTAGCATTTAGGTTAGATAGCTGTCCTTTTCAATGTATAATGATTCTAACTCGTGTTATCTAAATTGTAAAAATATGTTTGAATGTATTTTAGATATTTCAAGGCCAAAGAGATGTTTAAAATGGATATCACTGGACATATATTTTAGGGCTACAAGTGAAAATGTAAACAAACAAAATTCAGTTGCAAAAACTAGGAAGCTCTTATTTGTCAGAAGGAGAAAAAAGGTGAAAAAGAACGGGGAGGCGGAGGAGGGAAAGTGGGAGGGAGGGAGGGATAGAGGGAAGCAGAAAAGGAAGAAATGAAGGAAAGAAATGAAGACCAGAATTTTTAAAAAGAAAGAAAAAAATCCATGAACTTAGGAGTTAATTTAGGTTGCATTTTCTCCAGAAGAGAAAGTTCTTAATAAAGTTGCCCGCACCAGAGCAGTTCAGTCCCAGGGAAAGTGCCCCTTTGATTTCTCACCATCCTGGGCCAGCTCACACCAAGCCTATAACAGCTTGAAGGCCATTCAGGGCTCTTGCAATTACAGGTGGGTTCTGTTAGTAGACCCAGGTGGCTACTAACGGAAGGCTCAACACACTGAACCATTCAGCTGGTTCAAGGTGTGGGCAGGATTTGGGTCACGGTGTGGCAACTGGTGCATATGAGGAATCTCATGGACTTAGGAGCAGAGTCAGCCACAGCCAGTCCTACGACTCACAAGAGATAGGACAGCCTATACTTAGAAGGACACAAAGTTTGTTCTGGTCCTATTCATTCCTTCATCAAAAACATTTTTGATGTTTTCCTTTTCTTTTTCTTCTTCCAAATGAGCATGTGTGTGTATGTTTTATAATGAACACTGGGTTGCTAACATCTGGTATATAGAAGTATCTGTTGGGAAGACACAGGGCATTTTTGAATCTGATAGATTCAGACCATGTAAGTCTCCTCTGTGCTATTTTATCACCATTTAAAGTCAGTTGTTTCTTTGCTCTCTGAATGTCTCTCTTCTCTTCAAGCCTGAAAGTGTCAAGAAAGGAGACTGCATTTATTTCTCATTCAAGTATAACCTGTGTACTTAATGTCTTGTACAAAAGTGGTATCTCCGAAGTGAATGGATGCACTGCCATCTAAAAAAAAGCAATGCCAGTTTAAAACTATACTTTTATGCTGATGTTAAGATTCAGTTCGAAAAAATCCTTCTCCTAATTATATAGGAAATAATTTGACAGACACTTTCAGTTAGTCAAATAAAAGTAATCATAGAGAAGAAAATTTAAATAATAAGAATGATCATGTTTCATACTTAGAAAGTCAGAATTCTCCTTAGACTCCAGAAAACCAAACAACCCTATTAAAAAATGGGGTACAGAGTTAAACAAAGAATTCTCACCTGAAGAACTTCTGATGGCAGAGAAGCATCTTAAAAAGTGCTCAACTTCATTAGTCATTAGGGAAATGCAAATCAAAACAACCCTGAGATTTCACCTTACACCAGTCAGAATGGCTAAGATTAAAAATTCAGGAGACAGCAGGTGTTGGTGAGGATGTGGAGAAAGAGGAACACCCCTCCACTCCTGGTGGGATTGCAAACAGTGGGGTTGTACCAGTTGGTACAACCACTCTGGAAATCAGTCTGGCGGTTCCTCCAAAAACTGCGCACCTCAATTCCAGAAGATCCTGCTATACCACTCCTGGGCATATACCCAGAGGATTCCCCACCATGTAATAGGATACATGCTCTACTATGTTCATAGCAGCCCTATTTATAATTGCCAGATGCTGGAAAGAACCTAGGTATCCCTCAACAGAAGAGTGGATGCAAAAAATGTGGTATATCTACACAATGGAGTACTATTCAGCCATTAGAAACAATGCATTCATGAAATTCTTAGGCAAATGGATGGAGCTAGAGAACATCATACTAAGTGAGGTAACCCAGACTCAAAAGGTGAATCATGGTATGCACTCACTAATAAGTGGATATTAACCTAGAAAATTGGAATACCCAAAACATAATCCACACATCAAATGAGGTACAAGAAGAAAGGAGGAGTGGCCCCTTGTTCTGGAAAGACTCAGTGAAGCAGTATTTGGCAAAACCAGAACGGGGAAGTGGGAAGGGGTGGGTGGGAGGACAGGGGAAGAGAAGGGGGCTTATGGGACTTTCGGGGAGTGGGGGGCTAGAAAAGGGGAAATCATTTGAAATGTAAATAAAAAATATATCGAATAAAAAAAAAGTTAGTGGTATGTGGCTATACCTTTCAATGGATCTTAGTGCATACAGATCGTGTTACAATAAAAACAGATAACTAAATAGCTAGATAGGCATAGTACAGGTAATAAAAATACTCACTATGTCATTAATACTAGATAATATATAGCATTAATATATTTGCCATACAATATACAATGATATTCTGTGTGTGTATATACTAGTCTCTAGTTTTATTATGAATTATTCCCTAACCTAGCTCCTGAAAACTCCTGATATTTCAGTGTCTTCAAAATCTAGAGAAGTCCACCTAGGTAATTCCAGTTCAGTGCCCCTCAAGCTTTTGGTAATAGCATTTTGGTCACCTGAAAATGACTGAAGTGGAGCCACAGCACTTACTACTCCATGTATAGTCAGTCATGTGACTGCGTGTAACTAAAACCATATAAGCACCACCAAAACCATGATATAGCATAGGTCCATCACCTCAAAATCTTCCCTCGTGTCCTTCAGAATGCAGGCTGACTCTAGCCTCTAGCAGCAACTGGCTTGTCCTCTATCCTGTGCCTACACGTTTGTACTCTTCAGCATACAAGTGAAATAGCACATCATCACATGTCCTTCTTGGCAGGCTTCTTCACTTTACATATTTTCCTGAGACTCGTCCATGGTGCTACACATGCCAGTAGCATGTTTATTTTTATTCCTGTTTTTATTGCTTTCTTTTTAAATGACATTTCATTGTGGGAATGTATCACAATAGTTTCAACTACCCACCAATTGATGCATTTATGAGATGCTCTCAAATTTAGATGTTTATAACCTAAGCTGCTCCTCCACAGTCATGTTTTGACTATTGTCTAAATAGTATAAAGCCTGTAGGCATACACATAAAAGGACATATTTGTTGCATTTATTGTGAGTGTAAATTAAAGTTGGTAAGCAATATTACTCTTTCTGGAGTTTCTGGTAACATTTGATGTTATTGCTAGTAATTTGTTAGAGAGATTCAGCATTCTGCCACCTTGCCAGCAATTCACTATGCCATATCTTTTGTTCTTTTTGACTTAGTCACTACAGCAAGTATAACAAATTGCTAGAAAAAAAACCTGTGTAACTTTATGTTCACTTATTTTATATACTTCTTTCTTGGACCAGTTTGATTTTGATCACTGTCTATTGCTTTACTTGTCTATGTGTGGGGTAAAAAGGAAGAATATACTAGAAGGCAGATCCTCTTGTCTGTCTGGAATGCAGATTGTCAATGGCAGTGATGAGACTGAGTGTAGTGTAGACTAAAGAACTGCTGTTCTGTATAAGTACAGATGCAGAGTAATTCTGAGAAATTCAATAGCTTGAATGAAAACTCTTTGATCTCAGGAAACACTCTAGTGAGTGGCAAAGAGTATCAAGGCTCATGCACACACACAGAGCCCCTGGAAATAACATAATAGAAAATGTTTAAATGATATAATATTGTTTGATCGTAAAATGCATGCACTCTTACATTTATGTTTTGCATGCTGATTTTTGTTTATGGCACTATTTTGAAAGCTGTGAAGACTTTAGCATGTTTCATGTATAAGTAAGAGCAATAAGGATCACACTTAAGGATGCACCTGACCTGAATCTGAAATAACCCACCCTGCATCCTGTTTTACACCATGTGAAAAGGTCTCTGGTCCACATTAATGTTACCATGGATGGAGCTCTAACCATAACCCCAACCCTGAATCCTAGCCATAAATACTAACCCTAACCCTAACACTCAAAACAATATCAGCAATTCCCTTTAACTCTGGATGCCTCTAAGCCCATACTCTTTAGACACAGAAGCTACAGAAATAGAGCTAAGACTGACTCCAAAACCTTCTAACTTCTGTGGGAGAACTCACTCTCAGAATATCTAAAGCTAAATATCTATAAAAGCTTCCAAAGAAGAAAAGAAATCAAAAGTGTTTCTCAACTATATTTCTTCTGAGACCAGACAGCATGCTGTCCTCGGTGGTGCAATGTTAGAGGATAAACCAACAGCTCTCTTATTTACTTAAGGTTTAGTCAATTGGCAAGAAATTTATGTATGGTCATATAAACCTACCAAAGTACCCATGGCTGGAGTAATCATAGACCCTACACAATAACATGCAACTAACATTTTCTAAAACAATATACTTTTACCTTTTTCTAAATACTTGTCCTAATACCTATGGACCAGTGTGCCTCTCATTCCTCATTAAGAAACTCCTTTTTGCAAGAGAAGTCTTTTAAAAAGACAAGCAACTGATCAAAATATGTAGAATAACTGAGTATGTGCCCAGGTTCCATTTATACTTCTACAATGCAACCTCAAGCTCAGGCATTATCAAAGAAGAGTGTAAGATCCAGAAAATGAGGATGTCCACACCAAGACAGTATAATATGACAAGGAAAATGCAACGATGAAATTTCAGTGATACAGGTTCCTGAAGAAGACCTGTATAATGACCAGTAGGGTTAGGTAAAATTTTCACAAGGTCTCTCTCCCTAAGATGAAGAGCTACAGGCAGTTGATGGCTGCTGAAGAAAAGAGGATTAGTTTTCATTAGGGACAAGTCCCTGGATAGGCTGTCAAATCCCTAGTGGTCAACCCCAAACACCTGTACATATATATTAGAATCACTAGAGATGAGAGAGAAAGAGAGAAGATGGATGTGTGTGTCTATGTGTATGTGTATGTAACAATAATAATTACAGAAAAAGAAGTCATGAATTTGAATGAGAAAAGGGCAGAAATAAGAGTTATTGAGGGAGGAAAAACAAAAGGGTAGAAATGATATAAATACAGTACTCATGGTATGAAACCAATAAAATTCTTAAAAGATATAAAACAATAACAAAACACCTCTATACAACAGTAAGAAACCTGGTGAAAGTTGCTGTGGACAAATCTAACTCTTGGGAAAACAGTAAATAATAAATGGAGGATAAGACCTCAGGAAATGCACTAATCTCTCATTTTTATGCTTCGAATCTTAAGACACTAACCTGGAACCACCACGTCTGTGGATAACTTATGTCAACTAACCAAAAAGTGGGAGTTACAATGGTGTGTGATCAGTTAGTGGTTTTGTGACTTACTTTCTGAGGGGTACTTTTGTTTGTTTCTGGTCTTTCATGGATCAACATAAGTTCTTCTCAGGCACATCTGGTATGCAGCTCATAGCACAGTGGTGTGATGGAAACAGCTTGTGCTGAGGTGGGAGGATTTATTGTCACATTTTCTGTGTTCTGTACCACAATGCTGGCTTTCAAATTAGCTATGGTGGGAATATGATCAATACAGCAAATCAAATTGTTGTTGTTTTTCCCAAGGTTAAAAGTTAGTTGATTATGAGCAATGAATAAACAGAAAACATTACAATTTGGGGGATTAGACAAAATAGATTTGTGGCTTTCTGGAAGTTTTCAGACAAGTTTCATGATACAGACATATTTGACAAGTCTGCTTCAAAGTCTGTAGATACATGAACATCTATCAGTATTGCTCAGGATTTATCACCCTATTCTTGTTATCTATTACTATAAAAAAAAAAAAACATGGTGCCGTACACGATGCAACTGAAACAGTGGAACATGTTTTCAAAAAAATGTTTCAATGGCATAAGATATAGGACATCACAACAGCTATATTTCCCTGATAGGGTCTTAGAGCATTGAATTGTAAGATCATTGGACCCTAATATCTAATGAAAGAAACACTTCAATAGATCCAACACAACTAAAACTTTGGCTTTTGATTAATTTTTATGAGGGTTTGGTTTTGAGAATTTCAAATAATTCATTTTGATCATATTTTTCTCTTTCTCCAATTCATTCCAGGTTCTCCCTACCTTTTTCCTGACAAGAGAACAACCAGGTTTATTCTAAAGCCAAATATGTGTGGCTACAGTTCCTAAATATCAAATTCCATGTTCAAGTTCTGTATCAATTTCATGGAGTTTTCATAGCAACACAACAAAGAAAATTTTAGACCAAGGCACTTTTCAAAACCTTCTTATCAACCCAACTTCATTTTCTTTCTCTCTGTTAGCAAAAAACAAAAGCAAATCATAAAAAGCACACAAAAAGTCAAGAAGTTCTACTTGTGTTGGCCAACTAATAAGGATCATGAAGCTAGCTGGCATGTCGCTGGTATTCCCAGGGTCAGTCTGTTGGAGACAATGATTTGTCCTCTCTAGTCAGTTCCAGCTGCAAATAGTTTTTTTGGGTTTTGTTGTTGTTGTTGTTGTTGTTTTGTTTGTTTGTTTTTATTTTTTGGCTTGGAGTGGATTTTTCCCCCTCATCCATTTTCTCTGTGCTGGGATGTTTTTCTGACTGGAATTTGAGTAGATCTTCTTTATCTTGTCACAGTCTCTGTGAGATCATATGCGTATCAGCTCTGTTGTGTCTAAATGATGCTGTTCCCTTGGAGTCACATATCACTTCTGGCTCTTATATTCTCTCTACCCCCTCTTCTGCATAGATCCCTAAGCCTTGAGTGGAGGAGTATAATAAAATATCCACTTAAGACGTAGTATTCGGAAGTCTTTCCTTACACATTATATAGTTTTAGAATTGGAGGTTCCATCTGCATAGTGTGGTAACCTGAAAGAATATCTTTCTAGTAGACTTGGGATCTGAGACTCTAGTATTTTTTGTGCCCCAAATCACTGGTATTACTTGCTTTGTTTTGCTTGTCTTTTTGTGCTTTGGTTTCTGTAAAATGAATTAGATTATCTTTTAGCTCTAGTGTCCTATGACTCAGAGACATAAGATGTGTACACAGTACAGGAATGACTCACCCATTGGCAAAGTATTTCATGCCAAGGAGATAAAGTTTTGCCTGGGGCCAAAAATGCATATTCAATGTCACCATGTCACTGGGCTGTGATGAGTCTACATGGCTTCTTCCATTTTTTCTTGGAAAAACATCACTTTTACCTCTTTCAGACATCATTATAATCTCAATTTGAAGAGTGAAGAAACCATCCACAATTCCATAAGGTATATCTAGAATTCAACCTGATTTGGACGTGACTGATAAATAAAAGCATAATCAAAACATCTTCACTTAGGAAGTCTAAGCCATCACCATACCCCACACAGGTCATCCTGGAAGAAGGCAGAGCAGGTTCTGGGAGGAAACAGAGGATTCTTTAAGATGCAGCATGCTTAAGGACACTCATCTGCATGTGCTATTCCAACTTGCTTCTTTAATAATTTAGATTTTTAGATTTTGAATTAGCCAAGCTATTTTCTGGCATTCAGCTTTAAAATCCAACCTCAACTTCCAAATCAAAAGTTCTTGACTGAGTTTCAGATGTATGATCAGAAAGAACACTGCTAGGCAGGTTCCAACTAAGCAGAGAGAAAACTTTATGCCACTTCTTCCAACAGAGAAAAAATGAGTTTGGGTTTTTCCACGGCTATCTGGTGAACCAGGCAAACTTATTAACATTTGTCATGTGTCCAGAAAATGGTATCAAGATTACAATGAAGGAAGTTTTCAAATAACTGGGGTAGAATTCTCCACACTGGGATTTTGCATGAAATTTACTTCTATAAACAACTTGGGCTTAATTTGCTATCTCCCTTTTGACAATATTGATTTCCTCTTCTCAAATCTGCCCCATTATCCTTACAAGTTTAGTGAGTGCAGTGACTCAGAAATTTAGAGTACTCACTCCTCAATTCCATAGAAATACAGATATCTTTTAAGTTCACTTACCAGGGTCTTTGATTCAGAAACTACATTGACATCTGTCTCCTTTGAAATTTTGACACACACACTGGCTTTCTGACCTTCCAGTAAGAACCTAATGCTATACTGTTAAGTGTACTTTCTATACATAGGGCCAATTTAAAACTTTACATTAAAGAAAATAATCTACATTTTATGGATGATCAGTGTTACTACCATGTACCATGCACATTACCTTGCTTAGTTCATTATAGTATTATCATGAAGTATCTTTGCCATACAGAAAACAAAACCTCAGATTAAGTTAATTGTCCAAATTGTTGATTTAGTAAACGAAAGAACTGAGTTGCAAGCCCATTTACTCCACCTCCAACACTACATCCAAAGTTCTCAAGTCCACTAGATGGAAATTCCTCCACATGCTTCTTCTTGATTTACCTAAGTCCCATGTAACTGAGTTCTTTATTTGAAGTGAAAAGAGAAAAATTAGTTCAAGGAATAGAAAACTTGAATTAAGGCATTAGAATGACTATGAACATCACTGAAAAGTAGTTTTTCTCCTAATTTCTCTCTGCCTCACATACGTGACAGCCTTCATCAAAGGATGCCTTCTTCACACATATAGAAATGTGGAAATCCTAATGTGAAAATTCTAAAACCTTTCATCCTTAACGTCTGTAAGCACATGACTTAATTGGGTAACTATGACCCATTTACTGTGCTTATCATCCATTCAGTGAATTGTTCACCAGGATCAGATGATTTTTCTGATCAATTCTGGTGAGTCAGCTTAGAGAGAAGTGTTTATTTGAAGTCTAGTCAGTGGCAGGACCTAAGAAGGTTGCTCCTGTCTAAAGTAGGTACTGGACTCAGAAGATGATCACCACCATGCCTGTGTGTACAAAACCATGGAAGACACGGGGCAAGGGTCTATATTTGCTGAGGACACTTTGAAAACTTTTGTACACACAAACCAGCTTTGTTCTGGTCATGTCTGTTCAGTTATGATCTCACATTTTCTTTTCTACACTGTGCTTTTTCCCTGCCTAGGTGCCCTTTAATCACCCTCTCATCTAAAGCTTGTTTCATCCAGTCACACTATAAGGACATTTTTTTAAAAAATCCGTGCTAATTAAGCATAATAGAAAAATTCATCTTGAAAATACCTGTATTGACATGTCTGTTGCCATAAGTGGTTGTTGTAGTTTTAATCTAATACAATTGCATTGTCTTAGCCTGAAAGCCTGAAAGTTGTCATTGATTCATTCCAGTCTCAGAATTCCACTCTTTCCTCCAAACTAATAAACCTCATAAATCAAAAATGCTAATGGTTGGTTTTTATGGTGTAAAGTTGTGAAATTTTGATAAAGTAGATCAAAATATATGGTGCGGTTGCATCAAGTCTATCTTTCCATATTCCTCCAAGGAACTTATTTATCTTTGAAAAGAGATCACTCTCCTTTTAAAGGCTTTTAGAAGTGACATTTTAACAGGTCACCTGATATGCAAAAAGTAGGTGTGCTTATTTGAGTGCCACATGGCCACTGCAAACCACACATCTTCCCTACATCTCATTCTCCATGTCTCTCTGTCTCTGTGGTTGCTTAAGTTTTAGATCTATGAGAAATTTCTCATCTTCCAGCCACTCCTCAAACACATGAATGGATGCTGTGCTCCATGCATGCATCTGCACATTATATTCTGCTCTGAGACTGAGGGCACTGAGCTCTACGCTCTGTAGTGTTAGGCTTTATGTATATAGAATGCTGGCCTTGAAGGAGAGCCCACTGATCTCCTTGCAAAACATAGGTGCTTCATTGCATTGCATGAGAGCATGTGGGTTTAGACATCTATTCCTATAGAATTACCCCCGAAAACCTCTGTCTCTGTCTGTCTCTCTGTTTCTCTCTGTTTCTCTCTGTCTCTCTCTGTCTCTCTTTGTCTCTCTCTGTCTCTGTCTCTGTCTGTCTGTCTCTCTCTTTCTCTCTCTCTCTGTGTGTGTGTGTGTGTGTGTGTGTGTGTGGTGTGTGTGTGTGTGTGTGTTCATAAACTTCCATTGCTCCACATTGCTCTTGTTATAGGGTCACTCATTTTTCAGTGATGCTGGCAGGCAGGAAACCCCAGTGCTCTCCTTATCCCCTGACCCCTCCCAGCTCTTACATTACAGTCACACACAACCATGCTTGATTTATGTGAGGGCTGGAGATCTGAGCTTACCTCTTTTTTCCCAATATTTTGTTTTTATTAATGTGGCAATACACAAAAGGACAATATGTTTTAAAACTCTTTAGAATTTGTAAGGTTATTAAAACACATTCCTTAGACTTGTAAGGTTGTTGTCTCACATGTCTATGTAATGTTGATATTCAAGAGAAAGTGCATAAAAACAGACACATGATTTTTGAACTTTCCAGTGTCGCTGAGCTTACCTCTTTTTGTTTGTACAGCACACATTTTACCCACTGAGCCATCTTCCCAACCTGAAGCAGTCTTTCCTTTTGTCTTTAGGAATTATGTAAGTGAAATACTAAACCACTTTGCAATCTCATGTCACTCTATTCTGACAGAGTTAGAGGCATCAGTACTTGTGTGAGGCTCTCCTACTCCTCTGTGTTCCACTAGTTGTCAGGTTGGACAATGTAGAGCCAATGCTATTTCCAAGCATCCATCAGTTTATCTATTGCCCTTAGTGTATCCATGGCATGCTGTCTCAATCCTGGAAGGGACTGCCACCCTTCCAAGCTGGGTCTGTGGGTAGCCTCCTGACTGGTCATGTCTACCCCTTCCCACCAGCCCTTCCCAGTTCCTATACACAAACTCAGTTGACTTCTGTATTAGTTTGGGTTCTCTAGAGTCACAGAACTTATGGGCAGTCTCT
This sequence comes from Apodemus sylvaticus, assembly GCF_947179515.1. Lineage (NCBI taxonomy): Eukaryota > Metazoa > Chordata > Mammalia > Rodentia > Muridae > Apodemus > Apodemus sylvaticus. The sequence goes on along the minus strand of NC_067477.1, from coordinate 137,516,545 downwards.
ATATAGTTAGGGAATTTGTTGATGACTTACAGTCTATAGTCCAGCTCTCCAACAATGATAAGCATCAGCTGTGGATGAAAGTCCAAGGATCTAGCAGTTGCTCAGTCCCACAAGGCAAGCAGGCAAAGAAGAGTGAGTAAATCTTCCTTCTTCCAATGTCCTTATATATTGCCAGCAGAGTGTGTAGCCCAGATTAAAGGCTGTAGGTCTCCAAAAGAGGGTGTGGCCCAGATTACAGGCTGTAGTTCTCCAGCAGAGGTTGTGGCCCAGGTTAAAGGTGTGTGCCTCTATGCCTTTAATCCCAGATGATCTTGAACTCAGAGATCAGATTGTCTTAGTCACTATGTTTCAAGATCTCCATACTAAGATTCAGGTCAGAAACTTATATCTCTGAACCTCCAAATTAGTATCATAGGTGAGCCTTCCATTTCTAGACTGTAGTTCATTCCAGATATAGTCCACTACAGGAATAGCCACTACAACTGCCAAGCTTAAGTTACTTGTTTTGCTTTAAATGTTATGTCTTAGAAAAGTTTAGATTTACAAAAACAGCACAGACACAAAAGACAATTCCCCCTAACCCTACACTCAGTTTTTACTTCTCTTACATTAAAATGATGAGTTCTAATATTAGCCCATTACTAATTACTGGGCCCATTGTTTATTTAGATATATTTTGCTTTTATTCACAAATTTCAGCACATATGACAGTAGGCAATTGCTATAAATATTACATATATGACTATTTTTATTAGATATTTTCTTTATTTACATTTCAAATGTTATCCCCTTTCTGGGTTTCCCCACCAAAAACTCCTCCCCCTGCTCAGTAACCCACTCATGCTTCCCCGTCCTAGCATTCCCCTATTCTGGGGCACCAAACCTTCATATGAACAAGGGCCTCTCTTCTCACTGATGTCCAACAAGGCCATCCTCTGCTACATATGTAGCTGGAGCCATGAGTCACTCCATGTATACTCTTTGGTTGGTAGTTTAGTACCTGGGAGTCCTGAGGGTACTGGTTGGTTCATGTTGTTGTTCCTCTTATGGGAATGCAAACCACTTCAGCTCATTCAATCCTATCTCTAGCTCATCCATTAGGGACACTATGCTCAGTCCAATGGATAACTGTAAGCATACCCCTCTGTATTTGTCAGGCAGTGTCAGAACCTCTCAGGAGACATCTATATCAGGTTCCTGTCAGCAAGCACTTGTTGGCATCCACAATAGTGTCTGGGTTTCATAATTTTATATGGGATAGATCCCTAGGAGGGGCAGTCTCTGGATAGCCTCCCCTTCAGTCTCTGCTATACACTTTGTCTTTGTATTTCATCCCATGAATATTTTGATCCTCCTTCTAAGAAAGACTGAAGTATCCATACTTTGGTCTAACTTCTTCTTGAGTTTCATGTGGTCAGTGAATTGTTATCTTGGGTATTCTAAGCTGGTCATCTTGATGTTTTCTTGGATCCAGTTGGCAAGAATTTTATTGAGTATTTTTACATTGATATTCATAAGGAAAATTAGTCTGAAGTTCTCTTTCTTTGTTCAGTCTTTGTGTGGTTTAGTATCAGAGTAATTGTGGCTTTATAGAGAAAATTGGATTGGGTTCCTTCTGTTTCTATTTTGTGGAATAGTTTGAAGAGTATTGGTATGAGGTCTTCTTTGAAGATCTGATAAAACTCTGCACTAAACCCATCTGGTCCTGGGTATTTTTTGGTTGGGAGAATATTAATGACTGCTTATATTTCTTTAGGAGTTGTAGGACTGTTTAGATCATTTATCTGATTCTGATTTAACTTTGGTTTCTGATATCTGTCTAGAAAACTGTCCATTTCGTTGAGATTTTCCTCTTTTGTGGAGTATAGGTTTTCGTAGTATAATCTGATGATTTTTTGCATTTCCTTAGTTTCCATTCTTATATCTCCCTTTTCATTTCTGATTATGTTGATTTGGATACAGTCTCTGTGCCTTCTGGTGAGTTTGGCTATGGTTTTATCTATCTCGTTGATTTTCTCAAAAAAACAGCTCCTAGTTTTGTTGATGCTTTGTATATTTCTTTTGTTCTTTTCTACTTGCTTGATTTCGGTCCTGAGTTTGATTATTTCCCTCTGTCTACTCCTCTTTGGTGTATTTGCTTCTTTTTGTTCTAGAGCTTTCAGACATGCTGTCTCCTGCTTGTGTGTGCTCTCTCCAGTTTATTTCTGGAGGCACTCAGAGCTATGAGTTTTCTTCTTAACACTGCATTCATTGTATCATAGGTTTGGGAGTGTTGTGGCTTCATTTTCATTAAATTCTAAAATGTCTTTAATTTCTTTCTTTATTTCTCTCGTGGCCATGTTATCATTGAGTAAGTGTTGTTCAGCTTCTATGTGTATGTGGGCTTTTTATTATTTTTGTAGTTATTGAAGATCAGCCTTAGTCCATGATTATCTGATAGAATGCAAGGGATTATTTTAATCATCTTGTATCTGTTGAGGCCTGTTTTGTGACTGATTATATGGTCAGTTTTGGAGAAGCCTCAGTTTTGGAGAATGTACCCTAAGGTGCTGAGAACAAGATATAGTATTCTTTTGTTTTAGAATAAAATGTTCTATAGATATCTGTTAAATCCATTTGGCCTGGTCCAGCTGTAGGCAGGCTCTGGAGAAAAAATGGCGATCTCTCCTCTGGGCTGGGAGTCAGAGCACTCCCTGGCAAACAGCTCTCCTCTGGTAGGACCTGTGTAAAGAGGGTGCAGATCCATATATGACAATTTTTAAATTAGTTAATATAATTTTCCTTTCCAGACCTCAGATTTCTCTCCATATCCAAAAGTAACTGAGGATGAATTTTAGCTTGCTGAACTCTGTGTTTCATCCTCTGTGCATGAGAGCTAAGAATGATGTCTTCCAAGGAAGATAACTATGGAGCCCTTATGTAAAGGGCTAAGTGCAAATTGAGAAGCCCACCAAGCCTTATCTGTTAACAGGACTATTCACAAGCTTCTGGGATGAAGTCAGAATGTGAATCTCAGGAGAAAGGATGGATAGCTAACAGTTTCCTGGTCTCCTCTGTACAGCTTCCCGTGGTTAGTGTGGTCTGTCTGGATTGTATGTAAGGACTTTCCACAACCCCCTGTGGCTCAGTTTTGATGATTCAGGCTAACTCAGTCTTGCTTTCCTGGAAATTTTCACATATTTCCCTTCATCCCATGTGGAGAAAAGTGGAAGACAGACACAGAAATTGGACTGCCTCACTAGTATCTCTTTCCAGACACTTTCCACTTGGTTCTGTGATAATAGCTGCATCTTAACCACAAGTAAGGCTCCATTTTTCCTCCTTTCCCCAAGAAGAGTGTCAACATCATTAAGACTGGCTGCCACCCTCACATACTTTTTCCATTGTCAAGATGTGTACTTGAACTGTTTTCTCAAATGCCCCAATAACTACCCAGACTGGCCTTACAGCCTTCACTATAAGGTTCTTCCTCATAGAAATGCCAAACCCTGACTTATTAGGAAAATGTAAACATAATTCTATGAAAAAAGGGACAAGCATAAACCAATTTTTATGACACATATTAAGAGATTGTAGGAACAAATTTTAAAATAAAGAAAAAGAAAATCTCAGCACAGTGTTATGTCATAAGAATTCAACTCTGCCTTCCCCTCTGATACCTCGTACTTGTGGCTCCTGTCAAAACATCAGACAAGACACAGAGAACATAGTATATGAAAATAGTTTATTGCAAACTAAAGGAGAGACTCCCTGTCAAAGATCACAAATAGACATTGGCCAAAGAAAGCATTGTGCCATATACATATTTAGGTAGACTTTATATTGTTTCTAGCTACACAAAATGTGCAGATTCTCTTAAAAATGTTTTCTTGAGCAGGTAATTGATTGGCTCACTTGGATTAGCTTTTAAAGGAGAGGACAGTGATGTATCTGTTCTTTATCAAAAGAACTTTTATTAGCTACTCAGAATACCATGTGCTTATTCAGACTAGCGATACCCCACAGATTCCATCTTATGATGAATAATTAGAGCCATGAAGTTTTAGTTCCTACTGTTTATGAGTGAGGGAATTCATCCATGATCACCTTTAAGCCTACTTATATCTAACATCTCTCAAACATCTTACTCCCAAATTCACTCAGTGACTAAGACATCTGACAAAACTCCAGTGGTACTCATCCACATTAGACAGGGTTCTATAGGGGAGAAGAATGATAAGTAGATTTTTTGCATATTACAAACAGGGTACTCACAAGAATTGCTTACAGACTGGGAGATGTATAATACACCAGTGACCATTTGCACACTGGAGGGGGTAAGACCACCAAGCTGCCCTACTCAGGAAGCTCCTAAGCAGTTCCAACTTAGGGTTGAGGACTAAGGAGATTCTGAGAATCACTAGTCTTCAGTGGAAAGCCAGAGAAGCTAGAGTCAAATGTCAGGGAGGTTTCTGTAGCAAAAAACACAGTAATAGAGACAGTCACATTTGCCAGTTACAAGTGGAAGAGGCAAGAGCTACCCTGCTTTCTCCTCTAAGTTTATTTATGCCTCTTAGAGGAAAGTACTGACTACTCTAATGTAAGGCTGCTTTTCTTTGGTAAATCCTTCCTAGAACTTCCCTCCTAGAACCGTAAGTGATATATCTCTTACTTGATTCTAAGTCCTATCATCATGACAAAATTAACCTCTACTTTCCCCTCCCCTAAATGTACATCACTGTTGTATGCTGTAAACTAGAGACTGGCATGTGATGGCATGTTTGGAGGCTTAGAAATTAAGGACATGAGATTAAAATGAGTGTAAATTCAGCAGTAGTTCATTTGTACTGATTGTGTATCTCTGTTAAACACTAGAATTGAGATTTTCTTAAGTTGGTGACTAACTCTGTGGCCATAAATTCATTTACATTAAAAAAGCTTGCATTACTTTCTAGGTTCCTTTAACTTTTCAATCCCAGGGTTCTAGGCAGATTGTATCTTTGACTTTAAGTTACTCTTATCCACATGTGTAGTAGAGAGTGTTTTCAAAGGTGTAGATGTCTATCCTACTTTCTCCATTGATCTATCATGCATAAAAGGGAAATGTATCCCCCACAGGAATTCTGATTTGGAGTCCTAATATGATGGAGTAAGCACAAACTTCAATCTCTTCCTCTTTATCAGGCATTGCACTATATGTATGATCCCACTAATTATCAGACATCTAGAGTCCTGAGCCAATTGTCTTACTCTCCTTATATTTTAATGGAAAATAAACAAAAATTGGTCAATGGAAAAGGATCCATTTAAGGTTTTGTCAATTAAAGAAGGTAGTTTAATTTCTTCCCCTCCATGCTTGTGGCCATTTGAAAACTTACAGAAAGCCATTGAGATAAAGGCTAGAATATGTATAAATTAAATTATAAAAACTAGGCTAATCTCTTTTTCCACTGGGGAAAGTGTGACCTGGGTCCCAGTCTGTCTCTTAGACAGATTTTGAGATAGATAAAAACAAGGCCATAGAGACTTCCCATTTTGGTAGAGAATAGACTCAGATATTGTTTGGAAGAGTCTGAATCATTGGACTTACAAGCTTTTTGTCAGAAACTCCATCTCTTTGACAGGTGGGGAGTGGAAGCCTTTTTTATCTTTTCTTTGGAGGTCATCTTCCAGCTTAAAATTCTTTAAGTTCCTCTTAAACACATTGATTTTGCAAATGGAAAAAAAAGGAAGTCACATTTCAGAAGGGGATCAAGAGAATCTTAGTTTAGAAAATCTTCTCTCTGTACAGGGATTTTTCACTGGATCCTGGTTATACTGCCAATCTTGTGAAACAGTGTTGTGTGGCTTTACCTGGGAGGATGTGGACAAATGTCTACTCACCCCAGACAACAAAACTTTGCTGACCCTATACAGATTCATCAGTATGAGAGCTGATCATAATCATCATTTTGATTTTTTCTGAAATCTACAGGAGAAACCCATCTGGCATATCTTCAAGAGTGTTTCCAGTAAAGATTATCTGAGGGGAGAAGCCCTCTCTTGGGGTTGGAATCATTGTTGGGAGAGGCCCAGATGTAAGGAGGTCTTCAGAAATAGTTGGGTTTCTTGCCTGCCTTCACCACCTGCTGTAAGTGCACCCACCCCATTGTTGCTGCCGCATTTCTTTGCTGAAATTAAAAGCCAGCTTCCTTGGCTTTCTTGCATAGAATGATGGCCCCACAAGTTGTCCAAGAACCCTACATAATTAAGAATTGCTGAAACAGCCCGCTTCATGAACTAAGCAACTACCTGGTTCTCTGTCACATTAGCTTGCAGGTGGCCACTCTTGGACTAATAATCCCACTTGTGTTAGCCAAACTAATCTCCTTTGTAACATATATTCATTTTTATTAGTTCTGATCTTCTAGAGAATCCTGCCTAATAAAATCATAATAAAAAAAATCCTACTGAAACATGGATGATGGCCCCAGGAAAGATACAATACTGAAGTCTCATCTTTAGTTAAGCTTCTACCTTCTAGCTCACAATGAGACCATGTATAGCTAGGGGAGAGGGAGAAGAAGGAGTAATGTTGAGAACCCAGGTAAGTATTCTTTGCCTGTCCTATCTTCTACTAAGAAGTGTTAATAGCTTTTCTAATGTTACTATGGACTTACCAACTACTGTTTAGCTCATCACCAGAACTTGGGGATAGGCAAACATCTCATAATTCACCACAGCCATCTCTCTACTCCATAATAGAGTAATTTTCATTGTGTCATTTCATGCACAAAGAAAACTCATGTTTTACAAAAATATAAGTACTGGTATTATCTGTTCTCAGATGAAAACAGAATCACAGAAACATGCACATGCATGCACAGGAGCACTTGTTCATGCACACTCACAGGAGAGCACATATGTCCGAGCTCACAGGAGAACACACACACACACACACACACACACACACACACACACAAATACATGGCACACACAAGTATATAATTGCCCATACTGATATGGTCATCATCTTCAGCATCGTTAGGCAAATTATATAGCAACTAAATGACAGATTGGAATTCCAAACAAAACAGGCACTTAGAAGCCAGTTGTCTGAAAGACCTCAGGACTCCTTGGTTGAGCATTCAAGTAATCCAAAACAGGATGAAATACTGTTTTCTCTGTCTTCCATTTGTGCCTAGCTCTCTACTTAGCTCAGGCATTTGCTTGGCTCACCCTATTTGAGAATTCAAAAATAAGTCATTGTTCTGAGGCAGGACAGAAAGACAGGAAAAAAAATAAAGGATGTGAGTAGGGAGTGAAACCTAGGGTATAGATTCAACACAGATGATAAACTCAAGACTGACTCCAGAGACAATGTTCAATTTCTCAAAGGTATCTCACACAAAGTTGCTCAAAACAGCAAAGAGCATGTGATCAATTAGGGGCCAGAACATTTGTGACCTTTGAGTTCAATGATATTAACACTCCTCTCTTCTCCCAATAAACCTACAGAATTACTTTACAATTTCATTTATGAAAGGAATTTTGTTAAGATAGGATAAAAATAAACCAGCTCATATATTTTTACTTCATTTAAAAATGTTGATTAATGTTTTAAAATTCTGAAAATTATATCCTTTGGGCAATGCAATTTAGAGGAACACAGAATGTAGCCATTGCAAAGACAACTAACTAAAACTTTCCCTCTTAGGATGCCCACACTTTCACTGCTGTGTGCACTGCCCCCTGTGCTTTCTTGTCAGGTTAGCACCTTGATGAAAGTGTCAACCATCCCTTAGTTCTACCTCATAAACTAGCTAACTTTGTTTCCAATCAACTTATCTTGAAGTTCTTTTCTGCTCTGAGTTAAGGGCCTAGCTTTACTTGAGTGGAGGGCCCTAAGTGGGACACTGCTAAGTGCCAGAGGCAGTGCTGGTTTATGTCCTCCCACTGCTGCTGACAGTCTTAAGGCTGCAGCACCTTGGATTCCAGGAAGAGCAAAACACCAGAAGACAAACAGTCTCCTCAGGCGAGGGCCTTTGTCCATGGAGAGAAGCTTCATGTGGGAACAGAATTATCATTTTGGAAACAAACTGCTCCTCTCCTTTAATGATAATAATGAGACTGAGAATTTGTCTGATCTCCTTGCAGGATTATGGCTGAGACAATAATAAGCTAGTGATAAGCTGAGATATGTCTTCACTAGAATTACTTAAATTCATGTGAGCATTAACCTCAAATTAAACCTGAAGTTTATATCAGCATCCTGATGATTGACTTTGGATAACTGGGCCATTCTCTCTGTTCCTCTTCCCTGAGTTGATCCATCAATAAACTTCCTCTTTCTCTACTTTTCTCCACTAAACAATTATCTAATTGATATATCAGAATAGCTAGGCACCCTACTCTGTTGGAACTTTTGGAAACCCAGGATTTTGTTCCAAAAAGTGTAAAAGTTACTAAAAATTTACATGAATACACGATTTTTAAAAATGCAAGCTTTTAACTGCTTAACAATTTTCTAGTTGATCATTTGCATGAACATTTATATAATTAAGAGGAGAATAAAGACGAGGTTACAGAGATGCATGCATGGCAAGAACCAACCAGAGATATGTGCATGGCATTGCAGCTATGCATACAATAAAGAGATTATTAGTACTTTCATGTTGCAAAGAGGGAAGCTGACATTTTCAAGGCCAGGAAACTTGACAAATTACCTTCTTGGTGCTAGAATATGATCTTCAGAAATATTTAGAGAGATCCATTTTAAAAGCTAGTTAAAGTTTGGTAGACATGAATCACAAAGGGCTTGGAGACCTACTTTTTTATTTTAGTGCGGATTTGGAGAACTATATTTTAAAAGGTCTCCAGGTGGTATAGATGTTTTCACAAGTATACAGATGGCAAACAGCACATAACTTCAGATTTGTCGTGTAGAGAGGCTGGTTCTTTCATAATACTGAATTTCTAGGACACTGTGACTGCTCCCTCATTTCCCATCATTTTAAAAAGTTGTTTAACAATTCATAATTTATATAATGAATTTTAGTTACTTCTACCCCTATTCCTCTCTTCCTCAGAAATCCTTATTCCCAAGAAATTTCCCTTTAGCTCTCATATCTTCTTTTGTGTGTGGGAGCAGGGAGTGGACACCAAGTTTATTTTCTTTCTTGAGAGTAAGTGGAAGGTTAGAGGCTATGTGAAACCGTTTACACAGCAGATTTATCATCTGTCTTAAGCAGTTCCTCCACTGTTCCTCATACATGAACAACTCCCTAAATCCTGTTGCAAAAAGAATGCTACCTTCAAGGCAGAATCGCAGCTCACAATGATGAGGCAGGAAACTTCCAGGTCTGATTCAGCCTTGGACTTTTGATACGTGTAATATATGCAATGCACAGCATGTTATGTGATCTGGAGTTGATCATATATGTACCATCTGTTCTCAAGAAGACCGATCGTCTCTATCTTACCATCTTTTTCTATCATGCTTCCTTCTTTCTACGTCATCATAATTCATGGTTACAAAATCAAAACTATTAGTATATGCTTGTTTTAACACACACACAAACACATATGCATGAGCACACACACACAAACACACACACACATGTACACACTTTCTTTAATTGTGACTTGTCAGAAAAAATATCCACATTAATTCTATTTTCTGGTTCTTTCCTCAATTTCCCTCCCTCCTTCTCTATGCAAATTAAAATATGGTAGTTTCTATCCCCCATGAGGAGATAAACTTATCATAAAGATTAATTCCAACCATGCTATGAACTGCCTATTATAAACTATTAAGTTACTATTCCTAGATGGACTGCCCTCAGTAATTCTCATGTACAAATGTCCTGTGCTATAAATATGGTATGCATTTATCAACCAGTGGAACTTTTCAAATATCCTAAAGCCAACATAATAAGCACCCAGCTCCTTATCTGCTCAATTCCATAGAACTTTAGTATTTTCTAATTTTCATGGATTCTGTTCTTCCCAGACTAGAAATAACAAAGTTTATGATTTCTCTGACTCACCCTGTACAGTTTCACCTAGTTTATATTTCTGCATAAATTTGGGGCTATTTTAATGTACCTTTTCTGCACATTTTCACTCATAGTTTCCCCCTCCTTCATCTGGTTAGATAACTAACCCATGAATCCAAATGCGAATATGTAAATTAAAAATTGCAATAGGCTTCTTTTCTTACTAACTGCAGCAAGACATTGGCCCAACTAGCTCTTGCTTAAACCAAGTCAGGAGAGAAACATTACAGCAATTCTTCTCAGCAAACATCTACTTTGCTATGGATATCTTGTTGTATCTTTTCCACTGTTCAGGTTGACAACAGGAAGTCAAAAGTTAAAATGACACCCAACCAAGAGTAAAGGGACTCAGAACTACAGTGAAGGGAGGAGAGAGATGCTGAGAGATAGTGGACATCAAGACAAACTTTTGTCATCATGGTACCCTATGCTGCAGAGTGAAAGCCAGGTGGGCTACAGGGCAGCAGAAGATCAATCACCAAGCTCTCTGCTTTACAGGTACCTCTATGTCCTAGGCTCCAACTGAGCCTCCTAATGAACCCTGCTCCTTTGGGTGTCTGCCTCCAAGTCGTTCAACAGAGCAGGCAGGTACTCTATCCTTTTTCTTTTACTGCCTGGAGATTTCTTCCCCAACTTCAACCATAGCCTCTTCCTGTACCCTACTTTCCACAACCCTTAGTCCCTCGGTCTTGTTTTTCTGTTTCTTCTCCTACTGTGTTCTTGACTAACAGCTTACCTGTGTAGCATCTGTCAGAGTATGCCTCTCCACAAAGGGTCTTGCTATACTTTACTAAGTCATGAGTGCAAAATTATACTTAGTATTTGCTGAATAAACTAACAGGTTTTGATGTGCTAATGCTGAAATCATGATTGTAGCGACAGAATATAGTTTGATGTTTTTCTATTCTAGGCCTAAAAATTGTGAATTCTGGTAGCATATCAGAAGGACTCTTGATATCATATCATCTCATTAAATGTTATATGAGCAGGATATGGCACAATACTAAAATGCATGGAGAAAGTAAAATCTATTTCTTTTCCATTCTCTAAGATTTCATCAGAGACAAGAAAGTCATGAAGACTTAGGAATTTGAATGAGGGGTAAAAAGGACATAAAATTGTTGAGAGTATAGCAGTGTGGCACACTGGGAGGAGTTGAGATAGAGGAAAATGATCATACTCTATTGTGTGAAAAAATGACAAAAATAAAAGAGGAGGAAGAGGTATAAAAGGAAGAAGAGAAAGTCAAGCCCAGTCCTAAGTCCTAGGCAGAGTACAGAAATTTAAAACAAGCTTTGCTTGTATTGATTTTACATAACTTTTATTGTTAAATGACAGAACTGCATATTAAATAAAGTATTTTCTCAAAATTGCATTTATATAAAGGTGGAAAGAATACAAAGAAAATAGAGAGGAGGAGAGGATGTAAAGAGGAGAGAAGGAAGGGAAAATAGAAGAGGGATGGGAAAATGGAACAGAAGAAGAAAGGACAAAAGGCAGGGAGAGAGGGGCAGGGAAGAAAGGAGCTGGTTTATATGGTCCATAGATTCTGAAAACAGAAAAAGAATGAAAAGGCCCATCTTTTAGCCACACAGGCAAATATACCAGCCCATCCCTGGAATACAGGGAGCATGTCTTTCAACTACTCATCTCTGCTCTTGGTAGCAATTCAGGCCTCAGCTGGAATGCACAGTGAGTGCCCTTTCCTCAAGATATGTGCTCTAGAAAACTCCCTGAGTGACAGCCCTGTGTTGGCAAACCTATTCACAGGAAGAAAGGCTTCAATCTTCTAGTCTCTACTGAGTTTGAGATTGCTAGTGGTAAGAGCTGAATACACTCTTGTGAATTCTGGGAGCATCCCCAGAAGGGCTCTAGAGAATGTGAAGTCATTATGCTGATGTGCAGCAATGTGAGCTCCAGTACTAATTAGCTTGTATGTGCTGTCCATTATGTAATCTGTGTCTACCTGACCTCAATTTGCCTTCAGGATACATCATAGGAACTTCCTAGTTGTCAAGCTCCCGGGAGGCAGTACACTTGACTCCATCTTAGCACAGAGCACTTGATCTTCATTTAAAAAAGTGCTCAGATATATTTGAACTGTAAACAAACAAGAAATGAACAACAAAAATAAAACAATAAAACAAACCCTTCTTTAATTTTCCATTGTGTATTTGAATGTTTGAATTCATTTTTTTAAAGAAAAAGTAAATAAAAAGACCATTGGGATACTTGATAGATAGAATAAAACTAATGTGTACCACTACCACCAAGGGCAAACTGTACAGTTATTTTTCCTTCAGCTCTGAAATTTTTATTCTTTAATATACATGAAGAAAACACAAAATAATACCTATTCTGCTACACTTGACCCTTTAGTTATCCTTGCAAAATAGAATTTCAAAGAAAAATTGAAACACATTAATCTTTATTTAGTAATCTGACTTTCCCATTAAATGCATTAAAAGGGATTCTTACAAATGACCATGGGTTACTTTCAGTAGTCAGCATCCTTCCTGGACAGTTTAAAGTTGCTTGGTTCATTGAGCATAATTTAGTCACTGGGATTATTTTTCATTTTGCTTAGCCACAGGCCTTCAAATAACACATCCAGGCATGTCCATGGAGAATGTCTTTGTGAGGAAGGTCCAGTGAGTCAAGAAGTCACAGAACACACAGAGATTTTAACTGCCTCATAGGATGTCTTAGTGAACGACTTTTAAGAGCACACGCAATGTCTTTTTCCATTGTTCAATTTGCAATAATTTCCCTTAAGAACATAGCCTAAAACATAAGCCATTTTTCCAAATCTGTTCTTTAAGGGATTGATTCTAATGCTTTGATTTATTTCAGCTCCCCAAAAGCCTCAATTCCAGACTTGAGGGTCCCTGTTTCCAGGTGGCTTTGATTGATAATAAAGAATTGCCATATAGCCAATGGATGGGCAGAAAGATGGAAGATGGAGATGGGACTTTTAAATAGTGTAGGCAAGGGGAACAGAGAGAGGACAGATGGAGAATCATCATGATGTGGAGGGAGAAGGATCAGATTTATGAGCTGTAGGAGAGAAAGAATCCTACAATGTAAGTAGAAAGGGCATACAGCCCTGGGGGTGGAGGTAGGGGCTGCCCAGAAGGTAACTGGGCAGCAAAGATAAAATATAGATTTAGAAGGTGTTAAGCCAGGAATACCAGAGAGAAATGTGTGCTAGCTGTATGGAGGATTAGAAATGCCCAACCATTGAGCAAGTCAAAGGATAACAAAATTGTCTGTCATGTGTGTCTTTCATTTGAGAATCCCACAGCTCTTGGGCCAGTGTGTAAGTGCAACCCACTGAGAGCCAGAAGCGTTTAACTAATTCACCATTGCAGTGTCCTCTACCAAACTTGAACAAAATCTAATATATGTTAAAAGAGTTAGTTTTGAAAGAATGGGGGGTATTAATTAAAAACAAAAATAAACCAAGTAGCAATTTGTACTAGGCATATGGGAAGGTGGCTGAACTGGCCAATGCCTATCTCTCCTTTACCCAGCTTCCATGCAACCTTGACTTCAGACCACAAACATTCTAAGCATTCTCTCAGTGGATATTATTTGCAAAGGGCTTAACTGATGTTCTGAAATGATCATCTACCTAACTCTCTATTCAGTGTATAGAAAACACCTATGTCTTTCAAGATCCTTTTGAACACTAGTATCTTAGGAAGCTCATAACTATTAGACACCCCCAATGGAGGAGTTGGAAAAGGGACTGAAGGAGCTGAAGGGGTATTGCAGCCCCACAGAGGGAGCCACAGTGTCAACTGGCCAGACACCCTGGAACTCCTGGAAACTGGATCACCAACCAAAGAGTACACAGGTAGGGACCCATGGCTCCAGCTGCATACGTGGCAGAGGATGGCCTTGTTGGACATCAGGAGAGGAACCTGAGTGTACTCAGTGCCCCAGTGTAGGGGAATGCCAGGGCAGGAGTATGGATGTGGGGGGGGGGCACCCGCATAGAGGCAGGGAAAGGGGGAATGGTATAGGGGTTTCTGCAAAGGAGAAAACATTTGAAATGTTAATTAAGAAGATATCCAATAAAAAATATGATAGGCACTGTAGTCGTCTCTGAAGGATTTTCTCATTAACTTGAATCAGCTATCAAGAGGTAGATGTTGTTACTCCCATTTTACAGATGTTATATTTTCGGAATTCAAAAGTCACAGCTTCAGGCTACTGAAGAGGGAGTGGGATGGGACTCTTTTCACTGTTGAATTTTCTAAACCATGATATTAATACTTTCTACCAATTTGTCTACTTAATAATATTCTCAACTTTCTACATTACGATATTTGCTTTCTAGATTTGATTATGGCTTTGGAATGCTATTACCAATCAGATTTATATTAATTTCATGATTGAGTCATTGTATTAGGGAGCTGTTGGTTACTCGCAAGGTATGTGTGCCACTGCTGCATCCTTGTGCCTATCATGCCATGGGGGTTGTTGTTTTCATTCATAGGTGTACTTTTAAAGAAATGTGTTTCTAAGTTATCAAAAACTCTCATCTCTTCTCTTCTGGGCAAATTGAGATGGTGCAGCCATATTGCTCAGTCTGTGGTTGAATGTGGAAGAGGAGGGAATCCCCCAAGTCTCTGAGACACCAAGAGAAAAGAGACAGAGTCACTTGATTCAGCCTTTCAGGTATGTGATACAATACTTTTCTATTTATGGAGTTGGGATAATATTTAATTCTTCTCCATCTCTTCTGCCTCTTTTTCTTCATCTTAACAATTATCTTCTGCCATTTCTTCCTTTGGAGACTTGAAATTTATAAAAATAAGATAATTTAGATAATCTTAAAATAACAGCACAATTTTTACCTCTAGCTTCCCATTCCCTCCCCTCCTCATTCCTTCTGTCCTCTCTGCATTATCATTTCTGCCCCCTTTCTCATTGTCCCCTGCTTAACCTCTCATTTCTATGATTTGGATATACAGTAATCAAATCCAGCTTTTACAAATATAGACACATGTGTGAGCATAGTATACTGGATATGCTTACTAGTTCCTACCAAAGGTATTGGCTACTTCACTCTATTTCTACCATTAATCCATTGCTTTATACAAAAGTTTTATTACTTTTATTTTATATATTTTATATATAAATATATATATATATATATACATATTGTTAATGCACCATATGCTGATATATTACCATACACCATTTTATAGTATTTTGTAGTATTCTATGTCTTTTTACCTTACATACCTCTGAAATGAGTTTTATACAAATGTCTCACTGTGAATGTGACATATGAATTAAAGGACTGTGTCGCTCTTATACAGATAATGTTCGTATTTTTATTCAGTACTGATCGTTTTTCATTGAGGATTGCTCCTTCAATCCAAATTACCATAAAAGTAGATAGACATGCTTATTTACTCTCATTTCTAACTTTATTAATGTTTTCTGATATGATTCTTGAGAACTGTATTTAGATTGACTCCTTTGCACAGCTGAGGATATTCATGAAAGTAAGTACCTACATATATTATTAATAATATCTATTTCAGAGGATTTTCACGAATTATTTGAAAACTATAATATGTAAAAATTATTGAGAAAATGAATTAACTTTTCTTGTAGTGATTGCTATCAATATTTGTCTCACTGTTGTTAGCCATTAATCTATTTCTGTGACTTTCTTGTTCTAATGATTTCTCCAAATTTCTACTAGGCTTCCAGCCATGTTCATATATTATATTTAGCTATGCTGCCTGTTAAATGAAGCAAATATTATCTTCAAATCACTCAAGAAGTTCAAAACCAGATCTATTAAATAAAGAGTTACAAAACTGCATGTAGGGAAGGCTTAGCTTTTCTTCTTGCAAGTTTTTCTTTCTCCCAAGAGGGAAGTAAAAACTTTTCTATCATTTTAAACTGACATGTGTTTTTCTGTGTTTTTACTTCTTCATGTTTTTACTTTTTCAGAGTTATACATTTGGTCCTCTAATCTATCTGGATTTCAGAAATGAGATAGAGGTAAAATTGCGGTTTTATGATTTTCAATATCATGTTCCTATTTTTCTGATACCATTGCTGCAAAAATTTCATTATTTACTCTACCAATGTGTGGTACACCATATCATAAAATAGTTTCCCTTTATATATCCTACCCTAGGCCATCTATGTCCATTTTATTCCATTATCTGTCATTGGGTTCTTATGTTAGTGGAATACAGCTTTTCTTATAACTGTGGCTTATAAAAGGTGTTTATATCTAGTATCAAGTAATTTTTGTTTTGTTTTGTTTTGTTTTGTTAAGGCTGGTCATGAACTTAATATATAGCCAAAGATGCCTGTGACCTCCTGATCATCCCCCTGACATCCCTGCCTCTACCCCTGACTTGGGGCATGATGGGTATGTGCCATTACACTCTGTTTTTCGTATAGTTTCTTGAAAGCTGTCATCTTTTTCCTACTAAAAGGATGATAATATTTATGCTAAAATTCTGAAATTTTTTATTAGAGATTTTCTTTATTTACATTTCAAATGTTATCCCCTGTCCTGGTTTCCCTCCAGAAACCCCCTATCCCATCCCCCTCCTCTTGCTTACCATCCACCCACCCCTGCTTCCATGTGCTAGCATTGCCCTACACTGGGGCATTGAGTCTTCAGAGGACCAAGGGCCTCTTAGCAGCGACTTTCCTATTTGCATTTTAGTTTCTACTTGGACTACTAGCAAATTTGTTAATGCACCAGGGAAAGAAGGCTTACTGACAGGCTTTAATTATTTCAAATAAATGTTTTCTATACACAACAAAACCTTCTTAGCAGTTGGTGAGAAATTGATTTGGTAATTTGCTAGTCCATAATATTCATAAAATTAATTTTAAAACTTATGACACAACAAGCTATGGAGTATTTCTACTGATTCCATTGGTTCCATTAGTCTTCCTGTGACAATGATCTTGTCATTGTTCCATCTGTCACAGTTTGTGCTCATTCACAGGATGATCTGGAATATAATTAGAAGTTTAAGTTATCTGTTAGAGAATCAATACTGATGAAAGCAAAAGAGAATCAGCAGGGTGTGGTTAACTGCTATACAGAACAACAAAGTCTCACCTATCTCAGCAAGGAATCGAAAAGCTGACTACTTCTCTTTAGTAAAGCAACTAGGGATGAATGAAACAGCCAGGCTGTAACACACAATTTGTTCAATAAACAGAAAACAGGTAATCCAAGAAGAATATGACATCAGGTGAGGAGGGTCTGTGTGTGTGTGTGCCCATTTGTGTATGTATGTGTGCCTGTGTGAGTGCATACATTGATGCACAGAAGGATAGTAAGAAATCTGTTAATTATCAATAATCTCAACAAGCATCAGTGTAATATTTCTGAGCATAAAGGGAAAATGTCCAAAGTTTTCTCATTAAATTAAATGTGGTATTTGCTGTAGCCTTTGCTGCATGAACTTTGTCAAGATAAGAGGCTACCTCCTATTTCTACTTTTCTAAAGGTTTGTTTTGTTAATAATAACCATGTGTTGAACTTTTATAAGCAACTTGAGAGTTCTTCTATTTTCTCTTACAAAAAAAAAATGGTGTCATACGTTTGTTGACTCAGGTCATTCTGCCTCTGTGATGATCCGACCTTGAAGGTGATGTACACAACAATTACTCTTGGGCAAATATTATTACATTTAGTATTTTCACATCTCTAAATTTTGTCTATGTTATTTTCTAGATTTACTTTTTTCTTTTACTTGTCCAGATTGCAGTCTTTTTATTATTTTGTTAACAATCTTCATTTGTGCTTGAAATTTTCATACAGCTCAATCATAAAATTATATACATTTAACTTTTCATAATTGCAAGTTATGACTTACTTTACGTTTTATAGATCAGTAATGATGTATATATATTTTAAATAGAAACATTTGTTTCTTTTATAGATTACATTAGATATTTGAATGATATATTTGTGCAGTGGATTTTACATTATAAATAAACTTTAGATATTTGGAAGGCAAGGTTCATATGACCTTGATCAATTGCCACAATTTTTCCCATAACTACTGAAGGAAAGCAGGCATGGCTGCCTTACAGAACTGAAGAAAATGATATGTGTCCACAATCTTCAAGAGCTGAAATTGACCTAAATTAACTGTGCTTTAGTATACAAGTCTTATCCTAGAAAATATACATGTTTTCAAACAAATTCGGAGATCTGAAACGATTACATCAAATTAATTCTGGAAAAGTGATTTTCTCAGTCTTAGTAGGAAGGCAAATTCTGGGCATTTCTTTTTATGTTATCATCCATGACATCATGTAAAACATTAAATTAAATTTTCTGCTATATGTGCACCTTGTGTATAAACATTCTGGTTACTCATAATTTTTGCTTGTAAACATACTTCAATGTTTCCAAGCATAACCCACCTTTACTTACTGGCTTGTTCATTTTGTTATTTTTATATATTTTATGCATAATTAAAGTTTTAGTCTGATATAAGATCTAGAAATTTTCATCTTCAGGTTGTGTTTCTCTTAGACATTTATCAGTAGTTTCTTCAGCATGATAAACTATATATATATGTATATGCATATATATCAGAATAATTGTCTGTACTTATTAATTTGAAATTCAGTATGTATTTGTATATTTAAAGTAAATTTATTGACTTCATTATTCAAGTTGTGTTCTCTCCATTGTATTTTCTTTTTCTAGATCTAACAGTATATGTCTACAGACTACAGCTAAAATTTCTGATTTATCTACTTCTAATAGTTTTATCAATTTTTATTTTATCTGATTTGAGCCTTCATCAGGATATATATATATATATATATATATATATATATATATATATATATGACTTTGATTTATCACTCTATTGCTTTTTTGAGCATATGACAGTAAATACATGTTGTTACATATATATGTATATATACATATATATGTGTGTATATATGTGTATATATGTATGTATATATATGTATGTGTATATATGTGTATATATGTATATATGTGTATAGGTATGTATATGTATATATAGAGAGAACACATATCACCTTAATATTGTCAGAATCATTTTATTTGGATTTACTTCATATTTTTCATTCTTTGATATCTACTGTATATATATCTTATTTTACTTATTTACTAGCTTATTTGTTTATTTTTGATACACGGACTCATGATGCAACTTAAGCCGGTTTTGAACTCATGATCCTTAGTTTTCTGCCTCCTTGGCATGTTATCATGCTAAATATGTGTCACATTTAGCATATTGAAATATTCCATCTGTCATCTATTCAAATATCATATAGCCAAAAGTCACACTGACTTACAGCCCATGGATTCAGACGTTTTTAAAATCTGTTGCTTCCCCCCCCCCTTATTCAGGAGAAAACCTGACATTTTACATGTCTATACATATATAAAGAAGAAATGACATGAGCAAACCTCCAGTGCAATCCGGAAGCACTGCTGAGATACTTCCAGCGAGATAAAAGCACACCACTACTGCTCAGTGAGATGCCTCCAGGGAGATACAATACTGTTCCTGCCCATTGAGATTCCTCCAGTGGGATACAGAAGCACTGCTCCTGCCCAGTGAGATGCCTCCGGTGGGATACAGAAGCACTGCTCCTGCTCGCTGAGATGATTCCAGGGACATACTTAAGCACTGTTCCTGCCCAGTGAGATGCCTCCGGTGGGATACAGCAGCCCAGTGACATACCTCTTGCATCACACAGAAGCACTGTTCCTGCTCAGTGAGATGCCTCCAGTGGGATACAGAAGCACTGTTCCTGCTCAGCTCTGCTCTGATTATTTGTTTTACTTCATGCTGTTTTATAAAGTTATTATATCTATATATGTACAAATGTTGTACATATAGAGGATGTGGAGAAAGAGGAACACTCCTCCACTGCTGGTGGGAATGCGAGTTGGTACAACCACTCTGAAACAGTCTGGCGGTTCCTCAGAAAACTGGGCACGTCAAGTCCGGAGGACCCTGCTATACCACTCCTGGGCATATACCTAGAGGATTCCCCAGCATGTAATAAGGATATGTGCTCCACTATGTTCAAAGCAGCCCTATTTATAATAGCCACAAGCTGGAAAGAATCCAAGTATCCCTCAACGGAGGAATGGATACAAAAAATGTGGTATATGTACACAATGGAGTACTATTCAGCCATTAGAAACAATGAATTCATGACATTCTTAGACAAATGGATGGAGCTGGAGAACATCATACTAATTGAGGTAACACAGTCTCAAAAGATCAATCATGGTATGCACTTACTAATAAATGGATATTAGCCTAGAAAATTGGAATACCCAAAACATAATCCACACATCAAATGATGTCCAAGAAGAATGGAGGAGTGGCCCCTGGTTATGGAAAGACTCAGTGTAACAATATAGGGCAATACCAGAACAGGGAAGTGGGAAGGAGTGGATGGGGGAACAGGCGGAGGGAGGAGTGCTTATGGGACTTTCGGGGAGTGGGAAGCCAGAAAAGGGGAAATCATTTGAAATGTAAATAAAAAATATATCAAATAAAAAAAAAGAATACCCCCATCTGCTCATATATTTTCATGCTTAGCCATCAGGAGTGGCACAATTTGAAGCATGGAGATGTTGGAGTATATGTGGCCCTTTTGGAAAAAATATGTCATTGGACTGGGCTTTGCCATCTCAAACCCTAAGCCAGGTCCCGTGTCTTCTCTGTTTGCTGCCTGTCTATCTGTCAGTATTACTCTCAGCTACTTCTCCAGGCCCATGTCTGCCTGCTTGCAGTCATGCTCCTTGTTATGATAGTAACAAACTAAGCCTCCAGTGCTGTAAGCAATCCCCAATTAAATGTGTCCCTTTATGACAGTTGTCATGATCATGGGGTCTCTTCACAGCAGTGGAATAGTGACTAAGACATGTATGGATTCATTTGCTTTTGGCCTGATAGCTTCTTTTACCATATTAAAATACTTATTGTTCAGTGAGTTTGCAGAAACAAACTATTTTAGTTTTTGCATATCTAGTTTTTGTGTACCTTGATTTTGGTTTTACTTTTAAAAGATAAGTTTTCTAGTTATATAGGTTTTGTCATATGTTAGCAACTATCTATCTCAGAATTTGAACATGGCATACTCTGTGTTTTGGTCTCCATTTTTTCTTATGAGGAGTCAGCTATAGGACTTGCCACGGCCTTCCTCATTTGTATGGACTCGGCTTTCACTCAGTGCTGTAAAATACACTCATTGTCTTTTCAGAAGCTCTACTATCAAGTTTCTGGGTGAGGATGTCTTTATATTTATCCTACTTGAGAAAAAGTTCTGAGCATCACCTCTGTTAATTGGAGGTGAGGGCAGTGCTAGCTTCTCATGACCAGTACTCCTCCTTCACTAGCAGGGGCATGATTAGTAGGAGAGTACGGTATAAATCCTCTCTGATCGCCACTCTTTACCTCCCAGAGCAGAACAAGCTTAGCCAACAAATAGGAAAAAGGGCAACCAAGCTCTAGTGTTCTGTACCTATCACACCTGATAAAGCTAGACATTATGAGTTCAGTGGCAGAAGTCGGACCTTGAACTGTGAATCACAATGCTATTAGCTTCTGAAACTTGGTGAGAGGAATGATGAGACGTGATGGTGCCCTGACCCTCTTCTCAACTCTCCTGTTGTCTGATTGGGAGATGGTGAAATAAAAAGCTGCAGCGCAGTGGCTATCAGCCTCAGTCAGGAGAATGTAGCTAGAAAAGAAGCAGATGTTTCATTTCCTACATGGATTTAAGACAAATTCCATAGATCCAACTGGATCTCTATATGGTGGTGGTAATTCGATGATAGCTAGCCATATATAGATGCACATATAAATAAATAGAAAATTTAGGTAGATAGATAAATGATTGATAGACAGACAGATAGATAGATAGATAGATAGATAGATAGATAGATAGATAGACAGATAGATAGATAGATGATAGATTTTGATAGACAGGCAGACAGGTAGGGAGACAGACAGACAGACAGACAGAGATATATGACAGGGTTATAAATTATAGGATTTTTCCCTGAAGAACACCCTCTAAGAAACCCAATTCTTTTTTTTTTTTTTTTCTTTTTTTTTTTATTCGATATAATTTATTTACATTTCAAATGATTTCCCCTCTTCTAGCCCCCCCCCCCATTCCCCGAAAGTCCCGTACGCCCCCTTCTCTTCCCCTGTCCTCCCACCCACCCCTTCCCACTTCCCCGTTCTGGTTTTGCTGAATACTGTTTCACTGAGTCTTTCCAGAACCAGGGGCCACTCCTCCTTTCTTCTTGTACCTCATTTGATGTGTGGATTATGTTTTGGGTATTCCAGTTTTCTAGGTTAATATCCACTTATTAGTGAGTGCATACCATGATTCACCTTTTGAGTCTGGGTTACCTCACTTAGTATGATGTTCTCTAGCTCCATCCATTTGCCTAAGAATTTCATGAATTCATTGTTTCTAATGGCTGAATAGTACTCCATTGTGTAGATATACCACATTTTTTGCATCCACTCTTCTGTTGAGGGATACCTGGGTTCTTTCCAGCATCTGGCAATTACAAATAGGGCTGCTATGAACATAGTAGAACATGTATCCTTATTACATGGTGGGGAGTCTTCTGGGTATATGCCCAGGAGTGGTATAGCAGAATCTTCTGGAAGTGAGGTGCCCAGTTTTCGGAGGAACCGCCAGACTGATTTCCAGAGTGGTTGTACCAATTTGCAACCCCACCAGCAGTGGAGGAGTGTTCCTCTTTCTCCACACCCTCTCCAACACCTGCTGTCTCCTGAATTTTTAATCTTAGCCATTCTGACTGGTGTAAGATGAAATCTTAGGGTTGTTTTGATTTGCATTTCCCTAATGACTAATGAAGTTGAGCATTTTTTAAGATGCTTCTCCGCCATCCGAAGTTCTTCAGGGGAGAATTCTTTGTTTAACTCTGTACCCCATTTTTTAATAGGGTTGTTTGGTTTTCTGGAGTCTAACTTCTTGAGTTCTTTATATATATTGGATATTAGCCCTCTGTCTGATGTAGGATTGGTGAAGATCTTTTCCCAATTTGTTGGTTGCCGATTTGTCCTCTTGATGGTGTTCTTTGCCTTACAGAAACTTTGTAATTTTATGAGGTCCCATTTGTCAATTCTTGCTCTTAGAGCATACGCTATTGGTGTTCTGTTCAGGAACTTTCTCCCTGTACCGATGTCCTCAAGGGTCTTCCCCAGTTTTTTTTCTATTAGCTTCAGAGTGTCTGGCTTTATGTGGAGGTCCTTGATCCATTTGGATTTGAGCTTAGTACAAGGAGACAAGGATGGATCAATTCGCATTCTTCTGCATGCTGACCTCCAGTTGAACCAGCACCATTTGTTGAAAAGGCTATCTTTTTTCCATTGGATGTTTTCAGCCTCTTTGTCGAGGATCAAGTGGCCATAGGTGTGTGGGTTCATTTCTGGATCTTCAATCCTGTTCCATTGATCCTCCTGCCTGTCACTGTACCAATACCATGCAGTTTTTAGCACTATTGCTTTGTAGTATTGCTTGAGGTCAGGGATACTGATTCCCCCAGATTTCCTTTTGTTGCTGAGAATAGTTTTAGCTATCCTGGGTTTTTTGTTGTTCCAGATGAATTTGATAATTGCTCTTTCTAACTCTGTGAAGAATTGAGTTGGGATTTTGATGGGTATTGCATTGAATCTGTATAGTACTTTAGGCAAAATGGCCATTTTAACTATATTGATTCTACCGATCCATGAGCATGGGAGGTTTTCCCATTTTTTGAGGTCTTCTTCCATTTCCTTCTTCAGAGTCTTGAAGTTCTTGTCATACAGATCTTTCACATGTTTGGTAAGAGTCACCCCAAGATACTTTATACTGTTTGTGGCTATTGTGAAGGGGGTCATTTCCCTAATTTCTTTCTCAGCCTGCTTATCCTTTGAGTATAGGAAGGCCACTGATTTGCTTGAGTTGACTTTATAACCTGCCACTTTGCTGAAGTTGTTTATCAGCTGTAGGAGCTCTCTAGTGGAGTTCTTTGGGTCACTTAGGTAGACGATCATGTCGTCTGCAAATAATGATAGTTTGACTTCTTCCTTTCCAATTTGTATCCCTTTGATCTCCTTATGTTGTCGAATTGCCCGAGCTAGTACCTCAAGTACAATATTGAAAAGATAAGGAGAAAGGGGGCAGCCTTGTCTGGTCCCTGATTTCAGTGGGATTGCTTCAAATTTCTCTCCATTTAGTTTGATGCTGGCTACCGGTTTGCTGTATATTGCTTTTACTATGTTTAGGTATGGGCCTTGAATTCCTGTTCTCTCCAAGACTTTAAGCATGAAGGGATGCTGAATTTTGTCAAATGCTTTTTCAGCATCCAATGAAATGACCATGTGGTTTTGTTCTTTGAGTTTGTTTATGTAGTGGATTGTATTGATGGATTTCCGTATATTGAACCAACCCTGCATTCCCGGGATAAAGCCTACTTGATCATGGTGGATGATCGTTTTGATGTGTTCTTTGATTCGGTTGGCAAGAATTTTATTGAGTATTTTTGCATCGATGTTCATAAGGGAAATTGGTCTGAAGTTCTCTTTCTTTGTTGGATCTTTGTGTGGCTTTGGTATCAGCGTAATTGTGGCTTCGTAGAAGGAATTGGGTAGTGTTCCTTCTGTTTCTATTTTGTGGAATAGTTTGAAGAGTATTGGTGTTAACTCTTCTTTGAAGGTCTGGTAGAATTCTGCACTGAAGCCATCTGGTCCTGTGCTTTTTTTGGTTGGAAGACTTTCTATGACTCCTTCTATTTCTTTAGGCATTATGGGACTGTTTAGATGGTCTAGTTGGTCCTGATTTAATTTTGGTATTTGGTATCTGTCAAGGAAATTGTCCATTTCCTCCAGATTCTCCAGTTGTGTTGAGTATAGGCTCTTGTAGTAGGATCTGATGATTTTTTGGATTTCCTCAGTTTCCGTTGTTATATCTCCCTTTTCATTTCTAAGTTTGTTAATTTGGATACTTTCTCTGTGCCCTTTGGTCATTCTGGCTAAGGGTTTATCTATCTTGTTGATTTTCTCAAAGAACCAGCTCCTGGTATTGTTGATTTTTTGTATGGTTCTCTTTGTTTCTACTTGATTGATTTCGGCCCTGAGTTTGATGATTTCCTGCCTTCTACTCCTCCTGGGCGAAATAGCTTCTTTTTGTTCCAGGGATTTCAGGTGTGTCATTAAGCTGGTAATGTATGCTCTCTCCATTTTCTTTTTGGAGGCACTCAGGGCTATGAGTTTTCCTCTTAGCACTGCTTTCATTGTGTCCCATAGATTTGGGTATGTTGTGTTTTCATTTTCATTGTGTTCTAAAAAGTCTTTAATTTCTTTCTTTATTTCTTCCTTGACCAAGGTATCATTGAGTAGAGTATTGTTCAGTTTCCACGTGTATGTGGGCTTTCTGTTGTTCCTGTTGCTATTGAAGACCACTTTTACTCCATAGTGATCAGATAGGAGGCATGGGATTAGTTCGATCTTCTTATATTTGTTGAGGTCTGTCTTGTGACCAATTATATGGTCGATTTTGGAGAAGGTACCATGAGGTGCTGAGAAAAAGGTATATTCTTTTGTTTTAGGATAGAATGTTCTATATATATCTGTTAAATCTAATTGGTCCAAAGCTTCAATTAGTTTCATTGTGTCCCTGTTTAGTTTCTGTTTTCCTGATCGGTCCATTGAGGAAAGTGCAGTGTTGAAGTCACCCACAATTATTGTGTTAGGTGCAATGTGTGCTTTGAGCCTTAATAAAGTTTCTTTTACGAAAGAGGGTGCCCTTGCATTTGGGGCATAGATGTTCAGGATTGACAGTTCTTCTTTTTGTATTTTTCCTTTGACCAGCAAGAAGTGTCCCTCAGGGTCTCTTTTGATGACTTTGGGTTGAAAGTCAATTTTATCTGATATTAAAATGGCTACTCCAGCTTGTTTCCTGAGACCATTTGCTTGTAAAATTGTCTTCCAGCCTTTTACTCTAAGGTAGTGTTTGTCTTTGACCCTGAGGTGTGTTTCCTGTAAGCAGCAAAATGTAGGGTCCTATTTACGTATCCATTCAGTTAGTCTGTGTCTTTTTATTGGGGCATTAAGTCCATTGATGTTAAGAGATATTAAGGAATAGTGATTGTTACTTCCTATCATTTTTGAGGTTATTTTTTAAATTTGAATGCTTAACTTCTTTTGGGTTTGATGAAAGGTTACTATCTTGCTTTTTCCAGGGTGAAGTTTCCCTCCTTGTATTGGTGTTGTCCTCCTATTATCCTTTTTAGGGCCGGGTTTGTGGATAGATATTGGGTAAACTTGGTTTTGTCATGAAATATCTTAGTTTCTCCAT
Organism: Apodemus sylvaticus; assembly: GCF_947179515.1. Lineage (NCBI taxonomy): Eukaryota > Metazoa > Chordata > Mammalia > Rodentia > Muridae > Apodemus > Apodemus sylvaticus. Next base: position 137,490,131 of record NC_067477.1, on the reverse strand, counting down.
CTATGGTGATTGAGAGTTTTGCTGGATATAGTAGTTTTGGTTGGCATTTGTGTTCTCTTAGAGTCTGCATGAGATCTGCCCAGGACCTTCTAGCCTTCATAGTCTCAGGTGAAAAGTCTGCTGTGATTCTGATAGGTCTTCCTTTATATGTTACTTGGCCTTTTTCTCTTACTGCCTTTAGTATTCTTTCTTTGTTTAGAACATTTGGTGTTTTGATTATTATGTGACGGGAAGTATTTCTGTTCTGGTCCAGTCTGTTTGGAGTTCTGTAGGCTTCTTGTATATTCATGGGCATCTCTCTCTTTAGGTTAGGGAAGTTTTCTTCCATAATTTTATTGAAGATATTTGCTGGCCCTTTAAGTTGTAAATCTTCACTCTCATCTATGCCTATAATCCTTAGGTTTGGTCTTCTCATTGTGTCCTGGATTTCCTGGATATTTTGGGTTACAAGCTTTTTGCATTTTGCATTTTCTTTAACTGTTGAGTCCATGGTTTCTATGGAATCTTCAGCATCTGAGATTCTTTCTTCTATCTCTTGTATTCTGTTGTTGATATTTGCATCTCTGTCCCCTGATTTCTTCCCAAGGCTTTCTATCTCCAAAGTTGTCTCCCTTTGAGTTTTCTTAGTTGTTTCTACTTCTGATTTTAGATCCTGGATGGTTTTGCTTAGCTCCTTCACTTGCATGTTTGTGTTTTCCTGTAATTCTTTAAGAGATTTTTGTGTTTCCTCTTTCATGAGCTCAGCCTGTTGACCAAAGTTCTCCTGTATTTCTTTAAGAGATTTTTGTGTTTCGTCTTTCATGACCTCAGCCTGTTGAGCAAAGTTCTCCTGTATTTCTTTAAGTGTTTTTTGCATTTCCTCCTTGTTGGCTTTTGTATTCTCCTGGATTTCTTTCAATGATTTTTGTGTTTCCCTTGCAAGGGCTTCTAACTTTTGAACCATTTTCTCCTGAATTTCTTTATGTATGACCTTCATGTGTTCCTGTACCAGCATCATGACCAGTGATTTTAAATCCAAATCTTGTTTTACTGGTGTGATGGGGTATCCAGGACATGTTGGTAGAGGAGAATTGGGTTCAGATGTTGCCATATTGCCTTGATTTCTGTTAGTGACGTTCCTGCGTTTGCCTTTTGCCATCTAGATCTCACTGGTGTTAGTTTATCTTGTCAGTGCTGGACTCACCAGTGCAAGCTGCCCCTTCCCAGTTGGCCTCTGGTGCACAGCTTACCTCCTGCACTGCTTGTAGACAGTGTGCTGCTGCCCAGGCTGTTCAGATCCCAAAGCAGGCACCCGAAGGCTCCCGCTGGGGCCCGCTGGATTCACTGGAGCACACTGACTTCTCCCAGCTGGCCGCCCGGAAGCCCAGCTAGCCACTTGCAGGACTTGGAGATGTAATGCTGCCGCCCAGACTGATCTCAGTCTGTCCGATTCCTGGAGTACGGAACCAAGATGGATACTCCTTTCCTGACTGGTGGGAGGCCGAGTTCTGAAGTGGCCTCCGTGCAGGAAAGGCGCCGCACAACTGCAGCTGCTTGCTGCCCGGCTGGTCAGCGAAGGTCAGTGGTCGTGGGCGCAGGGCCTAACTGGTCCCTGTGACGCCTTGGCTCCACTGCTGATGGCCCTTCAGCTGGAGCAGCCACTGCTGCCACTGCCGCCGCCGCCGCCGCCCAAGAAACCCAATTCTTATAGCAGATTTTCTGAATTATCCTCTGATGTCATCTGAGACAGATTTTCAGCCTATTCTTCTAGTAAGTTGGTTAAGATGGTAACTTAACATTTAGTTTTAGCAATCCTTCCACATTTCCTGAGTATCTTCTGACTCCAGAGAATTTTAGTGTTTCTCAACTCTAAGACATATCTTTCTACGGGGCTCTCACCATCTTTTATAATTAATTGGATTTCTGTTTATAAATGAAAGGAGTAAGAGGAGGATAAGAATGGTGTGGAGTAGTACAAAGACGTACAGGTCCAGTTTCCATTCTGATAGGAACTTACTGCCCATAGCTGTAACAGACTTCCCACTTCTCTCTCCCATGGTAACTGTTAGACAGATGATGACCCACTTAAGTAGATAAAATAGAAAGGAAAGGGGAAGATTAGAACATTGATTCTATTAAATTCCCTGTATCCCCTCATATCGCAGTCTATTTTTCTAGTCCATTGTTTTCCTGATCCTTGGCTTCATTTCAGTTCCCAAGAACACATCCAAAGAACAAATCATCGTCCTTTGGCCTGAATAGGTTAAAAGAGTATACTGAAGACATGGTACGAGATGAGTGTTGTAATACCTGGGAAGACTACTAAGATAAAAATCACAATTTTAATCAAGCTTACTATTTGGTAGAGGATGAAGAAGTACAAGTCTTGGACTTATGTTTCTATTGATTTCAATGTTTCAGTAGATGAGCTCACAGAATCAAGGGTTAAACACATAATGATATGCATGGTTTCAGAGTACCAGTAAATGGAAGAAAGATCTATTGCTTTCCAACATTATTGCATTGATAACTAATGCAAAGGTAACTCTCTTATTCTGCTAGGTACTGCTGTACTTAAGTGTCTCCCAAAGCAATTGCTTTTTGTTTCTTCTTTTAATATCATACCATTAATCCCAATCTTCTGTTTGGAATAAGGTGGCATGTGTGAACCCAGACGGGCATTTTAACAGTTAAAAATCCCTCATTAAAGAGGCACATTCAAGATATGATTCATCTCTTTCTGGCATCATGCTTTTAAGCAGCAGAAAAATAACAATCTACAGGCAGAAAATTTTCAATAAAAGCTGCAGCTCTGATATTTTTAGTCACAATTCCATCCACATCAGCTGCAGATATGAATCTCATTGGAATAATGATAGCTACAAACCACAATTGTATAAAATTGATTTAAATTTTTGACAGTATGTCTACATTCTATAGCCAATTAAAAAGAGAGTTTTGTGGGCCATGGATGTGATCACGGTGAAGCAGTTATGCCTTCTCCCCAAAACTTACAATTAAGGACTTTATCCTCTACTGTTTTGCCTGTTCTTTACCCCAGCAAGCTTCGCAGTCCACTTGAATCAAGCCCATTTACTTGATGTATATGATGAAAACATAAAGTTGATTGAGAGACATGTGTTTGCTTGTGATTGTCATTGGAAATGAAATATTTTTGCACTCATAGGAGAATGAAACCTTTTCCATCAAAGCTTCTCATGTTTTTGAGCTTTTCTAGAATTATGAGAAATTCATGTAGTAGCAGAGTCTATTTCTCTGTCTCTGTCTCTGTCTGTCTCTCTGTCTGCCTCTCTGTCTCTCTGTCTCTCTCTCTCTGTCTCTCTCTCTCTCTCTCTCTCTCTCTCTCTCTCTCTCTCTCTCTCTCTCTCTCTCTGCCACAGTTTGTAAATGGGACCTAAGCCTTCTCTTTGGTCCAGCTCCTATGCTAGAAAACTAAGATTAATATCATTAGTTCTTCTTCATTCTGTGGATGACAGGAGGGTCAGACAAGGATGCCTTTGAATAATCAGGGTCCCTGGTGAGGTTCACCCTGCAGTCTCACTGTTTTCATTTCTTTTATGCTTCCTAGATGATTCATGACTAGGGAAATTCTCTATTTTCTGTGACTCAGTATCTTATGATCCACAACTGCCAAATAACTAATCACATGGTGTTTTTTTTTTCAGTATATCAATGAATTTCCTAGGGAATATTTTTAAATAGTCAAGAATGTACAAAATTACAATTTTAAGGATAAATATTAAAATACTGGTTTATAGCTAGGACTTATGCATTTTATGTGAAGTGCCATTAATTAGGTTAGTACCATTTTAGAGCCATTTTGTTAGCAAGGGAACCAGGGCATAGAGTGTAAATGAACCAGATGATGGTGAAGGTAGGATTTGGATCCAGCTGTCCAATCTCATTCTCCAAACAATGGATGGTAAAATGATTCAACGAGTCTTTTGGTTCTTAGGCATGGTCTTAAAACTATGAAAGCTAGTCCTTGAGATGAGACGTTCAGAACAGTTCCATCTCCGGGGTTTCTGAGCCTGGATTCTGAAGTGCGTTCAACTTGTGGAGAGCAAGCAAAGGCAATAAAGATAGGCTGTATCCTTTGGGAGTCCCTTGGAAACAATCTCTGAGAAACAACTTAAATGAAGGCTCTTCATGTCTGGTATTGGGATTTTCCTTAGGTAGTATTTGGCTCATGGAGGGAGGATTGTCAGCCCAGACTAGGTAAGCTCCTCTAAACTATATATGCATATTTAAGTATTATAGGTTTGGGGTTTTGTTTGTTTGTTTCTTGATATTGTTTTGTTTGTTTTTTAATATGTGACTGCTGAGCATCATGGATTGTATATAAAGTACTTTCTTGAAAGGTTTGTGTTTGGGGCTTGAATACAACTGATGACATCATTGTAGGAGGTCTCACAAGTTAGAAAGTAGGTCACTATGGACAGGTCCTTAGGCACAGCTTGTCCTTAAGACCCTCCTATAGCCTTCTTTTGCTTTCTGTCTACCATATGCCTGATGCTCTGCTTCCCCATAACTCCAGAAACAACACAGTGGACCAAGATACCCTGGACCCTCTGAAACTAGGGGCCAGACTATATACTTGTGCCAAGTTGTTTCTGTCAATGTGCGAGTCACAGCAATGCTGCAACTTACAATACATTGCTAACTGTAAAGTATGATAATATGGAGACCCGCCTACTGAGGTTGATCATCAGTTTTAAGTCACTAAGACATTGGCCCTCTATGGAGCTCAGCTACAAGGAAGAATTTTCTTACATTCCTGCCTGGTTTACTGAGTCCTTAAACTGTCAGTAAAAAAAACCCACAATGCATTTTTCTCGACTTTCTTCTCCCTGCCATTTGCCTAGGAGGGAAAACCCACAAGACTTTCAAAATACTTTTTTTTCATAATAAGATATAGATTTGAAATTTATATAGAGAATAGATGAGAGCAAAAAACTGTGCACTTCTTGCCTTGGCAACTTTCAGGGTGCTAAGAAATCACTGCTGCTTTTCTCTATAGGTCTGAGGATTGCCTCCTGGGATTTGCACGACATGTTTTGTCCCTGAGTTTCCTTACCATCATACTGGAGAGTGTGCCCAGACAAAGTCTCCAAACTACAAAATGTCTTAGAGCATACTGGTGGCTGTTCTTCTCTACAAGGAAGCCCATGGAGGGGATAGGGAGTGCTGATGTTTCAGTGTCCAAAAGCAGGTGAATATCTTGGAGTACTTAGTGCTCCAGAAAGAAGCAATGTGTCCAGGAATTGCCAAACTAAATGTACAAAACTGCACTTGCAGGACGTTAAGAGCATGCACATTTCTTCTGCTATCAAACCCCACCATACATGTTCAGACTAAAGTCTGGAATGGTTCTCCTTTTCCCACAAAAATGCCCTCTCCATGTTTCTCCAATATTTCAGTCAGATAAATTTTATTCAAACATTTTTTAGCCTTCCATTTGCAGTACAAATATTTTATCAGCTCCTCATCATGTGTAGAATAAAATTCTGAATTTGTTGGCATAACAGATAACTCCCATGTCTTCCTACTTATGAACTTTTCCTCCAGGACAGTAGATGTCAACTGGGGACAGTTTGTTCCTCAAAGGACACATGGATGCCATACATCTGATGACAAGCAGAATAATTGGTAGAGATTAGAGATACTGAAAGGTATGCCACAATTCCCAAAACAGTCTCATAACAATGAAGTGCAGAATATCAATAGTGCTGGAAGCTGAGACACTTTCGGGACTGGGAATTGGTTCTAGTTGCACCATGAAAACTTCAATGCTCCTTCTCTGATACTTTTACTGATAAATATACTCCTACTTCTATTTCTGCCACCTCCCAAAGTCTTTTGGGTAAAATGCACCCACTCTCCTCTGAAATTTTAAACTATGTTTGGGTCTCATTCATGTGTTGTTTTTATTATATCTTTTACTTTATCCACAGCATGATCCTCTTTTGAACTCTATGGAATCTATCTTCTCTGTCTTTTGCTTGCCCATTGCTTATATTATGGGTCCGTGCATATAATATGAGCTGAATAGCCGTGGTTCGACTGGATGAAAAAAGCAGTTCATTTTGACTGTAGCTCCCTTTATAGCCATGTCTCTCTGCTTGCTATATAATATGATCACTGCTGCCACAGTCACTGAATTCCTAATGTGTAGGCTCAAGTACAATATCTTTGTTTTAAGACAGTGACAGTTTTACCAAGCCCACGGCTCCGGGGAACATAATGGAATATTGGTGATCAGGTATGGCCCTGTCTTATTTGTCATGCCTCTTGGTCTGCTATTATCCCAAATGTGTGGCCATGTGGAACAAATCACCAATGTGAAGGACAAAGCAAAATTACCAAGAAAGAAAGCATGAAATGGTAAATGTTTTATTTAATCTAGAATGATATGGAAATGTCTCATCTGATGCCAGCCTGCTGTTTTAAACAACCTCAGTCTCATTATTCAGAGCCACTCACATTAATGTATCTTTGCAGGGGAAAGCTTGCTAAGTAGGCTGAGAGAGCACATTAGTGCAATTGTGTCTGTCCTAGTCACTGCCTCTCATGCACATAAATGGCTCAATTTAATTTAATTTACCAAACATGCATAGAGCACCTAGTATATAAAGTGAACATATGCTTGTTGCCAGGCATCTGTCCTGTATGAAGAGATGTAAATATCCATATGCAAGTGAATGGTTATAAAAAATGGAGTTTTGAGGGCACTCTAGGAAAGCAAATGAACGTTCCTTTTAAGATCATTGCTAAGGGAGAACTAGGAATGTTTTGTTTTTCTAACAATAGTTTTATATGCATTACCATTCTATTGTTGCTCCCACAGATTATCACAGCCCAATGGCTCCCAGAAGCAGAAATGTATTGTTTGATACTCTTATGAGTAACGAGTCTCACTAACTTGACCCAAAGGTGTCATTGAGAATACACTACTGCTCACAAGTTACAGTCTCTTCCTTTGGCTTTTTCACTTGGTAAGCTTCACATATCTCTTGTCTTATGGTCCTCTCTTTACATCCTCAGGGTCCTCAGTGTTAGATCAAATCCTGATTCACCATCCATTATCCTTTCCCATATCTAAGGACCATTGTGATTTGATTTGACCTACTGAATAAGTCCAGGATAATTTACCCCACCAAAATGGCTCTGAACTTAATTACCTTTCCAATACTTCCCTTCCCAAATTCCAAACAGAAAAATGTGAGCATCTCTAAAAGGACATTATTATTCTCTCTACAAGACAACCCAAAACTTAACACACTAGTCTAAAGAACATAACTTGGTGAATTTTATATGCATACACACCTATAATTGCCACTAAGAAGAAGATATAGAATACAGCACTCATAGTTTTTGGAACTCCCTGCACACTGTTCATTCTCTTATGCACTTATGCAAAGAAAATCAGAGTTGTTCTTTTATTTGTCTATCTTTAAAATTTTATGTAAATGGAATAAAACAATTGCATTAGTTCTATTTGGAAGTACTTTTCTTTATAGTATATTTGTGAGCATCATTTTCCTTCTATAGGAATAATTATAATTTTTGTTGCTTTGGTCCATTTTATCTCATGAACATTCTATTTCATTAGTTTGATGCACTTTGAAAAAGCTTACAGCATGCATCTACCATGAACTTGTTTTTGCATACCTGTTGATCCCTGTGTATATGTATGCCAACAGGTGGATCCTGTGAGGTTTTCCTAGAGCACGTGGACTAATTGACACAATTCTGGGCCTCAGTAAGTGCCTCAGTTGCCATGTTTTCTCATCAATGTTATATCATACCTGCATATTTAACATTTTAGATTTTGGGGAGGGGGACTTGCATATTCCTAGTTATTAATAATATTGAGCAAATTTGACTCACTGTTTGATTTGTTTTTTCTTTTGACATTGCATATGGCTATGTAGCCTAGGCTGACTGTGATGAACTGCCTCAGACTCGTGAATGGCAGGAGTAAACTCATGCACTAACACACTCATTATTTCAAGCACATTTTTCTATGCTTGCCTGATATGTGTATTGTCTTAATATCTTTTGACCATTTTACTTTTAGTTTATTTTTGTGTTTCATTAAAAATAATTTACATATTTTGAAGAGGTTTTTTTGTCAGATGAATCTACTATAGCATGTTTCCTATTTCTGATAGACTGCTTATTCAATTTATTCATAACAATTTTTTATGAACAAAGATCTTGTTATTAATGAAGACCATTTTAACCATCTTTGTAGTGAATGTTTTAGTATTCTAGCTTAAATGTTGTTGCCTATTTCAATGGAATGAAATTGTTCTCCTGGGTCATCCAGGTGCTTTTTAGTTGCATTCTCATTTAGGGCTAAGGCTCATGACAATTCTTCTTATGGATGGTATAGCATAAGGTCAAGTACATTTTTTCCCTTATGGAAAAAGCATGTAACAAAGAACCACATATTGAAAAAAAAACTACTGCAGGGAGAAACCAAGATATTCCATGATAAAATGAAATTTTCACAATATCTTTCCACAAACCCAGTCCTACAAAGGATAATAGGTAGAATACACCAAAACAAGGAGGAAAACTACACCCTGGATAAAGCAAGATAGTAAACTTCTTTCATGAAACCAAAAAGAAGATAACCACTCAAATATAAAAATAACATCAAAAATAACAGGAACTAATAATCACTATTACTTAATATCTGTTAATATCAATGGACTTAATTCCCCCAATAAAAAGGCATAGACTAACAGACTGGACACATAAACAGGACCCTACATTTTGCTGCTTACAAGAAACACACCTCAGTGTCAAAGACAAACACTACCTCAGAGTAAAAGACTAGAAAACAATTTTACAAGCAAATGGTATTAAGAAACAAGCCGGAGTAGCCATTCTAGTATCAGATAAAATTGACTTTCAATCTAAGGTCATCAAAAGAGACACAGAAGGACACTTCTTACTGGTGAAAGAAAAAATCCACCAAGAAGAACTCTCCATTCTGAACATCTATGCTCCAAATGCAAGGGCACACTCATTCATAAAAGAAACTTTACTAAAGCTCAAAGCACACATTGTACCTAACACAATAATTGTGGGCTACTTCAACACTCCACTCTCCTCAATAGACAGATCAAGAAAACAGAAACTAAACAGGGACACAGTGAAACTAAATGAAGCACTGGACCAATTGGATTTAACTGATATATATATATATATATATAAAGAGAGAAAATTTCATCATAAAGCAAAAGAATATACCTTTTCTTCATCACCTTATGGTACCTTCTCCAACAATGACCATATAATTGGTCACAAGACAGACCTCAACAAATATAAGAAGATCAAAATAATCCCATGCCTCCTATCAGATTACTATGGAATAAGAGTGGTCTTCAATAGGAACAAAAACAACAGAAAGCCCACATACACATGAAGGCTGAACAATACTCAATTATTCCTTGGCCAAAGAAGAAATAAAGAAAGTAATCAAAGACTTTTTAGAATTTAAGGAAAATGAAGACACAACATACCCAAATTTATGGGAGACAATGAAAGCAGTGCTAAGAGGAAAACACATAGCCTTGAGGGCCTCCAAAAAGAAACTGGAGAGAGCATACACCAGCAGTTTATTGGCACACCTGAAAACTCTGGAACAAAAAAGAAGCTAATACACCCAGGAGGAGTAGAAGACAGGAAATCATCAAACCCAGGGCTGAAATCAATCAAGTGTAAACAAAGAGAACCATACAAAGAATCAACCAAACCAGGAGCTGGTTCTTTGAGAAAATCAACAAGATAGATAAACCCTTAACCAGACTAACCAAAGGGCACAGAGATGATATTCAAATTAACAAAATTAGAAATGAAAAGGGAGATATAACAACAGAATCTGAGGAAATTCAAAAAATCAACAGATCCTACTACAAAACTCTATGTGCAACACAACTGGAAAATCTGGAGGAAATGAGGAAATGGACAATTTCCTAGAAAGATACCAAGTACCAAAATTAAATCAGGACCAAATAGATCATATAAACAGTCCTATAATTCCTAAAGAAATAGAAGGGGTCATAGAAAGTCTCCCAACCAAAAAAAAGCACAGAACCAGATGGTTTTATTGCAGAATTCTATCAGACCTTCAAAGAGGACCTAACACCAATACTCTTCAAATTATTCCACAAAATAGAAACAGAAGGAACACTACCCAACTCATTCTACAAAGCCACAATTATACTGATACCAGAACCACACAAAGATCCAACAAAGAAGAAGAACTACAGGCCAATATCCCTTATAAATATTGATGCAAAAATACTCAATAAAATTCTTGCCAATAGAATCCAAGAACACATCAAAACAATCATTCACCATGATCAAGTAAGCTTTATCCCAGGGATGCCAGGATGGTTGAATATAAGGAAATCCATCAATGCAATCCACTACATAAACAATCTCAAAGAAAAAAAACACATGGTCATTTCATTAGATGCTGAAAAATCATTTGACAAAATTCAGCATCCTTTCATGCTAAAAGTCTTAGAAAGAACAGGAATTCAAGGCCCATACCTAAACATAGTTAAAACAATATACAGCAAACGGGTAGCGAACATCAAACTAAATGGAGAGAAACTTGAAGCAATCCCACTAAAATCGGGGACGAGACAAGGCTGCCCTCTCTCTCCATAGCTTTTCAATATAGTATTTGAGGCACTAGATAGAGCAATTAGAAAACATAAAGAGTTCAAGTGGATACAAATTGGAAAGGAAGAAGTAAAACTGTCACTATTTGCAGATGTCATGATAGTATACTTAAGTAACCCAAAAAACTCTACCAGAGAACTCCTACAGCTGATAAACAACTTCAGCAAAGTGACTGGTTATAAAATCAACTCAAGCAAACCAGTAGCCTTCCTATACTTAAAGGATAAGCAGGCTGAGAAAGAAATTAGGGACACCCTTCACAAGAGCCACAAACAACATAAAGTATGTTGGGGTGACTCTAACCAAACAAGTGAAAGATCTGTATGAAAAGAACTTCCGGTCTCTGAATAAAGAAATCGAAGAAGACCTCAGAAAATGGAAAAATCTTCCATGCTCAAGGATTGGCAGGATTAATATAGTAAAAATGGCCATCTTGCCAAAAAGCAATCTGCAAATTCAATGCAATGCCCATCAAAATCCTAACTCAGTTCTTCATAGAGTTAGAACGAGCAATTCTCAAATTCATCTGGAATAACAAAAAACCCAGGATAGCTAAAACTATTCTCAACAGTAAAAGAACTTCTGGGGGAATCAGTATCCCAGTCCTCAAGCAGTACTACAGAGTAATAGTGTTAAAAACTGTATGGTTTTCATATAGTGACAGGCAGGTAGATAAATGGAATAGGATTGAAGACCCAGAAATAAACCCACACACCTATGTTCACGTGATCTTTAACATAGGAGCTGAAAACATCCAGTGGAAAAAAGATAGCCTTTTCAACAAATGGTGCTGGCTCAACTGGAAGTCAGCATTCAGAAGAATGCAAATTGATCCATTCTTATCTCCGCGTACTAAGCTCAACTTCAAGTGGATCAAGGACCTCCACCTAAAACCAGACACATTGAAACTAATAGAAAAGAAACTGGGGAAGACCCTTGAGGATGTGGGCACAGGGGAAAAGTTCCTGAACAGAACACCAATAACTTTTGCTCTAAGATCAAGAATTGACAAATGGGACCTCATAAAATTACAAAGTTTCCATAAGGCAAAAGACACTGTCAAGCGGACAAAACGGCAACCAACACATTTGAAAGGATCTTCACCAACACTATATCTGACAGAGGGCTAATATCCAATATATACAAAGAACTCAAGAAGGTAGTCTCCAGAGAGCCAAATAACCCTATTAAAAATGGGGTACAGAGATAAACAAAGAATTTTCACCTGAAGAATTTTGAATGGCTGAGAAGCACCTTAAAAATGTTCAGCATCACTAGTCATTAGGAAAATGCAACCCTGAGATTTCACCTTACACCAGTCAAAATGGCTAAGATTAAAAACTCAGGAGACAGCAGGTGTTGGAGAGGATGTGGAGAAAGAGGAACACTCCTCCACTGTTGGTGGGAATGCAAGTTAGTACAACCACTCTGGAAATCAGTCTGGTGGTTCCTCAGAAAACTGGACAAACATTTCGGAGGACCCTGCAATACCACTCCTAGGCACATACCCAGAGTATTTCCCGGAATGCAATAAGGACACATGTTCCACTATGTTCATAGCAGCCCTATTTATAATAGCCAGAAGCTGGAAAGAACCCAGATGTCCCTCAATGGAGGAATAGATACAGAAAATATGGTATATTTACACAATGGAATACTACTCAGCAATAAAAAACCAAGAATTCATGAAATTTTTAGGCACATTTTTGGAACTGGAAAATATCATCCTGAGTGAAGTAACCCAATCACAAAAGAACACACATGGAATGCACTCAGTGATAAGTGGGAATTAGCTCAGAATCTCTGAGTACCCAAGACACAATTCACATATTAAATGACTCCCAAGAAGAAGGAAGGAGAGTTCCCTGGTCCTGGAAAGGCTTGATCAAGCATTGTAGGGGAATACCATAACAGAGAAGTAGGAGAGGGTTGATGAGAGAATTGGTGGAGGGAAGAGGCCTTATGGGACTTTTGGGTAGGGGGGAACTGGGAAAGGGAAAATCATTTGGAATGTAAACAAAGAATATAGAAAATAAAAAGTTATTTAAAAAATGAAAAAAAACCTGTTTTCTTTCCATGTTATCTGGACAGCTGCTAAGTATCAGACAACTATACACATGTAAACATAATTTTTGAGAGTCTACACTGCTCTCTTGGTATTTTCTCCATCCTTGAGTCAAATAATACTGACTGTAAGTTCAAACATAGAATTCCCTCATAGGTATTCTGACTATAATTCCTACACTAGTTGGAACAACTAATAGGTTTTTATACTATTATAATCATTTGATACATTGTGAAAATAACCTTATGCATCAATATTTCTACTTGAAGTTTTTGAGGAAAGCAATTTTGCTACATTGCAGTCACTCTGAACCCAATAAATGTTCAGTACTGATTGATTACCTACAGCTGTGAAGGTTTTCAACTAAGACCTGAATAGCAACACAGTAGGTATATTTAAAGGCCAGAAAGTTACAGAAAGAAAGATAGTAAAGCTGAATATCTTTTAGGAAAAGCAAATACAGATTTTGTGATTAGACTTGAAGACTGAGGAAAATATAGAGATATAATATTGGCTTTGAAGAAATATTATTCTGCATGACCACAGTTAAAGTACTTAATCTTTTGTGTTGTGTTGACCTATCTATAAAATGATTGTATAATAGTGCTTCAACTTTATGGGACTACTGAGAAACTAAATTAAAAAGACATTCAAAGAGGAAATGCTTGCTGTGAAAAGACTTTATCTGGAACGCAATTCTCTTCTAAAAATATGCAACCAGAAGTCAACACTCCTATTGTGCAATTGTTATTGATATATATGGTGACTATTCTGAGATCATGTAAAAGAGAACATTTTAGTTTAGCAGCAAGAATAAAAAAAAATCTTCAGTACAGATATGGTGTTAAGTATATTGTACTACCCATTAACTGAAAATCAGTCCTCAAATCACTTCATAGAAATATATAGCAACTGTCAACTAGAAGTCACTCTTCATTAATTTGGTCAAGGAAGTAAATGTTTATAATAGCTAAAAATTGTCTGGAAAGTTCTTGAATATTCTCTTGAATCTGTCTGCTTTAATTAGGTACACTCATGTTCAGAATCAAAGGCAAGTAGGCAAGGGGTAATTAGAAAAAGTACAATCTAAGAAACACTTGAGGACATAAGAAAAATCAAAAGTTTTCTTACGAGTTTGCTTACCTGGAAAAGAAACAGTTCTACAAGGAAAGAAATACAGAATATATACCTCTTTTCCTTTCAGTCTCTTAATTTATATTTAATATCACTTTTCCTCATTACACACACTCATGAACCCAACAGCTGTTATTCAATAAATGGGTGAATAAATGAAAATTTGATATTTATTTTGAGTTCCTAAAGTCCTGACTATCCCAGTCTTTTCCATTGGGATAGGCCATCTTTTATTTATTTATTCACATACCAGATCTTTCTAAAACATGAAGTCCCTCAGAGTAGACACTGATGTTTAGGAAACAACTTATGTTTTTTAAATTTTCTATATTCTTCGTTTACATTCCAAATGATTTCCCTTTTCCCGGTTCCCCACTCCCGATAAGTCCCATAAGCCCTCTTCCCTCCACCCATTCCCCAATCAACCCCCATTCATTTCTCTGTCCTGGTACTCCCCTACAATGCTGGATCAAGCCTTTCCAGGACCAGGGACCTCTCCTTCTTTCCTCTTGGGAAATATTCAATATGTCAATTGTGTCTTGAGAATTCAGAGCTTCTGGGCTAATTAATATCCAATTATCAATGACTGTATTCCATGTATTCTTTTGTGATTGGGTTACCTCACTTAGGATGATATTTTCCAGTTCCAAAAATGTGCCTAAAAGTTTTATGAATTCATTGTTTTTAATTGCTGAGAAGTATTCCATTGTATAAATATACCACATTTTCTGTATCCATTCCTCCATTGAGGGACATCTGAGTTCTTTCTAGCTTCTGGCTATTATAAATAAGGCTGCTATGAACATAGTGGAACATGTGTCCTTATTGAATGCCTGGTAATCCTCTGGATATATGCCCAGGAGTGGTATAACAGAGTCCTCCAGATGTGTCATGCCCAGTTTTCTGAGAAACCGCCAGACTGATTTCCAGAGTGGTTGTACCAGCTTGCAATCTCACCAGCAGTGGAGGAGTGTTCCTCTTTCTCCGCATCCTTGCCAACACCTGCTGTCTCCAGAGTTCTTAATCTTAGCCATTCTGACTAGTGTGAGGTGAAATCTCATGGTTGTTTTGATTTGAATTTCCCTAATGATTAATGATGTTGAACATTTCATAAGGTGCTTCTCAGCCATTCGAAATTTTTCAGGTGAAAATTCTTTGTTTAACTCTGTACCCCATTTTTAATAGGCTTATTTGACTCTCTGGAGTCTACCTTCTTGAGGTCTTTGTATATATTGGATATTATCCCTCTGTCGGATATAGGATTGGTGAAGATCTTTTCCCAATTTGTTGGCGGCTGTTTTGTCCTTTTGACAATGTCTTTTGCCTTACAGAAACTTTGTAATTTTATGAGGACCCATTTGTCAATTCTTGATCTTAGAGCATAAGTTATTGGTGTTCTGTTCAGGAACTTTTCCCCTGTTCCCATGTCCTCAAGGGTTTTCCCCAGTTTCTTTTCTATTAGTTTCAGTGTGTCTGGTTTTATGTGGAGGTTCTTGATCCACTTGGAGTTGAGCTTAGTACAAGGAGATAAGAATGGATCGATTTGCATTCTTCTGCTTGCTGACCTCCAGTTGAACCAGAACCATTTTTTGAAAAGGTTATCTTTTTTCTACTGGATGGTTTTAGCTCCTTTGTCAAAGATCATGTGATCATAGGTATGTGGATTTATTTCTGGGCCTTTAATTCTATTCCATTGATCTACATGTCTGTCACTGTACCAATACCATGCAGTTTTTAACACTATTGCTCTATTGCTCTGTAGTACTGCTTGAGGTCTGGGATACTGGTTCCCCCAGAAGTTCTTTTACTGTTGAGAATAGTTTTAGCTATCCTGGGTTTTTTTAATTCCAGATTAATTTGAGAATTGCTCTTTCTAACTTTATAAAAACTGAGTTGGGATTTTGATGGGAATTGCATTGAATCTGTATGCTGCTTTTGGCAATATGACCATTTTTATTAATCCTGCCAATCCATGAGCATGGAAGATTTTTCCATTTTCTGAGGTCTTCTTCAATTTCCTTCTTCAGAGACCTGAAGTTCTTTTCATACAGATCTGTCACTTGTTTGGCTAGAGTCACCCCAAGATACTTTACATTGTTTGTGGCTATTGTGAAAGGTGTCATTTCTCTAATTTCTTTCTCAACCTGCTTAAGGGATAATTGGTCACTAATCATGGTTGTGTGTGTGTGTGTGTGTGTGTGTGTGTGTGTGTGTGTGTGTGTGTGTGTGTTTCAAGAAAGGGTTTCTCTGTGTAGCCCTGACTGTCCTGGAACTCACTCTGTAGACCAGACTGCCCTCAAACTCAGAAATCTGCCTGCCTCTGCCTCACAAGTGCTGGGATTAAACAAGTATGCCACCACCACCTGGCTAGGAGACACTTTAAATACACAATTTACCTAATCCTGATTGATTTATGCCAATAACCTCACTAAGATCCAGAAAAGCTTTACCCACTATGAAGTTTAAAGAAAATTCAGGCCCTTAAAAAGAGTTCTCATAAGCACTTTGTATTTCACAGTGAATTTTTCACACCAGTTAAAATGGGGTTTGGAAAGAAGAAAGGAATCTCTTAAAGTAGAAAATCTATGAAGGAACTGGAAACAGAATCTGTGTTGGCCATCATACACAGTTCAGCTTGGTATCCTGAAGAATGAGTTCTGAGCTCAACCTGTACTTATGCAAATAAAATACAGATGCTATATAATTTTCACTATCTTCCTTATGACAAAAGCCTTTTTTCATTGTATATCCTATCTATTGTGATACATAACAGATCCTTATAAGCCATCTGTTTTCTTAACATTAGCCAAAATGTCAAATTTGTCTCAGCAGAGGACTCCTACTGGCAGCATGTTACCACAGATTCATGAACTATGCTAGATGGTCTTCCTTGATAAGCAAAACCTCATTCAAGAACTGACAAAATTCAAAGAACAAATGTTTGCTATGAAATAAGTAGAAGAGAATATTCTTGAATGAGGATAGAATGAGTTCAGTTGAGACTAAGCAAAATAATCTGAGAGAGCTAAATGTTCGTTTTTCAAATTGTCATTTCCACAGACACAGCTAATCATGGCTTAATGAACAGCAGTTAGATAAGACCATGTGGAGGTGAACGTAGATTTCCTGTGATGCTGTTGTCTTTTACATTCACGTGGAGTTTCAGTTAGTTAGAGGGCATGGGGTAATGGGTGGGGCCTGTGTTCTTTTTCCAACTAGTCCTGGAGGAACTAAATATTGAAGTTCTCTCTGATGACAGGAGAGGCATAGAAAACAAAACCACCCCTTAGGAAGCATCTGCTGTTTGCCTTGTGCCATATAAAATATTTCATGTACTTCTTACAATTGATTAAAGACCATCTATTATTACTTTCCTAGCATAGATACTAAAGCTATGAGTCTAAGAGACTAATAATTATTTCAGGCTCATAACATCAGAGTTACAAAAATAGCTAAATCTTCCCTTGTATTGCAACAGCACTCTGACTCTCAGAGGGAATTAAAAAGGAAGGCATATTTTAGAAATCTAGACCAGTACAATACCATAGCCATTGGCCACCTGTGGCTTCTAAGCATTTAAAAAGTAGCTACTTCTGAGATGTAATACAAGGATAAAATCTACACTAGATGTCAAAGATGAATAGATTTAAGGAAAGTAAGTTAGACATATTTTCTAAAATAGACTCTTAAAATAGAACCCACCTATGGCTTTTTCCTTTGATTATGTATCTATTAAATTTTCTGTCTCTCGTTTGAAACTCACATTTTGTTTCTATTGGACAGCACTTTGATCAGTTAAGCCTCGTGGCAGTTACTAGCAACTACATGTGAAAGCAAGAACAGTGTGTTGGATCTTTGAGGTGAATGAAAACATTATTTCCTAACAAGTGCTCTCTCCCCAAGTAATGCTGGCATTGTCTGGAGACATCATGGTCTGTCATAGGGGTGTCATGACTGAGATAGGGGTGCTATTAGTCCTCAGTGTGGAGAATCTAAGGATGGTACAATGAATCCTACAATGCACAGGAAAGCTCCACAACAGAATTTTAATGCCTCAAATATTAGAAAAGCCTATACAGAGAAAGTCTGTGTTTAAGGTGTAGCAGATTAGAACACACAGGTGGCAGACTCTATTGTTCTCTATTGAGAGCTGAGTGAAGAGTCTTGAAAGGCAGTTTGTGATTTAGGCATCAAGATATGGATTTACATGCTAGAATCGAGGCACAGTATAAGGACTGTATCTCCAAAGCAAACTCTATCAGTCTGTTTATAAGAACTTGGGCATAATTCTGGGGCACATTATCATCTGGGGCACAGCATCTTCCAGAGCCCAGCTCCACCCCACACCAATGCCATTCATCCCATTCAGTGGAGGAGAGGACTCCTTGAGCCAAGAATTAGAGAACAGCCAAGGCCAGGGCTCTGGTCAGGCTTTCTGCTCTGGAGAAAAGCACACAGAGGCTTGGAGCCAGGCAAAGCCAGACAAACCTAACAAATGACATTGACCACGTGATTTTTTTTCTGCATAATTTTCCACTGAAACTGTTGACCCAGTGTCAGGCTCCAGCACTTGCTTGTGTCAGGCCTCAGAACATAGTCTTTTCAACTAAATAATGCAAATTGAATTCATGAAGAGAATTAGATGTATGGGGTTAAGCCAGCATTTTCTAGAAATGCTTTATGATTTTCAATAGTGATTTTTTTCACATCTTAGAATGCAAGTCAAAGAGACAGCTATGCTTCTGTTGAAGGCTGACTTTCAGTAGGATAATTTGAAACCTCTGATGTGTGCATATTAAACTAGAGCAGGCTTTACACCACAGAACAAAAGGATTAAATCCACATCTTTTCCTGAGATTCAGCTTTAGCTGAAAACAGCATTTTTCCTCTTCCCCTTATAATGATGTTTCTCTCACACTTTGGGTACTGGTCAATTACAGGACACCTCTATATCTCTAAAAGGGATGGGATACTACTCTCTACTTACTGAAGCAGTATGAAAACTAATGAACAAAACCCACACAAAGCACTCCAGTCCTGCGTTACACAGTCACAGTGTGCATGACACAAATAACACAGGGAAAAGTCATTTGAACTGGGGCTGGGGTGTGGGGTACTTAAGTGGAACAAGTCCATCAGAGGAAGCAAGGATAGAACTGACTCGCCTACCCGAACAGGGAAACATTTTATAGAACTTTGAAAACCAAGACCAGTTTCTACTGGCATGTGGATAGAAAGACAGAGCAATGTAACAGAATAGAATTTCCAGAAATAAAACCAAATATATACAAGAACTCAATATATCATAAAGGTAACATTTTAAGAATAGTGTTGAAATCAACTATGTACCATCTGGAAACAGATAAAGTTAGATTCAACTTTATCCTTTTAAGATTTCCAATGAACTTCTTGATGAAGAAAAAAAGAACATTGCTTTCTCAATTCCCAGGCAACATTCAGTGGTTCAGATTCCTAATACGACACAAAAGAATAATAATGTAAATAACAGTTTATCAAATTAGTATTTCAAAAAAATGATGACCAAAAGAAGATAATTATAATAATATATGCCATACAGTCATTATTATAAATAAAAAAATGACAATAATTAAACAAAATAGCAAAATATATAAACAAACATCATGGAAGGAAATGTTAACAGCCCTTAAACAAGTTACAAGGTATTTAGTTGTATAAGGAAAAGAAAATTTAAATCTACACAAGGTACTTTTTATTATTCATTGTCAAATGAGCAGCAATGCAGCACCATAATCGTGTCCTCTGCTGGTGAGGGTAAAGACAGCACTCATGCCACGCTATGCTGATTAGAGGGTGGCATAGAGGGCTATGGAGACAGTGCTCATATCACAAATGCATTGCCTAACACAGCATCACAACATGTTAGCTTAAGACAACCAAAATCATCCCTTAAATTATGGAGACTGCAAGCCCCAAATCAAGGGATCACTGAACAAGCTCTGTGGAAGAAATCTGCCTTGTCTGTTGATAGCATCCCCCAGTTGCTGAAAACCTATGGCATCCCACCACGTGCTTCCAGTGTCACATGCATTCTTTTCTGTGTGTTGCTATACATATCTTCCTTTTTGCAAGGACAGTAGCCATTAGGTGAGTGCCCACCTCATGGAGGCATAGCCTCCTCTCCTTTATTGTGTTTCCAACAAAGGCCAATTCTGAAGGCCTCTCATTGAACTGGTTTTGAGTAGACATAGTTTCAATCACATCTAATGTTTCCTTGGACCACAGAACTTCATTTGGAGGGATTTCCTGTGCACGCACCCACATGCGTGTACACACACACACACACACACACACACACACACATATTTATCCACACAAGCTATTACACTCTTTCTGTAACAACAATTTATTAAGATCACTCAAAGCATTCACATATAAGGCCCAGCTAAACAACCCACAGCACGTCTGTGTAATAGAATGTGACCAGCAGGACAGAAATGCAAGAAAGATTTACTTCAGATGATAGCGCTGTTTTCACTTTTTAACTATGTGAATATATTACTAACCCAAACTATTCCGTTAAGATTTCCATGGAAACAATTAGAGCATAAGATGAAGGTTAGAGAGTGGGAATGCAGACACCCTCTCTGCAATTTTAATGCTGGTGTTTTTCTTCCAGAAAGTGTTAATGGAACATTTTCAAGGCAGAAGCAGGACTCAGAATCTTTCTTCAAATGATTCTCCCAGGGTCTGTTGGCTGAGCCTGGGAAGAATCACCTTACAATGGAGCAGAGTCTCAGCAAAGGGGCCAAAGCCTAGGGTCACAGCTCACATCTTGAAGACAGACATTGCCACAAATTGAAGCTTTGGTTTTTATTTCAAGATAGTGAAATGTTGGAAATGGTAAGTTAGAAAGGGTTAAATGTGGTAGCAGATTGAAAGGTTGGACCAAGGATATATCTCATTCTGACCATCAGATTGAAGCAGAAGCTCCTGGCCTGACTGTTTCTCTCTACTCGTGTTGTGCTCCCGGGATGATAAGAGTGGGTACAGGGGTGAACTTATCCACCGTGGAAGTCACCCAAAGATAATGCATAAACAGGTTATAAACTGGAGAAGACTTCTCTAATAACACATGTTACATAGAATTGACCCTCTAATATTATAAGTTAAAACAAAGTAATAATAGTAAAAATATAATCAGAATTCATACTAAAAATATCAGTTCTTAAATGTGGAACAAGAACCTTATTCATAAAGGAAAACAGTGAATATAAGAAGCAGTATAGGCTATTCAGGCTGAGTGTTGTGGAAATAGAATGGAAGGTGGGTATGGAGGAAGCAAGGCCATGTGGCAAGCCTGTGACAGATTTACCTCTCACGTGGCATCCTGGTATTTCTTGCACATATTTATACATTTGCCACATATGTTTTATTTCTATATGCCCCACACATCACTCTAAGCTCTGAGGGTATGGTAATGGCAGGAAAGAAAAGATCCTTCACATCTTGAGTTGCATTCAAGTTCCCTCATGCCTTCAGACTCTTGTTAGAGAGAAATATAGATAACAAACAAAAACATAAACAAGATTGAAATCTTATAATGCTCAGGGCTTTGCAAAGAATTGAGTTATGGTGAGGTGGGCCAGTGTGGTGGCTCAGCTGACAAAGAAACACTTGCCAAATTTTGTTTTATTTAGGGGGATACATGAATTTTCCTCTGTGTTTTATGTTTGTGTTACAGTACAGTATAGTCATATCCTCCACACAAATACATCAATATATAATTAAAAAATAAAGTGATATGAGAAAAATAATTTGGTCAGATAATGTATTCGAGGTATCAAGGAGAGCTTCCATGGCAAGGTAACATTTATTCTGAGATTTGAATGACAAGAGTGACCTGGTCTTGGGGACCAGTGGCAAAGGGAATAAAGTGTCCTGGGGGAAAGGACATATGCAAACTCTACTTGGTGGACTGCAAAAAGAAGCGAGTGTGTTGTAAGGTAGCTGGAGCATGGTCTCTAAGACCTAACGTGGAATGGATGAGAGATGGGAGATGGGAAAGCCACTGGGAAGCAAGTCATAGAGGCTTTGGAAGCCAGCAATAGGTGTCTGAAGTTCATTGTAAATATACATGCTGTGATGTGATCATGATTGTGTTTATAAATGCTCAGTCTAGACTAGATGCTGTGCAGTCAACAGCTAGCAATGAGACTGTACAGAAGAATCTGCAAGTTATTACATGAATATGCACAAGAAAGTGTTGTGCTATGGTTATGAAGATGGATAAGCACTGACCCACTTAATTATTCACATTTATAGTGGCCAGGGCTTGATCTTGTTAAAGGTCATGTATGAAAAAAAAGACAAAATCTTTGGGGGAAATGAGTTAATACTTGAGCCCAGCATTTAGATATCATCCTGTGTATTATTTACCCTGTGCCCCACCTTACGAGTCACAGACAGAATATTAGGCACATTTGTTTCTAACAAATGCTCTATTATTCAAAGTTATTGATCGGGCAATAGGGAACCCACTAACTTGCTGGGTAATATATGGGAAGAAAAGGATGGAAAGGAAGAAGGAAGAAAGGGGAGAGGAAGGGAGGGAGGGAGGAAACAAGGGAGAGAGGGAACAAGGGACAGAGAGAGAGGGAGGGAGGAAAATAGGTAGTGAGAGAGGGGGAGAAAAGGATGGAGGGAGGGGCAAAAGAAGGGAGGGAAAGTAGAAGGTAAGGAGGAAGAGAGGGTGAAACCAAGAGAGGAGAGAATAGCAAGAGCCCTACACTTGAAATGCTTTACAGCTGCAGAAACTGTATCACTGTACAGTGTGATCTCACTATAGTCTGGTAACTGGAAATCTGTATTTTAAGGACATTCGGCATATCCTTTTCAGAGAACCATCTGAACAGGTAGCATTTCTATTTCCCAGGAAGAAGATTAGGCATGCACTTGTTCTAATTTTCTCAGCCTCTGTGAGGTGCTGAGCAAACCCATCTCTGCCACATATTATGAATGATGTGCACATTATCACTCATGAAAATCTCAAAACCACTTTTGAGATAGTGGGATTTCACCAACCACATTAACCTCTAAAATGAAGGATAATGTTTACCTCTGAATAATGTGTGAAAAGGGAAATGAAAAGACCCTGCAAGGATATACAGGGTACAAACAAAATGTCAGTGATGTCATCCTAATGACTCCCTTGGTCTGGATGTTATTGTAGCAAAACCTTTGTGACAATGGATGAGAGAAAATAAATCTTACATTGGAAACACAAGTACACTTGATAAAGTAACATTAGGAATCAGCTCAGGGGAGCATACTGAAGTCATCTGTGGAGAAATCATCCCTGTCATGCCTGCCTCAACTTGAAGAGCATTCTGGAAGAAATAGAGATACTGTAAGCTGAAGACCAATCCTTATACGAATTATGCAATTGTTGTATAATCACTAAGAATTGTGACATCCTTAGTAATTAAAATTAATTCTAACATCAGCTGGCTGTGGTTGGTATGTAGACAATTTTACTTCTAAACAATAAAAACAGTTTTGAAAAGAATTCATCTATGTTAGTCCAAGTTCCCTAGAGGCTACAAAAGAAAACTAGTCATAGCTTGATGCTAAAAGTATTTAATTAGAGAAAGGATATCCTCAAACCAGATGTTCATCATTTACATACAAGATTCTAGAGGCAGTTCTACAAATTAAATGTGGCAAGCAATCACTGATATATTCTAGAGACAATTATTTTGGTAAAATAAATTAAACTTACAAATTAATCAAAACTGTAATGCTGGTAAGTTGACTAAATTCTCCACACATAAAATTGTTCCAGAAACTTAAAGCCTGTCAACATATCCTGTGACATAATGACCAGAGTTAAAGCTTTTTACCTACTTCCTACTGATGTGCCTATCTATGAAATACAGCACTCATTTATTTTATACTTTCTGGTGCCAAATAGCAAAACCATAAGCTGAGAAATGTTATTGAAACACGCTGTGGTGAAATTAAAGCAGGCAGGATGGAAGGATGTTCTAGAATCAAATTAAAATGCCCCGATGGAAGCAAGTTTATGCTGGAAAATGGAAGCAGAAAATGCTTCCATCACAATGTGAGAAGGCACAGCAGGAAGCAGGAGACATGGCCGTTCCAGCATCTTATCATGGGGGAAGTCTTTTCTGCACCACTATCTTCAGGAAACAAATGCTACTTACATGGCAAGGAATCTTTGGTCAAAAAAACAGGTTCCTCACTCATCTATGCATGTATGCTTGCCTGTAAAATTCAAGTTTCCTGAGAACCTTGTTGAGCCAAACCTTGTTGTTAACCCTCCACACTCAATATCATCTGTAACTTATCAGCTTCCATACCTCACTATTCAATTTTGAGAAACTGTACAAATCAATTAAATCCATTAAACATAGTCATAATCTTTTTCTATCTACAAGAAATGCAGGAACAGGGCGTGGAGCAGAGGCCATGAGAATGGACAGCCAATAACAAGCCCAACTTGAGACCCATCCCATAGACAAGCATCTGATGACATTAATGATGCTCTGTTATGCTTGCAGACAGGAGCCTATCATGGCTGTCCTCTGAAAGACTCCATACAGCAGCTGACTCCGACAATGCAGAAACCCACAGCTAAGCAGTGGATGGTGCTTGGGGGAAGAAATAAGGGTCCCAAATGGAATAGGAACTCCACAGGAAGACCAACACATTCAATTAACTTGGACCCTCGGAGGCTCTTGCAGACTGAAGTACTAATTAAAGAACATACATGGGCTGGACCTAGGCCCCTGGCACATGTGTAGCAGATATGTAGTTCGGGCTTCATGTGGATCGGAATAAGGAAGCAGGGCTGTCCCTGAAGCTGTTGCCTGTCTGTGTCGTATGTTTCCCTAACTCATCTGTCTTTTCTGGCCTCACAGGGTGAGGAAGCACCTAGCTCCTTGATTTGCAGGGGGTTGGGAGCTATATCCTAGAGAGGCTTCCACTCTCTTGAGGCAAAGGCAAAAGAGGGAGTAGAGAGGAACTGCGGGAGAGCAGAACAAGATGGGGGTCAGAGATAGAGATGTAAAGTGAATAAATTTTTTAACGAAAATTAGAATACCCACGACACAATTCGCATATCAAATGATGCCCAAGAAGTCAGAACAAAGTATGGATACTCTGGTCCTTCTTAGAAGGGGGAACAAAATACCCACAGAAGAAGATACAGAGACAAAGTGTGGAGCAGAGTCTGAGGGAAAGACCATTCAGAGACTGCCCCACTTAGGAATCCATTCCATATACAGTTAAAAAACCCAGACACTATTATCGATGCCCACAAGTGCTTGCTGACTGGAGCCGGTTATAGCTGTCACCTGAGAGGCTCTGCTAGTGCATGAGAAATACAGAGCGGGACACTCTCAGCCAGCCAGTGAACTGAGCACAGGGTCCCCAATGGAGGAGCTAGAGAAAGACCCAAGGAGCTGAAAGGGTTTGTAGTGCCAGAGGAGGAACAACAATATGAGGCACACAGTACTCCCAGAGCCCCCAGGGACAAAACCGTCAACCAAAGAGTATACATGGAGTAACCCATGGCTCCAGACACATAGGCAGCAGAGGATAGCCTTGTTGGGCATCAGAGGGAAGAGAGGCCCTTGGTCCTGGAAAGGTTCACTGCTGCAGTGTAGGGGAATACCAGGACAGTGCAGCGGGAGGAGTTTCATTGGGGAATAGGGGGAGGGGAGATAGTTTATGGGACTTTGGGGGGGACCAGGAAAGGGGACAATATTTGAAATGTAAGTAAAGAATATATCTAATAAAAAATTTAAAAAAAATTAAGTTATATAAATTCACAGCTTAATAAAACAGTAAAACTAAATCATCAAAACATAATTCTTTCTAGTTTATATTTTACTCTTATTGAAATGGGCCACTATAGGTGTACCTGCATTATAGAAATCGGTGGACACTGTAACCAGTCTTTGGTCTATGGCCTTGCTATAATCCTGACTTTTCAAAATGGTGGGGACAGTAATATTAATGCACATTTTTTCTTTTTATATTCGATATATTCTTTATTTACATTTCAAATGATTTCCCCTTTTGACCAAGCCAGCTCACTCAGTCAACAGATTCTCTAGTGCAGGAGTGAGGAATGAAAAAGAAGAGACAATTAGACAAAACTGCAGCATGACCCCAGTCAATTCTGAGACTGAAGGGCAGCTTTAATAATTCTCAATCCATTTTTATACCGATTTAATTACAAGCAGCAATTAAGGTCAAAAGTACTACAAGGAGGAATAAGCAAGACAGTAAACATAAAATTGTCAAGGCAGTAAGTAAAGTCCCACATCACTTCAGTGACAGTCGTTTCCGAGGGTGTGTAAGGATGACCTGAGCCTAGTTCCTTGTCCAAGCCCAGAATCTTTCCTGAAGCTTGTTTCTGCCATAACTTCCTTATTATGCCCTAATGTCAGATTCCAGATTGAGCCCTTGTCCTTGGTCAATGTTAGGCTATTGCCCGGCGGCACTGCATCCCAATAAGGCTCTCCACACCCTTTCTTGGATACCCCCTCCCCAAAAGTCCCATAAGTCCTCTTCCCTCCACCTGTTCCCCAGTCCACCCCTTCCCACTTCCCTGTCCTGGTATTCCCCTACACTGCTGCACTGAGCCTGTCCAGGACAAGGGGCTACTCCTTCGTTTTTCTTGGGCATCATTTGATATGTGAATTGTGTCTTGGGTATTCCAAACTTCTAGGATAATATCTACTTATCAGTGAGTGCATATCATGAGTGTTCTTTTGAGACTGGGTTAACTCACTTAGGATGATATTCTCCAGTTCCTTCCATTTTTCTAAGAATTTCATGAATTCACTGTTTCTAATGGCTGAATAGTACTCCATTGTGTATATATACCACATTTTCTGTATCCATTCCTACTTTGAGGTACATCTGGGTTCTTTCCAGCTTCTGGCTATTATAAACAGGGCTGCTATGAATATAGTGGAGCATGTATCCTTATTACATGCTGGGGAATCCTCTGGGTATATACCCTATATGCACAGGAGTGGTACAGCAGGGTCCTCCAGAAGTATCATTCCCAGTTTTCTGAGGAACCGCCAGACTGATTTCCAGAGTGATAGTACCAGCTTGCAACACTACCAGTAGTGGAGAAGTGTTTCTCTTTCTCCACATCCTCACCAATACCTGCTGTGTCCTGAGTTTTTGATCTTAGCCATTCTCACTGGTCTGAGGTGAAATCTCGAGGTTGTTTTGATTTGCATTTCCCTGATGACTAAGGATGTTGAACATTTCTTAAGGTACTTCCCAGACATACAATATTCCTCACGTGAAAATTCCTTGTTTAGCCCTGTACCCCATTTCTAAGGGGGTTATTTGGCTCTCTGGATTCCACCTTCTTGAGTTATTTGTATACCTTGGATACAAGCCCTCTGTTGGATGAAGGATTGGTAAAGATCTTTTCCCAATTTGTTGGTTGCTGTTTTGTCCTTTGACAATGTCCTTTGCCTTATAAAAACTTTGTAATTTTATGAGGTCGCATTTGTCAATTCTTGATCTTAGAGCATAAGCTATTGGTGTTCTGTTCAGGAACTTTTCCCCTGTGCCCATGTCCTCAAGGGTTTTCCCCAGTTTATTTTCTATTAGTTTCAGTGTGTCTGGCTTTACATGGAGGTTCTTGATCCACTTGGACTTGAGCTTAGTGCAAGGAGATAAGAATGGATCAATTTGCATTCATATGCAGGCTGACCTTCAGTTGAGCCAGCACCATTTGTTGAAAAGGCTATCTTTTTTCCACTGGATGGTTGTAGCTCCCTTATCAGAGATCAAGTGACCAAAATTCTGTGGGTTCATTTCTGAGTCTTCAATCCTATTCCATTGATCCATCTGCCTGTCACTGTACCAATACCATGCACATTTTAACACTATTGCTCTGCTGTACTGCTTGAGATCAGGGATACTGATTCCCCAAGACGTGTTCTTTTACTGTTGAGGTTAGTTTTAGCTATCCTGGGTTTTTTGTTATTCCAGATGATTTTTTTTATTCGATGTATTCTTTATTTACATTTCAAATGATTTCCCCTTTTCTGGGGCCCCACTCCCCACAAGTCCCATAAGCCCTCTTCCCTCCCCCTGTTCCTCCATCAACTCCTTCCCACTTCTCTGTTCTGGTATTCCCCTATACTGTTGCATTGAGTCTTTCCAGAACCAGGGGCCACTCCTCTGTTCTTTTGGGGCATCATTTAATATGTGGATTATTTCTTGGGTATTCCAAGTTTCTAGGTTAATATCCACTTATCAGTGAGTGCATACCAAGATTGATCTTTTGAGACTGGGTTACCTCACTTAGTATGATGTTCTCCAGCTCCATCCATTTGTCTACGAATTTCATGAATTCATTGTTTCTAATGGCTGAATAGTACTCCATTGTGTAAATATACCACATTCTCTGTATCCATTCCTCCATTGAGGGATATTTGGGTTCTTTCCAGCTTCTGACTATTATAAATAAGGCTGCTATGAACATAGTGGAGCCTGTGTCCTTATTACATGTTGGGGAATCCTCTGGGTATATGCCCAGGAGTGGTATAGCAGGGTCCTCCGGAAGTGCCATGCCCAGTTTTCTGAGGAACCTCCAGACTGATTTCCAAAGTGGTTGCACCATCTTAAAATCCTACCAGAAGTGGAGGAGTGTTCCTCTTTCTCCACATCCTTGCCAGCACCTGCTGTCTCCTGAGTTTTTGACCTTAGCCATTCTGATTGGTGTGAGGTGAAATCTCGGGGTTGTTTTGATTTGCATTTCCCTAATGATTAATGATGTTGAACATTTCTTAAGGTGTTTCTCAGCCCTCCAAAGTTCTTCCTGTGAAAATTCTTTGTTTAGCTCAGTACCCCACTTTTTAATGGAGTTATTTGGTTCTCTGGGTTCTACCTTCTTGAGTTTTTGTATATATTAGATATTAGCCCTCTGTCAGATTTAGGGTTGGTGAACATCCTTTCCCAATCTGTTGGTTGATGTTTTGTCCTTTTGACAGTGTCCTTTGCCTTACAGAAACTTTGTAGTTTTATGAGGTCCCATTTGTCAATTCTTGATCTTAGAGCATAAGCTATTGGTGTTCTATTCAGGAACTTTTCCCCTGTGCCCATGTCCTCAAGGGTGTTCCCCAGTTTCTTTTCTATTAGTTTCAGTGTGTCAGGTTTTATGTGGAGGTCCTTGATCCGAATGGATCGATTCATATTCTTCTGCATGATGACCCCCAATTGAACCAGCACCATTTGTTGAAAAGACTATCTTTCTATCTGTTTTCCACTGGATGCTTTCAGCTCCTTTGTCGAAGATCAAGTGACCATAGGTGTGTGGGTTCATTTCTCGATCTTCAATCCTATTCCATTGACCCGCTTGCCTGACATTGTACCAATACCATGCAGTTTTTTAATCACTATTGCTCTGTAGTAAAGTTTGAGGTCTGGGATACTGAATCCCCCTGAAGTTCTTTTACTGTTGAGAATAGTTTTAGCTATCCTGGGTTTTTTTGTTATTCCAGATATTCCAGATGAATTTGAGAATTACTCTTTCTACGTATATGAAAAATTGAGATGGGATTTTGATGGGGATTGCATTGAATCTGTATATTGCTTTTGGCAAGATGACCATTTTTACTATATTAATCCTGCCAATCCAAGAGTATGGAAGATATTTACATCTTCTGAGGTCTTCTTTGATTTTTTTCTTCAAAGACTTGAAGTTCCTGTCATACAGATCTTTCACTTGTTTGGTTAGAGTCACATCAAGATACTTTATATTGTTGTGGCTATTGTGAAGGGTGTCATTTCCCTAATTTCTTTCTCAGCCTGTTTATCCTTTGAGTATAAGAAGGCTACTGATTTGTTTGAGTTAATTTTATATCCAGCCACTTTGCTGAAGTTGTTTATCAGCTATAGGAGTTCTCTGGTGGATTTCTTTGGGTCACTTAAGTATACTATCATATCCTTTGCAAATAGTGATAGTTTGACTTCTTCCTTTCCAATTTGTATCTCTTTCACTTCCTTTTGTTGTCTAATTGCTCTAGCTAGAAATTCAAGTACATATTGAATAAATATGGAGAGAGGGGGCAGCCTTGTCTAGTCCCTGATTTTAGTGGAATTGCTTCAAGTTTCTCTCCATTTAGTTTGATTTTGGCTAGTGGTTTGTCATATATTGTTTTTATTATGTTTAGGTATGGGCCTTGAGTTCCTGTTCTTTCCAAGATCTTTAACATGAAAGGATGCTGAATTTTATCAAATGCTTTTTCAGCATCTAATGAAATGAACATGTGGTTTATTCTTTCAGTTTGTTTATGCAGTGGATTATGTTAATGGATTTCTGTATATTGAACCATCCCACATCCCTGGGATGAAGCCTACTTAATCATGGTGAATTATCATTTTGATGTGTTATTGGATTCGATTGGCAAGAATTTTGTTGAATATTTTTGCACCGATTTTCATAAGAAAAATTGGTCTAAGGTTCTCTTTTTTTTTTTTTTTTTTTTTTTTTTTTTTTT
The DNA here is from genome assembly GCF_947179515.1 of Apodemus sylvaticus. Classification (NCBI taxonomy): domain Eukaryota; kingdom Metazoa; phylum Chordata; class Mammalia; order Rodentia; family Muridae; genus Apodemus; species Apodemus sylvaticus. The sequence goes on along the minus strand of NC_067477.1, from coordinate 137,459,681 downwards.
TTTGGATCTTTGCATGGTTTTGGTGTCAGCGAAATTGTGGCTTCATAGAATGAGTTGGGTAATGTTCCTTCTGTTTCTATTTTGTGGAATAGTTTGACGAGTATTGGCATTAGGTCTCCTTTGAATGTCTGAATGTCTGATAGAATTCTGCACTAAAGCATCTGGTCCTGTGCGTTTTTTGGATGGGACACTGTCAATGAGCACTTCTATTTCTTTAGGGGTTATGGGATCATTTAGATGGTCTGTCTGATCCTGATTAAATTTTGGGAGTTGGTATCCATCTAGGAAATTGGCCATTTCACCCAGATTTCCTAGTTGTGTTGAGTATAGGATTTGTAGTAGGATATGATAATTTTTTGAGTTTCAGTTTCTGTTGTTATTTCACCTTTTCATTTCGGATTTTGTTAATTTGGATACTGTCTCTGTTCCCTCTCGTTAGTCTGGCTAAAGGTTTATCTATCTTGTTGATTTTCTCAAAGAACCAGCTTCTGCTTTTATTGATTCTTTGTATAGCTCTTTTTGTTTCAACTTGGTTGAGTTCAGTCCTGAGTCTGATGATTTCCTGCCTTGTACTACTCTTGGGTGTATTAGCTTCTTTTTGTTCTAAAGTTTCATGGTGTGCTGTTAAACTGCTAGTGTATGTTCTCTCCAGCTTCTTTTTTGTAGGCACTCAAAGCTATGAGTTTTCCTCTTAGCACTGTTTTCTTTGCATCCCATAAATTTGGTATGTACCTTCATTTTCATTAAATTCTAAAGTCTTTGATTTCTTTCCTTTTTTCTTTCTTGACCAAGTTATCATTGAGTAGAGCATTGTTCAGCTTCCATGTTTATGTGGGCTTTCTGTTGTTTTGTTGCTTTTGAAGACCACCCTTATTCCATAGTGATCTGATAGGAGGCATGGAATTAGTTCTATCATATCTGTTGAGGTCTGTTTTGTGACCAATTATATGGTCAATTTTGGAGAAAGTACCATGAGGTGCTGAGAAGAAGGTATATTCTTTTAATTTAGGATGAAATGTTCTATAGGCATCTATTAAATCCATTTGGTCCAAAACTTCTGTTAGTTTCACTGTGACTCTGTTTAGTTTGTGTTTCCCTGATCCGTCCATTGAAGAGAGTGGGGTGTTTACTTCCCCCACAATTATTTTGTGGGGTGTGATATGTTCTTTAAGCTTTTTTAATGTTTCCTTTATGAATGCTGGTGCCCTTGTATTTGGGCCATAGATGTTCAAAATTGAGAGTTCTTCCTGGTAGATTTTTCCTTTGATGAATATAAAGTGTCCTTCTGTGTCTTCTTTGGTGACATTTGGCTAAAAGTCTATTTTATCAGATATTTGAATGGCTACTCCAGCTTGTCTCCTGGGACCATTTGCTTGGAAAACTGTTTTCCAACCTTTTACTCTGAGGTAGTGTTTGTCTTTGACACTGAGATGCGTTTCCTGTATGCAGCAAAATGTTGGGTTTTGTTTACAAATCCAGTCTGTTAGTCTATGTCTTTTTATTAGGTAATTGAGTCCATTGATGTTAAGAGATATTAAGGAATAGTGATTGTTGCTACCTGCTATTTTTTTATGTAATTTTTATGTTTGTGTGGTTATCATCTTTTGGGTTTGTTGAAGGGAGATTACTTTCTTGCTTTTTCTTGTGTGCAGTTTCCCTCCTTTTGAGGGTGTTTTCCATTAAATATCCTTTGAAGGGCTAGATTTGTGAAAAGATACTGTGTAAATTTGTTTTTGTCATGAAAAACCTTGATTTCTCCAACTATGATAATTGAGTTATTTGGTGGATACAGCAGTTTGGATTGGAATTTGTGTTCCCTTAGGATCTGCTTGATATCTGCCCAGGCTCTTCTGGCTTTCATAGTCTCTGGTAAGAAATCCGATGTAATTCTGATAGGTCTACCTTTATATGTTACTTGACCTTTTTCCCTTACTGCTTTTAATATTCTTTCTTTGTTTACTACAGTTGATGTTTTAATTATTATACAACAGGATGAATTTCTTTTCTGGTCAAATCTATTTGGAGTTCTGTAGGCTTCTTGTATGTTCATGGGCATCTCTTTCTTTAGGTTAGGGAAGTTTTCTTCTATAATTTTGTTGAAGACAAATATCTACCCATCCTTACAGATTTTTTATAAGTTGGTCATTGTTCAATAATTATGCTCCTATAACACACACACACACACACACACACACACACACAATACAAGGAATAACTCACTTTGGTCTATTTTCAGTATGAGGAGTGTAGACCTGCTAAAAGAATCATAGACAAGCAGAAGGCACTGGGTATAGGAACCTGCTGGAACCTGGGTGGTTGTTATCTTGGGGATAAAAAGTTACAATATACTCTGTGACTAAGCCCAAGTATCAGAAAAGTCAGAGGACCTCCTGCCTCAGAAGATTGGGGAGGTTGCATGGGAGCCAATCTAGACAGATTAAATTTGCATAATAAAATGAACAATTTGGGGATGTCTTTGAAAGTGATTAAGCATTTCTTGGCTTAGGGTTCAAAAAACTCGGTAGCCTTCAAAGCAACCCCCAGTTAGTGGCTTTTGTTTCTTTTTGTTTGTTATGTGATATATTCCTTATTTACATTTCAAATGATTTCCCCTTTCCTGGTTCCCCCCACTGAAAATCCCATAAGCTATCTCCCCTCCCCCTGTTCCCCAATCAACCCTTTCCTGCTTCCCTGTCGTGGAATTCCCCTACACTGCAGCACCATGCCTTTCCAGGACCATTTTAGATTCTTGTCATGAGAATTCAAAGAATGAAATTCATGGGCCACAGAGGATGAGATTAGGAAGAAGTTTATTTTATGGATTTATAGGTGGGAGCTTAAGAGAGAAAACAGTGTAGTGTGAGGAGTCGCATGTAGCAGGGTAGTATCCAGATGTTCGGCGGCTTCTTAAAATGACATAAAGCAGCAGCTGTGGTGGGATATGGTAAGGGATGAGCTGGTCAGTCCAGGGTTCCAGGTGCCTCCTCTGAGCACCTGTCATGGCATCACATACAATAGCTAGGCAAGTGCACTCCCCTTGGAGGTAACAAAGCAGGTGCATCTATCTTCTGGCATCTTTCTCTCCAGCAAGGACAATCTCAGACCACTGACTTCAGATCTCTTTCTTATCTGGTCACTTTCTGTTCTATATTTATATCAGCATGCATGTATATCTGGGCCTAAGGAAACACAAAAATAGAAGAGCTAATACATAGCAGTAGAAACAGACAGAATTACCCCTTGTTAGTGTTGTCTGGGAACACCTATATGTTTTATTCATACTTTTTTTTTTTTTACAAAAATTAGTATTTTTGTATTCAGAGCTTCTGGGCTAATATACACTTATCAGTGACTGCATTCCATGTGTGTTCTTTTGTGATTGGGTTACCTCACTTAGGATGATATTTTCCAGTTCCAACCATTTTCCTAAGAATTTTATAAATTCATTGTTTTTAACTGCTGAGTAGTATTCCACTGTGTAAATATACCACATTTTCTGTATCCATTCCTCCATTGAGGGACATCTGGGTTCTCTCCAGCTTCTGACTATTACAAATAAGGCTGCTATGAACATAGCAGAGTATGTGTCTTTATTGCATGCTGGGGAATCCTCTGGGTATATGCTCAGGAGTAGTATAGCAGGGTCCTCTAGAAGTGTCATACCCAGTTTTCTGAGGAACTGCATATCAAATGATTCCCAAGAAGGAAGGAAAGGTCCCTGGTCCTGGAAAGGCTTGATCCTGCATTTTATGGGAGTACCAAGACAGAGAAGAAGGAGGAGCTGATTGGAGAAGAGGCAGAGGGAAGAGGGCTTATGGGACTTATGGGGAGAGGGGAAGCAGGAAAGGGAAAATCATTTGGAATGTAAACAAAGAATATAGAATATAACAACAAAAAACAACGTAAAACAATAATTAGTACCATAAATAACTATTATTTATGTGTTTATATAAACATTTCTATATACTAAATGCTATGCTAAACATATTGGGTAGAGCATGTATTTAATAACCATGATAATCCAAACAATCATTAAGTACAAACCCCATTTCTTTTAGATAGAAACTGAAAGATCAACATAATGTAAAAATATGCTTAAAGATACAAGCTACTAAATCTTTCTTCATTTCCAACATTTTCAATGTTGCTGGTTACTGCTCCAAGAGGAGGTATTTTTAGACTAAAAGAAGTTTGTATTGTTTCTATTATAAAACACACACAAAAAGAAATTCATTGTTTAGCATTTTAACTAACCTTATAGACATTACCAACATAGCCACTTTCTCAGGAATTTCTTATGTGCTTAAAACTACCACTATTATGTGATTTAATCTCTTACATATGTGCCTCCTGATTCCTGCTCTTTGATTTTATTTAGAGAGCTATTTTCCTATCCTTTGGGAAATGGAATCTAAAACTAATATGTCCTTTAGGGAAGAATGCAAATGCAAATTTCTTTCTGGAGTCTTGGTTTTCCCAGCTCAACCAAATTTATTTACATCTCTTATGCAGTGTTTTCCCAGTGTCTTCAGCCTTTCCAAGAACTCTACTCAGTGGTCCTTCCACCCCCACACCCTTACTATAGAAGGGATTTTCTTAAGTGACAAAGAAGAAACACCACTCACCTTAGCTTTTCTCGGTGTCATCCTTGTTATATCAGTTCCAAATCCATTTTTACCCAATATGCATTGTTACAGCATGGCTCTAGTCTTCCAAAGTAAACAGAGGTTGATAAACACTGGAACATAACACCTTATCTTCTGTACTACACCTCCCACAGCTAAGGCTCAGGGATCATTCAGAAAAGGGGTTGGAAAGAGTTTAAGAGCCAAAGGAGCAGAGTTGCTGTGACATTGAGTCACTACACTGAGTTGAACAGGGACAACAACACTAAGAGACATGATAATATGGAAGGGTTGGGCATTCTAAGAGCTCCCAACCCTACATAAAGAATTCTGACTCTGGGAGAAATAGTTTTCTCCTGGGAAGAGTGCACCAAAAGGTTATCCAAGGCCAAATGATCGTCTTTAAAGTATACATATGAGTGATAGTATATTGAATGAGCATGTTTCACTTATTTATTTAAATGTGTATGTATGTGACAACAATTAATGAAAGAGAGGTCATAATTTTAAACAGTATAGAGTGACTACAGAGAGGTATATGGGAAACACTGAAGGAAGGAAAAGGAGTAAACGGGGTTACTATATTGTATCTACAAACAAATAAAAATAAATATATTTTATCTTTATTAATTAAAATTTTTACTTAATTATGTATTTACATCCCAAGCACTGTGCCCTTCCAATCCTCTCCCACTGAGATCTCCCCTTTCCTCTCTCCTTTGAGAGGGTGGGAAGCCCCTGGGTATCCACCTACCCTGGCATATCAAGTCTCTGCCAGATTTGGCACATTCTCTCCCACTGAAGCCAGACAAGGCAGCCTTGTTAGGGAGCAGATTCCACACTCAGGCTACAGCTTTAGATAGAGCCTCTGCTCCAGTTGTTAGGGACCCACAAGGAGTTTAGACTACACATCTGCTTCATATGTGCTGGGAACCTCATTCCAACCTATGAGTGTTCTTTTTGGTTGGTGGCTCAGTTTCTGAGATTTCCTAGAGGCCCAGTTTAGTTGACTCAGTTGGTTGCTCTGTGGTGTTCCCACCCTTTCAGGTTCTTCAATCTTTCTCCCAACTCTTCCCGAAGAGTTCCCAATCTCCATGCAATCTTTGGATGTGGATATTGGCATCCATTTCAGTCAGCAGCTGGATAGAACCTCTCAGAAGACAGTTATGCTAGGCTACTATCTGCAAGCATAAGAGAGTATCGCTAATAGTGTCAGAGACCAGTACTTGCCCATGAGATGATTTTCAAGTTGGGCAGGTTATTGGTTGACCGTTCCTTCAGTCTCTGCTCCACCTTTGTCCCTGCATTTCTTTTAGATAGGAGAAATTGTTGTGGGTTTGTTGGTGTTCTCCCTCTACTGTGGTCCTGCCTGGCTATAGGAGGTGGCCTCTTTTTAAGGGAAGAGACTCAGACACACATATAGGCACAAAAAACTCAATTTTGTTTATCTTCATATCACTTGGAGACTTACCCATTGATTTGCATGTAAAAACTGGGAAAATATTAGTTGAAGAAGGAAATGTTGCATTTGATTTAAGGAGAGATAAATGACCATGGATGAAATGAAAGATCTAGGTACCCTCCATAACGCTGGCATTTAGAATCACTCAGTTACATGAGGATGGGTAGCACCTCAAACTTAACCAGTGGGCAGTCTAGCCAACAAATTATAGAGGCTACCATAAGATAATTCTTGCACAGCATAGTTCTGAAGTAGTAAAAAGAAAATAAAAATGAAGAATTATCAAGATGACCTCAAAGCCCCCTGCCCTAGATTGTTCTACCCTAAAATGCTATCATCCCAGCCTCTTTTGTTTAGATATTTTTCTCTGAGTCTTCTAATTGTATTATTTCTCAGTAGAAGGCTATTATTGTCCATATAAACATGTTATTGTATTGTCTTTTCTTACATTTTACATGGCAGCTACAGGAAACAATGAGTACTATCCATAGAACAGAAAGGAAAATATGACTTTAATGTGACCATTTTCTATCAGTATAGTGTATAAGTATATGGAGTTATGTGTAAGAGGAGGAGTTTCTTCTTCTGAAGTTCTTTCTTCCTTGAAGCTGTTAATAGATATGAAACCTTAAAAAGTTAGAATACATTTATTCTTAATAACAAAAATGTTCCCTTTTACCTTGACGTACTGGTATGTTGAGGAAAGCTCAGTGAGGGTTAGAAATCTGCAGACATGGTGAACCCACATTCTGTTACAGTCTAACAGAATGATGGAGCAAAGAATCTTAATTACCAGCTACAATTTGCCAGCTGTGCCTCCTGAAAAAATGATGGAATCTGTTACCTTCCAAAGCAAGCCACTGAGGCATGCTCCTCCCATGTCCACCACCTGGAGCTGTGTAACTCTTGCCTGGTGTCCAAACAACCTTCTCCCAAAGCTCAGCAAGAGAAGGACTGCTAACTGAGCTTTGTGTACACACAGAAGGGACTGAGACAGGAAGGCGGGTGAAGAGAAAACAAATGGAACAGCTATTAAATAATTCAGGACGATTGCCTGAAGGAAAACGGACATTGAGTGCAATGGAGGAGATAAATAGATCAAGGTATAAAACAAAGGGGGGAAAGGAGTTGGGAGGCGGAGATAAAAGACCTCACCCATGGGAGACAAGCAGGAAGGAATTTGCTAGTTCAGGCAGGATATTAATAGCTGCGTATTGAATACAGAAAAAAGAGCACATAATTTCCCAGCAGCTTCTGAAGAAGCCCTTCGCAGTGTCTTCTCGTTTTCTGTACAATCTTGCAATGCCTTCAGAAAGCTGACTGCCCATGGGCAGTTCAAGCTTCTTTAGCAAAAGTAAGTACTATGTATACAGGGAAAAGGGAAACTTCCAGAAGCAAACAAGGAACCTCTAGCAGGGAACAGAAAGAAGTTCAAGTTTCTAGACTTGGGACACACACATTCTGAACTCAACCATCTGGCCTAACAATGTAGAGTTTGGCCAGCTGATCATTTCAGCACAAGGAGAGTTAAGCAATCATGGTTTACCCTGTTTGTGGAGGGTGTGTATAAAAGCCCTTTCACAAGTACTAGTCTTACAGTAACTGTGTAATGACTGCAATGAGTATAAGACAGTCAGAATGCAAGTATTGTTTGGCCAGAAATAACATATATGGAGGAGCCAGTCAAAATGACTCTGTAGGCAAAAGACTTGCTATCAAGCTTAATAACCGGAACTCAATTTCCAGGGTCAACCTGATGGAAGGAAAGAACAAGTTCTTATAAGATGTCCTCTGACCTCCACAAGCATTCTGTGGCACCACACACACAAAAATACATACAAATATGATCAAGTAAGTATACACAAAAATAAACGTGTATATGGCTGAGATGGCTCAGTATATTTGAAGTGTTTGTAATGCAAACCTGACCACTTGGTTCTATCTTTATTCCTCCCTGGTAGAAGGAGTAACTATGTTGGTGAAGGCTGTTCTTTGACCTCTATGTACATATATATATATAGATATAGATATATAGAGATAGATAGATAAATAGATAGATATAGATATAGATATAGATATAGATATAGATATAGATATAGATATAGATATAGATGATATAGATATAGATATGTGCACAGAGTACATAAAAACAGGCATGAAATAGTAATAATAAATGCAAAAGTAAGTGAATCATAACAGTTAAAAATAAATAATTTTTAAAATAGGGAATATAAACAAAAAATACTATAAATATTCTTAAAACAGAAAGTTCAAGAAGTTAATAATTATGCTGGAGATATTTATTGAACATCTGCACCAGTTTGTGTTCCTTCAAAATTACTAAATGAAAAAAGTGAAGAAAGCTTCCCATTGTAGCAAACACTTGGCTTGATATTGGGGTAGAAATATAATCCATTTGTCTAGAATATTGTTCTATAGCAGTATTTCTCACCTTTTATTCAATTAGATGTTTTCTTTATGTAATCATGTGTCTCTATAGAAGTGCAATGCCACATAAAAGCTGTACATCTCTTAGCTTTTGTGTGGTTATTTTTACCATTCAAGAATTAGTAGTTATATTATCATGGGAATATTTGAGTCCCATTGAGATACCAACCATATTCTCATAGTTGACAAAAGAGTTTCCTTCAAAATAGCTGGGTTCAATAAATCCTGAGCATAAATGTGCCAGATATTTAAATATACCTTGGTGCCACATAGTTGGCATATATACATAGTTGAGACTTTCTCTCCCCACCCAGCACTCTTGGCATTCAGGGTCAATAAACACACAGGTCCACCCTAGCAGAGTAAGTGATACAGCGCAGTGACTACAGGATGCCTCAATTTGTAGAGTGTGGATGTTAGTACAGATAGGGTTCAAAAGGAGACATGTAAGAGAAGGCAGCTCAGTTGGTCTGGTCTGAGGGAAGTCAGACCACAAGAAGGGCAGTGGTCCTCACAGTCTTGACTCCAGACTAGCAGTGCTTAGCTGTCATCTTGAAACTTCTAAGAAACTCACATTCTGTAGTCTCATCCAGACCTAAGGCAGAAACCCCACAAGTACAGAACAGCAGCTTTTGACTAAGAAGCCGTTCTGCACTTCTGAGAAATACTGAATCAAACTGTTTGACCGCTCAGAGCAGAGTTTACCTATTTGTGAAGTGATACTGATTGTCTTTCTGTATATTATCCATGATTTTAGGATTTATAAGTTCCTAGAGAACCTTTCAGAGTTACAGAAGTAACACTGAAGAATGGTTGTGAGGAGAGCTAACAAAACTCACTGAAAAGGCTGGATCAATCATATACCTACTGACTACAGGCTCAATAAACTGGAGATTGGACAAATACACATCGTATTCATGACATGTGTTACGTTACCTGTGATATTTTCTCTGTCTCTGTCTCTGTCTCTGTCTCTGTCTCTGTCTCTCTCTCTCTCTCACACACACTTACACACACACACACACACACACACACAGAGATCCCACTAGGGGAAATAAAAGAGTGTGAGCCTTATAATCTTAAACTCTTTAGAGAAGATATCATTAGGCAAGCACATGACTATACAATTAACCTGCCTGTCAAATCTGTGCTAGGTGCTAGTATGTTCACTGTAGAGGATTTCCCTTGAACAATGCTAAAAGAATACTCACTTTCTTCTATCTTGTGGTTCAAAAATAACATCAGGGTCAAAGAAAAAGCAATACAAGCCCATATCCATTGACATATTCACTGAAAAGTAAGTGAAATCAAGTGTCACATAAGTGTGTGCTTAGTAAGTCACTGTGAGTGATCCAGACAAGATTGATGAGCAGTGACAAATATGAAAAAATTGAGGGATGAAACTGCTTCTTTCCCCAGGTCCCCAAGACATTCCAATTCTCTGGGCTCCATTACTGTCTCATATACATGTTCAGTTTCACCTGTGTGTTCAGCAAGTGATCTTAAATTTGATTCATAGCTATTAGACACACACACACACACACACACACACACACATTCACACAACACTTGTCAAGTTTCTGGGGTGGTTTCATGGTCTTAAGTGAGACACTTCTCTAAAGTTTTTAATTATTGGTTTCTTAATTCTCTAGTCTTGGTGACATTCATATTTACTCTTCGGAAACATGTATCAAGATCTGTCCAGTTCTTGAAGCTACTAAAAGAGTGGAATTTTAAAATTCTAAGTCTGTGTTCTATGATCAAATGGAGACAGAATCCCCAGTGGAAATGAGCATAGAGCAGAGCTCTGGGATGCACAGGGTTCCAAAACCAAGAAGAGCGAGATTTGGCAAAGAGCATTGAGATAAGAGAAAGGGCAATAGGTATGGTGTCACTGGAGAGCAAAGCAGGACAAATCAGTGCCATTTATATCACTCTGCTGAGAAGTTAAGTCTGTGGGAGAAAGAAAATTACTAAGCATGTGACAGGTTTATTTTCTTGGTAATCTTGTGAATGTCAGGCTTAAGGTTGGTGAGGGATGCTGTTCTCCAAGTACCATTAGACTCTGGCCATTCTAGTCACTGCAGCTGTGATCATCAGAGCGAGACTCTTACCAGATCAGGACCTTTGAACCTCTGTCATTGAAGCAGATCTCAGCTTTCATCAGAGACCCCAGCTACTCGTTCTCTCTTGCTCTATTCTCCTCCCACAGCTGAGGTAATCTTGTCCCAGCTGTATGTTGTCTCTAGAAATATTACAGCAAAAAGGATTTGGAAAAGCAAGTGAAGGGGGAGATCCAACTGAGCAGCTTTCAGCTGGGTTGGGACATTTTGGTAATGAAACTGTTTGGAGGGCATTCACATTCCTTGAGGTAGCCTGTCCCCCATATTCCTCTATGGGATTCCAATCAATAAACTGCTGTTTCACTATACTATACTTAGATGGAACTATTCCTATGGTCTATCCTTGTTTCAGGATCCAGCGAGAATATTTATTCACATGTTTCAAGGAAAGGTCATCAGGTGTATCCATCTGAGAATGGTGTCATCATTACCACAAAACTGAATACAAACTGTCTGAGGAAGTTGCTGCTGGTCTTAGGCAGACCAGACCGGCTGCATTCCAGGAAAAGTGTGGTGACCACAGACCACAGACCAAGCAGGAAACTAAGGAGGACTATATTTTGGAAGATGGTACTGAATTCCTTATTCTAAACCCTAAAAAATATTTGGGAGAACTCCAATAGCTTAAGGAGGCAGGAGGAAAAAACACAACTATTACTTGGGTAGAGACAGGTAAATGTCCAAACCAAATAGTTCAAAAGAGACCAGAAGTAGGACCACATATTTCCTGTATATAAGCTGGCCATTTTTCACCAAATTTGAAAGTCTTAAAGTTGGATTAGGAAACACAGTTCAGGAATGTATAGAAAGGAAAAGAAATAATTTGGGACTGCCAAGGAATTCAATGGATAAATCTAACCTGTAGAGGATTTTGTTACAAAGTAAAAGTCGGTAAAGTACTTGTGGTCTCCTACCATAACCCAACCTATGTTCATACCTCAGAGGGGTTAGAGAACTTATTTGAAGCATTCTGCCTATGTAGAGATGATCTCTTCTAAATGACCACCAGGCCTTCAAGTGCAGTGTTGCTCCACATCAGCTAACAAGTTCTCTTCCCTCAAGGTAAGTGGATAGTAAAGTAATGGGTAAGGAACAGATTTTTACTGACCTGCTTGAATATAAGCAAGCTGACCAAATCAAATCCAGGACAGAGATTGTTTCTGATGATTATATATATATATAATGCATATATATATATATATATATATATATATGCAGTGGAGCTGTAGGCACAACAGAAGGAAGCTTGAAATAGCAATAACCAGAAAAGAGGTGCTGCTGAGACTCCTTCTTTAGCCTCATGCATTATGCCTTTGTTTTAAAAGAGGCAAAAATCTAAGGAAGGAACTGGAACAATTTGCTCTGGGCTGGTGACAAATCCTATGGCAGGCTCATGGCAAAAGACACTGCTTTCTTACTCCCTGTCAGCTTTCTCAGTCCCTGTCAGCTTGCTCTTCCCTTTGCTGATGCATCCAGAGTATTAGAACTCCTTAAAAATTGATGTGACTTAAGTAGGAATCGGAAACCTACATTATAGTAAGGTAAATTTTAATGATTTTGTTTCTGCAGTTGGAAAACTCACAGTCCAGTGAGGATCATATACATACACATGCATAAAAATTAAAATAAACAACACAGATGAATAAATGTCATGAGACAGCTTTAAAACATTCATCTTTTTGTGTGCATTTGAGTTTGTAGGGAATGTTATATATGTAATTGAAATCAGCAACTTAATATTTTAAAAAAGTATGAAAAGAGTTGATAACAGAGAATTTATGGGGACACATTTTCTAGCACTGGATGTACTATGCAGTTTCAGGTTATAGACAGTGTTTATTCCACACCACAGGAAGGAGAAATCATTGGAGGACCCTGAGCTCTGACTCTTCCAACAGGGTATGTTTTCTCACTGTTTCACCTCAGTGTGAGTGTTATAGACAAGAACATCACAAACTAAGATTACTGGTGTCAATTTATCAACCTTTAAGAAAGTCTTGGGCAGATTTTAGAAAGTGAGTTGTCAATTATAGCTTGAGAGACACCATTGAGTTAAAACACATTAAAAATGCAGTTTTTCTTTTCTTTTCCCAACTCCATTCAAATCTTCCTACCTCACAACTCCCCAAATTCATGTTCTTTCTGTCTCTCAAAATCAATCAATCAATTAATCAATCAGACAAAAGAAAGCCAGTAAGACAAAACAAACAAAACATAAAAAGAAACAAAAAAGTGCACAAAATACACATCAAATCTCTGACAGCATCTTCAAGACCTGCACAGGTTCAAACCAGACAAACTCTTTCTATGAAAAGGAAGTGAATAAAAAGCCCACCCCAACCTAGAAGCTGTTTGCTGTTGGCACCTTCTGGGAGGGATTGGAGTTGTCATTCTTCAGTGCCTGCCACTGAGTGTGTAAGCCACCCTCCAGGATGATCCCCACATGAGGGAGTAGTTGTCCAATTACAAGCAACTCTCTTCCTTATACTTTTTCAGACAGGGTAGAGAAGATTAGAAATCACATAGTGGTTTTATTACTAAGCATTTATATGGAAACAGATTCATAGGAAGTAGATATATGTGAGAACTTGTTGCCCTCGACCCCCGAAGATGGTCTTTGGGAGGAGAGGGTACGAAGGTGCAGAATCAGTGACACAGACTCTGGGAGTCAGGTGGGAAGCAGAAGCAGACTCATTTATTGCAGAATTAGGTGTTGCTTTTATACCCTCCACCCATGCTCCATTGGTCCAGACAGCTTGCTCCTTGTTGCTGGTGACATCTGATTGGCTGGCCAGGTCATGTGCTCTGCCATTATTTGTCTCCATGTCCAGGAGAGATCTTAAGATTGTAAAATGAGGATTCAGCTGTTCTGCATACATGAGCCATGATGGGCTGACAGTCAGGATAATCTCTCTCATTCCTCCTACAATGACTGACGCAATCATGAAAGTAAAGAAACCCCATAATATTTGCAAACTAAGATCTACTGGCATGAGTTGGCTCTTGTAAAGATGTGACTCCCTTTCACAATCAACTGCTTCAAATGCTAACCTATTTCAATGTAGCTTACATTCACACCCAGAAAAATATTTGACTAACTCTACCTGGGTATCTCTTAACACAGTCAAATTAATGTATAAAACTGAACAAAAATGATTATTTGATCAGTCACAGGGAACTGAAGCCTTAGCAGCAGCTCCTCTTAGACAGCAAGTCTTCCTTAATTCAACAAGTATGAACTATAGGCTTCCTTCATGCCAGGCACAAGTTTTGTCTTAGTGAAATAGAAAACCAAAGGAGTGTCACAAACATTCTAAGCTAGTGGTTCTCAACCTTCCTAATGTTATACAGTTCCTTGTGTTGTGGTGACCACCAACCATAAAATTATTTCTTTGCTATTTCAAAACTGTGATTTTGCTACTGTTTTTAATTGTAATGTAAATATCTGGTGTGCTGGATATCGGATATGCAATCCCCAAGGGGTTGCAACCTAAAAGTTTAGTATTGCTGTTCTAATCAAAGCAGAATTCATTCCTTTAGTTCATAGCAACACACATAGCAGGATCATCGGATGAGCTGCCCCAGACTATAACCTCAGAAGATGTTAACAGACTTCAATGCCAGGGCAACTGGAGCCTGAAGCTTCATTATTAAAGAGCATAAGATCAAGTTCATTGTTATAACCTCAAGAAAATTGTGAAGTAGTGCTAAAATGTCTCTACATAAGTGTACTTCTGGTCCTGCATTTGTACTGTGTTCCTTTCACTGCAAAATATGGAAGCTAGTCTTCTGACAGAGCAAATATTCCTGCCATCCCAATCTCCCACCTAGCATGTTCTGTGCATTTTGAATTTATAACTGAATTTCTATTAGTTCCCCACAGTCTTTGCTAGATTAAAGCTGCATCCGAAATTGGTTTTGTTTTTACTTTTGCCCCTGAAGAGTGCAATAAATAACTCTATAAATCTAGCAAATTAGCAATAAGATCTCAAACTTTGGGGCATATGTACAACTGTGCTGTTGGGGAAGGAAAATAAAACTATTGACAACCGAGCCAATCAGATCACACATCACTATTTACAAACTCTAAGATGGAAGCCAATCCTCCACTCTATGTGGAACCAAGTTCAGCACCAAGGAGAAAACTGCCTCAAACGTAAAGAAATTGATTGTTTTATCTCCTTTGTAGGTACTATAACCTTTTGTAAAACAGAATATTTCAAAAGATTGTTTCATAACTTATTTTCGCTCTAAGGTTGGAACCCTGGATAGATCTAGATTTTAAACCATTTCTTCCTGAGATTAACTGGTTGCACTATGGAGCTAAAACTGAACAAATCACCTGATCTTGATTTATGGTCCCTTGGTTGTGATAAAATAATACTAATTCCCCGCTCCTAAATAGCTTTTAAAAGGAAAAAAGGTAGGTTCTCACTCACGGAACAGATTATTATGCACACCAGACTGACAAAATCCATTTTTAAGAACCACAGTGACTGAGGGAGATGTTTTATTTGGGACTGTAACATTGTCAACCCCCTGTTTTTGGCAATCATATTTCCTGAAGTATTCCTTTCCTTGACCTTGACTTATAGATCTTTTTACAATTCTCTTTATGGACTTAAATATCAAAACAAAATAAAACAAGTACAGGGCTTTTATCCCTGAATCCTCCACATCAAATCATCCAGCTTGCCCTAGGTGGACAATGTGTGCATGCCTCATGGTTTAGAATCTCATCTCTGCTTTCTATATCCATTCTGAAATGCTCCTAGCTGCTGGGATGGACATTGATTGGTAAATGGCATCATCCATACTCCCTGCTCTGAAAGACTCAGACATCTTCTCCCCAAAGGAAGAAGCTTTGCAGCTGTCCTGTGTCTACCTCTAGACATGGCCTTTACATTTCTTTCTCACCCTTATATTCATTAACACTATCATAGTCCAGTACTTACTCAAAGCATATTCTGCATCCACTCTTTTGCTGTTCCCAGTTTATATTACACTGGAGTTCTTAACTGTTCCTAATCTAACTCAATGTGAATACTATTGTCACCATTACTATTTGGCACCTAACATTTCCCATGAGTATGTTTGAGTTTTCCTAGATATGGACTCTATTACCCCTGAGAGGGAAAAACAACTTTATGATTTTTCAAATTGTTCAGAAACCTGGACAATGCAATATATTCAGAAGGTTTTTAATAACTATAAAGAAAGGAGAAGAAGATGAAAGGGAAAAAAGCATTGGAGAAACTACTCCCCCTATCATTTGCGAAACAATCCTTCATTCCTGTTAGGGTCTCAAAGACTAAAGAGCTATTGAGAACCAGGATATTCATCATGCAGATAAGGAAAACAGAAAGTTGAGGTTACATTATTTTGTCTTACAAATTATAAAGGTGAATTTAGTCACTTTGTTTAATGACAAGAGTTTTAAATTATTTATGATGTAGGGGGATTAAGCAAACACATTGAAAGAAGATGCAGAACAGTTCTTAGGTAACCAGTCATTATGATTATTCTTTTTTGTTGTTGTTCACTGTGTTTTCAGAATCATGTCTCCTCTATCTCCTAGTCATGTTCCTCTTCATTTTCTAACATCTGTTATCTCTTAACCAACTAAGTTATCTATCAGTAATCTGTAGAAAGGAATTGTACCAGATAACCAATAGGTAGTAGCTCCTGTAAGTGCATATGGAAGGCTGGCCCAGAACACCTAGCTGAGCTAGTGAGAGGAAGTGTTGAAAGTTGCAAGCACAGCTACCCATCCCAACAAATGTTAGGGAACACAATTGGACCCTTTCTTCAAGTGATGTGGCCAGAGGAAGAAACAAAGTTGGCAGACATGAACTGGAAATTCAGGTTCAACAAGATGTGAATATCTGATCAATATATGCAGTTCAACAAGATGTGGTATCTATTAATGAACTTTTAGCCTAAGAGGCAACAAATGACAGCAGGAATTTGGAAAAACAGAAAATAGAATATTAATCATGTGCTGTAGGAAAGCAACATGTGCTACATCTCATTACAGGTTTCCTTAGCAAAGCCAAGATGGAATGAGCAATTTACTGGTAATTTTGCTCATAGTTTTTATAAATATCTGAAAGGAAACAACTCAAAAGAGGAAGTGTTTGTTATTGCTGTTATTGTAAGTTACTGTTTTTGTTGTTCTGGGCCCCAGTTGAAGGATAAAGTCACTTCCTTATAGTACAGTCACCATAAGGAAGGCATTATGGCAAGATTAACCCTCAGCTGTGGAAACAGAGCATGAATCTGCTTCTTTGAAGCTTCATAGACCAAGAAGTAGAATGAGATGACTGGATGCTCATTGAATGCTCATCAGGATTTTCAGCTTTTCCCTTCTATCAGTCTAGGTATCCAGCCTGAGGAAAATGTTACCAATAACTAACATTTAGCTCTCCATTCTTAGTGAATCACTACCAAAACTGCCCCTCACATCCATGCCCAGAAGTGTCTCTTACATAATTTTAAATTCAGTCCCATTACAATGAAGACTAAACTTCATAGGCACTGTGCAAAAATAACATTAAATGGAAATTTATGAATTATTTTCAGAAGTACAAGGAGTTGAAGATTAGTATTTATGGGCTCAGAGAAACACAAACACTTTTTAAATTTCTGAAATTTTAGAAACATTTGTACTAACTTCTTAACATAAGGCTTACAAGATTCACAAGCTAAAAAACAGCTTCTTTTTTTTATTATTATTCGATATATTTTTTATTTACATTTCAAATGATTTCCCCTTTTCTAGCCCCCCACTCACCGAAAGTCCCATAAGCCCCCTTTTCTCCCCCTGTCCTCCCACCCACCCCTTCCCACTTCCCCGTTCTGGTTTTGCCCTATACTTCTTCACTGAGTCTTTCTAGAACAAGGGGCCACTCCTCCTTTCTTCTTGTACCTCATTTGATGTATGGATTATGTTTGGGGTATTCCAGTTTTCTAGGTTAATATCCACTTATTCATGAGTGCATACCATGAGTCACCTTTTGAGTCTGGGTTACCTCACTTAGTATGATGTTCTCTAGCTCCATCCATTTGCCTAAGAATTTCATGAATTCATTGTTTCTAATGGCTGAATAGTACTCCATTGTGTAGATATACCACACTTTTTGCATCCACTCTTCTGTTGAGGGATACCTGGGTTCTTTCCAGCATCTGGCAATTATAAATAGGGCTGCTATGAACATAGTAGAGCATGTATCCTTATTACATGGTGGGGAATCCTCTGGGTATATGCCCAGGATTGAGAAAATCAACAAGATAGATAAACCCTTAGCCAGACTGACCAAAGGGCACAGAGAAAGTATACAAATTAACAAACTTAGAAATGAAAAGGGAGATATAACAACAGAAACTGAGGAAATCCAAAAAATCATCAGATCCTACTACAAGAGCCTATACTCAACACAACTGGAGAATCTGGAGGAAATGGACAATTTCCTTGACAGATACCAAATACCAAAATTAAATCAGGACCAAATAGATCATCTAAACAGTCCCATAACGCCTAAAGAAATAGAAGGAGTCATAGAAAGTCTTCCAACCAAAAAAAAGCACAGGACCAGATGGTTTCAATGCAGAATTCTATCAGACCTTCAAAGAAGAGTTAACACCAATACTCTTCAAACTATTCCACAAAATAGAAACAGAAGGAACACTACCCAATTCCTTCTACAAAGCCACAATTACGCTGATACCAAAGCCACACAAAGATCCAACAAAGAAAGAGAACTTCAGACCAATTTCCCTTATGAACATCGATGCAAAAATACTCAATAAAATTCTTGCCAACCGAATCCAAGAACACATCAAAAAAACAGCTTCTTAAACAGATATAAAGGTTTAGTGCTTCTGGACCTGTGTAAATGACAAGGGAGAGATTTCTCTGTAGAGCCAGGTGTCTAACACTGACTCAAATTTTTGTTTGTTTTTTACAATGGGAAAAACAATATTAAAAGGTACAAATTCTTTCTGCTCCTTGGGTGTTTGCCTTTGGACAATATAAAGACAATAAGTCTTTATATTCTGGGCAACAGTGCAAGGAACAATCCATTTGATTGCACACATATAAACTTAATCTTTTTTCCTGAGAAATAGCAATGGTTCACTTTTTACATTAGGTGATTCATGCTGGATCTTAGTTTTAAAGTAATGAGAAACCTAGAGGTGTATGTAAAATGAAAACTGGTTCTTGCCTAGCAACGAGGAGCAACAAGTTTGCTTAGGAACTGGATCTTAATCTCCAAGGGGTTGAAGTCTAAACATGATACACAGTCTTTTGAAATAACATGCTTGTACTAGTTGACAAACTAGTTTGCATTCCAGAATTAACTCAAGAAAAGCCATATCCTCTCTGGAGGATATAGTAGAGGTGCTGCCAATGTCCACAGGCAAGCAGTGATCAAGAGACCAGTAGCCTATAGACTGAATCACACAAGTAATAGGTAGACATAAAGGAATTCAGACTTGGAAACAAGTGGGAATAGGCAGAAGCTCATTTGGCATCCAGAAGCCAAAACTGTGCTGACAGTACCTGAATCTGACCAGCACAATAACAGCAATGCACAGACTCAGATGCTGGAAGCTTAGACCTCAGATGGTGCTACCAGTATGAGATGATTAGATTGTGAGGGCTCTAAGCTCATAAATAAATCAGACCATTGATGAGCTGATGCATTCATAATTGAATGTTCATTAGCAGTTGGGGCCTAGATGGAGAAATAAGTCACTGATGTCTGCCTTTGAAAGAGTTTTTGCAGGGCACCCTTCTGCTTCCCTTTTGCTGTTTCTGGGTTTCCACATAGTGAGACACTTACTCTCCTCCATGCTCCGAGCAGTAGCTGTTTTGCTTTTCCTCAAGCATTGAGCAATGTAGCCACCCCCAAGTCACACTGCAATCCCTGGAACTATAAGGCAATATAAGCCCTCCTATCTTTAAAGTGATTTCTCCCACTTGTTGTATCAGTCAGAAATGAAGGCTGGCTCATGCAGAATGCTGGCCTGAGGAATGGGACACTTCATGCCCTCATTTTTAAGAAGCCCTTGAACCTGGTTTATAGAAAAGGTTTGGAAAGATGTCCCAGAGGCCAGGGAAGCCCAAAGCTGTTTATGTAAAATTAATAGATGATGTCAGTGTTTCAATGACCAGAATGCTAAAAGGAATATGGACAGTAAACACTATCCTCCTGAGAGTTCAGACAGAAACAGACATTCTTTTAGGAACTGGAATTAGAGGCATGTGTTCATTCTTAAAATATCTAGAAAAATCAACACACAAAAAATTAAGCAAGAGTGAACCCTCCTACCCATATATGATATATTCCTAAAATATTGCCTATCACATATGGGAACTAAGCACCACAGTCATAAATCAAGGGCCAAGTGAGTATAGAACTTTTCTTGGTAAAAAGGCTAACAAAATGCCTACATT
Organism: Apodemus sylvaticus; assembly: GCF_947179515.1. Taxonomy (NCBI): domain Eukaryota; kingdom Metazoa; phylum Chordata; class Mammalia; order Rodentia; family Muridae; genus Apodemus; species Apodemus sylvaticus. The sequence continues at coordinate 137,439,563 of NC_067477.1, read as the reverse complement.
AAGCATATCTCCTTGCTCATTGTGGAATACTTTCCATTATTATACTTTTGTATTTTTTATAGTGACATTAATTTCTGAAAGTAGGGCAAAATCAAACTATCTCCTAATTTCGAGAACTGGACCAATAAAGGCATAGATGCCCTGAGGGCATCCTTCGGAAAGAAACTTAAAATAAAATCCAGAAAATTGTATATGTCCAAAAAGTTAACTCAGGCACATTTTTTTCTGGCCAACTACAGTATGACCTAGGATTTGGAGTCAAAAGCAATGTTCTGGTCTGTAGTTTAACATAAATTGGCCTTGGAACAAGCAGTTTAGCCTTTCCACACCTGGACTTCTTTGAATTTAAAATAAAATATTTATGATAAACAGCACAAGGATTCATTCTGATTATGAAGTGCAATTTCATGTTTGAAAAGGACTTTCTAAAATATCTTTACTAATCATAAGTGATAAGCATCTTAAAAGTGTTTGATATGGGATTAAAAACAAATACTAAACCATGCTGCACTCAATAGTATGGACAAGATGAAAGTGGGAAACTATTTTGTAGGAAGAAAGAAATAGCAGGTAGAAGATTAAAGTCTAAAACAATGCCCTGTTGCAACTCATCACTCATGAACACGGGTTTCCTGAGGCAAGAGCAAACAGAAAGTCTACCAGCCCTATGAGATACAGCAACTGTAGTACTAATAGGTGTTGCTCAATATTCAGGGCTTGCCCTCCAATGTGCCTGTAGTAATGCCTGTAGACTCTCAAGGGTCAGCAACATTGGATACATGAAGAATTAAGCTCTTGGGAAATCTATTCAACTAAATGTAATCTTGAAAAGAGGTAAAGAAAAAAATCTCATATAGAAAGTCTTATAGGCAATGGAGGGCATGAGCTGGGGAGGTGAGCTGTTTTATTTTGCTGTACACTGTCTGCAAAGCAATCTGTTCTCTTAGAAAATGATGTTTCTGCTGGACTCAAAGCTATTTGTCATTCTAGGCTCCAAACAAAATATTTTTCATAAAAAAAACCAAAAAACTCAGAAATGTCATGCTGGATCAAACCAATGGTCTCTCTAGGGCAATGTGTTGCCTTTGAAAGTGGTACCAAGAGAAAGTTCATGGGAGGACACTGGTGTTCTATTTTAGGGGCTTTAAAACATTTCTGACAATGCTCCAGTTAGACATAAAGCAAGTACTGTAATATCACCCTCACTCTCATACCTGTGCATTCTTGTGTATATAAATTTTCTTTAGACCTTGGATTGAATTTCTTTTATTTGAAGCTACTAACCTCAACCCACTAAACTGATTTCATAAGCCACTAATAAGATCACAACCCACAGCTTAAAAATGTTTGCTCTATTTGCTGTCAACCTCAAAGGCTAAGCACAAATTCCTAGCACTCCTGTTTTTCTTTAAGTCAGGGAAAACTATCAGCAATGAATTTATCTGAAGTCATCGTTGGAGACACAAATTCTTCAAGATTATTTGGAACCCTTGGTAATTACTCTGTATTCAGAGAGTACTTATACTAGAGGACTTTTTTCTCTCCAAGGATACCCAAATCTGTAAATTAATGTTTTACTGGGCATTTTAAGGAAATAATGACAAGAAAAACTGTAGCTATGTTCATTACATAAACATGCTTCCTGCTATTTTTGATCTGCTAGAATCCAGAGACACAAATACAAAGACTGACTGTACTTATAATATAAAGAGGTACTGACCCTCACTTGTGATTATGTAGTATTAAAAGCTATATAAATATGACGAAAATAGCTAGGTAACTTGCAGTTCCTAGCAGATGTGAGTTCCATCCTATTCTGCAGGGTTTCCATCTCTGTGGCACAGAGACTACACAGAAACTTTACAAGAGAATGCCTTTTCATACTAAGTATTTCTAGAGGGTTAATCAACTTCTTATTACAAATGTCTTCTGGTGCTGATTTGTCAAATTTTATTATGGATTTTAGCTTTCAAAAATGACTATATAATATTATGGTTTTTTCCCTATATGCTTTGTTTTTAAGTCACCTCATCACATCCTATTTCTGTGTCTTTTTTTCTACTTGAAATCTGGGTGTACTCTATTTCTGTTTTGACCAATAGTATATGAGGAAATAGCATAGAAGACCAGACACCAGCAGATCAGAACATCAATTCAAAGCCTGCTCTGGAATGAGTGTAAACCATGTTTTAAGAGACTTTGAAGAGTGAAATGTCAAGAGGCAGAGGAGGAGAGAAGTGGGACGATCCTAACACCCTTAAATAAAGAAGAGATGTTGGAGTATATAAGACATCCCAATTGTAAACACAAACAATTCATTCATTGCTTTCCTGAATTCCCAATTCACAAATTTAAACAAAACAGTAAAATTTTATTATAAGCGTCTAGATTTTAAGATATGTTGTTACACAGAAATAAAAACTAAAAACAATTGTGGGTGTCATATAAATCTGAAGTTCTTTGAACTCACAAAAAAGATTGGAATTCATGGTTGACTTGGGGATTTAGTTTATTGTACAGGAACAAAATGAGTATGAATGCTATAACTGTGTAACTCAAATTGCAAAATGTGTATTCAAAAGACAGTTATGTATAATGGCATGGTTTGCTGTTTTTAACATTTTCATCTTCTTATTACCTATTTCCTCAAGTATGTTTTATGTACTGCTCAGTACTTACTGTGTTCCAAGTATCTGCTTAGGGGAAAAAGAGTGTTTCAGATGCCATCTTTGATCTGGAATGGGCCAATTTTCTAGAGAAGAGAAGTAACATTTTCTCCCTTCAGGATTGGAAGAATCATTCCTCAACACTTAACAGAGGTAAAGTTTAATCTGAATCATTGAGGATGCAAAGTCAAGATTAGGACTTGCAAGGAAGAAATTATGTAGAGAGTGAAAGAACGGGACCCAAGTGAAGGCAGTATATCCAAAAGTTGAAAGATATAAAGGCATTGTGGACTGGGTGTATTCTTAGGAGTGGAATAAAAAGAAAGGGGGGAGGGGTTAGCTTGACTTTTATGGAACAAGTACAAACCTTATTTTAAGAGACCTCGGAGAGTGGAATGTCAAGAAGAGGAGGGGAGAAGCAGAAAGATCCAAGTATTCCTAAATAAAGTAGAGATCTTAGAGTTTAAAGGGTTTCAGATGCAATGCTAAGAAATGTGGACATGGACCGAAAACCATTACGGATCCATAGTGGTACTTAGAGATGTGTCCTAAGCACATGTTCAGAAAGTGTTGTTGTAGAAGAAAGTGCAATAAAAGCATGAGGCCAAGGGTCCAAGTCCAGCTTTTGAAGTCTAGGACTAATCCAGCATAGACAGGACCACAGCAACAATGGGATTCTTTCCTGAATTACTTCACTCATCAGGACAGACAGTTCCTACTGTGACCATTGTCTATCTAGTATCTTATACCAAGAAGCCAAGGTGTGGTTAAAAAAAATGAAAGAGAAAATGGCTAACTGAAATTGCAGAAACTCCAAATAGGAAATTTTATACTGAAGATGGTGTGTGTGTGTGTGTGTGTGTGTGTGTGTGTGGTACTAGAACACTAGAATAGTGTACTTTAGCAACATGTCTAAAATTTCATTTCCACTATAGTTTACAAAACCAAAACCATAAACCTCTAACAAAAATATAGCTATGAGAGGAATGCTTAGAGATTCTTTTCCCTCCTAGAACAAAGAATTTAGCTTGAACTTACACTTTTCTAACATTAAAGACTATGTGTCAATGAAAAAAAAAAACAAGAAGGCCAAACTTTTAGTCTGGTGGAGTTAATTTTATTATTACTTCAATGGACGGGTCAAGCAAAGAAAAGGCAACTTTACAAGATTGATGAGGCTAAGTATTTTAACATGAGGGGACATCACAACCCGCAGAATCTTGATGCTGGAAACAAAGAGTCAAAAAAATGTTACCTTTATCATATACAAACCCCATGAGAGTAACATGGGGGAAACAAAATTCTCCTCAATGACATAAAATGCTTTATGATAATGACCCAATCCCCAGGCTTATTAAAATTCTGAACTCATGTTCCGTAAGTTCTGATATTCTTCTCATCAAAATCACTATCCCAATTTTAACTGCACTTCCCTGAAGGGAAAAAACATCAACTCACTGTATTTATAGCTGGTGCATAATTACTATATGCAATATTTATCTGACTAGTCATCTGTTTTCATGTCTTCTAACTGGTAAGATTGTCAATATAGATGGGGCTCTTAGCACCTTGCACAGGGATTCATCATTCACGATGTATTTATGCACTTGGATTTCCTTTGCTTTCTTAAAAGAATGGCCTATATTTAGAAGCAATTCTTGAGACATTTTCCTTTGCTCCATATTGTGGCTTGGAGACAAATTAGACTTCTATTTCTATCTAATTATTCTTATCACTGATGTCAAACAAGATCCAAAGATATATTTTCATTATTCTGTTACTTCAGTCAGATCCTTAATTCATACAACCACAAAATATTTTGCTGTCACTCCATCAAATTATATGCAAAAGTGCCACCTCCACACTACTTGTGAATGGGGTACAGAAAAGTCACACCAGATTTCTCGATAGATTTTACCTCTCTTTTTATTAAACAAACAAGGAAGAGCTTGTGAGTACAGCACTTAAGTTCTTCATCAAAATAGCCTTTTCTTACCTCCCAACTCTGATATCTCTTAAATATTGATATATAAAATCCAAGCTCAACCATAGAGCAAGTATTGAGCCTAAGCCAGGTCAATACAAGTCATTGCTAAAGCTATCATGGTTAATGCATTAGCATGTCAAAAACATAAATATTTTTCTTAACTTCTTTATTTTCTAAAACATTTGACATTAGGATAACTAGACATCGTAGACTGACGCTGATCCAGCTTGAATTCTTAGCATCAAGTACGGCAGTACTCTTAAAAGAGCTGGTTGGCCCTACCTCTGTTTTTCTGTAAGCTATAAGTTTCTCTCACAACAGAAAAAAAAAACTAAGCCATTAGCTAAACAGGATTTATTTTTACATTCAAACAATCATTAATCCATTATAAATTTGCATAGGGATGACATTTTTGATTCCTTCCTCCTTGTCCCCATGCTCTGTCCAACAGAGTAATTAAAAAACAGCTGATCACTAAATTTTTCATTTATCTTTTTAAGATTTTCTGCTATGGATTCGTGAATTATTTTCTTCTGTGACCACAGTCTCAAACTTCTGCCTTTCTTTATGTCTATAGTCTCTATTTCTACCTTGACTAACCCACCTCTTGATTTCCCATTTAAGTTTCTTATAAGCCTTGACCCACCTAATTGCAGTCTGAGTTCATGAGTGTCTCCTAAACAGCATGGGTATTGAAGAGTAACGGTTCAAATGGAGCATGGGGTGCAGTGATCTGAATCTCTAATTCCTGTTGATTTGATGAAGACTCTGTCTCTGCTCACTGAGTCTCTACTCGGCCTCCTTTCATGCAACTACTATCAGGTACCAGAAATGGTCCTTGTGGTTCCAAATTTCTACTCACAGTGCCAGTCTGTTGTCACTCCAGGCACCCCCCTTCTGTGTGCTCAACCACCCCATCACTATCAGAAAACAGCAGAATCTCTAGGACTTTCTTCCCTACTGATTTTTTTTTAAAATTAGGCATTTGTTTTATTTACATTTCAAATAGTATCTCCTTTCCACATTACCCCTCCTAAAACCCCTTTCCCATCCCCCCTCCCAGCTTACCCTCCCCACCCAATTTCCTGACTTTGATTCCCTTATTCTGGGGCATCCAGCATTCACAGCACCCATGCTCTCTCCTCTCATTGATGTCTGAAAGGGGCAACTTCTGCTACATATGTAGCTGGAGCCATGGGTCCCTCCATGTGTACGCTTTGGTTCGTTTAGCACCTGGGAGCTCTAGGGGTACTGGTTGGTACAAATTATTGTTCTGCATGAAGGTCTGCAAACCTCTTTAGCTCCTTGGATCCTTTCTCTAGCTAATCCATTGGGGACCCTATGTTCATTCTATTAGTTGGCTGTGAGACATAGGTATTTTGATCCACTTTCCAATAAGGATCAAAGTATCCACACTTTGGTCTTCCTTCTTATTAAGCTTCATGTGGTCTGTGAGTTGTATCTTGGGTGTCCTGAGTTTTGGGGCTAACATCCACTTATCAGTGAGTGCATACCATATATGTTCTTTTGTGATTGAGTTAATTCACTTAGGATGATATTTTCTAGCTCCATTCATTTGCCTAAGAATTTCATGAATTCATTGATTTTAATAGCTGAGTAATACTCCATTGTGTAAACATACCACATTTTCTGTATTTATTCCTCTATTGAGGAATATCTGGGTTCCTTCCAGCTTCTGGGTATTATAAGTAAGGCTGTTATGAACACAGTGGAGCATGTGTCCTTATTACATGTTGGAGCATCTTCTGTGTATATGCTCAGGAATAGTATAGCTGGGTCCTCAGGTAGTGCTATGTCCAATTTTCTGAGGAATTGCCAAACTGATTTCTAGAGTGGTTTTACCAGCTTGCAATCCCACCAGCAATGGAGGAGTGTTCCTCTTTCTCCACATCCTTTCCAGCATTTGCTATCCCCTGAGTTTTTGATCCTGGCCACACTGGTGTGTGGTGGAATCTCAGGGTTGTTCTGATTTTCATTTCCCTGATGATTAAAGATGTTGAACATTACTTTAGGTGTTTCTTAGCCATCAGGTGTTTCTCAGTTGAGAATTCTTTGTTTAGTTATGTACTCCATTTTTTAATAGGGTTATTTGGTTCTCTAGAGTCTAACTTCTTGAGTTCTTTGGATATATTGGATATTAGCCCTCTATCGGATGTAGGATTGGTAAAGATCTTTTCCCAATCTGTTGGTTGCCATTTTGTCCTATTGACAGTGTCTTTTGCCTTACAGAAGCTTTGCAATTTTATGAGGTCCCATTTGTCAATTCTTGATCGTAGAGCATAAGTTAAGGATGTTCTATTCAGGAAAATTTCCCTGTGCCCATGTGCTCCAGTTTCTTCCCCACTTTCTCTTCTATTAGATTCAGTGTGTCTGGTTTTATGTGGAGTCCTTTATCTACTTGGACTTGAGCTTTGTACAGGGAGGGAAGAATGGATCAATTTGCATCCTTCTACATGTTGACTGCCAGTTGACTCAGCACCATTTGTGGAAAATGCTGTCTTTTTTCCACTGGATGGTTTTAGCTCCTTTGTCAAAGATCAAGTGACCATAGGGGTGTGGATTCATCTCTGGGTCTTTAATTATACTTCATTTATCTTCCTGGCTGTCTTTGTACCAATACCATACAGTTTTTATCACTATTGACATGTAGTAGAACTTGAGGACACGAATGGTGATTCCGCCAGAATTTCTTTTATTTTTGAGAATAGTTTTCACTATCCTGGGTGTTTCATTATTTTAGATAAATTTGGAAATTGCTCTTTCTAACTCCATGAAGAATTGAATTAGAATTTTATGGAGATTACAATGAATCTATAGATTGTTTTAGGCAAGATAGCCATTTTTACTATATAAACCCTGTCAATCCATGAGCATGGAAGATCTTTCCAGCTTCTGAGATCTTCAGTTTCTTTCTTCAGAAGCTTGAAGTTCTTGTCATTCAGATCTTTCACTTGCTTGGTTCGAGTCACACCAAGGAATGTTATTTTATTTGTGACTATTGTGAAGGATGCCATTTCCCTAATCTTTCTCAGCTTCTTTATCCTTTGAGTAGAGGAAGGCTACTGATTTGTTTGAGATAATTTTATATCCAGCCACTTTGCTGAAGTTGTTTATCAGGTTTAGGAGTTCTCTGGTGGAATTTTTTGGGGTCACTTAAGTATATTATCATATCACCTGCAAATAGTGATACTTTGACTTCTTCATTTCCAATTTTAATCCCTTTGACCTCTTTTTGTTGTCTAATTGCTCTGGCTAGGGCTTTGAGTACTATATTGTCCAGGTAGGAAGAGAGTGGGCAGCTTTGTCTAGTCCCTGATTTCAGTGCTTCCCTACTGTTTGTACTTATTTTAGGAGTCACAGTTTCTTTCACTAGCATGGAAGAATGAATGCTAACAACAGTCTCTCAGAGACAAACAAATAAGCTACAGTTTCCTTGGAGAACTTCCCCCTTCTTTCTAAAGTTATCTGTCTTTCCATCATAATATCAGAAGAAAAGGATCAATACATCTTCACCTCTCTTCTACCACTTAGATCCAGAAATAAAAAAAAAAAAAATCTAGTTTTTTTTTTATTTTCTAATTGTAAACCCATAATAGTAGCTGGTGGGTAGACTGATGAAATCAGGCACTCCAGAGCCGTTTTCCTATTTAAAGCTCATGCCAGGGCTGGAGAGATGGCTCAGTGGTTAAGAGCACTGACTGCTCTTCCCGGGGTCCTGAGTTCAATTCCCAGCAACCACATGGTGGCTCACAACCATCTGTAACGGGATCCAATGCCCTCTTCTGGTGTGTCTGAAGAGAGCATAAATAAATAAATCTTAAAAAAAATAAAAATAAAAAGCTCATGTCAGGGCTTTGTTTATTACTATTGCCTCTTCTTGGATCTACTTAACCTGTAAATTGTCAATAGTGACCATGGAAACAGATTGCTCACATGGACAGTGCACTTCAAAATTGGGAAGGGAGGGGCATAAAAAATGAGGACCTTGTCCGAAAATAAAGCCAGGTGCCTTTCCAAAACCACACAGATGCCTCTGTCACTCCCACTTACAAAAGACAGAAAGCAAGGCCATATTCGTATACATTGTCTCTTCTCCAGAGAATAAGGATAAGGTGGACCAAAAGGAAGCAGGGCAAACTCTGTTGGAAATCCCATAAACTATTCCTTTGGCCCTGGGTGTGTCTGCTTCCATCCTTTCTGCTTACATCTCTTCTTTTATTGTCTTGTCTTTATTCTGCTTCTATATTAATTTCTCTCCTCAGAGAGCAATCTCCAAGTAACCTGCTTATTCCAGAAGTACAAACAAAACAAGCACCAGTCAGGATATTGAGAAGAGCCTCTCTACCATGAAAGGAGGCTCAGCTGATTGAAGTTTTATTCCAGAAACATTGGATCAAAGATGAATTCATTGTCCCCAGCTGTCAAATAGCTCTGGGTGGAAGAAACAGAATTCACTAACTTACTCTTCACATATACTTCCTTAAGTGACTTTGTATTCTATATGAGCAAGCTGAGGATCTGGTAGAAGAGTAGTGGGAAAGAACAATAAAAACAAACACATAAAGGATATCTTAGCATCATAGTATAAAAATATACATAATTTGCATAGTAATAGCTGGAGTTTATCCACCATATTTTCTTGTACTCGACACTAAGTGCTTAGCTAGATAAGCTCATTCAATACCTACAAAAACCTGTGCCTCTTTGCAGGTCCATTTAAACAAGCTGTAAAATTTCAGTGGTTTCTATGGAAACAAATTGGCAAAATGGACAGTGCACTTAAAAAAAATAGTGAGACTATGGGAAACCAAGAACACTTCATCAAAAATAAAATTCATCTCATTATAGGATCTCATATAAGCCAGGCAAGCAATGTGGCTATGCTGTCAGGGGTAGCAACCAGGCACAGGACCACTCAGTTCATAGATCCCCTCTTCCTGAGGAAAACCAAGGAGGCTGCTTGAGGAGCAGACCTGACCTACATTACAAATCTAGAAAGTCTGGAAAGTTTGACATCGATGTTCCCTGTTTTATGTTAAGGCTCTCTCTCACTTGTAATGAAGTGTTATTACACACAATTTAGGGAGGAGGAAACCAGGACACAGACAGACAGAACTTTCACAGAGTCATACATCTCATGATGCAACTTTGAATGAGCTCTACAAAGCCTAGCACTGGAGGCCACCTTACTGTAGTAACTTCTTCCCCTAGAAGTCACATATCACCCCATACCACAGAAGCACTTCTAAAGGGAACAGAAGGCTGAAGGCAAGAGCACATCACCCTGCCCTGTTCATAGCACACGTAATAGAGTACATGACATTTGTCTCATACAGCAGACCAAGAAGGTCAGGGCATTTCACAGAAAACAAAGCAGTGTGCATATTAACATCACATGTTAGGTGAACTCAGGGATTTGGATGAATTTCCAGTACACATGTTTGGAGCAAACACACTGAGTAGTAAACCTGAGCTCAGCAGTGGTAAACTTGTGAGAGAACTTCTGTTTTCTCTCCCATAGAGGGCCAGACCAGATGTGTCCCAGAGACTCAGCTTGTGTCTGCCTCCTTTGAAAATGTTTTCATCCATCCCTGTATCTAAGACAGTTCTAGATTGCCAAGGTGTTCAATTATTCCTGCCTTTCAATATAGACATGTTAAAATCCTTAGGTTATTAAACCTTCTCCCCAGTGTTCTATAATGTCATTATATAATAAGTAAATAAATAAATGTTGGGTCTTATGCAACTAGTCCTTTGAATCAGAGAACAACATGCTTAATATCACCTATATTCTCTTCTACTGAAGGACCTCATCCTTAAAAACACTCCAGCTTTTTTTATATCATTTCTTTTCCATTGAATAAATCATAGCAACTAGAAAAGAACCCCGATTTCTTTCATATTTCAGTTTTTGTAATTCTTGACTTTTTAAATTTTTCATTAAAAAGAGTTTTAATATAGAAAATTAAAGACTTGTGAAACTATTGGAATGTGTGTGAGATCACATAAGATGTAAAAAAAGGAGGGGAGCTGCATAGAATACAAGATCTCCTATATCTTAGGTTGGCCTCAAACCATCTGTGTAGAAAAGGATAGCATTGAACTCATAGATATCTTCCTGCCTATGCCTCCAGAATCCAAGTATTAAAAGCATGTGCACCACACCCATCCCACATCAGACAATCATTTTTCAGTCAGTACCTTCAGTTTCACTGTGTTTTGTCTAGCTGTTGATAAGTTTGTATCCATTGTATTGTGTTTTTCCCAGGTGACCTAAAGATATGTACTACAGATCATCTTTCAGCCACTTTAGGGCCTGGAAACTCTCCAGGCTCTGAGAGGACTCAGAACTAATGTGACCAATCAAGCAGTTGCTTTACCTGAAGGTATCCTTTGTCTTTTAGTGAAGTTCTGCAGGAGTTGTATAGAAAAGTCACCACATCTATCCCAACAGCCTTTCTGTCAGAAGTCTTTCTTATCTCCCAGATGTATCTTTCAATCAATAAATCTCTACAGAACAAAAGCTGAGCTGAACGCTGAGCTCCCTGGGATGTGATAAAAAGATCCTCATGGATGTGTTGCTCCCAAACTCTCCAGCAGGCTATAATGGAAATTGCTGCGTATTTTGGCCTCAGGAATAGCCAATCTGAACTACTTCATCAAGTACATTCTGAAGCTAAAATATTACTGATCTTTAAAAACTGTATGTGATAGTATTTATATCTAAGAATCAACCAACAACTATGAAATATGAAAGATCATTGACAAAGAAGTAGATTTTCCATATGAGTTTCAAAGGAACCATTTGACAAACGGACCACAGAAAATTCTTTAGCAAATGTGTTAAATAATTTAAATAATAAAAAGCACAGTACCCAAGGAGCTGAAGGGGTTTGCAACCCCATAGGAGGAACAACAATATGAACCAGCCAGTACCCACAGAGGTTCCAGGGACTAAACCACCAACCAAAGAGTACACATGGACAGACCCATGGCTCCAGCCACATATGTAGCAGAGGATGGCCTTGTTGGAAGTCAATGAGAAGAAAGGCCCTTGACCCTGGGAAGGCTCAATGTCCCAGTGTAGGGGAATGCCCGGACAGGAAAGAGGGAGTGTGTAGGTTAGTGAGCAGGAGGAGAGGAGATGGGATAGGGGATTTTCAGAGGAGAAACGAGGAAAGGAGATAACATTTGAAATGAAAATAAAGAAAATATCTAATAAAAAAAGCACAGTAGACTTTCAAGGAGGTAAGAAGTAATCTCTTGATTAGAGAAGGGATTTATGAGACTAGTTTGAAAAATCAAGAAACATTTGTAGTTAGGGAAAAAACTGAGCTGACTAGATCTAAAATGTAAATTAAGTGATTCAGATGCCTGATGGTATCCAGGATGAGAGCACACCTGCACGAGCAGAGATGATCCAAGATACAAAACCCTCAAATAATTACAATAACCCTAGGTCAAAAGATCGGCTGCTAGGCACAGTGGCATCCCAACAGAGGGTCTCCATGAAGTACTCTGTCAAAAATAAACCAAATGACAGAAAGAGATTGACCAGGATCAGGTGTGAGATTATAAAAGTATTATGATCAGAGTGCCTACCTATGAAGGTTTTATATCCTTCAAAGCACCACTGGGGAGCTGGCTTTCTCCATCTTTCAGACTGAGGGAAGACAGTCTCCTGGTGCAGTTAGAACACTTGCACTCCATCTCCCCATCCCCTCTTTCCATGCAGCACAGGTCTACAAAGGCCAGCAACAACAGCTGAAGAGTAAAACAACAGGAAAGCATGCAAGGAAAGGGCATCTAGGTAAACTGTGGTCCTTGAGTGCAGGAAATTTCATTGCAGGGGAGTATTTCCACTAACTAAAGTATGAAGTCTGTACGATACTGGGATAGGCATACCAGTTTTCATACTGAGTTTATATTTGTTATTTTAAGAGAACAGGGATTTTCATTATTTACAAGTAATCAGAAACCTCAGAGTCCTTAAGGTATCCTACCTAGAGTGGAAACTTAAGTTTTTGGTAAACTGATTATAAAGAATCAGTGAGAGATAACAATATAGTTATGATATTCTGTTTTTCAGAGAAAAAAAATGAGAGGATAAGTTGAGTGAGATCATTTCTGGCAGGGTAGAGTAGGCTAGTGGAGAAGCAGGTGGAGCTAGGAAGGCCAGCATGGGACTTAGTATTCCACAGGGATAAGTGAGATAGACTCCATTCAGCTTGGACCACTTGGAAGTAAGTCCTGTTTGTGTTAGCCAGAGTCCAGCTATGAGAGGTTAACAGAGAAATCAGATTACCTCCATGTCTGGTCTGCCTCTGTAGTTTACTCTTTGTGTTGCTCTCAATCACGAGTCAACACTGTTAACTCTTAATTCACATTTTCATGGGGAAAATGAGAAAACAATACTTGAAAAAATGTTGTAAAATGTCTAGTGATGTAGAAGCCTGTCATAAGTGAAATGAATGATCATTAAATTGCCAGAATGAGTGAGTGAGTGAATGAATGCATGGTGCATCCATCTCAAAAGCAGAAGAAATTAATGCTACTCAAACAGGTCCTTCAGCAGAGCTGAACTTTCCCATATAAATACATCCTCCTCTGTGCATGTGTGTGTGTTCAATAATCAAAGCGGTGTTTAAATATTAAATAGATGTTTTGACTGCCTCAAGGACTAGTCTGGAGAATCCACCTACTCTGGCACGAGCCTATTGGGGTGAGTGACCCTACTTGCTATTCAGCTTAGCGTTTGCCAACAAGCATTCAGAGCCCTGTGCTAAAGGCTGCTGGCAAGCTTTCCAGTGGTGGCTGAATTGAAATGAATGGCAAAGCAGTGTCAGCTGACGGCTTTCATTACATCCTTTTTGACTGAGTTGAATATTAAAGCAAGGCCACCTAATAGAGTCATCTTGGATTCCTGCAGGAAGAGACTGAAGGTGCTGGAAGCAAAACGAGGTGTAGGTGGGGTAGCATATTAAGTTCTGCAATTTACAAGTGTTAATATGAAAATCAGAAAGAGAACCTCTCTGGAAAGAATCTATAGGCTATTTATCCACTCAAAGTGACCTTGTAATCCATCAGTCATTAAAAAGATAGCAAAGAACATGAATGCCACCCTGTGGCTACCAGAAGAAATTATACTTAATATTACATAATTTTACATAATTAAAGGGTAATGAGAACATGATTAAAAGAATTCATGTAGATATCATGGGGAAAAGGCAGGGGACAACTCAGATAAAGTGTTGTCACTACTAAGATATAATTCATGGAGTATTGCTCCAGGTGCTGAGGAAGAAAACCCCCTAACCATACCTCTTCAAAGGAAGACAATAAAATAAAACTGGCAAATACTGATGACAGCTACACAAACCATCAGACAGAGACAAAATAAGATTACTAGCAATGGCACCAAGTTTAAGCACATGGGGGTAAATGTAGGTTTTACAATATACTTGTTGCTAAGCATACAAAAATGAGGTGATACCCTGGTGTATGTACATAGACACTTCTATATGCCTTCATATATATATGCCTGAACACAAATGCACATATTCCAACCTAGGTGACCTTAAATACATCCATATATACTTCATGTGGGATTTTTCTGCAGCTGGAGAGAACAAGACATTTATATTACATTCATTTCAACAAATTTTTGGGGAGATCAACTTTCAGCCATGACCCATCCTACAGTCTGGGACTATAAAACAATAGGACCTCTGTGCTCACTCACCTTATATTCTAAGGAATTAAGAAGATAAACACTGAAAAATGTGACTCACCAATGTGAGTGCTTGGAATTAACTCCAAGTTCTCTAGAAAAGCAGCCAGTGCTCTTAACTGCAGCACTATCTCTCCAGTCATTCTCAATTAAATTGTAAAAGAATCAGACTCTCTTCAATTTGGAGAGAGTACTATAAGGAAAAACGCAAGATTGCCCAAAACATGATAATGGTGACGTGTGGTCCCAGTTGGATCTACACATGTCATAGAAGTGACTGGATTTTATACAGATAATTAAAGTAAGTTCAAAGCCTTTCATTATGAGGATAAATCAGTATAACACACAAAATCCAAAATAGTGTTAGAAGGTTTACAGAACTTAAGAGTAGAATATTTGAGGATGAAATGCTAATCGCCCTCATGCATGTACTATATATTGTATACTTGTATCCACTAATAATACTGAACAGTATGCTACTGCTACCCTCCCTCAAATATCTCCTATGGTGCTCTCATGCTCAAGTGGCTAGCCCCTTTCCTTTGGCTATATTTGTTCCTGCATACATATGTAAATGCATGTATGGTATACGGATATGTGTAACCTGATGACTATGTTTTAATTGTGTGTGTGTGTGTGTGTGTGTGTGTGTGTGGTCTCAAAGCTGACCACTCTGTGTTGGGTGACCAATTCAGGGGCTTATTCTTCAGAAAGGCTAATTCTCATTCTCTCAGCACTCAATAGTTGCCTTTAGTCCTTTATCTAGGAATGGGACACCCTCAAAATTTTCCACCCTTCATGTTAGCATGTCTAATGACATTGCATTGTTCCTGTTTTGTTTAGGTAGCCATTTTTAGGGGATTTTCACAGCAGAGTTCCTTGTATTCTGGTTCTTACAATCACTCTGCCCCCCTTTTCTGCAGTATAAATGCAGGAGTATTACCTGAAGTATAAATGCAGGAGCCCAGGAGCTATAGTTGAATTACAGGTGATTCTTTTAATTCCTGTAATTGAGCCTGACCTCCTCATAATCCAGTGATCTATGGATTGTGCCCAGCTGTGGTTTTCCTTGATGTTACCCATTTTTCTGCAAAGAAAAACTGTAAAAAGCAGAAACTGAACTTACCTGTGGGTATAGGATGATATATATGACCCAATGAGGAATTATAATGGTCTAGCAAAGTAGCAGCAGTAGATTCTTTTCTAAAATCTCACTTGCCCCTGGAAGCTAGTTAATTTTCCAGCATCAGGCATGATTTTCCTCTTCTTTCATGGGCCTTAAGTCCAATTAGACACATGTTGCTTCCCACTGACATATGAGTACCATGTGTTTCACCTTTAAGCACATCTTTCCATGCTGTAATTGGCATAAGTGTTGCAACTGAGTAGGAAATTTGATTGCTTTTTTTCAATTGGCAACTTACATGGTATTTTCTGGAACCCTGAAAGCTAGGCCACAGGAAAGAGACTTTCAGGTCAGAAAGTGCCCACATCATCCAAGTCATATATTCTTATGTGTGTGTTGTTCTCAATAATAGGATCCTACATTCGACATCTAAGAGGCTACCAAATGCTTGATCAAAATCTGTTGTTTCCAGAATCACTAGGACTACCCTGACCAAACCATCCAAATATGATTTCCTGTGTCTGGTACTAGGATTTTTGTTACTGTTAGTCTATAGTTCTCTGTCAGCCCAAATAGTGACACACACACACAAACACACACACACACACACACACACACAAACACACACACACACACACAAACATATATATTAATAGATATATTAATGTGTGTTATAAATAATTTGGAGTAAATATAAAGTAATATAATTCTTTGAAGCTTCGTTGAAAAGTATAATACTATGTATTTAATTGAAACTTACATGCTAGTGCATCTCTGTATCATTTGTGAGGGTCCTGGAGCTAATATTCTTGGGTGTGGGCCACATTTAAAGGTTGAGACTAACTAACTGAGGTCCCCAAGGGATACTTGCACACCCATAAATAAGAGGTCTGGCTTGATAGTCAGGCATCAAACCACCCAATGTTTCAATATCCTTTGAGCATAAGTGTCACAATTATCTGTGCTTGGCCCTATCATGATAAGCATATAGCTCCAGAGATTCCTATCTACCACAGTTCATCTCCCACAGACTTTCCTTCCATCAAATGACAAGCTTCACTCTTTATGACAGTGACAAATAAATCAGCTTCTCAGTATTGAAATCTGAAGGGGTGAAACCACAAACACTCCACTCTGGATCACCATAGTAACCTAGGTTATGAAATTATTTAACCTACTTTCAAATTCCATCTCCAAGGTGAACAAAATCAACGTGAGAGAAGACATACTAGGCCAGTGGAGTACTGTATATGTTCATGTTTTTAATGCAGCTGTCTCAATGTCAAGAGAAAGAGAACGGAAGTTTGCCTAGATCTTCATTTGATTTCACCCAATAAAAAGTTCACTCAAAGTCACAGAAGAAAAGAAACCCTTCATAAAACCAAACACAGAAAATCAGTATATTGGATGAGGTAGATAGCATTTTAAAAGATAAATATAAGCCCTCTATCTGATGTAGGGTTGGTGAAGATCTTTTCCCAATTTGTTGGTTGCTGATTTGTCCTTTTGATGGTGTCCTTTGCCTTACAGAAACTTTGTAATTTTATGAGGTCCCATTTGTCAATTTTTTATCTTAGAGCATATGCTATTGGTGATCTGTTCAGAAACTTTCCCCATGTACCGATGTCCTCAAGGGTCTTCCCCAGTTTCTTTTCTATTAGCTTCAGAGTGTCTGGCTTTATGTGGAGGTCCTTGACCCATTTGGATTTGAGCTTAGTACAAGGAGACAAGGATGGATCAATTCGCATTCTTCTGCATGCTGACCTCCAGTTGAACCAGCACCATTTGTTGAAAAGGCTATCTTTTTTCCATTGGATGTTTTCAGCCCCTTTGTCGAAGATCAAGTGGCCATAGGTGTGTGGGTTCATTTCTGGATCTTCAATCCTGTTCCATTGATCTGGCTGCCTGTCACTGTACAAATACCATGCAGTTTTTAACACTAATGCTCTGTAGTATTGCTTGAGGTCAGGGATACTGATACCCCCAGAATTTCTTTTATTATTGAGAATAGTTTTGGTTATCCTGGGTTTTTTTGTTATTCCAGATGAGTTTGAGGATTGCTCTTTCTAACTCTGTGAAGAATTGAGTTGGGATTTTGATGGGTATTGCATTGAATCTGTATAGTGCTTTTGGCAAAATGGCCATTTTAACTATATTAATCCTGACGATCCATGAGCATGGGAGGTTTTTCCATTTTTTGAGGTCTTCTTCCATTTCCTTCTTCATAGTCTTGAAGTTCTTGTCATACAGATCTTTCACATGTTTGGTAAGAGTCACCCCAAGGTACTTTATACTGTTTGTGGCTATTGTGAAGGGGGTCATTTCCCTAATTTCTTTCTCAGCCTGCTTATCCTTTGAGTATAGGAAGGCTACTGATTTGCTTGAGTTGATTTTATAACCTGCCACTTTGCTGAAGTTGTTTATTAGCTGTAGGAGTTCTCTAGTGCAGCTTTTTGGGTCACTTGGGTAGACTACCATATAGAGGGCTAATATCCAATATATATAAAGAACTCAAGAAATTAGACTCCAGAAAACCAAAGAACCCTATTAAAAAAATGGAGTAAAGAGTTAAACAAAGAATTTTCACCTGAAGAACTTCGGATGGCAGAGAAGCATCTTAAAAAATGCGCAACTTCATTAGTAATTAGGAAAATGCAAATCAAAACAACCCTTAGATTTCACCTTATACCAGTCAGAATGGTTAAGATTAAAAATTCAGGAGAGACACTAGAGAGCTCCTACAGCTGATAAACAACTTCAGCAAAGTGGCAGGTTATAAAATCAACTCAAGCAAATCAGTGGCCTTCCTATACTCAAAGGATAAGCAGGCTGAGAAAGAAATTAGGGAAATGACCCCCTTCACAATAGCCTCAAACAGTATAAAGTATATTGGGGTGACTCTTACCAAACATGTGAAAGATCTGTATGACAAGAACTTCAAGTCTCTGAAGAAGGAAATGGAAGAAGACCTCAAAAAATGGGAAAACCTCCCATGCTCATGGATCGGTAGAATCAATATAGTTAAAATGGCCATTTTGCCTAAAGCACTATACAGATTCAATGCAATACCCATCAAAATCCCAACTCAATTCTTCACAGAGTTAGAAAGAGCAATTATCAAATTCATCTGGAACAACAAAAAACCCAGGATAGCTAAAACTATTCTCAGCAACAAAAGAAAATCTGGGGGAATCAGTATCCCTGACCTCAAGCAATACTACAGAGCAATAGTGTTAAAAACTGCATGGTATTGGTACAGTGACAGGCAGGAGGATCAATGGAACAGGATTGAAGATCCAGAAATGAACCCACACACCTATGGCCACTTGATCCTCGACAAAGAGGCTGAAAACATCCAATGGAAAAAAGATAGCCTTTTCAACAAATGGTGCTGGTTCAACTGGAGGTCAGCATGCAGAAGAATGTGAATTGATCCATCCTTGTCTCCTTGTACTAAGCTCAAATCCAAATGGATCAAGGACCTCCACATAAAGCCAGACACTCTGAAGCTAATAGAAAAGAAACTGGGGAAGACCCTTGAGGACATCGGTACAGGGAGAAAGTTTCTGAACAGAACACCAATAGCGTATGCTCTAAGAGCAAGAATTGACAAATGGAACCTCATAAAATTACAAAGTTTCTGTAAGGCAAAGGACACCATCAAGAGGACAAATCGGCAACCAACAAATTGGGAAAAGATCTTCACCAATCTTACATCAGATAGAGGGCTAATATCCAATATATATAAAGAACTCAAGAAGTTAGACTCCAGAAAACCAAACAACCCTATTAAAAAATGGGGTACAGTGTTAAACAAAGAATTCTCACCTGAAGAACTTCGGATGGCAGAGAAGCATCTTAAAAAATGCTCAACTTCATTAGTCATTAGGGAAATGCAAATCAAAACAACCCTGAGATTTCATCTTACACCAGTCAGAATGGCTAAGATTAAAAATTCAGGAGACAGCAGGTGTTGGAGAGGGTGTGGAGAAAGAGGAACACTCCTCCACTGCTGGTGGGGTTGCAAATTGGTACAACCACTCTGGAAAGCAGTCTGGCGGTTCCTCCGAAAACTGGGCACCTCACTTCCAGAAGATCCTGCTATACCACTCCTGGGCATATACCGAGAAGACTCCCCACCATGTAATAAGGATACATGTTCTACTATGTTCATAGCAGCCCTATTTATAATTGCCAGATGCTGGAAAGAACCCAGGTATCCCTCAACAGAAGAGTGGATGCAAAAAATGTGGTATATCTACACAATGGAGTACTATTCAGCCATTAGAAACAATGAATTCATGAAATACTTAGGCAAATGGATGGAGCTAGAGAATATCATACTCAGTGAGGTAACCCAGACTCAAAAGGTGAATCATGGTATGCACTCACTAATAAGTGGATATTAACCTAGAAAACTGGAATACCCAAAACATAATCCACACATCAAATGAGGTACAAGAAGAAAGGAGGAGTGGCCCCTGGTTCTGGAAAGACTCAGTGAAACAGTATTCAGCAAAACCAGAACGGGGAAGTGGGAAGGGGTGGATGGGAGGACAGGGGAAGAGAAGGGGGCTTACGGGACTTTCGGGGAGTGGGGGGGCTAGAAAAGGGGAAATCATTTGAAATGTAAATAAATTATATCGAATAAAAAAAAAGAAGAAGAAAAAAAAATTCAGGAGACAGCAGATGTTGGCGAGGATGTGGAGAAAGAGGAACACTCCTTCACTGCTGGTGGGGTTTCAAATTGTTACAACCATTCTGGAAATAAGTCTGGCGGTTCCTCCAAAAACTGGGCACCTCACTTCCAGAAGATCCTGCTATACCACTCCTGGGCATATACCCAGAAGATTCCCCAGCATGCAATAAGGATACACGTTCCACTATGTTCATAACAGCCCTATTTATAATAGCCAGAAGCTGGAAAGAACCCAGGTATCCCTCAACAGAAGAGTGGATGCAAAAAATGTGGTATATATACACAATGGAGTACTATTCAGCCATTAGAAACAATGAATTCATGAAATTCTTAGGCAAATGGATGGAGCTGGGAAACACCATACTACGTGAGGTAACCCAGACTCAAAAGATGAATCATTGTATGCACTCACTAATAAGTGGATAGTAACCTAGAAAACTGGAATACCCACAACATAATCCACACATCAAATGAGGTACAAGAAGAATGGAGAAGTGGCCCCTTGTTCTGGAAAGACTCAGTGAAGCAGTATAGGGCAAAATCAGAACAGAGAAGTGGGAAGGGTTTGGTGGGAAAATAGGGGGAGGAAAGGGGGCTCATGGGACTTTCAGAGAGTGGGGGTCAGAAAAGGGGAAATCATTTGAAATGCAAATAAAAAGTATATCGAATAAAAAAAAGATAAATATATACTTAGAATGAGAAAATGAATTAAAACATGGCATTGGCCATTTTTTTTGTGCTGTGAACACAATGTAATTCAATCTCACAAAATTATTACATTATTTGACTAGTAAATACTGCCTTGGTAGGAAAAGCTACCCTAAGGACTGTGACAATGAACTAGCATCTACCATCACAAAAGACAAAAAATCAAAACAAAACAATAAAAACCCAAGCACTGTAGAAACAGAAGGATGCCTTTGTACATGCTCAGACATGTCATGTCCCCATTTTAGAGGTGGAGAGCCTAAGGAAACTCAAAAATGAAGTCAGCCAAGCACAATGAAAACCAACAATAAAAATGTTCTGTGTTGTTTGGAGGAAATTATTGCAGAGATATAAAAAGCTTGGAGGAAAAGAACTGGAACATGAGAGTTTAGAGAGGAGCAGAAGAGGGGTGCTGGTTCACAGAACACATTCATAGAAGTCATGGGTTCAGGTCACATACTGAAAGTCATACCCTGCTGTAAACTCATATATCATGCAAACCTCTGCAGTTCTTTCCTGACTAATTACTAATATAAGGTCTTAAATCATCAGTACTCAAAAAACATTCTTGGGGAGTCAAGCTTGGCCTTTATTATAAGACTTTAGTGAGGAGAAAATATCAAAATTCACTTTGAAGTAGGAAGTAAAGAAAAATCCATGAATTCGAATGAAAGTTCAAAGGGTCATCTGACAAGGCCCTTCCCTCCACTCCAGGGAGTGGCCAATGAGTTTCCACTGCACATTACAGTAGTTATACACTAAATTAATAATACATTAAACTATTTCAGAATCTGTGACTTAGGACAATATATATCTGTAAGATGTTTCAGCTTTTAAAGTGTTTTTGAATTGTTTTATTTTTCTATCAGTTCCTTGAAATCAGTAGGATAAGCAATGTTACCACTATGAAGGTAGAAATGTTGCTTTAATCTTTTTGCTAATGAGGAAATGAGAGACCAGGTATTTGCTCAAAATCTCGAAGACACCACAAGGAATCTAACAGAATAAAGAAATTCTGGCTATTTAGTTTTAAAAGAAGCAGCTCTATGCCTGAGAGAGTTGGATGTTGGCTCTACAAGAATTTTCCATATTCCTCCTAAGGTGTTTGTTACCTGTAAAAATGGAGGAGAAAAGTATCCTTTTATTGGGCTGGAGATAGTGTTCAAATAATTTTGGATCTCCTTCTTGAATTCTCCACAGATTTGGAGAGGAACAATATGAGGGAATTAAAATCAGATGAGAGGTATTCCTGTCAGCTAGCCATGAAAAGAAGAGAAAATACCCTGTTGGGTGAAATTTTGAAACTACATTAGTATCTTTGGCAGATTTGATATATCTTAGATGATGTTCCCTAATAGTTTAGATCCATGGCTTCAGTCAGAAGCTGATATCCTTAAGGTTGGTCATTTTCTTTGTTCAACATGAATAAGATGCTTTAACTGGGAGATAAAATACGCTTTAAACCCTAATTAAAAATGAAGATTACAATATAGCGCCCTTATCCAAAGAAAACTAAACACAGAAGAAGGTGCCCTTGAGGTTAATGGAAAAAGAAATTGTTATCTTGATTCCTTTACCTTTTTAAAAACATTTCAATTCCAACCTAAATTGAATACTGGGTTAGCTCTGGTGAAGGATAGTAATGTATTAGTGTGGTCCTCTCTGAATGATTCTTATCTACATATTGAAAGTAAGAAACAAAAACCATAAAACAGTAGAGTGTCTTCAAATATTTCTTCTTACAAAAGCTCAGAATACTTCAGAATACAGTTAGATGTACGAAGTGAGTCAATAGAGACTACTTCTTCAAGAGCACATGCTTATTAGTGGATCGTAAACACAGTAAACTGTAAGGACACTGTAGATGTAGTCATCAGTTTAGTTAGTTGTTGCCTCCCATTTGGGCTGTAATCATGGTGCATCAGCATTGACATAGCAACTGAATGCAAAGAATTTTTTGCATACCTATTTCCTTGTGCTTCAAGACAGAAGAAAAGCACAAGACAAGGAAAGAGGGATGACCTGCGGCAGTTGTTCTCAGGCTCTGAGGACTGAAGGACTCTGGCTCTAGAGCTTTAGTGCTGTTTTTCTAATTTATTTATAAAGTATATCTATACATTTCTGGTTCAATAAATACTTCAAATTATCAACTATTTTTGTAGGCATAGTGTAAGAGCTTTAATGAATATCATTCATTCTTCTCACTGAGAATATAGTGAAACATAAACATACTCAAATATTTGTTCATTTTTCTTGAGTCATATGTAGAAATTCATTAGAGAATCATCAATTGAGTATGAAAAATAAATTATAAGCATAATATCTTATATCCTAGTCAAAATAACATTGTATATGTTCAAATGCAATAACGTCAAAGTATAGTGATTAAACTTGTTTCCTAAATTCTTATTAAGAACGTATAAAATTGAACACAGTAAGAAATTAGGTTTATAAAACTCTATTAGTTGTACCCGGTTTATTTAGTGTTTTAAAATAACAATATACATTATAAATTTTGAGTTGTTAAGAAATCCTGCCACGATCTCCTGGAACCATTTAAGTTTCAATGCTGGGTCGTGTGGCTCCCAGGACAACCAGGGCCCCATTCATTTGATATAAATGAGAAGACTCTGTTTCTTCATAAATGTGGTCTTTTAACCTCAAGGGAGCTAAGCATCGACCTGATCAAGACTTCTAATTGAATGTTTCTCATTAGCTAAAGCAAGTCAGATGGCTAATTTGACAGCCAATAAGACGAAGGATTTCACTAGAGCTTATGAATTCTAGGAGAGATAACTCAATGAAAGTCATAATATACAGACTTAGCTACAGGTTGTGTGCCTCCTGGGTGCACACCTAAAATCCATACATTCTAATACATACAGTATTAGAGGTAAATCAAAAGATTAATTCATCTTGAAAAGAGGAAAAGTGAGATTACAAATACCTTTTTTAAAATATGGACTGAAAATTCCACAATGATGATGTGTCATATTTTGTTTCTATTAAAGATTCCAAGTTAGTTCAAATAAGCTGTGGGTATGCACCATCTAACAACTGCAAAATAAGACCATCTAAGTGTGGCAAATGGCTTAGTGTGGTGGTTTTCAGCCTACCTATCCTTTAGCCTTTTAATACAGTTCTTCATGTTGTGGTGATCTCTAAGCACAAAATTATTTTATTGCTACTTCATGACTGTAATTTGGCTATTGTTATGAACTGTAATATAAATATCTGTGTTTTCTGGTCTTAAATGACTCCTGTAAAAGAGTCATTCAATCTCCAGAGAGGTCACAACTCACAGGTTGAGAAGCACTGGCTTAGTGGTTTAAGGTATTTGTACTCAAGCCTGGCAGAGTTTGATTCCCAGGATCCACATAGCAGAAGAAAAGAACCAACTGCCACAAGTTAATCTCTCAACTCCATGCATCACATGCATGTTCACACTCACCACATGTGTGCGTGCACGTGCATGTACACACACACACACACACACTCCACAGATGAATGTAAAAACAGTTTAAAACGATAGAGTCAGTTGGACCTTTGAGCCTACTACAGTGCACATTTCAGAGTGAATGTCTCTCGTGCAGACTCTTCCACCCCCATCTTTACCTAAGGAAATCTGCGGTGCAGAAAATGGCATTTTTTCCATCACTTTGCCAAACTTCACTGTTCCATTTAGTTTTTCAGGGGTGAAAATTAGCTATGAGTCATATGCTATTCATCAAAAATTATAGCCATAGTAGTAAACTCTCAGACAGTAATTAAATATACACACTTGTAGCAAAACCAACTTATACTCTGGGTGGGGTCACTTTGCTCTCCATCTTTGCTAGTGGAGTCTTAGTTCTGGGTTGTCCTCACCCCTGTTGTGATATTGATTCCTCAAGTCCACCTTACTCCAAAGCATTACATAGCAAGTTCAGGCCACATGCAAGTCTTTTGCTTGCAGGTTTTTGTCACCCAGTTCTTTGCTGCTTTGTGTTGTCTTTCAGTGGCTGATCTTATATATGTGTTGGCCCTTACCAAACATGGTGTTTATTTGATTATTTGAGATGTCACAGATAGCTCTGAGCTTTGTACATCACACTTGAAATTTTTAATTACTTAAATGCCTTCAAAGTATTGCTAATCAAGTATTTCCAGGTTTGTAAATAAAAAACAATCTTGAGTTATATCCTTGACTTTGGGAAATCCATGCATATTTATTTTCTGGTTGCCAGTGTGCAGTTTTTCTCCCATGTGATGATGTTAGTTTTCCACAAGGGAAGATTCTCCTTCTAA
Source organism: Apodemus sylvaticus (assembly GCF_947179515.1). Taxonomy (NCBI): domain Eukaryota; kingdom Metazoa; phylum Chordata; class Mammalia; order Rodentia; family Muridae; genus Apodemus; species Apodemus sylvaticus. Next base: position 137,414,339 of record NC_067477.1, on the reverse strand, counting down.
GTGGCACTTGCTGGTGTCAAGCAGATGTGTACTTCTGGAGGCTGTGAAGGGCATGCAGCTCAGCAAATGAAGCCCCATCTCTGCATCTGTCCCTCTTACCTGTAAGAAATTTGACCAACTCCTAGTAGAGAAACCTCTCCTTTCTTCCTTCTGTCTCTTTCTGAAGTTGCTGCCTGTCATCTGGCACTGAGAGAAGATGGTTTGGGTAGAGTAAAGATGTACATGTTAACATTCCCTGGGGCCAGAATGGAGATAGACAGCTCTTGATGCACAATAGAGAGAGGAAGGACTCTGCTCTTGTGTCAGAAGCAAGAGACCTCTCCTGTACAGCTCCTTCTTTTCGTCATATTGACTGTTTAAGTCTGAGGATTTTCTAACTTTTTACAGAAGTTACAGTAGGTGGAAAGAATGTGTGTTGTTGTCTATGCTGCATCAATGCTGTTTTCTAGATCTTAAAAAATGATTGTGGGTGCATTTTAAGAGTATATTTTTTACTTTCTCTTTTTAAATCACTACTCCTGGGGTTCAATGTCTGTATCTATTTTCTGATTCTTCCAAGATATAATGGTTACTCTCAAGCATCACAAAATCTGGAGTCTGCCAGGTTCAAGAGCAGAGCCTGGACTCTCACGCCAATTGTGTAGACTGCAAACATGCCTTCAGTAGTACAGGCTCTCATATTTAGGACAATCCTTTTTGTGATTTCCAGCCCCACCTGTTTATCTACGTTCCCTCTACCTTCAACACTAAGGCCAACTTGCTCACATACAGAATGCTGGGGATGGAGTTTGACTCAGGACCTAGAAATCACTTCCAAGGAGAGAAGAATGAGAGTCTTTTTCTCAGCGATCTGACGATGACTAAGGTGTAGAGGGACAGAGGGGATTTTGTTCTTGAGGGTTTAAAATGTGTAAGGTGATAAAAAATACAAAAGTATATCTTAAACTTGTTGTAATGACTAAGTAGATTAATATATGAAAATCATGTTAAATTGGGAGGGAACTTACATGATTCTGCTCCAAACACTAAGGAGGCTGTGGCAAGAAGATTATGAGTTTGAGGCTAGCTTTGGACATATAGTATGATCTTGCCCCATATTATCATAACAAGTCTAACCAAACCAAAACAGAAAAACATACAAACACCAAAATCTCCTAAAAAGCAGTGGTTGCGGAAAAGAGAAAGGAAGAAATAAGATATATTAAATTTAAAAATGTAATAAAATTTATGAAAGAAGAGTGTGGTTCCCATTGTTAATAATCAATGCTTATTGTAAGATTTATGTAAATTTCATCATGCCCCTGAGAGTGGTCTCCTTAGCTAATATCTCTCCTTCAGTGCCTAACTAAGAGATCGTATTCCCCCTAAGAGTATGTATGGTTGGAAAATACAAACAAGAAAGGCTAATACATAAAAGGAAGCTCCATGTTATATGAATTTAATTCATGCAGCAAATTTTTATAAATTGCGGAAGTGATAAATCAGAAATTGTTTAATCTATAATTATCAAAAATGAAATGACTATCAATTAGTATAGCATGGAGACTTTATATACATATCCATACACTGCATGCTACTTTATTTTCCACAACTATCCTAAGGTTTACTAAACTACAATAGGATTCTGACATAAAGATCCTTTAAGGGTAACACTGAGTATTTTGGTAAAAGCTATCAGAAGCTTCTGATACATTTCTATTTATTTAGTGACAACTGGCATCTACCATTATTAAATCAGTTTACAAGGAAGAAATGAGAAAAATGAGTCCAAGACATGGGAAACAACTTTGCCAAGGATGTGCTTTATTCACTGTGTGACAAGAGTTTCTCTGATTCTCAATGGTTTTCCTGCCAATTTATAGGGGTTTTTTGTGTGTGAGTAACAGTTTCCTCAGAGATTGAAACACTGCCTCCTGAAAGGAGATCCCATAAGCTGCACCAAAAGCAACTTAAAATAGCTTTAGGAAGTCCCTGAAACCCATCACGTTCACTTGGGTATTCCCTCTCAGAGTAAACAAGCTGCAACAAAGACTCAGAAGCCAGACAAACTTTCTGGAAGAGGTTTAAAACAACTGAGTCACTTGGGAAGAGATCATGCTCCAACCCAATGAGTTACCTGCAGGCTGTGCTCCAGGTTCCCAGCTTGTGTGAGCTGTCACCAACACCATTGCTATTACAGCTCTCCTTGAATCATTTCAGCTCTTATAAGTAACCCCAGTAAAACTCATTGATTCACCAGTTTGTATTTTGTTAGTATTCATACTGTGGTCTGTTGTGGATTACCTGGCTGGACTGAATAGATAGGTGTATAGCATCCTGCCAGTAAGTTTTAACTACAAACAGGTTTCTAGTCTTTAGTGATATATGCTCTCATAAAAATAATATCTGAAGTTCTAGGAGAATAGCCTACATGTACCCAGAATGAATATAGACAACCATATTGGCCATGAAAGGCTTCCTGGTCTGTCTTCTTTTTGTCTTGGTCAACCCTGAATTACTAGGCTTATGCTCCTGAAACTACTGGGCCATGCCTCCTCCAGATGTCCCACTCCTCCTACTGGACATCCTGACTAATTTGGGTACTGATACCCACTTAAAGGTGTGGTCATGTCCAGGTAGCACCACTGCCCTCTACTGGAGACTGGAGCCCACCAAGTCTCTGAGAACTTAACAATCAATGCCAGAGGTCAGTATTGTGTAGAATGCCAAGCAGTACATGCATGATGTAGCCTGCCACTTCTTTTTAGAACAGGAACTCTGTTTCCATCAAAGCCTTTGTTTCTACTTAAATTGCTTGCTCTGGTTTTCTTTTCCTATAAGAAGAGTGTTCTGAGACTGAATTTATGAGTAATAATAAAATCATGTAAGATATATACAATTATTATTTTCATTATCTAATGTTTTCTGGATGTATACTTTGTCCAGAACATGGTGCTAATTACTTTATCATGCCAATTCATGTATTGTTTATACTCGCCATGAGACATATGCATTATTCCAATCTATTGATGACACTGTAGAGTATTTACTAGTGTACCAATGAGCTAACTACTAGTGTCAGGCAGAACTGACATTCTAGCCAAGTGTGCTGATTTATTTCTGTTTACTGGAGTTACTTGGGAAGAGGGACCCTCATTTACACTCTCAGACTGCTCTGGGAATATGTCTGATGGAGCATTTTCTTGATTACTGATATATGGGGCAAGGCCTAGCCCACTGTGTGGGTGGTGCTTTCCACAGGCAGGTAGACATGGGTTTTATAAGAAAGGTAATTGAGCAAGCCAGGGGAAGGATGCCAATATGCAGTGTTCCTCCATGGTTACTGTTTCAGTGCCTACCTTCAAGTTTCCTGCCTCGAGTTCCAGCCCTGAATTACTTAGTGATGAAGTACATTCTATAAGCTGAATAGACTCTTTCCTCCCCAAGCTGGTTTGGTCTAGGTTTTTATCACAGCAACATGAAAACAAACTAGGACATCAAAGCATGCTGGATCCAAAGCGCAAGGTTCTGGCCTTGTCTAACCACTTAGGATGAAAAGAGTTTCTAAACTCATCAATACCATACAGAAAATGCTTCCAATATACATTTTTTTTCTCTTTGGAAAAAAAATTTCACATGCTCAAAGGGCCACTGAAGTTCTTAGAGTTATGTAACCTCACCAGTAGGAAAGTCTAGAATCTGTTATGAAAACAGACACCTGCTCCTCTCTGGGCCAGCATCTCTGTCTTAACACAGTGGAGTAGCAGCTCAGGAGGACAAGACCATGATTGAGTCCAGACTTACCAATTTAAATGGGAAGGTAACATGTCTCTCACTTTCACTTGTTGATAGACTTTGGATCTGCAGTCTCCCTGGGATACACAAGGTACTTCCGAGTCAGAGATTGATAGGACAAAACTAAGGATTATTCTATTCCTATAAAGCTGGAAGCCCAGAGGCCCAGCTCTGGTATCAGTCCTAAGGCACGTGTATCCTTCCTGCCCTGTGTCTGCTTGGGTTGCCATAAGGGGGTTGGGGCTTAGACTGCTGCAGCTGTGCAGATTTCCATCCCTGATGAAAACTCGCCTGAGAGGTATTTGCTGATGATTGTCAACAATCAAATGAATTATAGATGATGTTTGTAAACAAAATTCTGCCTTGATGAATGATGAGCTGGCTCTGCTCTGACATGCCTGCTAAGTCATTCAAAGTGCTGATTAAACCCATTACTGTAAAATAATCACCATCCATTACCTTTAATGTCATGAACTGACAACCTAGTTAAGGCAGCTGATGGTGTCAGCAAAGTGATTTGTTGTGATGCATGTCCATTGCCAATAAATCACTATGATAAATCAATAAAGAGTAGCAATAAAACAATATATTTTCATATTTCTTGACATTCAATTACAGAGTGTGTATACGGACTTATTCTTAAACACAAACACTGTTAGGGAAGAATTCAGCATCCACCAGTGATGAACATAAGATTAATTCTATTTTGGCCCAGGCTGAAAAAATGTGTGCACATGTGTATGTGTGTGCACATGTGAGCCTTCCTCAGCTACTCGCCTGGCTGCTGACATCAGGATGACACATTACTGGCATGGGGCACCAATGATGTTGCTTGTCCTGAACTTAAATAAAGGAAAGGCAATAATGCAGAACACTGACGTTAGTAGATTTTAGAGCTGAGGTTTGAAAGAGCTGTTTGACCTTGTACAGGTTGGTTAGCCTTTCTGAATTTAGTTCTTCCTATCTAAGTGGGAATAATACCAGGCTAACCTTCAGCTGATAAAATACATATGTGACCTCTTTACAAAGTATAGTAACTTCTCTCAATTTAGTTATCTTTTCGCTTCTTCTGAAGTTGTTACATTAACTTCCAAATCCTCTCATTTTAGATTCCAAGGGCATTTTCAGTTCTAGAGGTCTCACGGCAATTAAATCTTGACTAACTTAATTTTTAATATGGTAATATTTTATATACTGAATCTTTCCTAATTCACTGACATGTTATCTAGCAGTTAATTTTGTTCCAAGCAGTGAGCTAGCCTCTGTGAAGACATTAGTGAAAAAAGTGGTTTGCCATTTTATGCTAGAACCAGAAAAAAGAACTGAAAGGAATCTGTGTAAAAGCTCATCATATAGACATTAGTCTCTCAAATACCTAAAAATGGTTTTACTTTACCCATTATAGTAGAAAATGTTAAATTGAACTGCACACTTTGAGCCTTCAGCTCAGTGAAACAAGTATTTTCAGAAAGCTGTTAGGATAAATGGACTATGTAGGTTGATTGCATAAGTAGACTTCAGGACTTCTGAAGGTCCAGCTTTCAATAAATAGAGGAAAATCACAATGACAATAAAAGAAGATGAGATAGAGTTCATAAACAACTAATGAATTTAGTTATATTTGAATTGACAAATATGAAGTACCTATGTAGGTTCTCATTACAAATGGTTCAAGAAGAATAAGTAAAATGTTAGTAAAGAATAAATACAGAGTAGAAGAATTAATTGTTCAAAGAAGGAAGTTCTCAAGGAAGAGAAATACAAAAGCAAAGATTAGAACATAGAAACACAAAGCCAGGCACCTTCCTGTGAGCCCAGAATTTGAAAGGTAGAGACCAAAGGATCAAGAATTCCAATCCAAGAGCATGGCAGAATTTTCCACTTTCTGAGGTCTTCTTTGATTCCCTTCTTTAGAGACCTAAAGTTCTTCTTATATAGATCTTTTATATGTTTGGTTAGAGTCACACCAATATACTTTATATTGTTTGTGGCTCTTGTGAAGGGTGTCATTTCCCTAACTTCTTTCTCAGCTTGTTTATCCTTTGAGTATAGGAAGGCTACCAATTTGCTTGAGTTGATTTTGTAACCAGCCACTTGGCCATCTTGCCAAAAGCAATATACAGATTCAACACAATCCCCATCAAAATCCTAACTCAGTTCTTCTTAGAGTTAGAAAAAGCAATTCTCAAATTCATCTGGAATAACAAAAAACCCAGGATAGCTAAAACTATTCTCAACAGTAAAAGAGTTTCTGGGGGAATCAATTTCCCAGCCTCCAGCAATACTACAGAGCAATAGTGTTAAAAACAGCATGGTATTGGCACAGCAACAGACAAGTGGACCATGGAATAGAATTGAAGACCCAGAAATGAATCCACTCAACTATGGTCACTTGATCTTCTGACAAAGGAGCAGAAAACATCCAGTGGAAAAAAATAGCCTTTTCAACAAATGGTGCTGGTTCAAATGGAGGTCAGCATGCAGAAGATTGCGAATTGATCCATTCTTATCTCCTTGTACTAAGCTCAACTCCAAGTGTATCAAGGACCTCCACATAAAACCAGACACACTGAAACTAATAGAAAAGAAACTGGGGAAAACCTTTGAGGACATGGGCACAGGGGAAAAGTTCGTGAACAGAACACCAATAGTTTATGCTCTAAAATCAAGAATTGGCAAATGGGACCTCAAAAAATTACAAAGTTTCTGTAAGGCAAAGGACACTGTCAAAAGGACAAAACAGCAGCCAACAAACTGGGAAAAGACCTTCACCAACCCTACATCCAATAGAGGGCTAATATCCAATATATACAAGGAACTCAAGAAGTTAGACCCCAGGGAACCAAATAACCCTATTAAAAAATGGGGTACAGATCTAAACAAAGAATTTTCACCTGAAGAAATTTGGATGGCTGAGAAGCACCTTAAGAAATGCTCATCATCATTAGTCATTAGGGAAATGCAAATCAAAACAACCCTAAGATTTCACCACACCAGTCAGAATGGCTAAGGTTAAAAACTCAGGAGACAACAGGTGTTGGCAAAGATGTGGAGAAAGAGGAACACTTCCTCCACTGCTGGTGGGATTGCAAGAAGGTACAACCACTCTCGAAATCAGTCTGGAGGTTCCTCAGAAAACTGAATGTGACACTATTGGAGGACCCTGCTATAGTACTCCTGGACATATACCCAGAGGATTCCCTGGCATGTTATAAGGATACATGCTCCACTATGTTCATAGCAGCCTTATTTATAATAGCCAGAAGCTGGAAAGAACCCAGATGTCCCTCAATGGAGGAATAGATACAGAAAATGTGGTATATTTACACAATGGAATACTACTCAGCAATTAAAAACAATGATTCATGAAATTTGTAGGCAGATAGTTGGAACTGGAAAATATCATCCTAAGTGAGGTAACCCAATCACAAAAGAATATACATGGAATGTAATCACTGATAAGTGGATATTAACTAGCCCAGAAGCTCTGAATACCCAAGATACAAGTAGCATATCAAATGACTCCCATGAAGAAGTAAGGAGAAGGCCCTGAACCTGGAAAGGCCTGATCTAGCATTATAGGGGAGTACCAGGATAGAGAAAAAAAGGAGGGAGGTGATTGGAGTATGGCTGTAGAGAAGGCTTATGGGACATAGGGGAGGGGGGAACTAAGAAAGGGGAAAGCATTTTGGAATGTACACAAAGAATTTAGAAAATAAAAAAAATTAAAAATTAAAAAAAGTCTGTTACAGCAAAAAAATAAATAAATAAAAAGAGTTCAAAGTCAGCCTGCACTACATGAGATTCATTTTGCAAAAATAGTTATTAACACTTGTAGTAGTAGTAGTAGTAGTAGTAGTAGTAGTAGTAGTAGTAGAAATAACCAAAAGATAAAAGGGAAAGGAAGGAGGAGAGAGAATTAAGTATGGAGATGTTACTGAGACATTAACCAGCAATGGCTGTTATCTACAGTAATTTCAAACATGGCAGTACCTCAAAGGTACTCTTGCTCATACTGCATCTCATCAAGTACCAATGAGGACTCAGAGTCCACATTGTAGCTACACAGTTAGAAACATGAAACTCCTCTTGGTGCTTCAAGAGAAGAATAAAAAACATAAAGAACTTACCCTGTTTTTATATATTGGGGTACAAAAGTAACACTTTTATGTGAAGAGCTAATTAACCACAGCTAGCCATATGGTCTTTGTAACTACAAGGATCTGAGTAATAAGGGGAAGACAAATGATTGGGTAAGTACCGCAATATTTCTCCTGGATGGACTGTCAAATATGTACAAATGAAAGGACACATGGATGCTAGGATGAATGATTTGTATTTCCTTTAAGAGAAATGAGGATGACAGTGAAAGCTCATGACTACAGCAACAATGTGATGGAGTTTGCTTAAAATTGAGCTATTAACCAGAGCTGATGGTACTTTCCTAGTGTGGTGGTTTAAATAGGTTTGTTCCTCCCATAAATTCATATGTTTGAATGTTTGACCATAGGGAGTGCACTATTAGGAGATGTCGCCTTAATTGGAGGAGGTAAGGCTTTGTTAGAAGAAGTGAGTCGCTGTGCAGGTAGGGCTTTGTGGTCTTAAAAGCTATATCCAATGTGAAAAACATCTACTAATCTGGTTAGTTATTATTAACACCTATCATGATATAACTATCCTTTGTACTCTACATGTACATAAACTATCCACCTAACACAATATAACTATCCTTGTTAAGATCCTAGCTACCTGTGTATCAAGGTACAGAACTCTCAGCTCCTTCTCTGGCACCATGTCTGCCTTGATGCTGCCATGTTTCCCACTATGATGATTATGAACTAAACCTCTGAAACTATAAGAGAGTTTTAATCAAATGCTGCACTTTATAAGAGTTGCCATGGCCATAATGACTCTTTACAACAATGGAAATCCCGACAGACAAAAGTTGGTACCAGGAGTAGGGTAGTGCTGTAATAGGCTAACCATGCCTTTGTTTTGAGGAATATACATTTGGGGACTTTGGCTTAGGAAAGCAGTGGAATGCTTTAAGCAGGACTTAATGAATCTCCTGAGCAAGAACATAAAAGACAGTAGTCTTGATGGTGATTTGAATAGAATGGGGTGCTGGTTCATGAGCTTTCAGAGAACAATTTTAATATATTGCTTATATATAATTCTTGTAATATTTTGTTTAAGAGTGTGGCTGCTTTTTGCCCTTGTTCAGAGAATATGCCTGAGGCTAAGGTAAAGGGATTTAGATTGGTTGCATTAGCAAAGAAAATACCAAGACAGCCCAGTTTTGTCTTTTATAAAGAGAGTGCTTTGAAAATGAAGCATGTTACACAAAAAAATATGCAAAATGTAAGGCTCAAGGGAAGTAGAATCCAGTTAAATTCTGTGTTTAAGGATAGTAAATGGAATTAAGGGAGTGGTGACCTTGGGGCAAGATCCCATCCAGATAAGCTTCCCTCATGTGAAAAAGATATTTGCCAAGGGACATTGTCACATACTCTAAATTTACAATGTGCTTGCAGTCATATGAAAGATAATTATATCATTTTAGGCATTATTATAATGACTTGGTTATTGTTTTAATTTGGACATAAGGAGATATGATTGTGTATGAAGTTGACAAGAGAGGATTGTGATTGCTATTCTACATTGTCAACTTGACTAGATCTGGGACAAACTATAATCCAGAAATGGAGAGCACATCTGTTATCTGGATCGTGAGGCAGGAAAAAAACAGGCTTTTGATTCAGATTGTGAAACTGTAAGACATAAGTTTTTGCTCAGGTTCAAAACATGCCTTTAATCCAGATCCTAATGCATAGTGGCCAAGCTTCACCTACATTGTTCTGGCTTGAGAATAAAGGATGCAATTTCCCTCTGTGACTAAGAAAAGTTGCTGAAGCCATGAATGTGTCAGTGGTATCCATGAATGGAGGCCCAGAAAGGCCACTGTGCAAGATGGCCAAGGTTGTACTTTGGGCTGGTAGCCAGATTCAGTAATTTGTGAGAGTCACTGAGATGATACTCATTTTGAAGGCAAGAAGGTGTTATGGAGAGCAGCTGAAGCTTGTCATTGTGAGAGGACAGGAAAGGCTGTTGAAGATGCAGCCTCAATTGTAGTTGAAGTTCCAGGACTAAAGGTATGTGAAGAAGTTGAAGTTTGGCAAAATGAAGAGAGGATATTAGAAGTTACTGGTGATGCCTATTTGCAGTAGAAGACTCGGAGATGCCAGCCCCATGTGCTGACCACCAAGAAAAACATAAGCTATATTCCAGAAGCTGTGATAGTGATGTCTAAATAGCCTTGGAGACACCAAGAGGTTGGAGATGCCAGTCACGAGACACCTGCCAAGGAAAGCTGTTAACAAAGAGCAGAACAAGCCCAAGATAAAGAACTGTATTGCAGTCAACAAAGGAAAAAGGAGTTGGAGATCTGAACACTGATTTGACATCAAACATGAAGATGCAGAATTTGTAGTTTGCCCAGCTGGTTTTCAGTCTTGCTTGGGTCCAGAATCTCTTCACTGTGCTTCCATTCCTATTTTTTTTTAAAGGATAATGTATATCCTGTGTCACAATATGTTGAAAGTATGTGATCTGCTTTTGATTTTGATTTTATAGGGTATGGCAGATAAGAGTCTGCATGGATCTCAGAAGAGCCTTTGAACTTTGAACTTTTAAACATCGTTGAGACTGTGATAGACTATGGAGACTTTTGAAGTTAAACTAAATTCATTTTGTATTATGCTGTGGCTAAAAACCTATGGGGGAAGAAACTGGAAGGTAGTGGTTTGAATAAGTGTAGTCCCATTGATTTATGTGTTTGAATGCTCAGCCATAGGGAGTGGCACTATTAAAAGGTATGGCCTTATTGGGGGAGGTGTTGTTTTGCAAGAAGAAGAGTATCTCTGTAGAGGCAAGGCTATTAAATACTTAAGCTACACTCTGTGTGAAATGTATCCAGTCTCCTCCTGGCTGCCTGCTGATCAAGATATTGAACTCTCTGGTACTCCAGCACAATGTCTGCCTGCACACTGCCTTGCTTCTCACCATGATGATAATGGACTAAACCTCTGAAACTATAAACTAACCCCACTGTTGTCCTTTATAAGAATGCTGTCCTTTATAAGAGTTACTGTGGTCATGATGTCTCTTCACAGCAATGGAAACTCTAAGATACCTAGATACATTCAAAAGGCAAAGAGGTAACTTTTGTGCCCTTTTCAAAAAGAAGGTATAATTGAGGCCTATGTTGGTGCCACAGCCATGCTAATAGAAAGATAGGTTGTGAGTAGATTGTGAAGATAAGCACTTATAGATGGGACATTCCACTGAATGTGAAAGCTGAGAGAGAATATGGAAATCAGTTATCCAGTAGCTGAGTGTCAGTGTGCCATTTTACAGCTGGTCCAGAGGAGACTCCATTTCCAGGAGGTCAGTTAGCATTGTAAGAATCCATGTGGATCTGTGACAGAGAAAACCAAGGAAGTTGATTCAATACTGATTGCCTTGAAATCCATTCAAATGTCTAAAGTTTCTAAAAGACCACTTCTATGTGAATACTACACATTGCTAAAAAAAAAAAAATACCATGTTCCTGAAGCATCAGCAAATACAGTGGTTTTCAAAAAACTAACAGGCATCTTATCATTCATCAGTAGTTAGTTATGGCTGCTGAGGATACAGCACAGTGTAAGAGAGCTTGCCTATCATGCATGAATCCAGAAATTCAACCTCCAGAATTGTAAGTAATGGTTAATAGTAATAACAATAATTACTAATTATTAGGTAGTGGTCAATTAAGTTTTTATTTATTGCATAGTAGAGTCAGCATTCCTGTGTTCTGCATTTGTTCTAAATATGGAGACTTCATGAAAATGATTCCATGGCTAGCTCTATTTTCTTTACACAAAATGTGTGTTTCTCATTGACGACACTTTGGACAGTGTATGTACTTCTCTCCTTTGTCACTGTTGCCACCTGTTGGGGTATATGTTGTCTGTTTTATTCTGTCTCTTCCATGGTAACTCCATGACAAAGGAGATAGGCGTTTATTCATAAATGTTTAGTGCATAGAGTTCATTCTTTAAATGAAAATAATCATAAGAATAATATTGCTATAAAATACTTTGTAATAGGCCTATTGGCCTATTATAACAAACTTTTGGAATAGTAAACAAATTGGATACACTTAACTCTATTTGCAATACTGGTAGAATATCACTTGACCACCACTATATTTCCATGCCAGCAATAGATATCTGTGTGATGTTTCAGGATAGCTGTCTCCCTTGTGTGCTGATTGTTCTATATTGATTTTTCTACAATAAATGAATCTGCACATGTAATGTTACATTCTTGCATTATCCCTACATAATAAATCCCTAGGTAATACCATGTTGACATTTTAAAAGCTTTAGAAATTCAACTGGATTTTACTAAATTGTCTCCCAGAAAGAAAGCATAGATGGCCTGAGAGTTGTGAGACTGTAACTCTGCAAACCTGTTTCCTACATCTTCTTGAAGCTTCTGGGCTAGTTACTGAATCCTGTCTTAGCTTCCAAATTTAAAACAAGTAAATTTTTAGTGTGAAAATGTAACTAAAGTGTTAAATTAGCTCTGACACATAGCACACACTATAAAATTTCGTCACTTTTTCAGTGTATGGTACTATCTTTCCCCAATACTTTTCTCAACACTAGATATTTTTCCTATATAATCTCAAAATGAAATTATAACTTTTTATCAGATAAATTAGTATTTATTTGATCATTAATACCAATGAACATTGTTTCTTATGGTTATAATTTCAATTTTTTCCATTGGGGTTATCATTTCATATTGGCTTACATGATTAATTATTAAAAATGTAAATCCCTTATCTCTGTACTATATATATTAAAAGATACATGTTAATATTATGGAAGTGAAGTTCTTAAAAGTGCTTTCAAGACTATGACTTGCCTTTTAATTGTGTTTGTGGATTTATTTGCCTCATAAACTTGAAAATTTTATGTTATCAACTTGATCAATGCTTTCCCTTATGAGCTGTACTGCTGGGAATTTGTCTAAGTTGTTCTCTTTTAGCAAGGGTAAGAAAATTATTTAATTATTTATTGTAATGCATCCAAGCTTATGTTATTTATATTTAAAACTCTAGACCATCTGGAATTTATTTTGGAAGTGTGCAGTGAGAATCTGAATCTTTTTATTCACATGCTAATTCAGCTGATTGTGCTGTCTGCTTAGAACTTCTATTCTTTGCTTTGTTTTACTGATACACTAAGAAAGAAGTAAAGGCATGAGGAAAAATGTCAGCCTGCCTAATTAAGGCTGGATCATTATTGTATGGAGCAATTCTAATGTATGCCATGTCCTGTCCTCTGTAAACTCCGTAATAACGCAGGCAGGCTTTGTGCCACTGTTACATGATTACACTCCTTGTTTATTTCTGCTAAGCTTAGTCTTCAGGCTACCATTGCCATGAGAATTCCAGAAGCCCCAGAAGCCTTGGCACCGTAAATAGAATCCACCCAGCAACACTGGCCTCTGTGGAAAAATTTCAAGAATTGCTAAATGTGCATAAGACCACCCAAATAGATATTTGTTTTATGGGACCTTGCTTGGGAAGTACTGATTCCTCCCCTAAGCCTGTTCTTCCTATTATCTCAAGTGATACAGAAAGAATATTCAAGCATAAATATTTGAAGCACAAATTTAATGTTTTAAAACAAAATTTTATTTTAATTTTTATTTTTCTTTCATTCTTGGAAATAAAGCTTTCCAAAGATCTCTCTGAATATCATTGTAGTAATAATTTATCTGAAGGACTATTTTGGGATTCTTTCAAGTTCTGTGGTTTTCTTACTCAGCCATTATAAACTCTTCCCTGGTGTCTTAGTTCTAAAGGAATCCTGTTGCGCTGAGATATTTCATCATTGAGAGCAGACATTATTCATCAAATGGTCTCTTCCAGAATTCCCAGATGTAAGACTTTGAGCAAGACAATTGAACATTTTCTATTAGTCCATAAATGGAGCTTCTGAGGACTAGCTAGCCTTGGAGAAAGATATCTCATTAAGTCTTCCTCACTGAAGGTTTTGCTCTTGCCTAAATTCATGTATTTAATTTTAAATTATTGATCCAAATTTGACTTTGATACTTGATACTAGTATTTATTAGGTTTAGGTCTTGTTCATTTAGATCTGTTCTTCTGCTTTTAAAGTATCCTTATCATTGCCAGAATAGCTAGTCTAGCCAGGAAACTTGTTTGCTTGAGGAGAGATGATGGATTACATAAATTACTATCTGGTGTGCATAGTGAATGGCTGGTGACATTGCCATATTGTGAATACGGCAATAGGGCTTACGCAAACTAGCTTCATTAATCATATTTCATTTTACACAGTCATCTCTTTTTATCACTTCTAGTCCCTTGTTCGTTCTTTATTCATGGTGTTTAAATATTCTGAACATCTTTTGCATGTTTTCTATTTCCACATTACAATCATTTATGTACTGTTAAAGTCATTGTTTTCCCATGAATCATTTAACTTTCTTCTTCTTCTTCTTCTTCTTCTTCTTCTTCTTCTTCTTCTTCTTCTTCTTCTTCTTCTTCTTCTTCTTCTTCTTCTTCTTCTTCTTCTTCTTCTTCTTCTTCTTCTCCTTCTCCTTCTCCTCCTCCTCCTCCTCCTCCTCCTCCTCCTCTTCCTTCTTCTTCTTCCTTCCTTCTTTCCTTGCTTCCTTCTTTACTCCCTCCATCCCTCTTCCCTTCAACTTCCCCCTCCTCTGTCCTGCCTTCCTACCTTTTTACCTTTCGTCCTTCATTCCTTCCTTTTCTCCTCTTTCTTCCTTTGTCATTTCTTTCTTTGTTCTTTATTTTGTCCTTCCTTCCCTTTCTTTTCCTTCATTTTAGGATTTCAACTCCTACTCCTCTTAAAATACATATTTAACAATTTATGATTCATATCTTTGTACAGTTATGTGATGTAGACTTTAGTTGCTCTAGCTAGATTATAATCCCTACAAGGGCAGATCCCACCTGCTTTATAATTCTCACAATAGCCAACCTGGTGTTGAGTACTCAATAAATGTTGTTCATAGGTATCTAAAAGTTCCTGACTATTGCCTGGAAGCCTCCTAAAAGCAGGATTTGGTTGACGTTGAACTGACTCAAGGAGATAAGTTTCCCAGTGTGCTCTTTCTGAGGGCATTGTTCTCCTCTGTAATACATGACTCTATTTTCTTCAACCTGTCTAGAGACTAAGCTTAAAATCATTCTTGTTTCACCAAGAATCTTTTCTAGTTAGATTCTGCTTAAGTCTTAAGGCCCTACTTAAGGCAATTACTTAATTGATCATCCCTCCTCTCAGATGACTCTAGCCGTTATCAAGTTGGCATAATATTAGCACACAAATGGAGGTCTGAAATTTTCAATCAATATTTCCAACCTCACACACTGAGTAATTAGCAAAGATGAGCACAGTTGGTCTAGAGTAGGGCAGTGGTCTCCAGAATGAGACCAATATTTTTTCCATAAGCTTAACTGTCACTCAGCTCCATGGTTTTAGAATTTGACAAGAAATTTTAGCCTTAAAATTCAATCTTTAAAATATTGTTGAAGATATCACATACTTCAGGCATAAGAAGTCATGAATCAGTCTGGAGCTGACTTCTAAGTTTCCTTCCAGAAAGCTGGCTCTGGTGGTATCAGAAGATACTGCCAAGGGAGAAAACCAAGCAATAGTTCTGCCCAGCTATCAATTCTATGAATTATAATGACCAACACAGCAAGATATTCCCAAGAGCCAATATTAGTACTTATATTCTGTGACAAGAGTCAGATGATTAGAATTACATCTCACTCAAAAGGAAGAAATTTGTCACTCGTATTGTAAAATTAAGCCAACTTGGAAAGGAAATTGTTTATTTGACTTAGGCTTCCATATCATAGTCCATCTCTGAAAGAAGTCAAAACAGGATCTTTAACAGTGCAGAAAACGAATCAGAAGATAATGCAGAGGCCATGGAGAAATGCTACTTATTGGCTTAATCACTTTTAGCTTGCCTGATTTTTTCTAGAACTCAAGACCAACATCTTAAGGGTAGTACCTACAATGAGCTGGACATTCTTACCTCAATCCCTAATTTTAAAAATTCCGTACAAGCTTGCCTACAACTCAGTCTTATGAAGGCAATTACTTAATTGATCATCCCTCCTCTCAGATGACTCTAGCCTTTATCAAGTTGACATAATATTAGCACACAAATGGAGGTCTGAAATTTTCAATCAATATTTCCAACCTCACACACTGAGTAATTAGCAAAGATGAGATGAGCACAGTTGGTCTAGAGTAGGGCAGTGGTCTCCAGAATGAGACCAATATTTTTTCCATAAGCTTAACTGTCACTCAGCTCCCATGAGACCAAGTCACATTTAACATTCCTCCCACCTGGAAATGAGTTACACATGAAGCAACAGCAATATCTCCAACCCAATCACAGAGTGGCCTAGTGCAATGAGTGACTAAACCTTCTGAAATTCAGGGTATGACTTGTCTATTTATTTTACGTCTCCCCCACACCTCAATAGCAGCTATGATTGCAAATAAACCGAACTTTAAATTAGAGAACAATGTCAGATTTTTGACAGAGGTACATCTGTCCCTTTTTATTGCTTGGATATGAGTCTTGTGTTGGGGAACTAAAGTACAAAGATATTCTGGCTCCTTACACAAATGCAAGAAAGACTTGGGATGATAGCCAAGAGCCTGGGCAAGCAAAGACTGGACCTGGGCATAGGGCAGGAAGTTATTAAGACCATCTAATTTGGTGCTTTAGCTTTCTCCTTTCAGCAATGCTGGGTGTCCTGGCAGAAACTCAACACTTCAGACAGAAGAGCAGGCGCGAAGTGAGTTTGTCATCAGTGTGAATTTATTTGTATCTGAATTAGTCTGAAACCTAGCCATAAGAAATCTTCTATTTTACGTCTTTGATGATGTTCCAGATGTTCCACCTGCTTACTAATCACTTCCCTACTGATTCAAGTTGCACCTGGAACAAGAAATGATAACTGATCAACATCTGGAAATCCAATCCAGGGTCAATTGCTAATAGATTTGTATGCATTCTAGAGAGTGAAACATTGGAAATAATATTAGCATATTATACAGAAAGAAATACATTCTGAAATCCTTTTGGTAGGTAAGGAGACTAAAACTCCAGGATTTAAAATGTGATACTTATTTGTAGGAAGGAATTTTCCATCTCTCAAGAATTTTCTCCACTGTTTCTTGCAATTCTACACTAATTATAGTAGACTCTTTCTAAAAGCAAATTCACTTAGATGGGAACAAAACTTCCAAAGCCAGTTAGTAAGTGTGGTGAGCAAGAGTTCTTGAATGCCAGAAGAGGTAAATATACAGGGAATTGATCCTATCAGCCAAGGTGAATATTAACCTGTAGAAAAATTTTCTTCTAGAGTAAGAAGAGCTATTGCCTCTTGAGGTTTTAATACATCTTGTTAAGCCAGCATTACAAGATCTGATTGGTCTTGCTACAGTGTGGTGGTACATACCGATAGTTTCAGTAATTAAGAGGCAGTCTGTTTTATAACTTTTTGTGGGGAATTGTGAGCAACTAGAACCGTAGAGCAACGTTTCTTCCAACCGGCACTGATAAAAGAATAAAGTAATCAGTCCACACAGTATATCTTAATGAACCAATGAGTTTACTGTTGTGATTTACAGGAGCATGGATGACTCTGTTTTAAAAGTAGTATATTTCTACCAGTTGTTAAATACTGACACCAAGTTAAAAAATATAAACACTACATACCCAACTCACAGAATACCTTCTATAATTAAAAATAGATAAAGAGCTCTAAAAATAATTAATTTCCTCTATATTATTCTGAAAATGCCTTCCATCTATTTATCATACTGTATTCTGTTTTACTAATATTAGACTTATGTTTTTCTTCAGGGAACTTGATGAAATACTTTAACAATCAGCATTTTGACTATCACTTGGGTTTCTACTCCACCTTAGGTCATAATGTTCCCAAATAAAGAACACAAAACCTTTATGTTGATCATAATCCAAAAAGCATTAGAGCTACATGTATATAAACCCTCTGTGCTACTCCCAGTCAATAATTCCAAGATATCCCCTGCCATGTTCTGCCTGGGCCACTCCTCCTCCAAGTGGCTGGCCCCCATGGCCATGTGTTCATAATTCACCTAGCCCATGACATCTTCTTGCTAAGGACCAGCCTCAACGTGGAGAAGGGTTATGAGAGAAGGGTGTTTGAGAGTGGTGAAATAAACAACTTGAAGTCAAATTGTGGGTTCTACTGAGACAGCTTTCCTGATTGCTCTATGTTCTACTTTACCTGAAATTCTCCAGACAGTTCTCTGCTTGAGACAGCTTTTTAGCAATTCTTAAAAACTCTCTAGATAGCTGTCTCCTGCAGATCAAAAGCCCAATTTTTGATTTATATATCCATTCAGTTATTACCCCAGGTTCCTTTTTGATTATCCTATGAATCAGGACCCGTTACCCTAGCTCCTTGATTCTTAAAACTAGACATCAAGCATAAACACAGACAATTAAATATCTTTGCTGGGACCCCACCCTGAAATTAACATTTCTACAGTTCCTGGTCCTGGACCTAAAGTCCCTCTGTCTCACAATAACCTTGTACTCGGGAATCTGCCTTAGAATCTGCCTGTCTCTTTATCTTTCTGACAAACTGATTCATAGTACAGTTGCCTCTGTTCCTTTAGATCTTTGAAGCTCCTTAAACAATTCATGTTGCATTCTTATACTGTACATAGCTGAGAAGTTATATATTTGAACTCAGGCTTTTAGACTTCTTTTCCACAGCCATAACATCACAGCATTCTACCACATTGCAGAGACCTAGACATAACCTAGACTCCCAGACTCTTGCTGTCTCTGATTAACATGGAGTCATTAACCTTGGCAAAAAGGACATTCCTCAAAGGAAGGAGGAAGTGAAATATGCATACAAACAAGTCTTATGCCCAACCATCAACACACTTGGATACTCATGCCCTCTGGCTCTGTTCCATGGGCAGAGACCATGTCATGCCATCTCCACACATGGCCAAGGAGGACTCTGCACTCAACATTCCTCCATTTTCTCCTTCATTTTCTCTCTTCAGACCCCAAGCCCTGGGAACCAAAGCCATACCTTCCTCTCTTGGGGTACATAATTTAGCATTTGAATATAAGCAGCATCAAACCAACCCAATACATTTCCCCCTTTTGGTCTAAATAAAAAGGCTCTTATTCTTATAATAATAAACAGCATACAGTAGGATAAATTATGAAAACCATTATGTAAGGGTTAGCTTCAAAAACTCCACTCTGTATTTGTAAATCTTTAAATAAAGTATTCTATCACCTATCCTATCTCAGTGAGTTTAGAAATATGTACTTAAACCACTTTTATCATTACCATCTTAAGCATTTAATCCTCTATTTTCAAAAATTACAGTTACTAACCTTAAACATGCATTTATAATTTCCTTCAACCTTCATAATCTGTATTTACTATCCTGAAAACATCTCCTTACATCCTAACACATTTTCCTAAATACTTTATAACTTAAGTTTAATTGTAAGACTATGCCTATCTAGTCTTCAACCCCATCAGAGACCTGAGAAGGAATAAATATTACCTGAGTATTTAGGAAGGGCAGGAAAGCAGCTTCCTATATTTATGAAAGTGACAGACATCTGACTGTCTAGACAGTCCCCAATATTCCCTAAAACCTTGGAGCACCTATCTTCAGCCTTCTTTTTAAAAAGTTTTAAAGTGCTACTTTTTTCTGGCCTTGTTTCTTAAAGAGGCAGAACTTTAAAGCTGTTTTGTTTTCAGGGAGAATTGCTGCCTCTATCCAGAGACTTATCCCGGGTCACATTGGGTCTGTCCTGTACTTGCACGCCATATATTGAAGTCCTCGGTCAGTGGTACTTACTTCAAGATGCCCCCAAATGAGACACCTAGACTTAGACTAATGCAAAAACAACAGGTTTATAATACAGCTTGTCAGAGTCAATCTTCAATCAAAGGCAAGTTACTAAGAAGGTGATCCTCGTTTTTCGGGTCTTACATTTCCTGTGGATGGAGAATGGAACTTGGCCTAGTCTCAACCTCAAGTGGAAGAGGGAAGCTGTAAGGAAGGTCTGTGCCTGGAAAACCCCTTAGGGTCACTCGGGTTCTTTCTCCCAGCCCCATATTCCTAGAAGCAAGACTCAGACTAAAACATATATTTTAGTGCCCAGCTAGTGACTAGGCAGAAGAGAGGATAAGTCAGTTGCCCATGTTCTGTTGATTTAAGTTTCTAAGCCAAAAGAAGAAACTTTTGAGAGTTTCTTCAAACACTTGGAGTCAAGTTGATGTACTGACCCTATGCTCTGATGCCTTCACCAATGAAGACTGTGGTCTTCCAGCCCCTACCTGCACTGTACATAAAACCTCTGCAGTCTCTTGTCACTGTCTTTCCTTTCCAGTCCATTCTCTAAATGTAGGCAGAATTAGATTTATAAACATAAATCTGATGTTTGTAAGCAGAAGTCAGATCCTATACAAAATGTTTTTGGATCAGATCCAAACCCTTCACGATGGCTCACAAATGCTCAAATCCCTGGTCCTGATCCTCACAGCCAATGACCTGCTCCTCTGGAACCCTTCCATACTTACACTTCCTGGTGCTGTTCTTGTATTAGTCCATGATCCTGACCCAGCTGAGCTCTTCTTTCACATCTTATCTTGCTGCCCTTTTGCTGTGTTTCAAACATAAATGCCACTTCCAAAGAGAAAATTAGAAATAGGCAGTTTATGAAGTGACTTTTGGTCTTCCTTTACTATGGGACTTTGAAACAAGCATTATTTCATTTCTGGTCAAGACATATCTATTTTTGTTTGCCATTACAGTAACAGAATCCAATTTGGTATCCTATATATGGTTTAGCACTAGGGCATTTTTAGTCACTGAATGGGGAGATAGTTGAGTGGATGGATAGATAGGTGAATGAATGAGTGGATGATGAATGGATGGACAGATGATGGATGGATGGATTCATGGATTCGTGCATGCATAGGTAGATGAATGGTTGGATAGGTGAGTGGGTAAAAGGATGGATTGATGGATAGATGGATGGATGGATGGATACTTGAGTAAATCAAAGGATGGATGAATTTATAGGTGGGGAGATAGATGGATGGATGAATTGATAGATGATTAATGGGTGGATGGGTGGATCGATGGATGGATGGTAGGAAGCTTAGGAGAAGGGCTCATGAATCATATAAGAATTTCAAGAAAATAAGTTAGATTTTTTTAAGATAAATTTTAAACTCTTCAGAAAATTAAAAGAAGCATTCCTGGGCCCATACCAAGTTCTCTGTGTTTTCCACCTGCCCATCCATCTCCCTGCATCCCTGTGGTATTGGAAGTAACTATATTATAGTTAGCACTGCACCTGCTTCACATGATTCTGTTTACTGCTTCACAGCTGTATCCAATATTTAGAACTTTCTTGGTATAATTTTTTTATTTCATGGAACAAACCTTGGTAGCAAGTACCACATAAAATACTTCATAGCTATTTTAAGAAACCAGATAAAATGTCAAACATAAATTGACATTAATGGCCCTGGGCAACAATGCTTAGAAATGTAAGCATATTAAAAATCCTCTTGAAACACAAGGTGCATATTTTTGCTATCTCATATATAGTCCAATAAGTATAACTTGACATTTTCTTGGTGTCTCAGGATTATTAGTGTGAACATCATTTATTGTTTGCTTCTGTCTCTAAGGAAACAAAGGAGGCCTAAAACCTAGAGTGGTCATCACACCTTCACACAGCCACATCTTCCAAGTAACCCATATCATGTGAAATGAAATTATACAATGATCAAACGAGCAGTTTTTCCTAGGAAAGACAAATAGATCCAAATTCGAGCAGCTTTTACTTTCCCTCTGAAGATGGCAACACAAACACAGAATCTCTATAGGGAGTGGCTCTCTCATCCTTACTTAAAGTTACACACAGTTAAGAATATAACTTTCTCACTCTGCTTGTGGCTTCCCACTGCCATTTTCAGAATGACTCTGAGAAAGAGACAAGAGTACTATTTGAAGGAGGAGAGACTGAATCTGCACTTGAGGTTGGCCACTATTGAAGGGTGAGTGAAGATTTGCTCAGACTGTGTATCATGCTTGCACAGGCAAGCAACTGCCTGAATCGTAGCTTTTCTCATCCCCATAGGATATGATTTCTGCCCCCTCACAGAGCCTCATTCTCTCTTGTCTGTAAGAGTTATTCAGCTTCCTTGCTTTCTCCTTCTTTCCTGTATCACAAAGAGCCCCATGGAAAGAATTTATTAATTTATTCAAAGTTATTGAATTCTACAATTACTCACTTCTGTAGTTTTCTTTCTAGATGTATTTGTATCTGTAGTGGAGGTGATCAACTCACCCAGCCATCAGCAACTCTTTAATAATAGACTGTCAAGTAGCACAGTAAAACTGTGGGTATAGTTTGCTTAGGGTGTTGGTTTCCTTACTGCTATTTAAAATGGAATCATTGAAGTAGGTCTGACTTTGCCTGTATGCAAGGCAAAGACTTACACTGCATTTCTAAACATGTCTAATTAAATCTTATGTGCTCACATATCATATAAATAAGGAATATATATATATATATATATATATATATATATATATATATATATATATATTCCTTCAGATATAATATGGTAAAGCTTAGCTGATGCATTTCCTACAAGGAAAATCATGTAACTGCTGTGTCTTTATATAGCTGCATCTTATTCTGTCTTATTGAAGGATTTCAGCTTTTCATAGAGAGGGTTTTAACAAAGCCACTTTAAGCCCCTTTTAGATTTGAAATGATCAAAGCATTGGCAGGACTCATAAGAGATAGCACAGGGGTTGCCATATGAACGTCTTTTAACAGTGGAAGCTTGCCTCTATCCAAAGAGAGCACTCTGCCATTTACCAGGATTTAAGGAGGAGGCCGAAGTGCAAGCATGGTGTAATTTTGAAAGGTCCCTTTGAAAGCAGGTATTTCTATGGCCAGTCCAAGGAGCGAATGGTTTATCTGAGAGTCTGCAGGAGGCATGTTTTCCATTTTTGTGACCATTAGTGGATGATTCCCGGGGTGGAAGCTGAATTGGGAAATCCTAAGGTCTCTCTGAAAGTAGAGCATCTTTAAAATAAAGTTTTAGTAGATATGATGACTCATATAGGTAGTGAGTTTTATAAAACATATGGGATAAAAATGAATAATGTCATAATTATTATAATTGTGACCCCCAAAATAAGTTTTATTGCAGGGTGGAAGGGGAAGTAGTTTGATTTCTCTATTAGAGTGTCTCTTTAGGAAAATTGTGCATCTGAAACACTCTGAAGTAGCTTCAAATGATTGTGGCTCCTGAGTACTTGAATACTTATGCCTTAATGTGAGATACATGTAGTGACTTCATTCTACTTTGAAAAATAGACCAAAAAAAGAATGTGTGAGTTGTCATCTCTAAGACTTTGTAGTAAAACTCTGAGATACAACTTCACCTCCCAACTATTCTGTTGTGCTTGAGGTTTTGATAAAGGCCATACAACAAATTACTTAATTCGACCACACAAGATCCTTAAACCATACAAACCATGGGTTTAATTAACAAAGTTTAGGGTGGCTTCATATGCTCTAATCTGTAAGTGTTTCAAGAGTATTTAAAAGTAAAACACATTTTCTTATTATGAGAGTGGTGAAATTAAAAAGTGAGATATATCTATAAAGTATTAAATAGTCTAAAGTTGAAGGCTATTTTGTCACATGGAAGTATCTATCTAATTTTATGTATGACTTCCAAATAAGAGTAAATCAATTCATCTAGAAGATCAAAATATAAAGGAATAATGTAAAACAGAATTTTTCAAAAGTCATAGATAAGTCTTGATCACAATCTTAAAGAACTCAATTCATTCTTAGTGACACTCAGGGAGTCAAATAGGAATCTTTCTATAGACTCATGGAGAGAGAGGGGGGAAGAGAGAAAGAGTAGAGACTTAAAACAATAATTAAAAAGAAGTACTATGGATATGACTCGGTGAGTAAAGTACTTGCTGAGCAAGACTGAGGAGTTGAGAGTAGGCTCCTTGGACCTGTAAAGGATCCAAACAGGTATAATGGGCCTGAAATCTCAGGGCTCCTAAAGTAAGATAGGTAGGTAGAGACAGGAGAATTCACAGAAACTTTGGGCTATATAGTCCAGGGTATGAAGTGACCACTAACAAGTCACCCTGTCACAAACAGGACAAAAAGCAAGAACCAACTTACAATATTGTCCTCAGTTCTTCAAGTGTGTGCTTTGGCACAGGCACATCTGCACTCACTTATGAACATGTATACCTGCTCTATTATTAAAATAATAAATTAGAAAGCAAGGTGTTGAGGGATATAAGTGAATGGAAGATTGAAGGTACCATTGACCAGAAATCAAAAATGCAACTAAGGGTCCTTAGTAGGAAGCCTTCTCTCACTGCCCCCACAGTTTCCTCTTACCTAAGTTGTAACACAAGCAGACCCCTTTGGCAAACCCGTCCAGTTAAAAGGAAGTATGTGGCTCCTACAACCAACAACACACTGGATGTTTGATAAAGGCCAAGTGCCATGCATGTGAAACCAGCTTCACTATTTGCCTTTACACAATGACATATATTCCTGAAAACTACCACACAAGGACTCATTGCACATGATATTTCTAGTGTTCCACATAATTTTTATGAACTAAGTGAAAAATTACCACTGTATTCCTATGAAGACAATATAACTGGTTGAATACACCAATCCCATAATATGTTAAACTCAGAGATTCTGGTTTTTAAACTGTCACTCAAACTTTAATAGGAATAAGATTTTTGACTGAAGAATTGGATTAACCTAGTTACAAAAGTTTATAAAGAAATACTTTATAAGTAATTCCTTACTATCTTGATCTGCCCAGACTTATATCCCCAGTTCATTGAGAAACAGAAGCAAAAGCACATACGTTCAGTTTCATTGCTTTCTGATCCAAATATTTCCCTTGCCTTTGCTCAGTTGTGCAACTGGTTGGGATTCTAAATATGCAGCCATGCCATTTTCAAATACATTAGACCATAGTCCACGCCCCTGCGTGTTTATTCCATCACCCTCAAGGCAGGCTTTGTTCCTGTACAGTGGAAGAAAATCATATCATTAATTAATTACTCTGATTATAATTGTTAATCCCAACTTACTGTTTGCCACTTCTATGGATACATTAACCAATCCTTTACTTCTTACTTTCTAAAGAATGAACCCACATTTTTAATTAAATGAACATTAATTAAAGGGCAAAGTAACGGCATGCTAGCATGCACTGTGCCACCTCTTTCAAGGTTTTACAATCTGAGATATATTTGCCTGTCCTAGGATTACTTACGAGTGGATAGTTATCAAATGACTGATCAATAAAAACATGTGGTCAATAAAATATACACACTGAGGTCAAAGAAACTGAGGGTTTTCCACTAAAGCAGTCTTCTACCTGTTAGTACAATTTTATTTCCAATCTGCCCCCAGAATGCCTAGTAACTTTTCAGTGGTTTTCCTGTGACAGAAGAGGAGGAAACCATCTTGCTTTTCTGTGTAATTGTACAGGTGATTTGATTTCTTCCTTCTTCAGATAAAATTACAGCATCATGTCCCTGTCCCTTTTCTTTTCTTTCATTTGTTCATTCTTTCTTCCTCCCTCCCTCCCTCTCTCTCTCTCTTATTGGATATTTGCTTTATTTACACTTGAAATATTAACCCCTTTCCACGTTAACTCGCTGAAAACCCACTATCCCATTCCCTCCTCTTCCTGCTCACCTCCCTCCCCAATTTCCTGACTAGCATTCCCCTATTCTGGGGAATCGGGCCTTCATAAGACCAATGGCCTCTCCTCTCATTGATGTCTGAAATGGTAATCTTCTGCAACATATGGAACTGGAGCCATGGGAGCCTCCTTGTGTACTCTTTGGTTGGTGGTTTAGTCTCCGAGACCTCTGGGGGTACTGGTTGGTACATATTATTGTTCCTCCTGCAGAGCTGCAAAACTCTTCAGCCCCTTGGTTCATCTCTCTAGCTACTCCACTGGGGACTCTATTCTCATTCTATTGGTTGTCTATGAGTCATGGGTGTTTGGATCCATTTTCTAATAAGGATCAGAGTATCCGCACTTTGGTCTTCCTTCTTCTTGAGCTTCATGTGGTCTGTGAGTTGAATCTTGGGTATTCCAAGCTTTAGGGCTATTATCTACTTACCAGCGATTGTATACCATGTGCGTTCTTTTGTGATTGGGTTACCTCACCCAAGATGATAGTTTCTAGCTCCATCCATTTGCCTAAGAATTTTGTGAATTCATTGTTTCTAATAGCTGAATAGCACTCCATTGTGTAAACATACCATGCTTTCTGTATCCATCCCTCTGTTGAGGAACAACTGGGTTCCTTCCAGCTTCTGGTGATTATAAATAAGGCTGCTATGAAGAAAGTGGAGCATGTGTCCTTATTACATGTTGAAGCATCTTCTGGGTATATGCCCAGGAGTGGTATAGCTGCGTCCTCAGATAGTGCTATGTCCAATTTTCTGAGGACTTGCCAATCTGATTTCCTGAGTGGTTTTACCAGCTTGCAATCCCACCAGCAATGGAGGAGTGTTCCTCTTTCTCCACATCTTCTCCATCATTTGCTGTCCCCTGAGTGATCCTGGCTGTTCTGACTGGTATGAGGTCGAATCTCCGGGTTATTTTGATTTTCATTTCCCTGATGATTAAAGATGTTAAACATTACTTTAGGTGTTTCTCAGCCATCCAGCATTCCTCTTTTTAAAATTCTTTGCTTAGTTCTGTACCCCATTTTTTAATAGTTAGTTGGTTCTCTGGATTCTAACTTCTTGAGTTCTTTGTATATATTGGATATTAGCCCTCTATTGGATGTAGAATTGGTAAAGATCTTTTCCCAATCTGTTGGTTGCCATTTTGTCCTATTGACAGTTTTATGAGTTCTATTACAATTTTATGAGGTCCCATTTGTCAATTCTTAAGCTATTGGTGCTCTATTAAGGACATTTTTCCCCTGTGCCCATGTGCTCCAGGTTCTCCCCCACTTTCTCTTCTATTAGATTCAGTGGATCTGGTTTTATGTGGAGTCCTTTATCTACTTGGACTTGAGCTTTGTACAGGGAGAATGGATCAATTTGCATCCTTCTACATGCTGACTGCCAGTTGACTCAGCACCATTTGTGGAAAATGCTGTCTTTTTTCCACTGGATGGTTTTAACTCTTTTGTCAAAGATCAAGTGAATACAGGTGTGTGGGTTCATTTCTGGGTCTTCAATTCTATGTTATTGATCTTCCTGCCTATCTCTGTACCAATACCATACAGTTTTTAATACTATTGCTCTGTAATAGAGTTTGAGGTCAGGGATGGTGATTCTGCCAGAAGTTCTTTTATTGTTGAGAATAGTTTTGGTTATCCTGGGTTTTTTGTTATTCCAGATAAATATGGAAATTGGAAATTTGGAAATCTTTCTAACTCTATGAAGAGTTGAGTTGGAATTTTGA
Source organism: Apodemus sylvaticus (assembly GCF_947179515.1). NCBI lineage: Eukaryota > Metazoa > Chordata > Mammalia > Rodentia > Muridae > Apodemus > Apodemus sylvaticus. Next base: position 137,386,870 of record NC_067477.1, on the reverse strand, counting down.
TAGGGATTGCACTGAATCTGTAGAGTGCTTTATGCAAGATGACAATTTTACTATATAAACCCTGCCAATCTATGAGCATGGGAGATCCTTCCATCTTCTGAGGTCTTCTTCAATTTCTTTCTTCAGAGACTTGAAGTTCTTGTCATACAGATTTCACTTGCTTGATTAGAGTCACACCAGGTATTTTATATTATTTGTGACTATTGTGAAGGGTGTCATTTTGCTAATTTCTTTCTCAGGCTGTTTATCCTTTGAATATAAAAAGGCTACTGGTTTGCTTGAGTTGATTTTATATCTGGCCACTTTGCTGTAGGAGTTCTGTAGTGGAGTTTTTTGGGTCACTTAATTATACTATCATATCATCTGCAAATAGTGATAACTTGACTTCCTCCTTTTTTATTTGTATCCCTTGACTTTCTTTTGTTGTCTAATTGCTCTAGCTAGGACTTCCAGTACTATATTGAACAGGTAGGAATAGAGTAGGCAGCTTTGTCTAGTCCCTGATTTCAGTGGGATTACTTCAAATTTCTCTCTATTTAGTTTGATGTTGGCTACTGGTTTGCTATATATTGCTTTTACTATGGTAAAAGCCTTTTAGGTAAGGGCTTTGAATTCCTGATCTTCCAAGACTTTTATCATGAAAAGGTGTTGGATTTTGTCAAATGATTTTGCAGTATCTAATGAAATTATCGTGTGCTTTTTTCTTTGATTTTGTTAATATAGTGGATTATATTGATGGATTGTAGGGATTGAACCATCCCTACATCCCTGGGATGAAACCTACTTGATTATGGTGAATGATTGATTTGCTGTGTTCTTGGATTCAGTTGGCAAGAATTTTCTTGAGTATTTTTGCATTGATATTCATAAGGGAAATTGCTCTGAAGTTCTCTTTCTTTGTTGGGTCTTTATGTGGCTTAGGTATCAGAGTAATTGTGACTTCATAAAACGAATTGGGTAGTGTTCCATCTGTTTCTATTTTGAGGAACAATTTGAAAAGTATTAGTATTAGGTCTTCTTTGAAGGTCTGATGGTACTCTGCATTGAAACGATCTGGTCCTTGGCATTTTTTGGTTGGAAGATTATTAATGACTGCTTCTATCTATTTAGGGGGTTCTAGGATTGTTTAAATCATTTATCTGATCCTGATTTAACTTTGGTACCTGGTATCTGTCTAGAAAAGTGTCCATTTTCTTTAGGTTTTCCAGTTGTGTTGAGCATAGGCTTTTGTAGTAGGATCTGATGATATTTTTTGGATTTCCTCAGTATCTGTTTTTGTGATTCCCTTTTCATTTCTGATTTTGCTGATTTGGGTACTGTCTCTGTGACCTCTAGTTAGTTTGGCTAATGGTTTATCTATCTTCTTGGTTTTTTCAAAGAGCCAGCTCCTGGTTTGGTGATTGTTTGTATCCTTCTTTTTGTTTCTACTTGGTTGATTTCAACCCTGAGTTTGATTATTTCCTGATGTCTACTCCTCTTGGGTGTATTTGCTTCTTTGTGTCTAGAGCCTTCAGATGTGCTGTCAAGCTTTGAGGGTTTGCTCTTTCCAGTTTCTTTTTGGAGTCACTCATAGCTATGAGTTTTCCTCTTAGCACTGTTTCATTGTGTCCCATAAGTTTGGGTATGTTGTGCCTTTGTTTTCATTAAATTCTAAAAAGTCTTGAATTTCTTTATTTCTTCCTTGACCAACTTTACATTGAGTAGAATGTTGTTCAATTTCAATGTGTATGTGGGCTCTCTGTTGTTTTTTCTTGTTGTTGTTGCTGCTGTTGTTGTTGTTATTGAAGACTAGCCTCAGTCTGTAATCTGATAGGGTGCATGGAATTATTTTAATCTTCTTATATCTGTTGAGGTCTGTTTTGTGACTGAGTATATGGTCAATTTTGGAGAAGGTACCATGAGGTGCTGAGAAGAAGCTATATTCTTTTGTTTTAGGATAAAATGTTCTATAGATATCTGTCAAATCCATTTGTTTAATAACTTCAGTTAGTTTCACTATGTCTCTGTTTGGTTTCTGATTCCATGATTTGTCTCTTTTTGAGAGTGAGGTGTTGAAGTCTCCCGCTATTATTGGGTTGGGTGCAATGTGTGCTTTGAGTTTTACTAAAGTTACTTTTATGAATGTGTGTGCCCTTGTATTTGGAGTGTATATGTTCAGAATTTACAGTTCATCTTAGTAGATTTTTCCTTTGATGAGTATGAAGTGACCTTCCTTATATTTTTTTTTCATTACTTTACATTGAGAAGGAGATATTAAGGAAAAGTGATTGCTGTTTCCTGTTACTTTTGTTATTAGAGATGGAGTTATATTTGTGTGTCTCTCTTTTTGTTTTGTTAAAAGACAATTAATTTCTTGCTTTTTCTAGTGTGTAGTTTCCCTCCTTTTGTTCGTGTTTTCCACTCATTATCCTTTGGAGGACTGTAATTGTGGAAAGATATTGTGCAAATTTGTTTTTGCCAAGGAATACTTTGGTTTCTCCATCTGTGGGAAGTGAGAATTTTTCTGTGTATATTAGCCTGGGTTAGCTTTTGTGTTCCCTTCGGGTCTGTTTGCCATCTGCCCAGTATCTTCTGGCTTTCATAGTCTCTGTCAAGAAGTCTGGTGTAATTCTGATAGGTCTTCCTTTATATCTTACTTGATCTTTTTCCCTTAATGCTTTTAATATTCTTTCTTTGTTTAGTACATTTGGTTTTTTTAGTTATTATGTAATTGGAATAATTTCTTTTCTGGTCCAAACTATTTGGAGTTCTGTAGGCTTCTTGTATGTTCATGGGCATCTTTTACTTTAGGTTAGGGAAGTTTTCTTCTATAACTTTGTTGAAGACATTTACTGGCCCTTTAGGTTGGAAATCTTCACTGTCTTCTATACCTATAATCCTTAGGTTTGGTGTTCCCATTTTGTCCTGGATTTCCTGGATATTCGGGGTTAGGTGCTCTTTGCATGTTTCATTTTCTTTGACTGTTGTTTCAATGCTTTCTATGGTATCTTCTGCATCTGAGATTCTCTCTTTTATCACTTGTATTTTGTTGTTGATACTTGCATCCATGACTACTGACTTCTTTCCTAGCTGTTCTATGTCCAGAGTTGTTTCCCTTTGTGATTTCTTTATTGGTTCTACCTCAATTTTTAGATCCCAGATGGTTTTGTTCAATTCCTTCACCTGTTTTGTTGTGTTTTCCTGTAATTCTTTAAGGGTCTCTCCATTTACTTGTGTTCTCCTGTATTTCTTTATGTGAGTTACTTATGTTCTTCTTCACGCCCTCTATCAGCATTATGAGCTGTGATTTTAAATTCAGTTCTTGCTTTTCCTGTGTTCTGGGGTATGCAGGACTTGCTGTTGTAGAAGAATTGGGTTCAGATGTTGCCATATTGCCTTGATTTCTGTTGGTAACAAACCTACATTTGCCTTTTGCCATCTGGTTATCTCTGGTATTAATTGGTCCTGCTGTCTCTGGTGGGTGCTTGTCCCTCCTATGGGCCTGCAAGCTTGTCTCAGCACCCCTGTGTGACCAGCTCTCCCCTGGCATAGAGTACTGTGGCATTTCCCAGCTCCTGGGTGCAGGTGTAGCCTGAACCTACTCTGTCCCAGCTGTTCTGCCACTCCTGGTTCCTCCCTTCTGGCTGTACCTGCCAGCTTGGTCACTGGAGAGAAGTTGATGGTAGCCTGACCTCCAAATCAGGAGTTACTTACTCCCTGCAGAGCAGTACTCCCCTGGCTGGATCAGTGTATAGAAGACCTTAGAGATGCCTAGCACCTGGGTGCAGGCAGAGCCCAGATGGATCCAGCTGTTCTACCACTCTTGTTCCCTGCCTCCTGCCTATACTGCCTATACCTACCTACCTTCTTTCTTTCTTTCTTTCTTTCTTTCTTTCTTTCTTTCTTTCTTTCTTTCTTTCTTTCTTTGCTTGTTTCTTTCTTTGTTTCTTTCTTTCTTTGTTTGTTTGTTTCTTTCTTTCTTTTATAATACCCAGATGCTAGAAACAACCCAGATGTCCCTCAATAGAAGAATGCATAGAGAAAATGTGATATTAAAACAATTGTCTTCATGAAATTCTTAGGCAAATAGATGGAACTAGAAAAACATCATCCTGAGTGAGGTTACTCAATCACAAAAGCACATACTGATAATTTGATATTAGCCCAGAAGCTCAGAATACCCAAGATACAATTCACAGACCAAATGAAGCTCAAGACAAAGGAAGGCCAAAGTGTGGGTGCTTTGGTCCTTAGAAGAGGGAAAAAATACTCATGGAAGGAAATATGAAGACAAGTGTATAGCAGAGACTGAAGGAAAAGCCATACAGAGACTGTCCCCTCCCCTTCCCTCTGGATACATCCCATATACAGTCACCAAAACCCAGGTACTATTGTTGATGACAAGAAGTGCTCACTGAAAGGAGCCTGATACAGTTTTCTTCTGAGAGGATCTGACAGAGACTGAGAAATACAGAGGCAGATGCTTGCAGATGATCATCCGACTGATCACAGAGTCCCCAATGGAGGAGTTAGAGAAAGAACTGAAGAAGTTGAAGGGTTTTGCAATCCCATAGGAAGAACAACACTATCAAACCACCAGCCCCCCCCCCCCAGCTTCCAGGAACTAAACCACCAATATTGTCATATTTCTATGAGTTAGAGTCATCAACTTATATTAGCATTCATTCTAGGTCACAAATCCTGTGTGTTAAGATAAAGATAATGTTATGCATCTCTCACCATAATGTCATACAGATACTATGCTCCTAGTAACTGACTTTCTATGGGGGAAAAGATGCTAACTAGTGAAAGAAACAGTCCAACAGAAATAAAATAGCCAAGTGAAACTAGAATTGTAACTCTGATGCATCAGTTGGGACGATGCATTAGAGGAAGAGGCAGCAGATACATATTAACCACTTGGAGTTTATTGCAAGAACACAAATTACAGGTTCAGAAGTATGCACTTGGAGAAGAGATAAGGAACAACACAGAAATGGAGGATGCTATCTCATAAGACAGTCTACTGAATTGACAAAGGCTAGTTAGAAAGATTGATTTTCTTCATTTAAAGAATAAGTATCCTTACGTAAAATGTGTATTCAGATGATTTCACAGATTTCACATAATCTTTCAAATCCTTTGAAAGGTGTGACTGCAGAAGGCACTAAGATTCTAAATACAGTTATGGAAACATTTAAATGAAATGTTCTTATGAGAAGTCCACCCTTCTTTTAGATGTTCACTACTTGCAGAGGCAGAAAGCCACGACTGGGGGAGCATGTCCAGAGCAGGAGTGAGGTCAGGAGATCTCCAAATCCTGAAAACCCTGCGACAAGTAGGAGTTAGGACTGTTCCTTCCTTGCTCTGGACATGCGTGTTCAGATACAGGTAGCCATATGATGCCCATCTCTGCCACTGCTGAGGTAGTTATGTAGCCTTGTGGTCAAATTGTAGGTTAAAGTTCTTCTCTCCTTAAGAGGACAAGTCCAGCAAACACCTGGAATTTCTCTTCATGCAAATGAAGCATTCTCAACATCTTGGCATGAGCCAATGATGTACACTCACCCCAAAACTCCCTAATTATTCCCTAAGGTTTATATAGCCTTTGTTATCCCCATTAAAGGAAAGCTATTCCACTGAAAACGGTATATGAGAAGGCTGTTTTTCCATGCACTCGCCACCAACAAAGGTCCTGCAGAACCTGCTGGCCCACCTATATTCATTCCTTCCACAATGGTGCCAGGATACTCTGAGAAGAAAAGTGAAATCAGACAGCAAACACGCTTATTTGCACATGTTTTTCCCCTTTACTTAAGCAATGCTCTAATTTATATTACATTTTTTATTTTGTTTCCAAAAATGAAAAATAAAAGAAGAGACAAGTTGAAAGTGGGAAATATATTTGACTTTGGAGATTTCAATATTAGAGAATGTGCAAGGCAGCACTTTCCCCTGACATGCTCACATCAGTTTTTACATAGAACCACATGTCCTTACTACACAGCTATTCCTCAGGAATACAATCGAATACTTAGTCATTTAATGCTCTGACCCAGAAGATTGGATTAATGGTGAGATGACAAACTCCTATAATGTTTGCATCAGGCTATGAACTCCATAAGCATGAAAGTGTATTTTAAGGAGTCCAGAGTCACTCAACATTCAAGCTAGACAAAATAACAGTATAGATGTGGAGAACTGGTTTGAGGCAGATGACAGTGGAATAGATCTTCACACCTCCTGGTAAAGAATTCATTAGCCACCATACTATTTTTCAATTAACCAAATTTGCATAACATCTCTTTAAGTAGATATATGGTCAAGGGAACCTTTCTTCCCATTTGATTGCTATAGCAAAGATAATTTCCTTTTTTTTACCTTTTTGTCCTCAGGGGACTCAGAGAAACAATGGTTGCTATTTTAAGGATAAATTGTTGGGGAAGTTGATCGTTCAGATGAATGGGCAAGTACTTTGGCAATGAAGAAAGAGTGAACACTAAAGTATTAGGAGAACCATTAAGAGATGCCTTGCCCGGAGGCTGAATAAACCCATCTATGGTGACATTATTCAAAACTATAGTGCAAACTGCAATTGTTGGGCAAATAGACTCTCACACCATTAAGTGAAATGACAGGTAGTGACATGCAAAATTGAATGGCCTTACCTGTTATAGTTACAGAATGCCAGGGGTCATTTCTCACCATGTGGATTTCCATGTGAGGTTGATGCACTCTGAGTTGCCAGAGAAAGAGTAGAAGTAAGGTGTACTAGGTAACTGGGTAGCTGCTGCTAAGCAACAATGATGTACATTAATGAATCAAATGTGGCCAGAGACAGCACAGTCATCAAGGGAACAGAAGAGGTCAAACAAACATCCATGATCTAAATGGTTTCACCTTGTCTCTTCAGTCACTATACTCTCATTATAAATTAAGGTATATTTTCAATACCCAAATGCCTAGTAGATACAATAGTATCAAAAGGGTAAATAGACACAGGTACTCACCCACAGACTACCTTCTCATCAGCCACACAAACAAAAATTTACAAATTATGCTCATTTATTGGAATCAAAGGCTTATGCCTTTAATAGTCTTCTTAACAAGCAGACATTTTCATAAAAATACTGTAGTATTTCTGTAGAGATCACCTGGTGAAGAAAGCTAAGCAGGTTGAGAGAGAAATGACCAGATTCAGCCAAAAGGTGATCTTTTAGACCCTTTAATGAAGCTGAGAATTACCACACCGCTTAGCCTAATCAGGTCCAACCAAATTTAAATAACTGCACCAATTCAATATACCAATGAGAAATTGGCAACATCAAAAATCTGTAGTGAGTCAGAGGAACTCACCTTTCCATCAGTTTGGGCTCAAGAACCCCTAACCATTCAGGCTTATTATCTTTCAGATAATTCAGAGTTCATGCATTAAAAAAAAAAAAAAACTAAGATGAATTGTCCTTTATATTTCAAGAGTAACTTTCAACTCTATAGTTCAAACCCAGACAAATTCTCACATCTTTCCTAAGAGAGCCACAGCATATGAGATTCTTTTTAACCTGATGGTGCTTTATTATATAAAATGATCAGAAATCAGTAGAACATAGACTTTGTGGGATAGATTATCCTTAGAAATTGTTCATTGATGAAAAACGATTCTCAGAGACTTCCTACAGAGGACTCAGCTGTCAATAGAACAGACTTATATCAAAATGTGGCCAGTGGTGAGATAAATTTTGAGGGAAACAAAAAAGACGTCCTCCTTTCTTCTAGGAGTATGGTAAAAGCTAAGAGCAAAGCAGAAACATCTATGTTATTACCTCTACACATTTTGCGATGTTTTGAACCTTTCTGGGTCTTACTAGCCTTGTGAGGACTCTCTAAGCATAAGGAACTGAGTTTGGACCTCTAGCATCTATATAAAATCTGGGTGTCGTGATACACGGTACTCACCCTGGTGAAAGAGATGAGGGTCAGAGCTTTACATTCACTCAATCCTTCTAGGCCAAACATCAAGCAATAGGGTCAGTGAGTGATCCAGCCTCAAAGAATGAAGTGAAGAGCAATGGCAGAAGATAGTAAAGTTGATCCCTGACCTCCGTATGTGTCTGAATGGGTAGGTACACCCATGTACACATACACATATAGCACACACACCCCACACAATTTAATCAATTAATTAAAAAATAAATATGAAGGATACATTGATGTTTTTGTTCAACACTTGCTCTCCTTCCTCAGGCTAGAGAGACAAGCTATGTGTACTTTCTTGTCATCATGAAAAATATCTAAACAAAAGCATTTAAAGAATGAACAATTAATTTGGTTTCAGTCCATGGTTGTTTGGCCCTGTATGTATGAGGATAACATCATGACAGCAGGGGCCTTCCAGTCTTATTATTGTTAATATATTATTAATTATGATCATGGAATACAGGATGTAGGGAAAGACAAAGAGGACAAAGACCAGTTAAACTCTTCACAATTATTCTCAATTCAATCTTTTTCTTCCAGTTAGTTCCTACCTCTCACATTCCTAAAACTTTCCCTAAATAGTGCCAACAACTAGTGATTGAATGATTAACACAGGAGACAGTGGGTGACATTTCAAATTCAAGCCACAATGCAGGGCTTACAGAGTAACAGTCTAGTGGATGAGCCATGATGTACTATAATGGATATAATAGTGACGTGGAGTCAGGGCACTTGGCTTCTAAGTGCATTCCAAGTATAAGGACTATTTCTATAGTAAAGACCAGTTAATACAGATTCCACATTGATATAAAGTGTTCACATTATGCCACTTGGGCTGAGTCACCTCATCTGACAAAGCAAAAGGAGATGCCCAACTATGACCCTAATTACTGAATGATATAAGTAAGAAGTGATAAAGATAGGCATGAAAAGGACGGAGGAAGACTCTGCTGTCTTGTCGTACCCTGTGCATGACTGAAGCCAGGGTAGGAAGAACTCCACAGAAGAAAGATAAGACAATTCGTTCTGCCTGGCCAGGGAAAAGCAGGAATCAGAGCTCAGGAAGACATGAGAGACAAGTGAGAACAATCCCAGCAGAGCCCATGAGAGCCTGGGAATAGAGCAGGAAGAATGTCCAGGGAAGCTGAGGCTGGTGTTTAGATGCATAACAAAGCAAATGTAGATGATGCTACCTGTGTGACAACGTGGGGTCCACTAAAGCACTTATACAACTTAGTTCTTCAGTGTGGTCAGTCAACATTTCTCAAATTTTCCCTACCTTTTATCTTCCTAAATATATTTGTACAATGTTCAAACTATAATTACATTCTGTCTTCTTAGTGGGCAGAAAATGGACACCTAAGGAAGGACTCACATGGGTTGTCTGAATAGTTAAACCAAGTGTAATCTACAAAGGTTGCCAATACAGTTCAAATTATATGTGGTCCACACAACCACATGTGTGGGTACTTGAGAAGGCCAGAAGAGGGCATCAGAGCCAGAGTTACGGGAAGCTGTGTGAGCCATCCCCTGTCCTCCTGGGAACCTAATCAGGGTCTTTTGGATTAGCATCTTAATGCTCTTAACATCTGAGCCCTCTCGCTAGCCCTTTGACTAGGCTTATATAGATCTTTTCTCCCAACTAGAAGGGATTAAACCAAGAGCTTCAAGTAAACTAGTCAAATACTCTGCCTCTGAGCTACATCATCCCTTCAGTTCATCCAAATTCATAATCTACCAAATCCACAAAGAAAAAATCTGGGAGGAAGCCAAGATATAAAGAACAAATCAGCATGGAATTCTTGAGAGGGGAAGTAGGGAGATTTCTTAGGCATTAATTAGGTGTTAACCATTTCATTCAAATGTTCATCATCTGTTTTATACTAAGCAAATGCAATACGAGTGTGTTGATTAGCTATATTTTACTGTAACAGACACTGAAGATGAATCCGCCTAGAAAGGGGTTTATTTTGATGCGCAGCTTTTGGAGGGTTCAGTTCATAATCTATCCCTACTGCTTTCAGAACTATGGTGAAGTAGCCAACAACAGCAGCAACACATGCTGGGGCTGTTCATCTCAAGACCTGGAATAAAAAACAAATAAAAGAGTGATTAGAAAATGTCCCCAAAGGCTCTGCCTTCTGCAGGTTGCAACTACTTTCCAACAGCACCAACCATGCTGGGAACTAAGTTTTTAGTACATGGGCCTCCAGTGAATATTTCACAACCAAACTGTAGCATGTCTTTTCAATGTTTGGCATCTCACCTAAACTTTGCTAGAGCTAGACTCTTGGGAGACTATAGTAGGAGACTGCTACTCTTTTTAGCAGTGGATCTGCTGGGCTGTCAGGGTCAATACTTTTCTCAAACTCTCTAGAGCAACAGTTCTTAATCTTCCTAACACTGTGACCCACAGGCTGAGAACCTCTGCTCTAGAGGCAAGTGTGGTGATTATATCTAGACTGACCGGGAGCCAGGAGACAGTGGGGTCTGTCTAGACTAGAGGAGACAGAAGGCATTTGGGCATCTAGATGTTAATACAAATCAGTCTGCAAAATTCTTCAGTGGGATTCTAAGTTTCTGGCATGTCTAATCTCGGTAGAAATAGTCCCCACATAACTCAGAAGGATCATGTCTCGTTTTACTGTCTCTGCTCCTGAAATTCCTTTATCGTTGGGTAAAAATATCATTTACCTCTTGGATACCTGCTAAAAATGAAAGAAATTGTAATCCCACATTGCTAAATGAGCCCTGCCTCTTGTGTCTTGGGGCAGAATCCCTGCAACAGCTGCCATTGCCTGGGGAGAATAGAGAACAAGGCTGACTTCTCCAGGGCATGCAAGTATATCCACTCCAATATGGCTTTACCTTTCCCCATGTGCAGCTCAGGAGTCCCTTCTTAATAGCTGCTGGCACCCTGAATCTCATTTACATATTCCCATATTATCCAGACCTCATCTGCTTTTTATACTGAACTTTCCTATCTACAAATCTATCTCCCAAAGTCTCTCTGCATAATGTAGTTCTCAGGAACTTTTGTTCAAGTCAGAAAGATGCCCTACATATATTTTTTCCCTGTTTAAAAAAAAAAAAAGCTGATCACTCTAAAAACAGCTTCAGCCAATTTAAATCACTTTTTATAAAATATCATTTGCATCAGGTTTGACAGGCTGCCATTTTCCACAGCCCATTATGAAATGGAACAGCTAAGCTACCAACTCTGGGAACAGGTGATTTTCTGCTGGGCCACTCAATAGCAATGGTCACTAGAAGCCGCCACTATAGAGCTTAGCCTTGGAAACTGGGGAAAACTAGATCAATCTGAAGAAGCCAAGGAAGGGCTGAGTCCTAAATGCTGTCAGTGGAGAAAAGATACCACTGATCTTCCACTTTGTGGGCCAAATGCTGTCCAAGTTCCTTGGACTTTAGGCGAGCCTCTGTAGGGGACCTGAGCACCTTTCACTAAGGGGTAGGATGGCTTAATCTATGCCTGCCTGCTCAGAAAGAACTCCCCAGCCACAGCTAATAGTCAAACCAAGAAAACAGTTTGGTTACTGCCTGGAATCAAGGAACTATCTAGGGCTCTGGTTGTTTTTTAATGGCTCCCTGCACATTGCTTTACCACTGAACTACATATCCCAAATCTGTCTGGTTTTGTTGTGAATCTCAGGCTGCTCTCAAACTCATAGCTCGTCTGCTTCAGCCTCCCTAATGCTGGTATTACAGACATCCAACACAGTACCCAGCTTGTGTCCCACCTTCAATAGAACTGTACAATTTAGACAAAAACACAAAGATTGGCGGTTACTTTAACTAGTAACAGGAAGGTTTGATCTTCTAGATCCAGTGCTCAGGGGAGGTGGAAGGCAGAAGGATTCTAAGTTATCGTTGCCTACCCAAGAAATCTCTGTCTCAAAACACCTAAGGATTAGAGAAAGGGAATTTCCCTATTTCTCCTCAGGGAGTAAGCTCAAGCTTGCCTGGACTCCAATCAGCCTGCTCTACAAGGGAAGGAGACCCAATCCCCTGCCCCCTACCCCAGCCTCTTTAGAGGAACTCAGACCTGGGTAAGGAGCTGTCCTAGAAGTCTGGAAAAATGCAAAAGTGCACAGAGAGTTGCTCCAAATGCTAAATCTTCCACTTGAGCTGTTCCTTTGACCTGGTTGATCCTAATCCAGGGCTTCTTAAGACATCTCCTCGCCCACATCCCTGACAGATCTTGAGCTCAGCCCACACCTTTGCCAGAGTCCAGTTGAGGTTGTCCTGACCAGCCTGACCATGATTTGGGATAATAGGGTATAATCTCTTCTCACTTTCGTTTGACAGAGTGTAGATCTTATGACCTGTGCCAGGAGATCCGCATGCATCTGTTCAGGAAACAATATTTGTTGACACTGTGCCAGATACTATTCTGGGGCTTAGAGAACACAGCCTTGAGCAAAGAATAAGAAGAGGAACAGGATAAGGAGGAGGAAGATGAGGCATAGGAGGAAGAGAATGAAGAAGAAGGGGAGAGGAGAGGAGAGGAGGGGAGGGGAGGGGAGGGGAGGGGAGGGGAGGGGAGAGGAGACACCTGTTCTTGGGTGCTAATAAGCAGAAGGAACAATGACTTTAAACTCTTTTAAAATGTCCTTTAAAATGTTTCCTTAATTTCCTACATTTCCCCCACTCTCTCTTATTTCTGTTTCCCCATAATAAAAACAAAATTCTGTTGCTTAAATTTAAACATGAAAATGATACTTCCTATGTATTTTCACATATTTATTGGAAACATTTTCTGAAATTATTTTGACATGATTCCCATTTACAAAAAAACTGGAAACATGATGGGGATAATTCAGAAAGATTTCCCAGTGCCAACATCTTACATAACTAATGCACATCTCATTAAATGAAGGTTTATTGTCATAACATCACTAACTAAAGTTTAGACTATATTCAGATTTCAAAAAACTTCTTGTTTCTCTAATTTACCTTCAGCTCTAGGAGCCATCATGGGACTCCATATCACATGTACATTTCCTACCATCCTCTAGTCAGTTTATTTGTTTTCCTTTTCCTGGGCATTGAAGTGTGCTGGTCAAATGAAAAGAAAAAGTCTCATTGTTTTCTTGCTGTTGTTTACATAATATTTGCCTATGGTTTGATGGAGATTATAGATTTGGGGACAAATACCATAAAATGATAGGCCTTCTTCATTGCATCTACTCAAGAGTACATGATGAATCAATATGACTTAGTATCCATCAGCCTGGTGTGGCCACTTGATTAAATGTGTCCCCATTATAAAGTGAAACAGGTTTCTTTTATGTGATTTGTTACTAAAACAACACAATAAAACACAAAACAAAACTTTCAGTCCAGTCAGCTTTCCAAGAGATAGAAAGCAAGCTACACCTGATAGAAATAAAAACATTGAAGAGTTTATAGACACATTAAAATTACAAATCCAATAAGCATTTTTGGAGACATTATTTGAGTATTGGTTATATAAGATTCTTCATTAAAGCTTCACTCAGAAGTTTCCACAACCACTTGTGGATCTTTGTAACAGGGTCATCTTCTTGTGCCCCTTTCTCTGTCCTTTACCCCCCCACCCCACCCCCACTTCACCCCTATCTAGTAACTACCTACCTCTGTGTAATCCTGTTAGCTAAAGAGAAGTGTTTCCTTAAGTTTCAGTTCATGAATTTCAGGCCTGTTGTGATTTGACCACTGGAGACACTCTTACCCATCTTCAGAACCTACCATTGTCAGTGGGAAATGCCTTAGTGTCTACAGAAACAAATTTATACAATTATTGTACATTTATGTACAATACATAAATTTATGGAACATACATAAATTGTTCAGAACAGAAAGCACAGTGGTTAAGTTGTTTATTTTAGTGGAGAAGAAACAGCCCAGGCAATTAGGAGTATTATTTCTACTTTTATTTCTCCTTCCTTAATCATTTAAGGGTCCATCATTAATACATAATGGCTCACAATTCCCTCTTCTCTGCTTGTGTCCATATGAGCTGGTTTGTTTAGCAGGAAAACACTAAGTCTCTGACTTATAAGAGATCAAGGTCTACTTTCAAGAAGAGGAGAATTAATTTGAAGAGCATGCCCTCACCCAGCTTAGGGGTTCCTGCTTACTGCTTCACCATAAATTTCTATATCTAATACAGTGCCCTTCATACTCTCTGGCTCCTTGAAGATGGAGACTTGAGATTTGAGGCCTATTCCATTCTCCTCCAGGTCCAACTTGACTACACCATCTTCTTCTACTAACTCCTGACCCCCAAGCATTCAGCAGAGCAGTGAGCAAAATGTACCTCCCATCTCAGCAACAGCTATATTGTGGCAACTTTCTAATGGTAATTCCATTCATCTAATTCAGACTACATTTATTATTTAGACTTCCTCCACTCTATTCCTTCTGCTCTTTGCTTATTTGATAATTTATTTATGCCACTTTGGGTTCGTGGGTATTTATTTCACTTCTGTTGCAGGCTTCTCTGGTAATTATGAGGTGTAAATATTAATCCACATTCTACAACTAAGAAAATGGTATTCAGAACCTTTGTGTGACTCATGTCACCAATCAACTGCCAAACAGGACCCATATTTGAGTTTCCTCATCTCAGCTATCAGCCCTGTCTGGCTTTGTTGGGCATACATATTACTGCACACCATGAAAAATAAAAACTAAACAAATGAGAAAACTAACAAACAAAGTAGTTTATTTACAAATTCACTTAGCAAATGTAACTGGCATGTAGCAATCTTCTTCTAAGTGTATAGAAACTCAAGACATACATCGACAGAGTTTCAACAACTAGCACACCAATTCTTTTTTTATTATTATTTTTATTTTTTAAATTTTATTCAATAAAATTTTTATTTACATTTCAAATGATTTCCCCTTTTCTGATCCCCCACTCCCTGAAAGTCACATAAGCCTCCTTTCCCCCCTCTGTTCTCCCACCCTTCCCTTTCCACTTCCCTGTTCTGGTTTTGTCTTATACTGCAACACTGAGTCTTTCCAGAACTAGGGGCCACTCCTCCGTTCGTCTTGTACCTCATTTGATGTGTGGATTATGTTTTGGGTATTCCTGGAATGCTCCACCCTCAGAGAGGCTCACGGATGTTTCTAGTATTATCTTAAGTTATTATCAGATGCTTTGTATATCCAGTTTTCCATGTTGCTTCCAAATCAACATATCCAAATCACCCCCTTCATATTGGTAAAGTTAACCATCCCTCCTTATTTTTAATGAGCTTCTGCTGTACCAGCAGCTTAAAAGTCCAGATCCAAGTGATTTTTTTTTCCTTTTTATTTTTTATTTTTTTATTTTTTATTTTTTTTATTCGATATATTTTTTATTTACATTTCAAATGATTTCCCCTTTTCTAACCCCCCAATCCCCGAAAGTCCCACAAGCCCCCTTCTCTCCCCCTGTCCGCCCACCCACCACTTCCCACTTCCCCGCTCTGGTTTTGCCGAATACTGCTTCACTGAGTCTTTCCAGAACAGGGGGCCACTCTTCCTTTCTTCTTGTACCTCATTTGATGTGTGGATTATGTTTTGGGTATTCCAGTTTTCTAGGTTAATATCCACTTTTTAGTGAGTGCATACCATGATTCACCTTTTGAGTCAGGGTTACCTCACTTAGTATGATGTTCTCTAGCTGCATCCATTTGCCTAAGAATTTCATGAATTCATTGTTTCTAATGGCTGAATAGTACTCCATTGTGTAGATATACCACATTTTTTGCATTCACTCTTCTGTTGAAGAATACCTGGGTTCTTTCCAGCATCTGGCAATTATAAATAGGGCTGCTATGAACGTAGTAGAGCATGTATCCTTATTACAGGGTGGGGAATCCTCTGGGTATATGCCAGGAGTGGTATAGCAGGATCTTCTGGAAGTGAGGTGCCCAGTTTTCGGAGGAACCGCCAGACTGATTTCCAGAGTGGTTGTACCAATTTGCAACCCCACCAGCAGTGGAGGAGTGTTCCTCTTTCTCCACATCCTCTCCAACACCTGCTGTCTCCTGAGTTTTTAATCTTAGCCATTCTGACTGGTGTAAGGTGAAACCTCAGAGTTGTTTTGATTTGCATTTCCCTAATGACTAATGAAGTTGAGCATTTTTTAAGATGCTTCTCCGCCATCCGAAGTTCTTCAGGTGAGAATTCTTTGTTTAACTCTGTACCCCATTTTTTAATAGGGTTGTTTGGTTTTCTGGAGTCTAACTTCTTGAGTTCTTTATATATATTGGATATTAGCCCTCTATCTGATGTAGGATTGGTGAAGATCTTCTCCCAATTTGTTGGTTGCCGATTTGTCCTCTTGATGGTGTCCTTTGCCTTACAGAAACTTTGTAATTTTATGAGGTCCCATTTGTCAATTCTTGATCTTAGAGCATATGCTATTGGTGTTCTGTTCAGAAACTTTCTCCCTGTACCAATGTCCTCAAGGGTCTTCCCCAGTTTCTTTTCTATTAGCTTCAGAGTGTATGGCTTTATGGGGAGGTCCTTGATCCATTTGGATTTGAGCTTAGTACAAGGAGACAAGGATGGATCAATTCGCATTCTTCTGCATGCTGACCTCCAGTTGAACCAACACCATTTGTTGAAAAGGCTATCTTTTTTCCATTGGATGTTTTCAGCCTCTTTGTCGAGGATCAAGTGGCCATAGGTGTGTGGGTTCATTTCTGGATCTTCAATCCTGTTCCATTGATCCTCCTGCCTGTCACTGTACCAATACCATGCAGTTTTTAACACTATTGCTCTGTAGTATTGCTTGAGGTCAGGGATACTGATTCCCCCAGACTTTCTTTTGTTGCTGAGAATAGTTTTAGCTATCCTGGGTTTTTTGTTGTTCCAGATGAATTTGATAATTGCTCTTTCTAACTCTGTGAAGAATTGAGTTGGGATTTTGATGGGTATTGCATTGAATCTGTATATTGCTTTTGGCAAAATGGCCATTTTAACTATATTGATTCTACCGATCCATGAGCATGGGAGGTTTTCCCATTTTTTGAGGTCTTCTTCCATTTCCTTCTTCAGAGTCTTGAAGTTCTTGTCATAAAGATCTTTCACATGTTTGGTAAGAGTCACCCCAAGATACTTTATACTGTTTGTGGCTTTTGTGAAGGGGGTCATTTCCCTAATTTCTTTCTCAGCCTGCTTATCCTTTGAGTATAGGAAGGCCACTGATTTGCTTGAGTTGATTTTATAACCTGCCACTTTGTTGAAGTTAACAGAGATAAACAGAGGGTAAAAAGCCATCCCAATAACATCACCAACAGAAACCAAGGCAACATGGCTCCATTCTCCAACAAGTCCTGGATACCCCAACAGACCAAAAAAGCAAGACCTGTATTTAAACTCACACTTCATGATGCTGATAGGGGATTTCAAGAAGGACATAAATAACTCCCTTAAATAAATACAGGAGAACATGAGTCAACAGGTAGAAGCCCTTCAAAAGGAAACACAAAAATTGCTTAAAGAAATAGAGAATAACATAGGTCAACAGATAGAAGTCCATAAAGAAGAAACACAAAACTCACTTAAAGAAATACTGAAAAAGGCAACACAAAACCCCTTAAAGAATTACAGGAAAATGCAAACAAACAAGTGAAAGAAATGAGAAAAACCATCCAGGATCTAAAAATAGAGGTAGAAGCAACTAAAAAAAATCACAAAGGGATCCAAATTTGGAGATAGAAAACCTTGGAAAGAATTCAGGAGTCATTGAAGCAAACATCAACAACAGAATACAAGAGATATAAGAAAGAATCTTATATCATAAGATACCATAGAAAGCATTGACTCAACAGTCAAAGAAAATGCAAAATGCAAAAAGCTTGTAACCCAAAACCTCCAGGAACAATGAGAAGACCAAACCTAAGGATTATGGGTATATAAGAGAGGAAAGATTTAAATCTTTAAGGGCCAGTAAATATCTTCAACAAAATTATAGAAAAAAAACTTCCCTAAACTAAAAAGAGAGATGCCCATGAACCTACAAGAAGTCTACAGAACTCCAAGCAGATTGGATCGGAAAAGAAATACCTCCTGTCACATAATAATCAAAACATCAAAGGTACTAAACAAAGAAAGAATATAAAACACAGTAAGAGAAAAAGGCCAAGTAACATATAAAGGAAGACCTATCAGAATTACACCAGAGACCATGAAAGCTAGAAGATCCTGGGCAGATCTCATACAGACTCTAAGAGAACACAAATACCAGCCCAGACTACTATACCCAGCAAAATTCTCAATCACTATAGATGGAGAAACAAAAGTATTCCATGATAAAACCAAATTTACACAATATCTTTCCACAAATCCAACTCTACAAAGGATAATAGATGGAAAACACCAATACAATGAGGGCAACTACACTCTAGAAAAGGCAAGAGAGTAATCTTTCAACAAAACCAAAAGAAGATAACTACCCAAACAGAAAAAGAACATCAAAAATGACAGGAAGCAATAATCACTATTCCTTAACAATCACTATCTCTTTTTTCTGCCCCTTCCCAGGTGGCCTCTGGTGCACAGCTTATCTCCCGCACTTCCTGGAGAACGAGTGCTGTGGCCCAGGCTGTTCAGATCCTAAAGCAGGCACCAGAAGGCTCCCGCTGGGGCCCGCTGGATTCACCAGAGCACACCTACTTCTCCCTGCTGGCTGCCTGGAAGCCCCTCTTGCCTCTTGCAGGACCTGGAGATGTAGTGTTGCCGCCCAGGCTGATCTGGATCCGGAAGCCCTCTTTTTTCTTTATTTTTAATTCAATATCATCTTCATTTACAATGCCATGGTAAAACCTTTCCCAATTTCACCCCTCCACAAAGAACCCCCATCCCCTCCTCCCTCCCCCTGCCTCCATGTATATGCTCCTCCACCTGACACACTCCCACCTCCCCACCTCGGTTTCTCTTTGTTGGCGCCTCTGTTGAGCCTTTACCTGACCAAGGACAAGTCCTCCCACTGATGCCCAACAAGGCCTTCCTCTGCCACATTTTTGTCTAGAACCATGTGTGCCGCTTGGTTGATGGTTCAGTCCCTGGGAGTCTTAGGGCATCAGGGTGGCTGAAAGCAGTGTTCTTCCCATGGGGCTGTAAGCCCCTTCAACTCTTCTGGACCACCCTCCAGCTCCTCCATTGGGGACCCCATGCCCAGTCCAAGAGTTGATTGCTAGTATCTGCCATATTTGTAAGTCTCTGACAGGGCCCCTCTGGAGACAACCATTGCATTCTCCTTTTGGAATAAACTTCTTGTCATCCTTAGTAGTGTCGGGGTTTATTGATTGTTTATAGGATGAATCCCCAGGTAGGGCAGTCTCTGGGTGGCTTTACTTCAGCCCCTGCTCCACACATTGTCTCCCTTATTGCTCCTGTGAGTATTTTGTTCCCTTTCTTAGAGGAACCAAAGCACCCTTACTTAAGTTCTCCTTCTTGAGCTTCCTGTGCTGGGTGAATTGTAACTTGTTTATTTTGAGATTTTGGGCTAACTTCCGTTTATTAGTGAATGCATACCATGTGTGATCTTTTGTGACTGGGTTGCCTTGCTCAGGATGACACTCTCTAGTTCCATCCATTTTCCTAAAAATTTAATAAATTCATTGCTTTTAATATCTGAATAGTATTCCATTGTGTATATATACCACAGTTTCTGTATCCATTCCTCTGTTGAGGGACATCTGGGTTCTTTCCAGCTTCTGGTGATTATAAATAAGGCAGCAATGAACATAGTGGAGCATGTGTCTTTATTACATGTAGGAGCATCTTCTGGGTATGTGCCCAGGAGTGGTAAAGCTGGGTCTGCAGGTAGTACTATGTCTAATTTTCTGAGGAATTGCCAAACTGATTTCTAGAGTAGTTTTAACAGCCTGCAATCCCACCAACAATGGAGAAGTGTTCCTCTTTCCCCACATCCTCTCCAGCATCTGCTGTCCCCTGAGTTTTTCATCTTAGCCATTCTGACTGGTGTAAAGTGGAATCTCAGTGTTGTTTTGATTTGCATTTCCCTGATAACTAAGGATGCTGAACATTTCTTTAGGTGCTTTAGAGCCATTAGAGTTTGCTCAGTTGAGAATTCCCTGTTTAGCTCTGTACCCCAATTTTTAGGGTTATTTGACTCTCTGGAGACTAACTTCTAGAGTTCTTTGTATATATTGGATATTAGCCCTCTATCGGATGCAGGATTAGTAAAGATCTTTTCCCAATTTGTTGGATGCTGTTTTGTCCTATTGACTGTATCCTTTGTCTGACAGAAGCTTTGCAGTTTTATGGGGTCCCGTTTGTCAATTCTTGTTTTTAGAGCATAAGCCATTGGTGTTCTGTTCAGGAACTTTTCCCCTGCACCCATGTGTTCAAGATTCGTCCCCACTTTCTCCTCTATAAATTTCAGTGTGTCTGGTTTTATGTGTAGATCCTTGACTCACCTGGACTTGAGCTTTGTACAAGGAGATAAGTATGGATCAATTTGCATTTTTCTGAATGCAGACCTCCAGTTGCTCCAGCACAATGTGTTAAAAATGCTGTCTTTTTTCCACTGGATGTTTTTAGCTCCTTTGTCAAATATCAAGTGACCATATGTGTGTGGGTTCTTTTCTGGGTCTTCAATTCTATTCCATTGATTTTCCTGCCTGTCTGCATACCAAACCAAACAGATTTTATCACAATTGCTTTTCAGTAGTAGAGCTTGATGTCAGGGATGGTGATTCCCCCAGAAGATCTTTGTTGTGGAGACTAGTTTTTGCTATCCTGGGTTTTTTTGTTATTCCAGATGAATTTGAGAATTGCTCTTTCTAGATCTATGAAGAATTGATTTGGGATTTTGATGGGGATTGCATTGAATCTGTAGATTGCTTTGGCAAGATGGCCATTTTTACTATATTGATCCTGCCAATCCATTAACATGGGAGTTCTTTCCACCTTCTGAGACTTTCTTCTGATTTCTTTCTTCAGAGGCTTAAAGTTCTTGTCATATAGATCTTTCACTTGCTTTGTTAAGGTCACACCTAGGTATGACATATTATTTGGGACTATTGTGAAGGCTGCCATTTCCCTAATTTCTTTCTCCTCTTGTTTATCCTTTGAGTAGAGGAAGGCTACTGATTTGCTTGAGTTAATTTTATATCCAGCCACTTTGCTAAAGGTGTTTATCAGCCTTAGAAGTTCTCTGGTGGAAGTCTTGGGTCGCTTAAGTATACTATCATATCATCTACAAATAGTGATATTTTGACTTCTTCCTTTCCAATTTGTATAACTTTGACCTCCTTTTGCTGCCTGATTGCACTGACTAGGACTTCAAGTACTATATTGAATAGACAGGGAGAGAGTGGGCAGCCTTGTCTGGCCCCCTGATTGTAATGGGATTACTTTGAGTTTCTCTCCATTTAACTTGATGTTGGCTACTGGTTTGCAGTATACTGCTTTCATAATGTTTGGGCCTTGGACTCCCCATCTCTCCAAGACTTTTATCATGAAGGGATGCTGGATTTTGTCAAAAGACTTTTCAGCATCTAATGAAATGACCACGTCATTTTTTTTCCTTTAATTTATTTATATAGTGGATTACATTGACATATTTCCATATATTGAACCATCCCTGCATCCCTGGGATGAAGCCTACCTGATCGTGGTGAATTATAGTTTTAATGCATTCTTAGATTTGGTTGGCCAGAATGTTGTTCAGTATTTTTGCATCGATTTTCATGAGGGAGATTGGTCTGAAGTTCTTCCTTGTTTGTTATAAGCATTATTGTGGCTTTGTAGAATGAGTTGGGTAGTGTTCCTTGAGTCTCTATTTCGTGGAAAACAGAGTATTGGTATTAACTCTTCTTTGAAGATCTGAGAGAATTCCTCACAAAACCCATCTGGTCCTGGGCTTTTCTTTATTTTTTATTTTTATTTTTTGATGGGAGACTATTATGTCTGCTTCTATTTCCTCAGGACTTATGGGACTATTTAGATAGTTCATCTGATCCTGTTTTAGCATTGGCACCTGGTATGTATCTAGAAAGTTGTCCATTTCATCCAGGTTTTCAAACCTCATTGAGTATAAACTCTTGTAGTAGGATATGATGATTTTTTTGAATTTTCACAGTTTCTGTTGTTATGTCTCCCTTTTCATTTCTGATTTTATTAATTTGGATACTGTCTCTGTGCTAGTCTGGCTAAGGGTTTATCTTTCCTGTTGACTTTTTTTTTTTTTCAAAGAACCAGCTCCTTGTTTTGTTGATTTTTTGTATAGTTCTTTTTGTTTCTGTTTGGTTTATTTTGGCCCTAAATTTGATTATTTCCTGCCATCTACCCCTTTTGGGGGTATTTGCTTCCTTTTGTTCTAGAGCTTTCAAGTGCACTGTCAAGCTGTTAGTATAAAATCTTTCCATTCTCTTTTTGAAGGCACTCAGAGTTTTCCTCTTAGCACTGCTTTCATTGTGTCCCATAAATTTTGGTATGATGTGTCTTCATTTTCATTAAATTCCAAAAAGTCTTTAATTTCTTTCTTTATTTCTTCCTTGGCCAAGCTGTGATTGAGAAGAGCATTGTTCAAGAAGAGTAAGGTTCATATGTATATGTGTTTTCCATTGCTTCTGTTTGAGCTTAAGACCAGCCTTAGGCTGTGGTGATCTGATAAGATATATGGAATAATTTCAATATTTCTGTATCTGTTGAAACCTGTTTTGTGACCAGTTATATGGTCAGTTTTGGAGAAGGTACCATGAGGTGCTGAGAAGAAGGTATATTCTTTTTCTTTAGGGTGGAATGTTCTATAAATATCTGTGACATCCATTTGGTTCATAACTTCAGTTAGTTTCACTGTATCTCTGCTTAGCCTCTGATTCCATGATCTGTACACTTTTGAGAATGGGGTTTTGAAGTCTCCCACTAATATTGTGTGGAGTGCAATGTGTGCTTTGAGTTTATTAAAGTTTCTTTTATGATTGTGGGTGCCCTTGCATTCAGAGCATAGATTTCAGAATTGAGAGTTCATCTTGGTAGACTTTTCCTTTGACCAGAATGAAGTGTCCCTCCTTATGTTTTTTGACAACTTTTGGGTGAAAGTCAATTTTACCCAATATTAGAATGGCCACTCCAGGGAGGAAAGAGGGCTTATGGGACTTGCGGGGAGTAGGGACCCAGAAAAGGGGAAATCATTTGAAATGTAAATAAAAAAATCAATAAAGAAAAAAAAGAATGGCCACTCCAGCTTGTTTCTTGGGAACATTTGCTTGGAAAATTGTTTTCCAACCTTTGACTCTTAAATAGTGACTTTCTTTGTCACTGAGGTGGGTTTCTTGTATGCAGCAAAATGTTGGGTCCTGTTGACATATTCAGTCTGTTAGTCTGGGGGTGCAGAGTGATTCTTAGCAGATAATATGCACCTGCCAGATCACTACAAGTATCAGGAAGAGGAATCTTCCTCATGACAGATGTGGCACAGGTCTCACAATCACTATCTCTTAACATCAATGGACTCAATTACCCAATAGAAAGACATACAATAACAGACTGGATACGTAAACAGCACTCAGCATTTCGCTGCATACAGGAAATGCACCTCAGTGTCAAAGACGAACACTACCTCAGAGTAAAAGGCTGGAAAACAATTTTACAAGCAAAGGGTCCCAGGAAACAAGCTAGAGTAGTCATTCTAATATCAGATAAAAATGGCTTTCAACCTAATGTCATCAAAAAAGACTCTGAAGGACACTTCATACTCATCAAAGGAAAAATCTACCAAGAAGAACTCTCAATTCTGAACATATATACTCCAAATGCAAGGGCACCCTCATTCGTAAGAGAAACTTCACTAAAGCTCAAAGCACACATTGCACCTGACACAATAATTGTGGGTGACTTCAACAATCCACTCTCCTCAATGGATTGATCAAGGAAGCACAAGCTAAAGAGAGACATGGTGAAATTAATTGAAGTTTTAGACCAGATGGATTAAACAGATATATAGAGAACATTTCATCCTAAAGCAAAAAAAAAAAAAAAAAAAAAAATTACCTTCTTCTGACTCATGGTACTTTCTCCAAAATCGATCATATAATTGGTCACAAAACAGACCTCAACAGATATAAGAAGACTGAACTAATCCAATGCGTCCTATCAGATCACTGTGGAGTACGGGTGGTCTTCAATAGCAACAAAAACAACAGAAAGCCCACATACACATGGAAGCTGAATAGTGCTCTACTCAATGATACCTTGGTCAAGGAAAAAATAAGGAAAAAATCAAAGACATTTTAAAATTTAATGAGAATGAAGGCACAACATACCCAAACTTATGGGACACAATGAAAGCAGTGCTCGGAGGAAAACTCATAGCACTAAGTGCCACCAAAAAGAAACTAGGGAGAGCATACACTGGCAGCTTAATGGCACACCTGAAAGCTCTAGAACAGAAAGATGCTAATACACCCAAGAGGAGTAGAAGGCAGGAAATCATCAAACTCAGAGCTAAAATCAACCAAGTAGAAACAAAAAGAACCATTCAAAGAATCAACAAAACTAGGATCTGGTTCTTTGAGAAAATCAACAACAAGCAAGTAGATAAATGGAATAGAATTGAACACCCAGAAACGAACCTACACATCTATGGTCACTTGATCTTTGACAAAGGAGCTAAAACCATCCAGTATAAAAAAAGACAGCATTTTCAAAAAAATGGTGCTGAGTCAACTGGCAGTCAACATATAGACAGATGCAAATTGATCCATTCTTATGTCTCTGTATAAAGTTCAAGTCCAAGTGGATCAAGGACCTCCATGTACACCCAGATACACTGAATCTAATAGAAGAAAATTGGGGAGGAACCTTGAGCACATGGACACAGGGGAGAATTTCCTAAATAAAATACCAATAGTTTAAGCTCTAACATCAAGAATTGACTAATGGGACCTCATAAAATTGCAAAACCTCTGTTATGCAAAGGACACTGTCAATAGGACAAAAATGGCAACCAACAGATTGGGAAAAGATCTTTACCAATCCTACATCCGATAGAGGGCTAATACCAAATATATTCAAAGAGCTCAAGAACTTAGACTCCAGAGAATCAAATAACCCCATTAAAAATGGGGTAGACAGCTGAACAATGAATTCTCAACTGAGGAATACTGGATGGGTGAGGAACACCCAAAGAAGTGTTCAACATCCTTAATCATCAGGGAAATGCAAATCAAAACAACCCTGAGATTCCACCTCATAGCAGTCAGAATAGCCAAGATCAAAAACTTGGGACAGCAGATGCTAGAGAGGATGTAGAGAAAGATGAATGCTCCTCCATTGCTGGTGGGACTGCAAGCTGGTAAAACCACTCTGGAAATCAGTTTGGTGGTTCCTCAGAAAATCGGACACAGCACTATCTGAGGACCCAGCTATACCACTCCTGGACATATACCCAGAAGATGCTCCAACATGTAATAAGGACACATGCTCGACAATGTTCATAGCAGCCTTATTTACAGTAGCCAGAGGCTAAAAAGTACCTAGTTATCTCTCAACAGAGGAATGGATACAGAAAATGTGGTATATTTACACAATGGAATACGACTCAGCAATTAAAAACAATGAATTCATGAAATTCTTAGGCAAATGTATGGAGCTAGAAACTATCATCCTGAGTGAGGTAACCCAATCACAAAAGAACACACATGGTATGCACTTCTTGATAAGTGAATATTAGCCCAAAAGCTCAGAATACCCAAGATACAATTCACAGACCACATGAAGCTCAAGAAGAAAGACCAAAGTGTGGATGCTTCAATCATTATTGGAAGGTGGATCAAAATACCCATGGCTCACAGCCAATCAATAGACTGAGCATAGGGCCCCCAATGGAGTAGTGAGAAAGTACCCAAGGAGGTAAAAAGGTCTGCAGCTCTGCAGGGATAATAATATGTATCAACCAGTACCCTCAGAACTCCCAGAGACTTAACCACCGACCAAAGTGTACACATGGAGAGACCCATGGCTCTAGCAGTAGATGGTCATTTTAGACATCAATGAAAGGAGAGACCATTACTCCTATGAAGGCCCAATGCCCCAGAGTAGGGGAATGCCAGTCAGGAAAGTAGGCAGGAGGTTGATGAGCAGGGGGAGGGGGGAGGGGATAGGAGGTTTTTCAGACAGGTGATGATGAAAGGGAATACCATTTGAAATGTAAATAAAGCAAATATCTAATAAAAAAGGAAAAATAAATAAAAACTGGAGGATTCAGAATATGTTTAAAGATACTTTGCAAGTTTACTAATAAGCTAAGATAACATATATGCATTTCACATCCCTTGCAATCAGAAAGCATGGGGAGTTAAACCAACCCTGTAGCTGTGTTATATCTGAGGCAGATTTAAGCATCCATTTATGCAGAATATCCTCTAGTAACGGGGAAATTAACTAAACCTTGTATATATATATATGGATGACAGAGCAACAAACCTTAGAACACACTGAAGAAATACAGAGTTCACAAAGTAGGTGTGTGTATGTGTGTGTGTGTGTGTGTGTGTGTGTGTGTGTGTGTGGTGTGAAAGAGAAAGAGAGAGGGAAGGAGGAAGGGAGGGAAGGAGGGAGGAGAGAGAAGGAAGGAGGGAGGGAGAGAAAGAGAGAGGGAGCGAGGGAGAGAAAGATAGACAGGGAGGGAGGGAGAGGCAGTGAGACAGAGAGGCAGTGAGACAGAGAATACAAGCCATGACTTTTGTGTAGTAGTGTCCTTGAAGGTTTGAAGAAACAAGGGCTCAGGCACATAAGTGCTCAGCCTAAGTATCTCATGCTATCACAGAAATGGAAGGAATAGAGATGTGCATATAAAGGAAATTAAACTCAGTATTCATATTTAAGAAGTCAAAATTGAAAGCAAGAATAAATACCAAAATTAACCAACTGGTTTCAGAAACATTCTAGTAGTTTCTAAAATTCAAAATATGATCACTAAAAATATTCAAAGAGTTAAGCACCAGATCAGGCATGTTTTTAGAGAAAATAAGAAACTAGGATGTCAGTGTGATGAAAATGAACAGCAAATGGAGAACTCAAAACAGAAGAGAGTACTTAACAATTCATCAAAGTATCTTCTACCTAAGTACAGAGATTATTAACAGGGAACTGGGTGGGTAGTGCTTAGATAATACTTACCATATTCCCTAAAATTAATGGAAAACATTAATTCTCAGCACCAGAATTTCAGAAACCTTCCAACAAAGCATAAAATAACAGAGCTTTGTTTTTCCCTACAACATAGATCCAAATGAAAGCAATGGTAAAAAGAAATTCTTAGAGCAAAGAAATGGTGGATCCACAGGACAACACTGAGATGATGCTAGTATTTAAATGGATGGGAAGCCAGCTTGCTGATCAATAGTATTCTCATGTATTTTCAAATTATGAGAGAAATATGAATCTGCATGTGTATTCTGTTAAAAGATTATCAAGAACACAAGGGCCAGGGAGATCATGGGTTTAAGGCCAATCAATGTTCCCTAGAGAGTTCCTGAAGAAGTTACAAGAAAATAAAAAGCAATCAATTAAAAATCAAAAGGAACAAAAAATAAAATAAAAATACATTCATATACTTAAAAATTAGTTTGTCATCAAAACATGATTCGAGAAATGAAAATTACCCTGAGGACAAAATAATGGACCAGTTTCTCTGCTCCTGTGAAGACACCACATTTGCAAGTCCTCCCAGGAGTTCCACTGCACTCAAAGGCAAGTAATACTGGACCCTCCAAACAGCTACAGCTGCTGGGAACCTGGAGGAACTCAGTGGACTTGGGACCCATCACTCACCAAATTCCCTATACTTTGGCATTCCATTTCCCTTCCAGCCAGTGCCTTTGTCAAGGCAGGTCACAAGCTTGCCTGCTCCTCTGAAGACAACACAGTCTGAAGGCCTCCCAGGAGTTCCCTGCATTCAGGGTAGCTGACCCAACAGTTTGAAAGCCTCCCTGGAATTCTGCTGCACATAGGGCAACAGATCCCACAGTCTGAAGCCTCCCAGAAGAACAGTTACACACAGGGCAACAGCTTGACTATTCCTCTGAAGACCCAAAAGTCTGAAGGCCTCTCAGGAAATCTGCTGCAGTAGGGTAACAGGTCATCAGCTTGTCTGCCCCTCTGAAGGCCTCACAGGAGGTCTGCTACAGCCAGGGCCACAAGCCTACCAGAAGACCTGCAGCAACCCAGGGAAACAAGAGGCAGGCTCCAGACAGAGACACCTAGACCAGATAACACAAGGAATAACCAGATGGTGAGAGACAAGCACAAGACCATAAGCAACACTTCTGCTGCTAGTATACTTTGGCATCATCAGAACCCTACCACAGCTTTCCTGGATACACCAACACACATGAAAATCAGGAATCCAACCTAAAATCCTATCTCATGAAGATAATAGAGACTTTTAAGGGGGATATAAATAACTCACTAAAAGAAATACAGGAAAACAGGTACACAGAAGCCCTTAAAGAGGAAAGAAAAAAATTTCTTAAAGAAATACAGGAAAACACAATCAAATAAATAAAGGAATTGAACAAAGTGGCCCAAGACCTAAAAGTGGAAGTAGAAACAATAAAGAAAACACACATGGAGACAACTCTTGAAATGGAAAACCTAAGAAAGAGGTCGGGAATTACAAATGTAAGCATCACCAACAGAATACAAGAGATAGAAGAAAGAACGTCAGGTGTACAAGATACCTTAAAAGATAGTGATAAAAATGTCAAAGAAAATTCAAAACAAAAGAACTCTTAACCCAAAATGTCCAAGAAATCCAGGACGCAATCAAAAAGACCAAATCTAAGAATAATTAAGAATAGAGGAAATTGAAGATTCCCAGCTCAAAGGACCTGAAAACATCTTTAACTAAATCATAGAAGAAAACTTCCCCAACCTAAAATAAGAGATCACCATCAATGTACAAGAAGCCTATAGAACACTAAAGAGATTGGACCAGAAAAGAAAATGTTCTCATCACATAATAATCAAAACATTAAATGCACAGAACAAAGAAAGAATATTAAAAACTTCAAGAGAAAAAGGCCAAGTAACATACAAACAAAGACCTATCAGGTTTATACCAAACTTCTCAACATAGACACTTAAAAGCCAGAAGAGCCTGGACAGACATCATATAGACCATAATAGAACTCAAATGCCAGCCTAGGCTACTATACCCAGCAAAAATCTTAAAAACATAGATGAACGAACCCAAATATTCCAAGACAAAACCAAATTTAAACAATATATATTTACCAATTCAGCCCTGCAGAGGACTCTAAAAAGAAAACTCCAACAAAAGGAGGGTGCCTACACCAAAGAAAAAACAAGATATGAATCATCTCCCAACAAAAACAAAAGGAGATAATCACATGCATATTATGGCAACTACAAACATAACAGGTTCTAGCAAACATTTATCTTTAATCTCTCAGTATCAACAGACTCAGTTACCCAATAAAAAGACATAAGCTAACAGACTGGATAAACAAACATGATCCAGAACTTTTCTGGAAAGAAGAAACACAGCTCAACAACAAAGACAAGCACTATCTCAGAGTAAAAGGCTGGAAAAAAATCTTTGAAGCAAATGGTCACATGGAACAAACTGGAGTTGCCATCCTACTATCCAATAAAATAGATTTTCAACCAAAATTTATCAAGTGAGACTAGAAAGGACACTTCACATTCATCAAAGGAAAAATCCACACGGAGAAAAATCTCAATTCTGAGCATCTATGCCACCTACTCAAAGGAACCGACATTCATAAAAGAAACCTCAAAACACACATTGAACCGCACACTATAATTGTGGGAGGCTTCAAAACCCCACCCTCAGTTATTGACAGGTTATTGAAACAGAAACTAAACAAAGACACAGTGAAACAAATAGAGGTTATGAACCATATGGATTTAACAGATATCTACAGACCATTTCACCCTAAAATAAAAGAATATACCTCTTCTCATCATCTTGTGGTAGCTTCTCAAAAATTGACCATATAAATTGTCACAAAACAAGCCTCAGCCTTTACAAGGAGATTTGAATAATCCCATGAATCCTATTAGATCGCCACAGACTGAAGGTGGTCTTCAATAACAACAAAAAACAACAGAAAACCAATATACCCATGGAAACTTAAAAACTATACTCAATGATAACTTGGTTAGGGAAGAAACAAAGAAACAAAGAAAGAAATTAAAGACTTTCTAGAACTCAATAAAAAATGATGACATAGTATACCCAAACTTATGGGACACAATGAAAGAAATGCTAAGATTAAAATGCATAGCACTAGGTGGTCTGGTAAAGAAATTGGAGAGATCCAACACAATCAACTTAACCGCACACCTAAGAGCTCTAGAACAAAAATAAGCAAACACAAGCAAGAGGAGTAGATGGCAGGAAATACTCAAACTCAGGTCAAAAATCAACCAAATACAAGCAAAGAGAATGATACAAAGAATCAACAAAACCAAGAACTGGTCCTTTGAGAAAATCAATAAGATAGAAAAACCCTTAGCCAAAATAACTAAAGGGCCCAGAGACACTATCCAAGTTAATAATATAAGAAATAAAAAGGGAGATACTGAGAAACTGGGGAAAATCAAAAAAATCACCAGATCCTACTTTAAAAAAAAGCCTATATTCAACAAAACTCAGAAATCTAGATGAAATGAATCATTTTATAGACAGTTACATGTGCCAATGTTAAATCAAGAACAGGTAAACTATCTAAAACATCCCACATCCCCTAAGGAAATAGAATTCTACCAGAACGTTAAAGAATAACTAATACCAACACTCCTCAAACTATTCTACAAAATAAAATAAGAAGCAACACTACCTAATTCATTCTATGAAACCACAATTACTCTCATACCTAAAACACACAAGGATGCAACAAAAAAAAAGAGAACTTCAGACCAATTTCACTTAGGAGTATCATTGCAAAAATACTCAATAAAATTCTCACAAACAGAATCCAAGAACACATCAAGTAGGCTTCATTCCAGGGAAACAACACCCTTCAAATTTGTCACAAATAATATAAAGTATCTTGGAGTAACTCTAACCAAACAAGAGAAAGATCTGTAAGACAAGAACTTCTCAAGAAAAAAATCAAAGGAAACCTCAGAAAATACAGAGACCTCCCAGGATCATGGTTTGGAAGAAACATATTAAAAATGGCCATCCTTCCAAATGCAATCTACAGATTCAATGCAATCCCAGTCAAAATTGCAAAACAATTTTTCAAAAACATAGAGTAATTATCAAATTCATCCAGAAAACCAAAAAACCCAGAATAGCAAAAACAATTCTTAACAATAAAACAACTTCTGGGCCAATAATCATCCCTGACCTCGAGCTATACTACAGAGTGATAAAACCTGCATGGTATTAGTAAGGAGATGAACAGATTGTTCAATGAAATAGAATTGAAGACTCCAAAATAAAACCACACACTTAAGGACACTTGATCTTTAACAATGAAGTAAAATAACACAATGGTAAAAAGAAAGCATCTTCTATAAATGGTGCTGATCTAACTGGCATTATGTGTGAAGAAAATTGAAAATAGAAACATATTTGTCAGCTTTCACAAAGCTCAAGTCCAAGTGGATCAAGGACCTCATCTTAAAACCAGATACACTTATTCTAATAGAAGAGAACGTGGGAAAGAGCCTTCAACTCATTGACATAGGGGAAAATTTCCTAAACAGAACTTCACTCAGGCTATAAGATCAAGAATTGATAACTGGGACCTCATGAAACTGGAACGCTTCTATAAGGGAAAAGACATAGTCAATAGCGCAAATCAGAAACCCTCGGATTGGAAAAAAAAAATGTTTACTATCTCAACATTGGATAGAGGGCTAATATCCAAAATATATAACACTCAAGAAGCTAACAATAAAAAAAAACCAACGCAATCAAAAATGGGGTATAGAATTAAACAAAGAATTCACAACAGAGGAATCTCAAATGGCTGATAAGCACTTAGAGAAATGTTCAAAGTCCTTAGTGATCAGGGAAATGCAATTTAAATCAATCCTTAGATCTCACCTTACACCAATCAGGATGGCTAAGGTCAAAAACTCCGGTGACAGCACATGTTGGCAAGGATGTAGAGAAAGAAGAACACTCCTCCATTTCTGGTGGGATTGCAAGCTGGTAGAACCACTCAGGAAATCAATCTGGCAGTTCTTCAGAAAATTGAAAATAGATCTACCTAAAGGCACAAATATACCACTCTTGGGCATAGACCCCAAAGATGTCCCACCATGCCACAAGGACACATGTGTGCTATGTTCAAAGAAGACCTATCTGTGATAGCCAGAAGTAGGAAACAACACAGATGTCCCACAATGGAAGAATAGATACAGAAAATCTGTTCATTTACACAATGAACTACTCAGCTATTAAGAATGAGGACATCCTGCAAACCCCTTCAGCTCCTCTGGTCCTTTCTCTAGCTCCTCCTTTGGGTACCCTGTGCTCAGTCAAGTACTTTGCTGAGAACATCTGTCTCTGTATTTGTCAGGCACTAGCAAAGCCTCTCAGGAGTCAGCTATATCAGGCTCCTGTCAACAAGCACTTGTTGGCATTCACAATAGTGTCTGGGTTTGGTAACTGTATATGGGATGGATATGCAGGTGGGGCAGTCTCTGGATGGCCTTTCCTCAGCCTCTGATCCACACTTTGTCTCTGTATCTCCAACCAAGGATATTTTGTTCCCCCTTGTAAGAAACACTGAAGTATCCACACTTTGGCCTTCCTTCTTCTGGAGTTTCATGTGGCCTGTGAGTTGTATCGTGGGTATTCCTAGATTCTGGGCTAATATCCACTAATCAGCAAGTGCATATCCATGTGTGTTCTTTTGTGATTGGGCTACCTCACTCAGAATGATAGTTTCTAGCTCCATCCATTTGCATAAGAATTTCATGAATTCATAGTTTTTAATAGCCAAGTAGTACTCCATTATGTAAATTTACCACATTTTCTGTACACATTCCTCTGTTGAGGGACAACTAGGTACTTTTTAGCTTCCGGCTACCATAAATAAGGCTGCTATGAACATTGTCAAGCATGTGTCCTTATTACATGTTGGAGCATCTTCTGGGTATATGCCCAGGAGTAGTATAGCTGGGTCCTCACATAGTGCTATGTTCAATTTTCTGAGGAACCACCAAACTGATTTCCAGAGTGGTTTTACCAGTTTGCAATTCCACCAGCAATGGAGGAGTGTTCCTCTTTCACTACATTCTCTCCAGCATCTTCTGTCCCAAGTTTTTGATCTTGGCCATTCTGACTGGTGTGAGGTGGAATCTCAGGGTTGTTTTGATTTGCATTTCCCTGATGATTAAGGATGTTGAACATTTCTTTAGGTGTTTCTCAGCAATCCAATATTCCATTGTTCAGCTCTCTACCCCATTTTTAATGGGGTTATTTGGTTCTCTGGAGTTTGAGTTCTAGAGCTCTTTGTATATATTGGATATTAGCCCTCTATGAGATGTAGGATTGGTTAAGATCTTTTCCCAATCTGTTGGTTGCCATTTTCTCCTATTGACAGTGTCCTTTGCCTTACAGAAGCTTTTCAATTTTATGAGGTCCCATTTGTCAATTCTTGATCTTAGAGCATAAGTTATCAATGTTCTCTTCAGCAAATTTTCCCACATCCTCATGTGCTCTTCCCCATTTTCTTTTCTATTAGTTTCAGTGTATGAGAGGAGAAGCCCTTGATCTAGTGAAGGCTCTTTGCCCTAGTGTAGGGGAATGCCAGGACAGGGAAGAGATTATAGATGAGTTAGTGAGCAGGAGGAGGGAGGATGGGATAGGGGGTTTTTGGAAGGGATATGAGGAAAGGGGATAACATTTGAAATGTAAATAAAGAAAATATCTAACAAAGTTTTAAAAAATATTAATATAAAATGCAAACAATACTTATGTGAAATATCAAGTATAACTAGTTCTCTTAAATGTCTTTTGCTTTTTTTTTTAACAAAGGGCAAAGAAATATAAACCATTGGATTAATCAGATATCTTAGTTGGTAAAACAAACACACAAATCTAAAGGGCATGAAATGAATAAACAATTTAGCAGTTGGATGATAACTATTTTTAAATTTTGGCTTCTTTTCATTCTGTCAGTTAATGGAAGGTCATGGATCAAAACAATTATGGACCTGAATATAAGGGCAATAGAACCCAGGTCCGTGGGGCAATGGATGTCCACCTTAACAGCTTAGCCCCCACTCAAATACTTTGATGGGGAGTTTACAAAGACACAGAATGAGAGTTCAGCAATATCATCTTGTAGAGAGAAAACTATCTGCAGTAGCTCTTAGATCCATCCTAATATATGCATTAGACACCTGGAAATAAGGAAAGCATGGCCCCTTTGCATGTAGCTGTGTCAAGTGTTGGAGGGATAGGGAAAGTTTGATTGGTGGACAGTAACTTACAGTTAAATAGGAGTTATAGTTGTTAACTGTAGGTGATGACATGCTGTACATTTCAAAAGACTACACTAAAACACCCAAGGCTTGTTTTAGTAGTAGTTGTTTTGTATTTCACCAAAAGATGAATAAATGTTTAAGGAGATTAAAAAAAAAAGAAGACATCCTTAATTTTGTAGGCAAATGGAAGGAACTAGAAAATATCATCCTGAGTGAGGTAACTCAGATCCAAAAGGATATCATGGTATCTACTCACCTATAAGTAGATATTTGCCAAAAAAAAAAAAAGTACAGAATGCCCAGGATACAGTCCAGGTAACTTAAGAAGGTTAATAAGGCTAAAGGCTCAAGTTAGGATGCCTCAATCCCACTTGGGAGGGAGAAGAAAGCAATCATGGGGTGCAGAGAGAGGGAAGAACCTGGGTGGAAAGGGGGACAGGAAGGAGAATGGGGGAAATGATCAGGTATTGGAGGGGGGAACAGGCCTAAAGCTCTGAGGACGAGCAGAAAGAATAGAAACAGGAGGTAGGAAGTGGGAGTACCTTCTATAATGTACCAGAGATCTGGGAGGTGAGAGATTCTCAGAACTCAGGAGGAGAGACCTTAGATGAAAATGCATATCAGTGGGGAGATCAAATTTGTAGAATCCAGGTCTAGTAGAAAGACAGGAAGGACATCAAGTGAGGGATGGGGTTGCCATCCCACAGTCAAAAGCTCTGACCCAGAATTGTTCCTGTCTGAAGGAACTACAGGGATAAAAATGCAGAAGAGCTTGAGGGAAAGGAGGTCCAGTGACCAGCCCAAATTGGGATCCATTGCAAGGAGAGGGTCAGCTATTACTAATGCTATGGTGTGTTTACAGACAGAGGCCTAGCTTGACTGTACCCTGAGGGAGAAACAAGCATCTGAAAGAGTCAGATGCAGATACATACACCCAGCCAATGGACAGAAGCCAGAACCTCCTGTGGTTGAATTAGGAAAAAGCTGGAAGAAGCTGAGGAGGAGGATGACCCCAAAAGCAGACAAGCAGTCTCAATTAACCTGGGCCCCTGAGATATCTCAGACATTGAGCCACCAACCAGGCAGCATACACTAGTTGATATGATTCCCCCCTCCACATACTTGGTCTGGCCTCAGTGAGAAAAGAAGCACCTAACCCTCAAGAGACTTGAGGCCCCATGAAGGGTGGAAATCTAGTTGGGTTGGGTGTTGGGATATTCACTTGGAGACGGTGGAGCAGGTATGGGATGAGGAACAGTCAGAAGACAAACCAGAAGGGGGCTAAAAACTGAATTGTAAAAAGATTAAAGAATAAAAAAATCCCTTCCCTATTAATTTTGTGGGATATTAAAAGAACTGTTTTAAAGGAAAAAAGGATAAAAATAAAGAAAATACCAAATGTATGATTTAAACTAAAGAGATATTATTTGAGGAAGAACATAAAAAGTAATTGTTAAGAGCAAATAAAGAATTGAAACAGAAAGTCTAGAGAATGAAGAAATGTAGATTTCAGATATGTCCAATTAAAGGATTTACTTAACTAAAATAATGAGCATTTACTATAAAGCTCTATATATTAACTATATAGAAGCGATTACACTGGGAAAAGTCAACAGTTACAAATAATTGTCCTAATCAAATTTGCACATGGACATTAGGAGGAAAGCAAGGATTCAAATAATACGATTTCTGTTGAGAAAACCATAAAAAGATCTTACTTACCCCTTTATACGTCTCTTACGTACTCATGCATTCTTTTTTTAAAATTCAGTGATATACAGGAAATTATCCAAGAAATTTTTAATTTTTGAAAAAGAGTAAAATAATTATAGTTAAGCATGTGAAAACGGGGATATATTTTGAAACTACATATGAGGAGAGATGTACAATCTAATTGGAAGATGAATAAATCATTCAGTTAAAGAAAAAAATGAGAAATATCTTATAACAAAACAGAAATAATAGTAAGATAAGTAAATCAAAATATTTCAAGAATTGCAGTTAATGAGTATGGGCAGACCTTTCTTAGTAAATCCCACGAAATGTCAGAGATGGTTACACAGAGCAAAACAAATACAGTTTTGCTGTATCATACAGCGACAAGTATCATAACAGAGACAGAAAGACATCCATGATAATGAAAAAAGCACAAAGTGTATTAGCTAAAGACATCTCTTTTCCTCTACCACACCATTCACAAAGGTGTACCTATGAAGGTATAGCTGAAGAAAACGAGACCAGAATGAAAGGATCTAGTTTCATAAGACAGATACTATAGCACCAATGTCCCAAATATGTACAGAAAAATTAAATAAATAAATAAATAAATAAATACTGAATCATGAGGACAAATTAATAACCTATCTGTGTATTTGCTTATTCACGAAATTTGCAGATCAAAGAGAACAACACAATAGCAAGCATGATGATATTTAAATATAAAAAATATTAATAAACATGAGAGATGAAAAATATTAATATGAAAAATTTTGTGTCTAAAATGTGTATTGTCTTCTAACATAAACAGAGGCCACTGCTTCCCAGACCTGGGAGAAGGCAGAGAACAAGTAACAGTGAATTTCATGGGTTTGGGGGCTCTGATTTTTATTGTTGTTGTTTTGGTTTTTTTCTGTACATTATTTGTTTTGTTTTTGCTCTTTTGTTATTGGTAGTGGTGGCAGTTGTAGAAAAATTTAATCTCTGTCAGGTGCTTCTACTCTGCCTTTGATGATTCAGTTCCCAGATAAAGGACACACAACCTTTATATATAATGAGCCTTAATCAGCACTAGAGCTTGGCAGATATCTACTCTCTAAGATATTTAGTGTTTACTCCCTATCAATAACCCAGAGTTATGACTTGCCATGCTCCCTATGGGTAGTTCTTACATGGACAGCCTACATGGACAGTTCCTACAATCCCTTACCGTATGATATCATCCTATCTTCTCCCCCTTCTCTCTGCCTCATAGTCTCCTCAGACCTCAAGCCCCCAAAACCCAAAAACTCTGCCTATCTCTCTTCTGCCCAACTATTGTCATAGGCATCTTACTTCAATAATCAAGGATAACTTGGGGGGGCAAGACTACCTAGCACCACTTAAGTATGTCACTTGGGTACTTGCAGAAGCTCTCTTCCCTGGGGACAACCAGGCCTTGGAAGCCAGTATTTACTATTACAAGACAAGAACCAAACCTCAACAGGTGAGAGTGTTTGGTTTTGATTTGACTTTTGTTTGTTTTGCTTTGTTTTGCTTTGCTTTGTGTGAGATAGGCTCTCATGTATTTCACTGCTGCCTTGAACTTGCTAAGTAATTGAAAAAGTTTTTGAACTTTTGATTCTTCAACCTCTAATGAGTAAATGCTGGGATTACTAGTGTGTGACACCACATCCAATTTCTGTAGTGCTAGGGGTAAGACTAGGGGTTCCGTACAAACTAGGCAAGGGCTCTACCAACTAAGCTACATCTCTAGTCAGTCCAAAATAGTAGATTTTAGATACAAATCAGTAAAATAACAACAAATAACCCAGAAATCTGATAAAAAAGACTGTATCAAGATAATGATCCTATTAAAGGGTACAAAATATATCTTTGAAAATTTATTATTTCCCTATAGGATGAGGGGAAGAATTTGAAACAATTCAATATTGGCCCATGATAAAAAAAAAAAATGGAACCAACTAGCAACAGACTAGACTATTTAGTGGGTCATCAAATTGTGTAGCCTCCAAAATCTATAACATGACCCACTAAATAGTCAAATAGGAGACCTATCTCTTCAAAAAATTTCAAGAAGGCTCATTAGAGAATATTCCAACTGGGTATTTATTGGATACTTTTGTCATCACAATAAGTATGAAAAAATAAAGCTTTATTAGAACTGGCATAGAAGACAGATAATATCATTAAATAATTGTATTTCTGTATAAATGAACATCAAAAGAACTCAATAGACAAAATGTCAGCATTAGAAAGACTTGTGAAATGCAACTAAACAAAGCATTAATATGAAATTGACTATATTTCTATATACCCAAAGTGGTTCTTAAATGCAATTTTAAAGACAGTCTTGTGTTTACCAGAATAATGTAACATATATTTCACATATATTTATATTTTACTGAGAACACACAAAAACATGATTAAATCATTTCATGAAATAAAACAATTTGAAGACATTAGAAAACAACCAAATAAACTTTAAGTTAATCAATAACCAGGGATCTTGGGTGAAAATATATATAATGAAAGCATATAAAATAGTCTTAAATTAGACTCTACTTGTAGTGTAATTTTATCCTACTTTACTAGTTTCCTTTAAATGTTTCAACAAGTTAATTTTCACATCTGTGAAATCAAAAGAATCAGCGCTTTTATGATTTTTAAGGTATGTGTGAGTGTCTATGTGTAAGAGTGTGTGTGTGTGAGTGTATGTGAGTGTATGTATGAGTGTGTGTGTGTGTATGTGTACAGTATAGATTTTGAATACTACTAAATCAGATGAAAGGAACTTGAGTCTGTTGCTATTTGACTGAAAATTGTGAGAGTTTATTCTTTTCTTTCACCATGTGAGTTCCAGAGACTGCATAGCCAGACTTGAAGGTAAGCACTTCACACGCAAAAAGAAGGCCCTCTCACTCCAGAGGCAATCACTATTAAGGAAGAAAAAGAGATTCATCATGAACTGTAATAAATACAACAATAAGAACTCATCCAATGCTAAACAAACTCAACACAAGAGAACAGTACCCAGAAACAAAATCTTTCCATGGATGCAGATTATTACTCTGATGGGTGCCGTTGACCATGGGGGAAATGGGCTGTTTAATAAATGAAGTTGGGAAAATTGCTTGTCCATATGGAAAAACTGAAATTATACCTCTGAGGCCAAAGCATACATGCAAAGCAATTTCTAATAAATTGCAGACTTACATAGATAAAAACAAACTTTGAAATACATCTCTGTGACTTTAGGGTAAAGAAGCAAGGGCTAACCACAATGGGAAAACAATTTAGTGGATTGAAAATCATGAATGACTATGTTAATATTGAGGGCTTCTCTTCATCAAAATATTTCAGGAAGAAGATGAAAATAGAAGAGAGAAACTGCTAGATAAACACAACTATAGTTTTAAATGCATTCAGTAAATCAAGTGAGAACCAAACTTACATAAAATCAGATAAAATACTGAGGATCAGTCAAAGAAAAATAAGCAAACAAATATTCTCTCTGACTCTTAAGCAAAAAGTTATGAGTCAAGATAATAAGCTATAATTCATGACCAGCAATATGACAAATTAAAATAGGATAATACTGAATGTGAGTGGAACATGAGACAATAAGTATTAACTCTCATTAGAATTATTACAACTGACTGGATGCACTGTTACTATCATGTCATACTGCTTGTACATGAAATTCCAGGCACCAGACTTTTATACAGTCACTATACCCAAAAAGGCCCAAATATTTAACGCAAGATACATATGTGATTTATGATTTTTAATATTCAAATTCAAAATAGCATATAAATAAAAAACTGCTCTTACTAATACTCAACGTTTTTATTTAACCCAATATAACCAATTTTAATATCATGTAAACATGCAATCATTATGAAAGCTATTATCTAGAAATTTAAATTTCAGTACTTAGCTTAGTAGTAAGTTAAGAACTAAGTAAATACAGAACTTATTGATTTAGGCTAGTGGTAGTTCAAGCTTTGGACCTCCAAATTACTGGTTACCATGGCATGTAATACAATTTAGGACTCACAGGAAATAAGTAGAGCGATGCTTATACTTACAATGATACTTTTTTTAACAGAAATAATCAAAATGCCCATAAAAGATTGCTCACATGATGGAATCGTATGCAACAATTACCATGAAGGAATGGCAGTCACAAATCTCAAGGATGAGTCCTAGGAACTAGTGAGGAACAGAAAAGCACCTCTCATAGAAGCACGGGGAATGCAGCCTCATTTCCACAATGCTCAAGGGGGGAGAACTAACTGTCTCCACTTAGGGGTGCAGGTAGATTAGTAACACTGTGCAGAAAACAAGAAAGGGAAATCACTCTGAGGTAGTGCTTGCCTGTGCAGAAACACAGGGAAACTGAGGGAAAGTTAACTTTCAAAGAAGCTTTGAATAGTATAATAAGTTTTCATTATTAAATGTATTTAAAATTTTTATTCTTAATTACAATTTTTGAATTTAATCACAAAACCTTTTATTATGACCTCCTCACAGTCCTCCATCCTTCTCTATTTGTGTGTGTGTGTGTGTGTGTGTGTGTGTGTGTTGTGTGTGTGTGTTGTGGGGGGTATGTGTGTATGTGTGTGTGTGTGTTGTGTGTGTTGTGTGTGTGTATGTGTGTGTGTGTGTGTGTGCTACTACACTGGTAATTTTTCTCTGCACATGATACCTTCCTCTCTTTTCTAGTAGCCTTCCTTCTGCCAAGTAGCCTCCCTCTGCTTTCAAATAGCATATGCATATATGTGTTTATGTATATAGTAAAAGCTAAACTTTACATGTGAGAAAAACACTTGGCATTTGGTGTTTCTCCCACACATTACCTTCTTCTGCTGTCACTTACCTTCCCCTATGACCTCTACTCACAATGCTCCTTCTACTTCATGTTACAGTCACACATATGCACAAATATTCATGTGTTTGCACATATTCAGCAGATAAGAGAAACTGTTTTGTTCACTTAACTCCAGTTTTGCACATTTTTTTTCACAAACGACATAACTTCATTCTTCAGGGCACTGTGTATACATATTCATGTTTCATTATCCATTCATCTCTTGATGTGAATCTAGACTTGTCCTGTGTCTCAGCTATCATGATCAGTGCTGCAATCAACATGGATATGCAAATATCTCTGCGGTATGCCACTGAGAGTCTTCTTATGCATGCATGTTCTCCAGCTGGATTGTGTGGTACTGGATTTTGGTTTTGTGAGACAACTGCAAATTGATTTTCATAGTGGCCACATCAGCTCACCCTCCCACAAACAATGCAAGCAGATTCCTCTTTCACCAACATCTGCACAAACATTTGTCAGTAGCATTTTGACAGCCCACAAAGGCACTGTCATAGGTAATCGTTTTAGTATTCTAAGTCATAAGTCACATTTTTTACTTATGGTTCATTACGTGTTAAAGTCTCCATAATAAAATGAGGGAACAGTTAAAAGACTGCTCTGGAAAACATCAGATTTCCTTGCTATGGCCAGTTATTTCTCCTCTTTTCAATGTTTTTTTTTTCAAAATTTATCTAATAGCTACAGAGAAAGCATTGGATGGATAGGCAATGACTGTAAACATTAGGTTAAAACAATTAGACAAAATGAGTCACTGATGAAATAAATAAACCAAATCCACTTGTTTAGGAAACAGCCTATAGAGGATTTAAATGGAAGTGTGATGGAAAGTGAAGTTTACGTCCCCAAATAGCACTCATGAGGAACAATGTCCTTACAGCTCCTTTCCAAGTTACTGCTGGAGCATTTTTTTGTTTGGTTGTTTGGTTGGTTTTTGTTTTTTTTTTTTTTTACATTGTTTGGTGCTAAGATGGAACCCAGGACTTGTGCATGCTAAGCACATTTCTAATCTCCCTTTGTCTTTTCTTGCTTGATGTGTTTTGTATAAAATAAATATAGCAAACTGAGAACAACAAGACCAGGGTTGTGATGTGTGAGTTCTGGCACTTCTTGCAAGCAGAAGTTATCAGGTACTTTTAACCTAGAATATAGATATTAAATAAGCAAGTGACATGTGTGAGGCATGTTTTTTACATTACTCAGTGTTCTCTCTTCATGCTTGGTGTTGCTGTGCCTGAAGCTTTGTGATGCTGCTAGATTGCTCTTGACTTCCTTGCAACAAGAAAAAAACTGAGGCTCTGCTATTAGCCTATGGTTATGCATTTATACAGTGGCCAACTCAGGATTTAAATGAGCTATAACTGTAACAAATACTAAGCAAAGGTGCCAAGGTTATACCTCAATGAAGGAGGGATTGCATAGAAGGCCACAAGCACTACAAAACAAACAGAAAAGCCAAGGAAATACAAGGATGTAGTAAATTCTTCTGTCAGGAGAATTTGCAGATGAGTGAAGGCCCACCAAGTGAAGTATTAAATAGCTCCTTGTGTGCTTGTGGAAATGTTTAAAACTGAAAATGATGCACAGTACAAAACACACCTGTGGGCTGTGCTTGCCCAAGTCAAGAAAGGAGGAACCCATGCTACACTGTGGGCGTAAGAGGAGGTGAACCTGGAACCAGATGAACCAAACGACTGTGAGGAAGAAAGGTGGGTGCTGATTCTACAAGATGACATACCAGTTAATGGAAATGAAGGCAGTGGCAGAGGATGGAGTGATTTAAGTAGTTTTGCTTTTAAAGGTACACTTTGAAATTCTGTGATATGTATAGTGAATAATTCATGTTCCCTGGCATCCCAGAAAAGCTTTGAGATTCTCTAGGAAAAAGAAGAAGGTAGAAATATCTGTCTAGAGGGGCTTGTGGGTTTGGAGAGGAGAGCTTATGTGTATTATGCTAATACAACCTGGAGCTGGATCG
The DNA here is from genome assembly GCF_947179515.1 of Apodemus sylvaticus. Taxonomy (NCBI): domain Eukaryota; kingdom Metazoa; phylum Chordata; class Mammalia; order Rodentia; family Muridae; genus Apodemus; species Apodemus sylvaticus. The sequence continues at coordinate 137,343,848 of NC_067477.1, read as the reverse complement.
GCAACTCTCACGATGAACCACATGATAAGGAATCAGACTGGCTCTGAAAGGGAGTTCAAGCAGCTGTCCAAACGGTATTTTAAATAAAAAAATCTTCACATGGGGAACATTCTGTGTGAGCTGCTAGCTAAAACTGCCTACCAGTTTTCTTCTCCTATTATGTTATCTTTTTAGGTTGCTGTCTTTTTCCATCCAGGGCACCTGTGTCCATTAAAGTTTCTGCCCAGCCTCTCTCTGCCTCCTTGATCCTCTGGGCAATAGTTCTGAGGCATTAAAAAATCTGAAAAGCTTGAGATCCAACAAACATGGGAGAGGCTCAAGGGTCAAGAGAACCCCAGTGGAGCATCAGAGGAGGCTATTTTGCTGGTTCTGTGACATAGGTCTGAAACATATTTCAACAATCCTTCAAGCATTGATGGGGGATAGCAATGGCAGAATACAATTATGTCTTCCAAGTCCACCTACCTCAGAAAGCCTCTGATTTCCCCTTTTGAGAACCAGAAGAAATCCATGGGTGACAAACAAGGGTCCAGGCAACACGGTAAAAGAAGCTAAACTGTTCTTTGAAGAGAGCTGAACTGACATAATATTCTAGAGAAAATTAAGAGACAAGACCAGGAAAATCATATGAAAGACCAAATGCAATGGACAATCAAAAGAGAATCATGCTGACATCCATGTCAAGAAAATTTTTGAAAGAGACTTTAAGGACTAAATGGCCACTTTCCAACTCTAAGTTACAAGAAAAGGGTAAGACTTCCAGGCAATGCGGTCTCAGCAAATGGGCTCTTTCAGCTACTCAGAGACAAGGACAATTCATGTGCTCCTCTACGCACAATGCTCTCTGTTGTAAAGAAAAGTTTCCTTGATGAGGGATGAGAACTACGCTTATCTCTGGGGCTAAGAACAAATGTTTGGAGTGTAAGTAGGGATTATGCTGGTTTAATTTAAGGGTCACTGTAGATTCTCCTCCAAGGTCTTCGACCTCAGTATTCCTGAGAAAATGGCTTAGGAGGGAGAAAAGGAGGAAGAGAGAAATGGTATAATTATAATATACTCTTAAAAAGAAAAAAAGAAACCTGGAAAGGGTGATAATGATGATTTACTTATGCCATTTATTTACTATGTTGCAGGATTTTTCTACTTAAAACCAGTTATCCACCATGGCCCAGTGATACAGGTATTATGATTATGATTTTGGTGGAGGTGATGGTGAGAATGATGGCAACTCTGATGATAGTAGTGATGCTATATTCAGCAGATCAAGAGATTATTGCACAGTTCAGTTAAACAACTGTTTCAAGTTTAAACAGTGTTTAAATGTCAACATTCACATTTGTACTCTGGTGAGAGTTCGGAGAACCAGAGTTCTTAATGTCTTTCCATTAGTGCCTAACAAAACTGAATGATTTATAGTTCTATTTTCAAAGGAAAAGTACTTGTGAACCTCCAGTATTGCTTAATGGTAGCTATAAACTTCTTATAAGAGTCACTAAACCAAAGCCAAACATACATAAAAGCACTTAATAACTAAGGTATAACACCAATAAAATTCAATTTAAAAACATTAATTCACTATACTGAGGAATGATACTCTATTCTATTTAAACTAGATCATCACTATTGGTTTTAAGGGGAGAAAGATGAGCCCCAAGTCAGGTTCTATACTGAATAATTTTGTATATATTTTGGCTTCAATAATTAAAATAAAGCCTGTTAACATAAGTATGCTATTAATTATTTCAAGGTTTTTCTTGCCAGTTCAAAGTAAATAGACCACATTTTTCCAAAACACTGCCAACAAATAATCTTCAAGTGTTAATTTTCATTAGGTGTTAGATGATAACTCTAATGGCGTGTTACATAGAAATAAGAATCTCATTGCGCTGCTATTGAAATGTTCATTGTATTAATGCTGGTTGCCAGAAAGCCACCTCATTTCATGTGCTGATGGCATATGGCTCTCTTACAGTGAGACCTAAACGGTGTGTGCACAAACCAGAAGTTCCTGCCCAGGACACATGTAGGTTGATGTTTTATGTGACTGGAGTAAAGAACTGGAAAAGCACATGAGTGAAAGGCTGCTGCTGGCTCTGCCACCACATTTCTTCCTGGGATGTTTTTGTTAATACACTTCCTGGACTGTGTTTATGTTCAGTCAGTGTCAGTGAGCAAAGCCAAATACAGCTGCCAGGCATGGTGGCCCATGCCTGCAACACTGCTGCTGGGGAGCAACACCGCTGCTGGGGAGCAACACCGCTGCTGGGGAGCAACACTGCTGCTGGGGAGCAACACCGCTGCTGGGGAGCAACACTGCTGCTGGGGTGCTCCAGCTCTGCCTAAGCTAGAGTGTGGGGAACCATTTCATATCATCTGAAAGGTAAATGTCCACCCCAAAGCTATTTGGCAATTCCTAAAAACAGTAATCTTTAGAATGGTTCATGGCATGCCTTAAAAAGCATCAGATTATCACATTTTAAAAAATCATAAAATGTTTGGATTTAAGATTTCATGATCAATTTGAGAAACATGAAGGACACAAGCTAGTTTCCTAGCATCCAATAGGCAGAAAGCAGCTCTTTCAAGAATTCCCTACTATGAAATTTTGGATTTGAAATCGTCTTCAAATACACGGAGTTCCGTCTGTTCTTGTTCCCTTCCCACCTGACCATAAGCATGGATCCACGTTTCTGCGTGTGCATGCTATCTATGTGTACAAGGTGCACACACCAGCATTTAACTTTGGTAAAACCTTTATTATTTGTTTATTAAATTAAAAAGGCTTCAATTTAGAAATTTTTAGAGGTTTTTGGAAACAGATGTCCTTGTGGTAAGAGAAATCAACTGCCTGGCCCCTTGAGTTATATCCAAACAATGCAAACACTGACAGTAGTTCTCAAAGATCACTGATTTCCCCACCAGCACAGATGGCAAAAGTGTGTGTGTGTGTGTGTGTGTGTGTGTGTGTTTGAGTAAATTGAGTGCATCCATGGCAAACCAGACTAGCTCCTTGAAGATTTAGCTAATTGTTCTAAATAGCAAGTTTAATAATTAATGTTCTTTAAATGACACTATTTAAATTAGAATATTTCAGACTTGGAGAAATATGTTACTTAGTCTCACAACTGCCTTTTTATGGAGTCCTTCCAAAACAAATGGATTATTAAAATCCAGCAAACTGTTTCAAAGGGACATAAAACCCTCTCCAAGGAGTAGTGCCTGTGGGCCACATAAGTGATTGCTGTTATGGCCATGCACATTAAACATGGGCTATTCTGCCATTTTACTCACTGTCTATAAATGTTTATGAATGTAGCTGTGACTCAACAACATGATAATGTGGCACATGGGAAAAGCTGTGGTGTGAGGTTGTACTAAGAAACAAGGTTACTATTTTCTACCTAGATCCGTCTGAGGAGTGTCCAAGTATGCATGTGGAACCCCCTTGGAAGACAACTCAGAAAAGAAATTAGACTTATTAGAATTTCAATCATAAAATATTTTGTACTTATTTTAAGAACAAAGTAAGTCAATTTTTCTACTTAAGTATATCACATCCACCAGACATAATGCTAAACAAAGGAAAATTAAAACTCAACACCATTCCATCTCAAAACACTTATAACTTGATGGATGTGTGTGTATGTGTGGGTGTGTGTGCGTGTGGGTGGGTGTGCATGTGTCTGTGTGTGTATGTGTGTGTGTGTGTGTGTGTGTGTGTGTGTGTGTGTGTGTGTGTGTGTGTATGTGTTGAAGAGAAGGGAATGGTAGACAGGTTGGGTAAGTTTCAATAATAGAATTTCAGAAATAAGTTTGCTGCTTTAGAGTCACACTATAGAAAAGTATTTGATGTCTCAAAATTCTAATTTTCTTCTGTTGTAATATGTCACAGGCTAGCCTAGTGTAGCCAGAAATGACAAAAAAGTTGCAACAACCTCCTTCATTTCCCTCTGTGTGTGTATGTGTGTGTCTGTATCTTTTTCAATACACATACACAAACACACACACACACTCACATCAGAGCCAATTCTCAGACACGGGCTCTTAAGAGGTAAATATTCCTCTCAAGATTTCATAGGAACTGTGGTTTATCCCACTCTTTAAAAACTAAATATAGAGAAAAAGACTGAATTAGCACTTGGTTATGATATCAGAAGAATACAAATGAATAAAAAGGAACAGAGAATTACATAATTAACTCTGTCAACTGCTAAGAAACAAGAAGTTTGTCCTCTGGGTTCTAGAGTCTTTGGTCTCTCCATCTTCTTAGATATGTGATATGGCTTTCACATCTTCTTAAAGTTAGCTTCCATGAGGATAGCACCTATGCTGTCTACTGCAGACAACAATAGAAAAATGCACCTTCTGCAACAATGTGCTTGTGACAATGGCCCATGTAGACAAGTCAGAACATCTGACTTCTGCCTAAGGAGGTAAAGGTCAAATAATCCATGCAATGGAGAAAGGGAGTTTCTCTTCCCACATCTCTGCCATCGCCATTGAATTTTATTGACAAGTTCTGATAGATTTTCCATTGCTTGCCATATATATTGTGGGAATTGGTTTCTTGTGGTGTGAAGAGTGTAAATTAGGCTTCTGAATTTCTGTTCAGCACTGTCTTTATTGGGAGGTGGTGCCTGTTTGCTGTGGCCTTTAAAGCTGTTTTGGTCCCATAATAGACCAAATTCACTCTGCAGGACTTGCAGTTTCCTCTGAGTTCTGGTCTCAAGTGGCTGAAGGTCTAAACAACAAATGCAATATTAAGAACTCCACCAATGTTCACCAATGACACTCTTGTGGCTTTAATACTGAATGGACAAGTTTGTCTTCCAAATTCCACTTTACTACTGACCACTACTAGGGTTTATTACCTCTGAAACACATGTGCCCGTTGTGAGGTATAAGGAGGCAGAGGAGCCCCACTTCCTTCTCCAACTTTCCCCATATCTCCTCTATCATATTGCCTCTGAACTTCCTTTCTTCTTTTTTCCCTCAAGACTAAAGTTTTAATTTTTTGGTTTATTTATTTGTTTTAGAGAATGAGATAAAAGCTGGACATGATGTTTAGAGATGGAGTCCTCAGAAGATGGCTGAGATTGATAATGTCAACAGGAAGGAAGTCCTCAATTGACTACTGAAGGCTTTGAAGAAGATAAAAAGTGTAGATAGGAAGGAGTTGAGGGGTATAGCATTTGACTGGCATTTATAAGGCCTGGATTCTATCCTCAGCAGATGCATAAATGAGAAATCAAGAAAGTAAGCAGGAGGAAAGAAGGAAGGAAGGGAAGGGGGGACAGAGAGAGAGGAAAGGGAAGGAGTCAGTCTGTGAGTCCAAAAGATAAACACATAAACTGACTTCCTTATCATGTGATAACTTGTGCCATCATAGGGACATAGCTTTTGTCTTACAACTGCATATTACAAAATAATAATAATAATTATTATTATTATTATAATAAAAATGATGATGATGATAAATAAAATGGATCCAGGTATTAATGAAAAAGACAACATGAAAAAATTCCCAAGGACATTTGAGACATCCTTGTACCTTCTCATCACAGATCCAAAGGGCTGTAAAAGCAATATCATTTCAGAAAATCTTGGAAACTTTCTCCAGCTGCTATTCCCTAGGTTAGAGTCGATCCTAGCATAACTCTCAAGTACGTGCAGAAGTGACTTGTGCCATTGCTCTTTATTGAGCATAGGACAGACCTTAGGATTTACTTGACTAATTACGCAGCCAAACAGAATGGCAACATATCAGTTTGCGCAAAATCTCAAAGAAAAGTTAAGGAATCCAGGCATAGGTCTCTCAAGATGTCACTGCCAGAGAGGTCATCCGATGAGGTAATGTTTGCTAGAGTCAGGGTAGCCACTGAAACCCAAAATTAGAAAACTACTGGCAGGCAGCAGCAGCCTAGAAGAGGCATAATCAATAGATTAAACAGAAAGATCTGAAGGCCAGAAAATCCACGGGGCTGCTGGAGAGTTGGAGCTGGACTCTATACTAGCACACAGCAGATGCTGACCTGGAGCTGTGAGATTAAACATCTTCACTTCCAGATTCAGACTCATCATGGCTCAATAAGTATCAACACTTGTCTATATGCCTTTAAAATGAGACTATATATTGCAAGCCTGCCTCCATTATTCTATATTGTAGATATGTAACTTGTTTTGATCTCACAAGTAGCAGTTCACATTTGCATCATGGGTGATACTGTAATTTGTATATATGAATTTATGCTGGGATGAAGTTTGATAATGTAGAGATGCAATGCATGTAGTGTTTGAGAAAAACATCATAGTCAGAAAGGTAAAAGTTATCATTAGCAATAGAAAAAGCCCTAAGACAAGAATTCATTCCTTTAATGTTCTTTCTTTCTATTTTCTTCTGAGTCTCCTATAAGCTCTAGAACATTTCTGTAAATCATCTTTCACAAGTTTCTCCCCAGCCCAGTATCAGATGGTATCTGTCTTTCATCTTCAGTCTCTCTTCTTCTGCATTACTGATGCCACACTATCTACACGCCATTTTGTTTCAGCACAAACTAATGTAACAATTTTCTTCTTGATTCGTATGCCCATGATCACATTCTATCATCCAGCTTCTACAGAGTAGCGAGAAGATTTTCCCAAATTAAATCTCATCAATCACTCTTTACCTCAAAGGATTCCCCAAGTATCCCATTGTCCAGTTTTCCATTGTCCACAAAAATTGTTCCTTGGCTCGGTAAAAAATAATTTTATGATATGGATCCTGCCTAGCCTCTCCAAATCTACCTTCTACAGCTCTCAAAATGTGTCTTATGATCTCAACGCACTGAATTATCTGCAGCCCCAAAATATTTAAAACCATCTCTCTACAATATTCTCCATTCTTTCCCTCTCACCTGTCACACAAGCCATCCATGACAGTGAGCTAGCTGAAAACTGCCCAAATGAAATAACATGACGGAATGGTGGGGCAGGACCATCAAGGGGTCGGAAATATTTTATTCTTTCAGAGCAATCTATGGGTAAGAGCAATATATGCTTAAGAATCATTTTATTACTGTATTTCTTTAGAAGATTAGTAGTAGGTTTATCCCAAGGGACATAACCTCTAATCTTAGGTGGAAGAAGTGGAAAGATTATAAGTCAGAGAAGGTGGATGGCTTCAAGGAAACTGTTTCCAGACACAACAGGACAGATGCAGGTTTGAACTAACAGAGACTATATAGCATGCTCAAGACATGCTTAGGCTCAAGTCAGACTAGATCCTAGCCAGGAGAGGAAACAAAAGCACAGTGATTTGCCCCTAGCCAAGAATCTATTGGCATTGCTGTTGATTGAGGGAAAGTCAGTTTTCTTCAATGGACTGACATATAGCACCTATAACCTAAGGCAGGTCCCACACTCAAAAGTAGTCAAATATGGCCTCATGGTGGTGTTGTTGTTCTTCTTTGTTTCTTTTATTTTATTCTTTTGTTACTATTTTGATTTGCTTTGAGAAAGGCAAATCTGTAGGATCTGTAAAGTTGTGTAGTGAGGATATATGGGGAAATCTGGGGAGGGGGAGCTGATAGATAGAAATAAATAGGTAAAAAAAATACTGCACAACATTCTAAAATAATAAATGAAAACTTTTTAAAAGAGCGTTTTCTGGGCATGGTAACATAGCTGTAACCAAAGTACTCATGAAAGAAGGAGGTTGGAAATTTCAAGGCCAGCCTGAATTACCTAATCAGACTTTCTCAAAGCAAATCTGCATAAAATTTTATGAGTTGATTTCAATTCCTCTGTAGCCTGAAATTAAAATTTATAAATTGTGATTCTAATGAAAATCAATGGAATATTTAAGGATAATGGAGAATTTCTGGAGACGTCATTGTGTGTGTTTTTACTTGTTCAGAGTTTTTTCATGCTCACTCACTTCAAAACACAGATACCCTCCTCCTGGCACTTGGTTCTTCCTGGAGGAGGAGCCGAATGTCAAACACCCTCCTTGACCATGAAAGATCTTCATTTGACCAAATAGTACATTTGTATAATTTGTACAATTTGGACAAGTAGTATATTTATGTTATATTAAAGCTCTTATTCTTTCTAATTCTTAAAATTCTTCTAACTGTGATTAAAGTTTGTAAATTGTATTACAGAAGAAGACACCACTTTTTCTTAGGTAGCAATCTAGCAAGAATGTGGACAATGTCACGTTATTGATCTGGGCTGTAAAAGAAGGCAAGGGTATGAACCACGAGGAGAAAGAAAATAGATGAGATGAGAAAATGAGCTGTAGGAAAAAGTAGGGATTCAAGGTGGTTTTATCCAAGAGCAGCCAGAAAATATACATACATGCAGGAAGTGTGTATGCCATTTTTCTCCTCTCTGCTCGCCCAGGATTCTGTGTAGAAATTTCCTTCAAGTGCATGTATTCTTATTTAACAATCAATTCTAAGACAATTTGAGAAATAATACCAGAATTGTGCTGGTTTACATGGCAAATTCATCATTATTTTGAAACCCTCATGCTAAAAGCTGGTGTTGAAGTTGAGCTATTTTAGAGAACTCAGAGCCACAAAAAAATCAAACCACAGCTCTAATGCAGGAAACTTGGCCACAGGGAGGTCAGAGTGATTCATCCTGTGTATCTGGAAGAATGAAAAGAAGGATCCCAACTTTCCAGAGTCAAGGAGTCACAGAGAGTCTTGTCTCCCTAAGAAGGGCAGGAAGGCAGCTCAGTGAAGTAACTATCAGGCTGGCCTCAGAACTCAGAGATCCACCTGCCTGCCTCTGCCTCCAGAGTTCTGGGAGTAAAGGCACCAAGTACATCACTACTGCCTGGTTATTTATTCATGGTTTCAAAGCTAAACATCTGGGCTCCTTGTGGAAAAGTTTGGCATACTAGACTGTGGTACATGGTAATTTCTAGGTCCAGGCCCTTGGCCGATACTGTATGTACTTGTCAATTCCTAGACCTAGGCCTTTTGCAGACATTGGGTCTATGTATTAATTCCTAGGGTTAAGCATCTAGGAGACAGTAGATCAATGTGCATCTTACTGTTAGTTTCACTACAAGCAATGCAGTGAGGTTTCATCTGCCCTAGAATTTTAGTGGAACATTCCAGAGTTCCTATCCTTCCCACTGTTGGTTGGATATTCCTTCTGGTTCTATTTCCTATGAAGTTTAGACGTGGTAAGGGTGAAAACACTGACTGCAACGTGACTTGTTCTGCCTAGAATGCATTGACATTCACTCCATTTTTGAATGAGACTGAGACTTTCTATGAAACATTATGAAAGGCAAGAAATAAAAATTCACTTTGTTCACTCAAAGGAACTTCAAATTCCACGGTAAATTTAAAAGAACACCTTCTTTCTGCTTATCGCTGGCTATTGTTGTGACTCGTGTTGTTGATATAAAGTTTCCTCCACAGTCTGTTATCAAAAGTAGTCAAGGACTAAGAAAAGCACATTTTTCACTCAATCCATAATAAATTTGGCTTGAGATGGGCATAGTGGCCCATGTTTTGAATCCCACAGTATTAGTTCAGAGGTAGAGGCAGGTGTAGTTCTGTTCGGTCAAGACCTGCTTGGTTTATATAACAAATCAGAGATATATAATGAGATCTCATCGTGAAATTCTACCCCTCCAGAAGAAAGTTTGCCTTGACCTGCTCAAGTCCTTAGTAGAGAATGGGTCCAATGAAGAAGTGTAGGTCACTGGAGACACATGCTGGCATTCAAAGGACCCATGTATGAAAGATTTAACTGAAATTGTTCATATGTGTTTTAACCACATAAAGAAAGTGGACAATTTCCATAATACTTTCATTCTTAGCAAGACATGACTGTAATGCCATCACTTGCATAGTAGAAGCAGGGAGATGAAGAGTTCAAGGTTAGGCTTGGCCACATAATGAGTTGGTATCCAATCTGGGCTATATAGGATACTCTCACTCAGACAAAAGCAAAATAATGCTGGAGTTGTAGCTCAGTTGGTAGAGTGATTTTAGATCATTCATGAAACAGGAGCTCAGTCCCAGAAACTCCAAAAAAATAAAAGGAGGTAAAGTGGTGCATACTTGTGATCCCAGCACTACAGAGGTAGAGTTAGGAAGATCAGAATCAAAAGTTATCTTTGGCTATATAGAAAGTTTAAGACCAACATGTGCAACATAAGACATTGTCAAAACAACAATAGCAATATAAACTTACTCTCATGACAAAGGGCTAGCTGCCTCTCTCTTTCATCATGACAGCTTTGAGGAGAATGTCATTCCTACAAGGCTTTCTCACAGCACTGACGCCTACTATCATTCTTTTACACTTACATAAGTGTTTACACCTTCAATACAGAGAAGAAGAAACTGAACAGATGATTACAAATATTGTGAGATGTCACAACAGTGACAAAGTTATGACCAGAGCCTGGGTCTGCAAATGCTGGCATATTGTTCTTCTTCCTCGGCTTTGAAGAATTTGAACTATAGACTGTGGCTTGAATGCAATCCTAAATGATAACCCTGCTCACCTGCCCAAACTGCATGCTCAGCAGTACACCAGAACACTCTTCAGCAGCCCATACACCAAGGTCTAATGAATTCCCACTCCCCAAGCTTGTCACTGATTGCCAATACCCACATGCCACGACTGCAAGTCTAGCAAGGGCAGTTGTGCCTTATACACTGCTCAGTTCAACAGGCTTCAGTAATATCACAACTTATAGAATGGTCCTGTGTCAATGTGGAAAATTTGATATAATTACATTAAAATGTAATAAATATATACTATATTATATATAGTATAAATAAAATAATGTAATATAATGTAATAATATATATTATGTATTACATAATAATATTACCTATATATTAGTCTCCTATTTTTACATAATCCTTTCTATTCTTATCATCCAAAATACAAATAAAATATCACTTAAAAAGACTAATGTTTAATAGAAAACATTCAAATGAAGTACAAGAAGAAAGGAAGAATGGCCCCTTGTTCTGGAAAGACTCAGTGAAGCAGTATTCAGCAAAACCAGAACGGGGAAGTGGGAAGGGGTGGGTGGGAGGACAGGGGGAGAGAAGGGGGTTTACGGGACTTTCGGGGAGTGGGGGGGGTCTAGAAAAGGGGAAATCATTTGAAATGTAAATAAAAAATATATTGAATAAAAAAATTTTAAAGAAAAAAATAGCAGTACAAATGATATAAAAAAAACTGTACTCAAATAGTAAATTAAATTGTATGTTTAAAATTAAAAAAGAAGACATGTTAACAACTAAATTAATACTCTTAGTTTTATAATAATATAGTTATGTAGAAAGAAATTTGTGTCCTTATTAGACAGAGACAGAAAATAAGAATTAATAATGTTGTAATTTTAAAAAAATGAACCTGTATCATTTTTTTCTCTGGGGATAACAACATACCTATTTACTACGTTAACAAACTAGTAAAATCTGAAACAGAATACACAACATTATCCATATCAGCAGGTGAGTAAGCTTCATTTGAAAAATGACAGAAAAAAAAACACAAGTATATAAAACAATGTCCTCTAAATACTTCAGTACTAGAGACAAAATCCTAGTAAAAGTGATCACAATAATTCACACCTTTATTTGTACATGTGTCACAGCATTATTTTCATTGGGTAACTTTGAATCTAGTATGGCTTTGTTGCTTCATATGACCCAAGAGACTATAGCAAAATTAATGATATGTGAATTTGGAGCCTTTGGAATAGCATCATATGAACAAAACCAAACCAACTTGTAGCACACTTAGAGAAGCTGTCAAGACCATCATAGATCTACAGTTTACTGTAACCATGGAAGCGAACATGGCTAAGTCTCAAAATACTCAGCACAACTGACACAAAACTACACATCCCTGGAAGAGCACATGAAATAGTAGGTTAAAAAAAAAAGACATAATATTGTTGCATACTGAATCTGTCTCAATATCAATAAGAAAACAAGATTGTTTCATGATCTTCATATTTTGTATCCTTTTGCTAGAAGACACCCTGACAGAACTTCCTCCCCTCCATTTGCAGTGCTACTTAGAGCATTGCTTCATCATGTGACTGCTTTACCCTTAGGCTGGCATTATCCCCAGCCCAAAAGACCAAGGAGTTCACCTAGGAATGCTGTTCTCACATGACTACACAGAAAGGAGAAAATGCTTTAGAAGCTGGCTGATGAGATAGATATGTTGTAAGCATTGCCCATTCTGACCTCTGACAGACATTTCCTGATGAGGCACTAGATGCCTCTTGTGATGTCACCCATGTATTAGGACTAAACAAACCTGCCTGAAGAAATTGCTTTAATCCCAAAGTTATTCCAAGCAGAGTAATGTCTAAAGACTGTCACTGTTAAAAATTGAAATTGTTAGATGATTTCTAAGACAGTAATCACAATTGTGATAGTCTTACATTTTCATATTTCTTCCTCTCTATATAGAAGCATGAACAATGTGGAGGAGCTGCCATATATAAGGTATTCTTTTCTGGAAGTGGGAACAAGCAAATAAGCTCTAGAAAATAAAACAGAATAAATGGAAGGGAAGTTGATGACAAAATGAAATAATAAAGAAGGAGAAATTCACAGAGAAGAAAATGGGATTTGTTTTCTTCAGGGTTCAAGGTTCAAATCCTTAGTAAGGAAGGATTTAATTCAGGATTATCACCATTTTCCATCAAATTCCCCATGACAATAGAGAGAGTTTTTCTCTGTCTTCTGCTTGTATAATAGTGCCGAACCCTGCTCTCACAAGTACTACTCTGTGTCTCTGCCATGAGCAAGGTTTGTTCCCACTCTACAAGAGCACAACTCTATAGACCTGCAATAGGGAACATACCACATACATTTACCCCCTTAAACAATGCCCCCCAGAAATCTCTCATAGAGTTAAATACCACAGAGCAAAAGTCAACAGTTGTAACAAAATGCAGATGACTAAGTTCATCTTACAAAAGAAGGAAATCACAGAACTGCTGCAGTCTGTCTGCATTCCTGGGGACTCTGTGTCCTTGTGTGAAGACAGCAAACTGCTAACTCTAGCCCATTCCTAACTCCCCTCTGAGCCTCCCTCTGTCTGATTATGTCACCTACTGATTTAAAGAAGCACTCTTTACCAGGGACCCTACAGCCACCAACTGCATGGGATGCAGACTGAGTAATAGTGACTAATAATAGTCACAGGACACTAGTAATAGCAATGGAACTTGAACCCAACAAAGACGAAAACAAATATCTACACCAAAACCACTTTAAAGATCATAATTCTTGATGCTAGAGCTCAATGGAAAATATATAAACACACACAGTAAGGACAGTGTGCCTTTTCCACAAGTCAGAAACCCTACTGCGATGGGCTCTGAGAACAGCAATTCGGCTAAAGCACAACAAAAGGACTGAAAATAGAAATTACACGTTCAAGAACCTTAACAAGGATATAGGCAAATGCCATAATGAAGACTCTGAAAGCATACAAGTGAACAAAATAATGAAAACAATTCAAGACAGGAAAGTAGAATTTAGCAGAGAAACAGAACATGACAGAAATCCAAACTGAAATAAAATTAGAAATAAAAATATTGAAATCCCAAACAAAAGATGTAAAGGGAAGTAAAACTCACCAAAAGAATAAAAGTCATATAAAGGAGGATTTTAGAGCTTGAAAACAAGACAGAAGAAATAGATATATCTGACAAATAAAATGGTAAGTATTTTTAAAATCCAGGCACAAAATATTCAGGAAATCTAATTATGGAAAGACAAAACCTAAGAATAATAGGCATATTGGTGAAAGAAGAAACTCAGGCCAAAGGTACAGAAAACATTTTTAACAAAAACATGGGAGAAAGTTTCTCCAGTCTGAAGAAAGAGATGCCTATTAAGGAACAAGAATCATATAGGATGCTAAATAGACAGACTCAGAAGAGAAAGTTCTCCTAACACACAGCTATCAAAACAGTAAATGTACAAACTGAAGAAAAGAGACTTATAGCAGCAAGGGAAAAAGACTAAGTCACTTACAAACGGTGGCCCATTAGAATAATGCAAGACTTCTCAGTGGAGACTCCAAGAGCCAGAAGGACCTGGTAGGATGTTTAACAAGCTCTGAAAGACCACAGATGCCATCCCACACTACTATACTTAGTAAAACTATCAATCACAATCAAAGACAAAGAGGAAAAAGCCATTCTATAATAAAATTAAATTCAAGAAATTTCTTTCTAACAATTCAACTCTCGAGAAGGCACTAGAATAAAAAGTTCAGTCTGAAGAAGTGAACTACACTGAAGAAGACAGAAGAAATAAAAATAATTATTCAAGAACAATTCATCAGAAGAGGGGAAGCCTACAGGACAGCAAAATATCAGTAGTCAGTAACACTGGTTCATTAATAACACAGTGTTAATGGTCTCAATTGCCCCAATCAAAATATAAAAACACAGACTAAATATAAAAACGCAGACTAACAGATTGGAATACAAAACGTAAGTCATCTTTTTGCTGCCTTCAAGAAACTCATTTCTCCATGAAGGATAGACATTTCCTTACAGTATAAGCATAGAAAGATATACTTCAAGCAGATAGGCCCAAGAATTTCCACCAAAATCAGGAACAAGGCAAAGATGTCCACTCTCTCCAGATCTATTTGATATAGTACCTGAAAGATTAGCTAGACCAATAATACAACTAAAAGAAATCAAGGACATAAAAACTGGAAAGGAAGAAGTCAAGTATCTTTATTTGCAAATGATATTACTTTTTATTAAGGTATTTTATTTATATACATTCCAAATGTTATCATTCCTGGTCTTCCATCCCAGAGTTCTTTACCATATTCTCTCTCTGCTTTGCCTCTGCGAGGGTGCTCCCACACACCCCAAACCACCCAACTCCACATGCACTCACACCCCATACCCCACCAAATATCCCCCATCACTGAGCATCAAGTCTTTAAAGGATTAGGTACATCCTTTCCCACTGAAGCCAGACAATACAGTCCTCTGCTACCTATGTGCCAGGAGCCAAGGAGCAGCCCATGTAGGATCATTGATTGGTGGCTTAGTCTCTAGCTGCTTGAGGCTGTCTGGGTTAGTTGAGACTGTTGTTCTTCCTATGGGGTTGTCATCTCCTTCAGCTCCTTCAGTCCTTTCCCTAACTCTTCCATAGGGGTTTCTGACCTCAGTCCAATGGTTGGCTGTAAGTATCTGCATCTGTTTCAGTCAGCTGCTGGTAGAGCCTCAGAGGACATCCATGCTAGGATCTTTTCTGCAAACACAACAAAGCATGAGTAATAGAGTTAGGGTTTGATGCCTGCCCATGGGATAGTTCCCAAGTTAGGCCCATCATTAGATGGCCTTTCTTTCAGTGTCTGCTCTATTTGAGTCTCTGCATTTCCTTAAGGCAGGAAAAATTCTGGGTCAAAAATTTTGAAGATGGGTGGATGGCCCCATTCCTCCACTAGGGGCCCTATATATCTACTGGAAGTGGTCTCTTTAGGTTCCATCTCCTCACAGTTAGTCATCTCAGCTGAGGTCATTCCCATTGAGTCCTGTGAGCCTCTCACATCCCAGGTCTCTGGAACTTTCTAGATATCCACCCCACCCACACTTTGCCATGTTACTTGTAATTTTTAAAACATGCAAGCCTTTTCTCAAGATCTCTGTCCAAGCTCTGTCAACCTCTTCCAACTAGCTTCCAACAAACAGCCAACGACCACCCCAGATGTGCCTCTTCTCTTGCCCACCTTAGTTGTTATGGATAGAAAACACCAGACAGCCTTAATAATTTAAAACTAGCCAGATAACTCAATGGCTGGGAGAATATCCTGCCCCATTCCCCTTGGCCTTCGCCCATGGTGAAGGCTACACCCTAGGCTCCCCAAGCCCCACATGTTTGCCTTTTCTTCTGCTCCACTGCCTGTCCTTTCTCTTCCCTCTAGTCCCCTCCTCTTCCTCCTCAGATCCAGAAGTCCCACCTTTTCCCTTCACCCAGCAATTGGCTTCCATCTCCATTATTGACATAATCATGAACCAATCAAGGGATCAACACCCCCCCACACTGTCTCCCACAGCTCCATATTTCCATTCATTCTCCTGGTCCTTGGGGCTTCTCTACAATCTCCCCAATACCTGATCCTGCTCCCCTTTCCCTCTCCTCAACTCCTCTCCCTCCCATGTCCCTCCATCTGCCTCCAGTGATTATTTTGTTCCACCTTCTAACTAGAATTGAAACATCCTCAATTGGGTCTTGCTTCTTGTTAAACTTCATACTGTCTGTGAGTTGTATCATGGATATTACATACTTTTTGACTAATACCCACTTATCAGTGAGTGCATACCATTCATTTGAGGTCTGGGTTACCTCCCTTAGGGTGATATTTTCTAGTTTCATCCATTTCCCTACAAAAATCATGATGTTCTCATTTTAATACCTAAAATAGCATTTCATCGCATAAATGAACCACCTTTTCTGCCAAGCTGTACTACAGAGCAATAATAATAAAAAACTTCATAGTATTGGTATAGAGACAGACAGGTGGATCAGTGCGATAGAAATGAAGACCTCAAAAATGAACCTTTGGTCATTTGATCTATGACAAACAAAAGTCTATACAGTGGTTAAAAAAAAAAAGAAAGAAAGTATCTTCAACAAATGATGATGGTCTAACTCGCAGTCTGCATGTAGAAGTATGCAAATTGTACATTTATCACCTTGTACAAAGATCAAGTCTAACTGGATCAAGGACCACAACATAAAGCCAGATACACTGAATCTAACTGAATAGAAAGTGGGAAATAGCCTCAAACGCATTGGCACAAGGGAAAATTTCCTGAACAGAGCACCAATGGTTCAGGTTCTTAGATCAACAATTAGCAAATGGATGACAAATCATGAAATGAAAAAGCTTCTGTAAGGCAAAAGACACTCTCAATAGGACACAAAAACACCAACCAACAGATTGGAAAAAGATCTTCACTATTCCTACATCTGATAGAGAGCTAAAATCCAAATATATAAAAATAAATATAAATAAAGAAGTTAGACTCCAAAAAAACAAATAAGCTAATAAAAATGGGGTACACAGCTAAGAGGAGAATTCTCAACAGAGGACTCTCAAATGGATGAGAAGCACTTAAAGAAATGTTCAACATTCTCAGTCATCAGGGAAATGAAAATCAAACAGCATCTTACATCAATCAGAATAGCTAAGATCAAAAATTCAAGTGATAGCAGATACTGGTGAGGATGTAGAGAAAGACGAACACTCCATTACTGGCAGGATTGCAAACTGATACAAGCACTCTAGAAGTCAATCTGGCTCTTCCTCAGAAAACTGTAAATAGCACTATCTGAGGACTCAGCCTTTCCACTCCTGGGCATGTACCCAAAAGATGTTCCAACATGTAAAAAGAACACATGTTCTACTATGTTCATAGAAGCCTAATTCATAATAGCCAGAAACTGGAAAAACCCTAAATGTCCATTAAATAAGAACAGATGATAAGATTTTATAAGTAAAAGACCCCAAAGATTCCACAAAGAAATCCCTGACACTCATACAAACACTCAGCAAAATAGCAGGACACAAAATTAACATACAAAAAGTGGTAGCCTTCCTACCTACAAATGACAAATGTGTAGAGAAATCAAAGTAACAGCACCTTCATAACAGCCTGAAAAAGGTCTTGGGATAAACTCTAGCCAAGAAAATGAAAAAGCTGTTTAATAAAACTTAAAGTCATTGAAGAAAGAAATTGAAAACACACCCAGAAGTTAAAAGATCCCCCATGCTCATGCATATATAGGATTCATAATATGAAATGGCCATCCTACTAACAGCAGTCTGCAGGTTCAATATAATTCCCGTCAACATTTCAACATTAAATATCAATCTTCAGCTTCATATGGGGACACACACACACACACACACACACACACACACACAGGATAATTAAATAAATCCTCGATAATCAAAGAAGTTCTGGGATTATCACTAGCAAAGATATCATGTTATATATATTACAGAGCAACAGTAATAAAGGTTATCATGGTATTACAACTGACACAAGCAAAAGGAAGATCAGTCTTCTCCAATCAAGTGCCACCATGTATATATCAATCACACCCAAGGCAGGTCCTATGCCCAAGAGAAGTTAGTCAATAACAATGAACCCCATGCTGGAGTGTTCATTTTGCTTTGGCTTATGTATTTACTTTGTCTAATTAGTATTTACCTGTTTTATTCTGATATTCATTTTCTGCTTTTAGTGTTTTTTAAGAGAGATAAACATGAAACATTACTTAAATGTTGGTATAGCAATAGTATACAACATATGTGAGTTATTTAGAAATAATTTTAAGACATATGAAGGTAACAGAATAACATGGAAATAACATTAAAGAAATTCTTTAAGAACATGAGGAATTTTCTATATTCTTAGATAGGTAAATAATGTTGTAAAATTACCAATCAACTTAATTTTTAATAAAATTTTATAAATGTTCCTTTCCAAGGAGTCAAATAAATCTAAAAGTCTTTCATAAGCATAAAATTTGTCCAAATTCTCAGAAATTAAGTATTTTTTCTTTTTTTAATATTTTTATTTTCCATATTCTTATGTTTAAACATTCCATATGTTTACATTCCAAATGATTTCCCCTTTCCCAGATCCCACCTCCCCATATGTCCCATAAACCTTCGCTCCATTCATTCTCCAATCACCTCCCTCCTTTTTCTCTGTCTTTATATTCCCCTCCAGTGCTAGATCAATCCTTTCCAGGATCAGGACCCTTTCCATACTTCTTCAAGGGAGTCATTTATTATGCGATTTGTGCCTTGGATATTCAGAGCTTCTGGGCTAATTAGTATCTACTTATCAGAGATTGCATTCCATGTGTATTCTTTTGTGATTGTGTTACCTCACTTAGGATGATATTTTCCTGATCAAACCATTGCCTAAAAATTTTGTGAATTCATTGTTTCTAATTGCTGAGTAGTATTCCATTGTATAAATATACCACATTTTCTGTATCCATTCCTCCTTTGAGGGTCATCTGGGTTCTTTCCAGCTTCTGGCTATTATAAATAAGGCTGCTATGAACATAATGGAGCATGTGTCTTTATTGCATGCCAGGGAATCCTTTGGGTATATGCCCAGGAGAGGTATAGCAGGGTCCTCTGGAAGTCTCATGTCCAGTTTTCTGAGGAACTGCCAGACTGATTTCCAAAGTGCTTGTACCATCTTGCAATCCCACCAGCAGTGGATGAGTGTTCCTCTTTCTCCACATCCTCGCCAACACCTGCTGTCTCCTGAGTTTTTGAACTTAGCCATTCTGACTGGTGTAAGGTGAAATCTCAGGGTTGTTTTGATTTGCATTTACCTAATGACTAATGATGTTGAGCACATCTTAAGGTGCCTCTCAGCCATCTGAATTTCTTCAGGTGAAAATTCTTTGTTTGGATCTGTACCCCATTTTTAATAGGGTTATTTGGTTCCCTGGGGTCTAACTTCTTGAGTTCTTTCTATATATTGGATATTAGCCATCTATCAGATGCAAGGCTGGTGAATATCCTTTCCCAATTTGTTGGTTGCCGTTTTGTCCTTTTAACAGTGTCCTTTGGTTTACAGAAACTTTGTAATTTTATGAGGTCCCATTTGTCAATTCTTGATCTTAGAGCATAAGCTATTGTGTTCTGTTCAGGAAATTTTCCCCTGTGCCCATGTCCTCAAGGGTCTTCCCCAGTTTCTTTTCTATTAGTTTCAGTGTGTCTGGTTTTACATGGAGGTCCTTGATCCACTTGGAGTGGAGTTTAGTACATGGAGATAAGAATGGATCAATTCGCATTCTTCTGCATGCTGACCTCCAATTGAGCCAGCACCATTTGTTGAAAAGGCTATCTTTTTTCCACTGGATGTTTTTGGCTCCCTTGTCGAAGATCAAGTGACCATAGGTGTGTGGATTCATTTCTGGGTCTTCAATTCTATTCCATTGGTCCACTTGTCTGTCACTGTGCCAATACCGTGCAGTTTTTAACACTATTGCTCTGTAGTATTGCTTGAAGTCAGGGATACTGATTCCCCCAGAATTTATTTTGTTGTTGAGAATAGTTTTAGCTATCCTGAGTTTTTTGTTATTCCAGATGAATTTGAGAATTGCTTTGTCTAACTCTGTGAAGAACTGAGTTGGGATTTTGATGGGGATTGCTTTGCATCTGTAGATTGCTTTTGGCAAAATGGCCATTTTAACTATATTAATCCTGCCAATCCATGAGCATGTCAGATTTTTCCATTTTCTGAGGTCTTTTTCGATTTTCTTCTTTAGAGACCTGAAGTTCTTGTCTTATAGATCTTTCACTTGTTTGGTTAGAGTCACACCAAGATACTTTATATTGTTTGTGGCTATTGTGAAGGGTGTCATTTCCCTAACTTCTTTCTCAGCCTGCTTATCCTTTAAGTATAGGAAGGCATCTGATTTGCTTGAATTGATTTTATAGCAGCCACTTTCCTGAAGTTGTTTATCAGCTGTAGGAGTTCTCTGGTGGAGGTTTTCAGGTCACTTACATAGAACTATCATGTCATCTGCAAATAATGATAATTTGACTTCTTCCTTTCCAACAGGGACACAGTGAAACTACTTGAAGCTTTGGACCAATTAGATTTAACAGATATATATACAACATTTTATCATAAAGCATAAGAATATACTTTTTTCTCAGCACCTCATGGTACTTTCTCCAAAATTGATCATATAACTGGCCACAAGACAGACCTGAACAAATATATGAAGATCGAAATAATCCCATGCCTCCTATCAGATCACTATGGAGTAAAAGTGGTTTTCAATAGCAACAAAAACAACAGAAAACCCACATACACGTGGAAACTGAACAATATTCTACTAAATGATACCTTGGTCAAGGAAGAAATAAAGAAATTAAAAACTTTTTAGAATTTAATGAAAATGAAGACACTACATACCCAAATTTATGGGACACAATGAAAGCAGTACTAAGAGGAAAAGTCATAGCCCTGAGTGCCTCCAAAAAGAAAATGGAGAGAGCATACACTAACAGCTTAACAACACACCTGAAAGCCCTGGAACAAAAAGAAGCTATTTTACCCAGGAGGAGTAGAAGGCAGGAAATCATCAAACTCAGGGCCGAAATTAATCAAGTAGAAACAAAGAGAACCATACAAAGAATCAACAAAACCAGGAGCTGGTTCTTTGAGAAAATCACAAGATAGATAAACCCTTAGCCAGACTAACCAAAGGGCACAGAGACAGTATACAGATGAACAAACTTAGAAATGAAAAGGGAGATTTAACAACAGAAACTGAGGAAATTCAAAAAATCATTAGATACTACTACAAAAGCCTATTCTCAACACAACTGGAGAATCTGGAGGAAATGGACAGTTTCCTAGACAGATATCAGACACCAAAACTAAATCAGGATCAAATAAATCATGTAAACAGTCCCATAATACCTGAAGAAATAAAAAGGGTCATAGAAAGTCTCCCAACCAAAACAAGCACAGGACCAGAATTCAATGCAGAATTCTATCAGACCTTCATAGAAGACCTAACACCAATAAATACTCTTCAAACTATTCCACAAAATAGAAACAGAAGGAGCTCTACCCAACTCATTCTATGAAGCCACAATTACTCTGATACCAAAACCACACAAAGATCCAACAAAGAAAGAGAATTTCAGGCCAATTTCCCTTATGAATATTGATGCAAAAATACTTAATAAAATTCTTGCCAACCGAATCCAAGAACACATCAAAACGATCATCCACCATGATCAAGTAGGCTTCATCCCAGGGATGCACAAATGGTTTAATATAAGGAAATCCATCAATGCAATCCACTACACAAACAAACTCAATGAAAAAAATACATATGATCATCTCATTAGATGCAGAAAAAGTATTTGACAAAATTCAGCATCCTTTCATGCTAAAAGTCTTGGAAAGAACAGGAATTCAAGGCCCATACCTAAACATCGTTAAAGCGATATACAGCAAACCAGTAGCCAACATCAAACTAAATGGAGAGAAACTTGAAGCAATCCCGCTAAAATCAGGGACTAGACAAGGCTGTCCTCTCTCTCCATATCTTTTCAATATAGTACTTGAGAAGTATTTTTTAAGATTTATTAAATTTTACTTTGAATTTTCAGTAATTAAGACATTGTAGAATGCTTATTTTAGCAGTATAGATAGATATAGTATAGACAAGGGAATAATAAAAAGCTTAGACAGAAACACACACAAAAGTCACTTCAAACATAAAAATAGCTTTATCAATTAGAAAATAATATATTCAATAAATATTCTTAGCACTGTTGTTGATTTGTGTGATGAAACACTATTCCATCAAATATTATTATGCTATTAAATTAAAACTGAAGCTGAGTTTCTTACATCAATCACAATTATTGAAACCAAATAAAATGGAAGTTAAATATTATAGAGGAAAATTAAGAAACTTACTAGAAAAAATGTAAGTCTATTTTCTGACTTGAAACCTACCTAACTACACAGCTGATCTGGAATGTGAAGTCAGTGTAAAATGACACATAACACAAAACTGCTCACAGAGGTCCTATAAATCCCAAAACAGTAAAAGTTAAATGACAGACCTTTAGTGACATTAACTTTTATAAATAAAATAAATGACAAGCACAAAATTCAGATTAACAACACCTCTGTGCACTAAGTTGTAAAGAACTGACAAGAAAGGTTCCATGAACTAAATGCAGTAAAATTTGTCACTTCCTGTGACTTTACCACACACTGTTTATTGTCGAGCTTAATAAATTATTTATATAATGTATATTAGTTTTACATTGTGACTATAAAATTTAAAACCAAATCTCAATTTTAAAAATATTTTAATTCATTTTACAAAGACTGATTTAGTGATAGCTGGACATCTATAAAAATCTATGTCAACTGGATATGTGAGGTGTAGCAGATAGAGTTTCTTGTCACTGAAGTTATTCAGACATATTTTAAAATAAACCCAAGACATAATTGAATGAACTGACTTTTACACCTGAAAGATACTAATTCATTGGATGAGTTGTTGAGTGAATTCCTTTAACTGTTCTTCTCAGTCAACTTGTTACTAGTAATGTGTTCATATTTAATAGGGCCACAACATCCCAGAGCAAAATTTGAGTCAATCAACTGGAAGCCAGACCACACCCATCCTTTCAAATTACTTGTCTCTGTTTTCCTCAAAATGATCTAATCCTTTCATTACAACTCATTTTTTCATTGGATAGGAAAGGGAAAGTAGAAAGAAGGTCTCTGTGTGTGTGTGTGTGTGTGTGTGTGTGCGCGCGCACACGCATGCACGCACGTGCCTGTCCATGTATGTGTGTGTGTGCCTGTGCGTGTGTATAACAATTTTCATGAGATGGTGTTTGCTGTATGCAAAGATGGTACTGAAGGTAGTCTCAGCAGGTGGTAAGTTGTAGACATGATCTTAAAGATGTGTAAGCTTTTAGTGTTCACAGACTCTGGGTTGAAAGAAGAAAGCCCTGTCACTTTTGTTAAATATTCTTGAAACCCTTTATTACTAAGCTTAAAAATGCCACTACAAATACCTAGGGTGTCTCTCACAGGAAACCTGTAAAATAAAAAATATAGACATGATAAGTTTATTTATGCTAACTCTTGAAATCAGAAGGAAGTACAGTTCTCAGAGTTAGAAAGGAAAGACAGGAGATGCCACAAAGACTATGCCTGCCTGGTGAACACTGTGACCAGAAGCAGCCCATGCCTGAGGTCACACAAGTGAATTGTCTCCACAGAGAAGCCTATCACAGGCACCTCCCACCCACAGAGGCCTAGTGTTAACACTAGCTTATGCTGTTAATCGCAGGGTGACTATAGCCCAGATATATATAGTTTATGTCAGATGGGTCACAGGAAAACAGCAACGCAAAATACTAAAGGTAAATTTTGTTCCCTTCATGTCAGTACATTAGAGATGTGTCATATAGATGTGTTTGGGGGGGGGGTCAATAATGTCACTGAGGAGAAGTGAGTGGTGAACAGTAGAGACCCCGAGCAGTAAATTATGTGAATCTGCTGATATCAGTCAATTAGACTGATATCTCCAAATATGCACCAAGTTTCTATTTGTTGTCATTTTGGTGTCAAGGAATAGAAAATAGAGACCTTGAAGGATAAGGCAGATGCTTATTGACAAATATTAATCACATATCAATCATATATTATACATATAATCACTACTGACACATTAGTTTTACTTGCCTGGAAGCGACAAAAAAAAGAAAGCATCTCTTGGTGGGTCATGTGACTTTACCCGTTCTCCAAGCAGCTCTCTCTTATCCGGACAGTGTGTGGAGGAGCCTGGGGAATCTGTGGAGGTTTTCGCTGCTGGAGCAAGAAAGCAGGTGGATGGATAAATAAGCATGGCCTTGCTCCTGGTCTCCTTACTGGCATTCTTGGGATCGGGATCTGGATGTCATCACTGGCTGTGTTATTGCTCTAACAGGGTCTTCCTCTGCCAAGATAGCAAGGTGACCGAGATTCCGCCCGACCTCCCCCGGAACGCCATTGAACTGTGAGTATAATCGCGGGACAGCTGTGTGGCTCCCATTTGAGCATTGAGTACTATTATTATTTTCCTATTAGACTGATATCTGCTGGGCTGAAATATTTCTGGCCTGACCAAAGGCTACAATAGAACATACTCCCCCAGACAGACACTTCTGTCCTGTGGCTTTCCAGGGCGAGTTGGTGAAAGTTTATAATGCTATTTGTCAGGGAATACCAGGGTGGAAACTTGAAAGGGAAAGGGGGAGGAAGTAGTTTAGAGGATACATTTACTCTAGGGGTCCACACCCCCTAAAGAAGCAGGAAAAATAAAAGGGAAAGCAAAGTAGAAAACTTAGGAGACCTACACCTGGAAGCAGGAAGTGTTGCCTGAGGCCAGCTATACACACTGGATCTCACGGAGAATATCTGTGGCTTTGCAAACAGCAGCAGCTAGTTCTGGGTTCTGGGGTTCTTCTTAATCAGGAAAAGCGGGCCTTAGGAGAGGGGAAAGAGTGTGATCGGGGTAGCATGGCTAAGCGGGAGAAAACATAGCAGGGAAAGTGATGCCAACTTTAGATTTTCCTCAACTATTTAAACAGGAAGTGTGCATTCTCCTAGAATCGGGCAAGAGCTGGGACATACCTCACCCCATCTCTTCGCTTTGCAATTTCGAATCCAGTGGCCACACACTCAAGAAATTTCCAAACTCTCACAGTGTGTTGAAAGGGATCCGGAGTATATGACACAGAGACCTGCCCTCTCAGCAAGTTCTCTCCTGCCGCCCCAGACACAGGGCTGTTTGATTGTTCAGGTAGCACTCCCATGAGAAGTGCAGGTATGATTCAGGGGGTAAACAACCTCGGGTTTTCACTCGGAGCTATGACTGAATCTCTGATTGTCTCTTTAGGAGAATGTGTGGAACTTAATATGCTCCGTTGGCCTCTCAAGTCAACAGTGACTGTGCAGAGGCAGTGAGTGCCACAGAGGGAAAACATTGCACAGCTCTGTATTTTGGCTACACTGCCCAGATGAGACTGCTCTTCCAGATTATGCAGAAGAATGTGCTGTGCACAAGCCCAGTCTAGTGTCTGAGGTCACTCCAAACACAAGGAAGCCAGTGTACCCTCAACTCCCACAAGTTATCTGCACTTGAGTGTTTTAGGCAGTACCCTCCCTGCCACTGTTTTCTACCTCAAAAGCAGTATTAATGCATGGTTGGGTGACTGTGCCATAGATATAGATCTCTTACTCTCAGCACTGATTCACCTCTCTTTGGGTCTCCTCTATTGCCTCCCATGTGGCTCTGTCGGCCAAACAGTGGTGTCCATGTTTTGAAGTAAATATCCCCTATAAATTTAATTGCTGAGTAGCTAGCGTCCCACTATCTTCTTGGATGCCCTCCACGCCTGGCTGTCTAGTGGCTGTAATTTCTTCCTCAGAAGATGGAATTTTTCCATTCTGCAGAAAAAACATTGGGTAACAAGAAAAGTGGGAGGGAAAGATCAGGGGAACAAAAAGAAGGGACAAAGGAAAGGAGCGATGGGGAATGTTTGTGTGGCACATAATGAGACCCAAGATGGCTTCCTTTTCTTACACTGACACATAAATGACTGAAACACATCCCTGAGCAAGAGCATTTCACAGCCAGGGAACAAGCGTGGCCTGTTGTGATTTTATAGAAACTGAGAGAACCTTAAACAGAACAGCAGAGACAAATTCTGTGCTCTTGATTCTATAACTCTAATTATGTATACACAATAAAGAAAAGTGCATAGAAATCAAAAGACAAATAGATGCTGACTTGGCATTCCCTGACACAAGCCTTGTCATCTAGGGATGAATGTGGCTGTTTGGAAGCTCTGGGGATTATGTAAAGAAGATTTCCTCCTCCCCATAGGACTTAATCAGACTCTACTAAGTGCAGGCACAGTATGCTGTGAAAAAGAAGATAAAGTGGAATAATGACTTGATGTGTGTGTGAATGTGTGTGTGTGTGTGTGTGTGTGTGTATTACAAAAGAGAAGATAGAATGCCAAGAACAGACATTTTGTGTGAAAGCATTGTGGTTGTTTATTATTTCTTTCATTTAAGAATAGGCTTAGGGTCAAGTGGAGCTTTGCCAAGGAAGGAAATTTGAGGACTCAGCCTGGTGCGCCTCTGCACCCTGCAGTGTCCTGGGTTTGGGTAATGACCGTAGTGATGGTCATGTCAGGTTAGGGTGTGTTGACTAGCTGAGCTTCACTGACTACGACCGTGTACAAACATCAAGGCTTGGAGAACCAAGTACCTGTTTCTCCAGCCTTCCTGTCTAGTTCTAAGCAGTTTCTCTTCATTTCCTTTTTTTATGGTAATTATGTTATCCCCTTTCCCCGTTTTCCCCCAGAAACTCTATCCCATCCCTCCTCCCCCTGCTTCTATGAGGGTGCTTCTCCACCCACCCACTCCTGCCTCCCTGCCCTGGTGTTCCCCAAGCCTTCACAGGACCAAGGGCCTCTCCTCCCATTGATACCCAACAAGGTCATCCTCTGCTACATAAGCAGCTGGGACCATGGGTCCCTCTATGTGTACTCTGTGGTTGGTGAGTTAATCCCTGGGAGCTTTGGGGGGCCTGGTTGGTTGATACTGTTGTTCTTCCTATGGGTTGCAAATCCCTCAGTCCTTTCTCGAAGTTCTCCATTGGGGATCCTGTACTCAGTCCAATGGTTGGCTGAGAGCATTCACCTCTGTATTTGTCAGGCTCAGGAAGAGCCTCCCAGGAGACAGCTATATCTGGTTCCCCTCAGCAAGCACTTCTTGGCATCTACAATAGTGTCTGGGTTTGGTATCTGTATATAGGATGGATTTCCAGGTGGAGCAGTCTCAGGATGGCCTTTCCTTCAGTCTCTGTTCCACTCTTTGTCCCTGTGTTTCCTTTAGACAGGGTCAATTCTGGGTTAAAAATTTGGAGATTAGTGGGTGGCCCCATCTCCCAGCTGGGGGCTTTGCCTAACTCTGGATGTGGTCTTTACAGGTTCTTCCTCCCCTTGTAGGGCATTTTAGCTAATTACATCCTGTTGGGTCCTAGGAGCCTCTTGCTTTCCTGGCATCTGGGACTTGCTTGTGGTTACTCCCAGTTCCGCATCCGCCATTGCTATACAACTCTGTTCAAATTCCTGACCACCTGTATATATTCTAGTCTCCTTGAGTACCTGATCCTACCCCCCTTTTCTCCCTCCCTCACCTCTCTTCCTCCCAAGGTCCTCCCACCCCTACCTCCCATGAGTATTTTGTTCCCCCTTCTAAGAAACACTAAAGCATTCACACTTTGGTGTTCCTTCTTCTTGAGATCCATTATATGATCTGTGAATTGAATTGTGTCTTGGGCATTCTGAGCATTTCTTGCCCTCGAATATGCCCATGCTGGTGTAAGCAGCAGAAGGACCAGAAGTACACTGACACACAAGTGGATCCTACTTTCCAAATGGCTAGTGCAGCATGCTTTATGCTTTGTATATAGTTCCTCACTAAAAATCTACAATACAAGTGCAAGCATGACACTGCTATTGCTTTTCAAAAGCATAGAAAACTGGACAGTTTCAGGAAAGAGTTCCATGTAGCTAAAACTAAACCAAATTTAACTCTGCTTGTATCTTCTCTGCGTCTTGTGGGCAATGCATGCCTTCTGACTACGTTCTGTTCTTCTTCTGTGGAAAAATGCCAATATGCTGTTCTTAGAATCCGGACTAGAAGTCAATCAGTCTCTTTCCAGCTGTTCAACTCATATATGGTAGTGTAAAAGCAGACACTAACAACAAGTACCTGAATCAAATTGTCCTTAAAAAACGTTATTTGTGTACATTGAAATTTAAATTTTATATCATCTTATAATACAAAATCTTTTGATTTTTTTCAAACCTGATAGATAAATAATAAATAAAATAAGAGGTAAAGAAAATATTTAAAGCTCATGGCCTTTAAAAAGTCAATCACAAAAATGTTATTTTGGTTATAGATGACAGCCAATTTGGCCCAGTCCAGTTTGTTTGCTGTCTACACTTGCTTCCACTTAAAGCTTCCTTGTGAGAGAATACATTGAATGTGAGTGACTTGAGTCGGGTCTAGGAACTTGAAGCATTGCACCACAGTGAGAACACCAAGCCAGGTCAAGAGTTGGGGCCACCCAGGTGGAGGGGTGACTGTCAGCTTTCAACTGATTGTGACTAGTCAACAATGACAGAGTTAGTGCCTTGCTGCCATTAGGCTGTCCTCTGTGCTCCCAGCTATATGATAGAAATGACAGTGCATGCCTAACTCACAGAATTGCTGTGGAGGCTAAACAAGTAACCAACTTAGCACAATGTCTCCTGGGCTTCTCTTGTTAATAGTGGTGGTATTGGTACGTGTGAAACATTAGACAAACCTACTCTTGCGCACAGGGCTCTCATAAAAATTAGATCAGTTGAGAAAGATAAGAATGATTTGGAAACTGATAGATTTTATAACATCTGTTGCCTCCCTGCTGTTATATGTCATTGGGTGCAGCATTTAACGTTCATACACAGAGGGAAAAAAAGCCACCACCAACAACAAAAACCCAAACAAAAGAGCAAAACAACTTGTATTCCTGTTGGCGATCAGTATTTGCCAAGCACAGAGGAAGCAGGTTCATTCAGATCATCAAAAAAGCAATTGTGATTTTTGACTTATCCTACAATCTGCTTCAGCTGGAGGCAGCCACCAGATCGAGAAAGGTCTTTGATAACTCTTCATTCTTATTGGAGTTGAAATTCTTGGAAAAAAGAAAAAGTAAACACTCACTCCAGCTCCAAATTTTAAATCTAGAAGATACTATGGATACAATTCTTTTCCTTAGCACAGTCTGTAATAGTTAAAGAGACTCCACTGATATCATTCTTGGTTTAGGGAAGGCTGAGCCCAGCTCCTGGCTGCCTGTATTGAACCCTCTCTTCCCTTATATGGGAATATATGATTGCAATCTCATTTGACTAGCATTTACTTCTAATTCATTCTTTCTAAATTTCTATTCTTTCTTGGCCTTAGATTCCTTGTATGGTTTCTTGGCTTAGCTGGTTCTCCACATCTCATAGCCCTAGGTTATTTTTCAGTTAGGGAGAAGTTTTCTGGCTTAGAGTTTGTTTAGCAGAACCTTACTCTGAGGTCTATTTCAGCGTTCTGTGCAAAGAGGGATTGCAATGTACATTCACCATGCTCACAAGTAGTATGATCTCCATGAAAAATAGTTCTTGGTGTTTCAAACATACTTTTGGAGTGCTCTTTTCCCTAGAAGCATGATTGGGGTGTTAAGATTCCAGAAACAGAGACTTTGGGAAAAGCTGGTCTATTCAAGCCCCACTGCCAGAAAGAATTCCTACTTATTGTCAACCATAAGCAGGAAACATGGTTCCTGAGACAGTCCTACTAAACAATACCTCTTGGATAGATTTTCATTGTATTGTGCCAACAAAGTGACAATTTAATGGTGTCTATTCTTATCACCAAGGAGCTTCTAACACAAGACTAGAAAAACAGGCTCGTACCATCATGTAAGTTTCCAAATTACAAACGATCTTCCTACTGCTCCTAGCAACATGCTCTTTCCATTGTGATGACTTTTGTCCTCTGACAGAAGGACTAACCCTCCAAGGTTTTTCTGTTTCTTCCCCTATCCCTTCCTCTTAAATTCCTCTTTTGTCTCCAAATCTGCCTGCTTATTGTCAGTCCATTTCCTATGTAAAAAGCCATTGTCACCATGTTATGACAATTCAATAGGTCAATAGCTTTCCTTGATGGCGTACATCTCCTCACCCTCTGGTGGATGAGCGAACTCACAGGCTGGAAGGTTTCTCTCAAACTGCATCTCTACCTCTCTGTCTTTATCTACACTCTTGCTTCTGTTGCCCTTAGGTTTTTCTTGGCCTCTTGCTGTGTACTCTAGTTAACATGATCACACTGGAAGTTTGTGTCTTTCACAACATCATCTGTGGTTACTCAGTCTTTATTTAGTGTTGCCTTCATC
Organism: Apodemus sylvaticus; assembly: GCF_947179515.1. NCBI lineage: Eukaryota > Metazoa > Chordata > Mammalia > Rodentia > Muridae > Apodemus > Apodemus sylvaticus. The sequence continues at coordinate 137,313,231 of NC_067477.1, read as the reverse complement.
TGAACCAAGATGTGGCTCATTTCACACTTAATCTTGCTTTGGGTTTAATTTTTCATATGTGTCTTATTTCTCCAACTGCAGTGAAAATTTCCCCTGTGCTACTGATTGCATCTGGTTCAATGCAATGTACATTCTGGGTCTTCAATTATGTGTTGAACAAATGATTTCATAAATCAGGCAGGATTACATCTGTTTATTTGTTCTGCTACTCAGTATTGAAGAAAAGATTTTTATAAAAGATGATTATTATTCTCTCTTGCAGTGTACCTCATCAGTGTTTGGTAGTGTTCTTGTTTTCCTTGCTTTTCTATGTGTTTATTTTAAAGAAAATGCCTATATATCACTCTGGAATCTGTTAATTTATTCAGAAAGAGCAAAACAAGTCATCTAAGTTAAAAGTTGATATTCTGTACACTAGATATATCATTAAATTCTTTTGACTTGAGTTAACTGTGTCTACCTCTCTATACTTATAAATATTAAAAAGATGGATGAAATTGCCTAAATAAAATCATTTTAAACCTGACAGAAATGTTCAAAGAGAAATATATTTTGCCAAATAGGACCAGATCTGAAACCTGGAATCTTATCCCTTAGATGTTCTTTAATTGTAGCTCTGTCTGATTACCAAAAAGTGGAGTACTCTCTGTGCACATTGTACGGTGCACAGTGCAGACTTGCCAACTGCCTTGCCTTGTTAAGATGTTCCTTTGAAAGAAACAAGCAGTTCTGTGTTAATGTTATGCATACAACATAATCCTTCCTCCTAAAAAATAACCCCTGCACCTAGTTTTTTGAAAATTGTCTATGGTCAATATTTGGAATTTAATTGGGCTGCTAGAAACATTTGTATTCCCTACAGAAGAAATACAGTACCTTGAACAAGTAGAAATTACATTTTAAGGGAAAAAAATCTTTAAAAGCAGAAGATGAACTCTACCCTGAGAATTGTCTAAGAGCTATAATTTACAGAGGCGTTATCAGCAATTGAAGGATAGAGGCTTGATGGTACAGAACTTCACTTGCTACATGATGATAAAATACCACTACTGTTCCTAGGGGTCCCTGCTACCCTTCCTCACTGAAGAAACCTGCATTTTAGAAAAGGGGCGTTTCATGCCAGAAGATGAGAAATTCATTTGGCTTTTGATTATCCTTCTCCAAACTAATTAATTGGATTATCCAATCACTATAGTTGATTGGATTATATTTTTTCTTTTAGCTGTTAAATTTTGACTCTCTAATTTAGTTTTATTTAGACTAGATTCTAGCTTATATATGTCCACAAGGTCAACCATGAAAGAGAGTAATTATTTTTAATTGCCTAGGATCTGATTATAATGAGATTTGGATGTTTGTTTCTGTTCTGACCTCTCCCTGAAATATCTGAAAGCATGCTTTCTGTCTCTGACCTGGACATGCCATCACCTTGTTCTTTTATATGGAATATGCCACTGATCTGAAGTTCTTCAAATATATATATATGGAAATCAAGCCATGGACTTGAACTCAATTAATTTTTTAGCCTTAGGTGTAGTGTGAGTTCATTTTCCCTCTCAAATCTTTCTCATCAAACAGTAACATAAAGCCTTTACACCAAGTCCTGTTTCAACAATTGCAGTAAATGTACACCTCTATAATGCCCCACTTGATGAAAACCTACCTCTACAAAATAGAGGACCCCCCATAAGCTCAATTAAGCCTCAATGAAATAGAAAAATCAACTGACTGAGGATACCAGGGAGAAAATTCTTATGTAGGTTGCTGGAAGATGAAACTAGAAGGATTCTGGTTCTTTTCATTCTGAAGTGCTTTCATTTTATGAATACCATCCAGGTAAACTTGAAAAAACCAATGGGATTTTCTTAGGCCTCAAATTCCAACAGTTGAATAATAATTCTAGTTGCTGTATTCAATATGTGAGGATTCCCTTGGGCTTAATGTAGTTTTGTTGTGTGAAAAGCAGTATGGAGAATCTATAGGTCTACAGACACCTAGAGTGTTGTTATAAGTTGATAAAGATTTTGAACAAGAATTTGCTAAGATTCTCAGCTCTAACTGTGACATTGTGCCTAAATAAACAAAGTCGAGAGGTTGCTGAGTGTGCTGCCCCTTTGAAACCCACTTAGACGACGACAGCAGTAGGAAAGAGAGGCTCCTGCTACCGGAGGGTCACATTCTGGAGTTCCAAATGGTCAGGAGTAACATTCCACTCTATGAAAATATATGAGATTGGTCTCAGAAAGACAGGATCCTACCCCTAGAAGAAGGTGTGGCCTATACTCATGCTTCCTCTTCTCTCATCCTCAGTCTGTCAGTTATCCTCTGAGCATTCTGCCCCCCACCACCACCCTGGATCCCTGGGCTGAGCTTTTGTCCCAACTTATTACCCTCTGTGATACAAGTCTCAGATTCAGGACAAAAAGCCAGATGTATTCTGGCATCAAGTCAACATCCCTGCAGCCTCTCTCGTCCTTTCTGACCTCAACTCTGTTGGGTACACACTATTTTCTCATCCCTACCTCCCAAATATATCTTCTATTTCCCTACCTAAACATGAATATTTTTTCTCATCTAAATATATTATTCTTCTCCAATATATTCCATTTTGAGACCACAGGGAAGTGACTCATTTTTTCAAAACATGTTCTTTGAACTACAAGAATTTATTGATTATATATGTCCAAGATACTTGCCAAGGACCGGCAATGTCCCTTCTCCTATGAAGTTGCAAAATAAGCATCAAGTAACAACAACTTCAGTTTTCCTTATTCCTACCCACAACAACCCACTCCCTAAAGAACAATCCTTGTGAAGACCACCAACTTGATGGTTTATTGCATGTTGTTTATGTAGTATAAAGAACAGATGATGAAAACTAGAAGAAAAGGATACCAGTAGAACTGAATGAGAACAGGGATATTGCCTAGCACTGAAATAAAGCTAAGGAAGACAAACCAGCCTTTCTACATTTTTCTTGCTGATCACCCTATGGTGGATTTCAGGAGCTGTCTAGGGCCACTTCTCAAATGCCTGTGGCTTAAAAGGCTGGAAACTATTTACTATATTTTATAAGAACAACATAGGCAAGAAATAAAAGATAATAACTAACACCAGCAAATTAATGGTAGGGCTTAATGGAACATGTTCATATAATCACATTTCACTTTAAGTTTTCAAATTATGAAAATGACAGGGTTGGATCTTCTGAGCTTAGATGTGAAAGACTGACAAACAACTTGGAAGGAGCAGCAAGTAAGAAAGACTGGGATATTGTATTTCTTTCGCCAAATTTTTATTGTATTTACTTTTCACCAAAGCTACTGTGTTCCGAAATGTTGTCATGCATTTGTTGCAAAAAATTTTGCCCATCAGTGGGCTACGTTTGCCAAATCCACCCAACCATCACCAGCAGCAGGACGGTAGTAGCACCACTAGAAGGACTGCTAACACCACCACCACCACCACCACCACCACCACCAGCAATACTATCACCATTACCATCACCATCACCATCACCACCACCACCACCAGCAGCACTAGCACCACCACCCGCAGTAGCAGCACCAGCACCAGCAGCACCATCACCAGCATCAGCACCACCACCAGCAGTAGCAGCAGCACCACCACCAGCAGCAGCAGCAGCACCAGTAGCAGCAGCAGCACCACCAGCAGCAGCACCACCACCACCAGCAGCACCACCACCACCAGCAGCACCGGCACCACCAGCACCAGGAGCAGCAGCAGCAGGAGCTAACACATTATCTTCATAGTTGGAAATAACAGTGACTTGCCTCACAACGTTCATGGGCCTCCAAAAGCAATACACCTTCAAATATAAAGGGACACAAGCAGAGGGTCCCAAAGCCCTGAACTCCTAAGGAATTTCTCTTTCTTCCTAAGGAAAACTCTTTTGTGTGGCTATGTTAGCCTTAAACTAGAAGAAGAAATCAAATACAAAACAAGACAATCACTTTTCATTTTCAGCCCACTGCATGAACCATCCGCAGCCAGCTCTGGGCATTGCCACTTCCATATACCTGCCTACACTGGGTTCAGACTAGAGAAGGAAGATACTTTGTGGGTAAGCAGTGTGACATTTGTCTTCATGTATACTGGAAAAGGGGAAAATCATGCAGTAAGAAATGCTGGCTTAGGTTATAAAACTGAGACAGTAACAAAAAATATGAGTATGTGACAAACAGCTGAGAGGTCATCTGGAATCCTGCCTATAGTAGCCACACTGCTTATCACGCCCCTGAGCATGAGAAATGCCCAAATTCCTTCGAGAGGAACACACAATCTTAGAAAGGCATGTCATTCCCCCAAACAAACACTCAAGACAAGTGGAAGAAGAACAAACAGTTCTGATAGTAAGATAGAAAGCCATAGAGCAACTCTTGGGAGCAGCTCTCTTGTGGAAGATTCCTAAGAGAAAATAACAACAGTGGCGGACACTGTAATAATCTCAGCAGAAGACCCAGCTGGGTCATTAAGTCGAGGGAACATCAAATCTTGGATCTGGACTCAGGCAGGTCATGCTCCCTGGAGAAAATCTTTCAGACTCCTGCAGGAGGATAAAGCTTTTGTTGTCAGCATCCGGGCACACTGATGGATGAGTAAGGGCTCTGGGAGAAATAACTTAGCATCTGCATTCATAACTGGTACCTAGTACCTATAAATCCACAAACTCTGTTTATGATCTGTGAAGAATGCATCTTCAGCACCTGCGCTGCTGGCCTAAGTTCAGCTACTTGGGAGGCTGAGGCAGGATTGCCAGCCTGGGTAACTTAGAGATTCAGTATCACTTTTTTCCTAATCTGAAGAATTTCATTATACAACTCAATGGCAGAGTACTTGCTTAATATTTGGGAGAGCCTGGTTCAGTCCTCAGTACTACACACGCACACACACACACACAAAGATGATACATGAATTAATGCATCTGTGATGTTTTGTGGGGTAAGGGCTCTTGCCTAACAACTCTCAATGTGTCTAGCTGCCTATTTATTTATTTATTTATTCATTCATTTATTTATTTATTTATTTATTTTTGATGAGAAGGGATTTGAGACATGATCTCCCTATGTAGCACAGGCTGGCCTAGAACTCTCTATGTAGAACATGTAAACCTCAACCTCAGTGTCCTCCTGCCTCTGCAATCTGAAAGCTGCGATTAAAGAAGTGTACCACCATCCTCGGCATCTTAAACAAACTCTGCCAACCTTTATCCAGCTCTCTTTGTTCTAACCTCTCCCCAGAGCCACCATACTCCAAAGGATGGGAACTGGGCACCACCAACCACATTGCTGAAGGAGATCACTGACTCTGAGATGTCAGAATGGCTCTGCATCAAAACAAATATCATGTGAGGGTTTCTGCTCCGACTGTGCAACCTTGGGGTGAGCTGAGGTTCTACAAATTAGCCAGCCCAACGAGAACACTACCACAGTGTTGGTCATTGGTCGTTGCATCTTGTTCACAGCTTTACAGTCTAAATATTTGGTTGCTCTTCTTCCTACAACCTTGTAGCTTCACACTTTAAAAAATATCCCCTTATGATTTCCTCGGTGAGGTTTTATGCGGAGGGGGGGGAGGGGAGGAATTGTTTGTTTAACATTTCCTCCCCACACAGGAATCCTGATTCATTATTCAGTTGGCTCAATCTGGCTCTGTTTTCATGTTTGCATTGAAAATCCTTCTTGTCACAAGGCTGGTAAATTACTCTTTATTCTTAGTACTATTGATACAGTGATTTTCAAATAGAAACAAAAAGTCCAGTATCAGAGATTTGCCTTCAAACTCAAATGGCAAACTCAAAAACACCTTGAAAGACTCCACAGAGCTGGCCAACACCTGCCCACTACTGCTTTCTTCTGACTCCATGCTAGAGCTTCTCTGACATCTCAGGCCAAACTTTAATCTTCTCTTCCAAGTTCTGCACTGCTTCCCAACCTCAGATACTAGGACACACATTCTTTAGTCTGCTGTGATCTGCATTCTCTATAGTCAGAGATTCAGTCATTCATCCAGTCTGTAGGGTTACATAATACATACTTTGTGCCATCCTCAGCTGCTTCACAGAGCCCCAGTCATGGAATGCCCAATGAAAGCCTGGATATCTTTACCTGGATCCCTCCTTGGAGTCACGAAATGAACAAGTACAAAAAAGTACGATTAACCTCCTTCACGCAAGGTGCCCACCTCTCCCTGTGTCACTGAGTCCAAGCCCCCAAATCATCCCATCACCTGGTACTAGAGATTTAGACTCTGAAGTGTGTCTCTGAGGTCTCCACGGCTCCATATCCACACCACCACCATAGCTCCAGCTGTTATCTCTTTCATCAGTGCTACAGGAAAAACCCCCACAAGTCTCCATTTTCTGGTTCCAGTGAATCCATCCCTAGCATGACAGTAAGAAAAGCTCTAGAGTCTCCCTCAGAGTGAGATTTATTCAGCCCACATTTCATGACATCTGACTATGACTGATATGATTGTACCTGTTGGGGCACCAACAGGAGGAAGAACACAAAATTCTTTCTCTTGTAGAGATCATATGCTTTTCCCTGAGTACAAAGTAACCCCTGGCCTGATTCTGTCTTCAGTAATACAATACCCATCATGCACTACTTTCCCATCACCACCAAATTCCAGTCAGCCTAGACATACACTGGGTGCAAATGTTTCCACTTCAGCTCGTTCCCTTCTCTTTCTCTCTGTCTAGAATGCTTTTGCTGATCTTCTTGACAATTTCTCATCTTCCAGATGTACCCATATGCCACCCCTAAGGCAGTGGTTCTCAACTTTTTTAATGCTGTGACCCTTTAATACAGCTCCTCATACAGTGGTGACACAAACCATAAAATTACTTCAGTGCTACTCCATAACTAGACTTTTCCTACTGCTATGAATTATGGTGTAACTATCTGATATGTGGCCCTCACAAAAAGGTCCTTCTATCTCCCAAAGGGTTCTGACCCATAGGTTTAGAACCACTGCCCCAAAGTGTCTTTCTTGATCCTCCACCACAGTTGCATCTCACGCTAGTCTAGCCTGTGATTTTCATATTTTTCCATAAACTCACTGTAATTTAAGTGTTTCATGTTCCTCTTGTCTCCCACTAACCCTGCCTCTAGAAACTATAACTGAAGTTACGTGACGGCAATAATTTCTTCATGCTTGATAGTCCCTGTCATAGAACAGAAGCATGATATGTTCATAAATTGAATGAATGAGTCAAAAGCTCCTGCAAGAAAAGAACCAAACAAGATCCAAATCCCACCAGTATGTGCTCAAGCTAATTGGACAGCTAAGCTGTTCGCATCTAACACTGTCTTTCCAAACAGTATCTTGCACCATGTTGTCACTTTCCCTGGTTTGGAAGGGAACGGAATGATATCAAACAAATAGCCCAAAGATGTCACACTTGTTAGTATCACAAACAAAACTGACATCCTGAATACAGCAGATTTCAAAATATCAAAGAACTATAAATGGCCTCCCTCTTTCCTGAACCCAAAAAGGAAGTGTCTGAATTCTTTATTTGAGGACTTATATATGTTCAAGACTGGAGTTACTTATATTCAAAGTATGCATTTTGTCCTGATCCCAGAATTCAGTAATCTCTCTGAATGTTGGCACTGCACCTCTTTATTGAGTCCCACTATACCCAGCCCTGTTGGATACTCAGTAATAACCCAGTAAAAAGAGGAAGAGTTCAATGAAAAATTATTCTATCATGAATGCGTAGAATAAGGAGTGAAGGGTAAATGCCATAGACATTTCCAGCAATAAACTGCAAAAAAAAAAATGACTAGTAGCTGTTTAATATTAATGAGCTGTTTGGGCAGTATATCTAACTGTGGAGGGTGCAACTGGCAAGTTCCTCCTGCCTTTACACCTTTCCTTTGAGTTCAGATCACAGATGAATAAGCCCTAGGTAGGTAGATCTTCTGAAGGAATAGAGATTTCTGCTGCAAATGAACATAGGGTGAAGGAAAAGCATTAGAGGAGACTCATGGTCAGTGGAGCTGCTCTCTAAATGGTCAGAACACAAATAAATGTAATACAACACTGCAGCTTTTAGGGGAAATTTACATTGATCTGACATGACCTCACAACCTCCTTTCTAAGACTTACTTCTAGATTTGGAGATTGCACCTCTGTTTTCTCATTGGACTGATGTAAAGCTATAGCTTTATGATAAGCTCATAGACATGTGGAATCACAATTTTAGAGGCATCAAGTTCAGTCGCACCCAAATATCATCTCTATGATTTGTCATAATAGCATCATTAATGAATCCTTGAACCTTAAAGATTTCCAAAATTTCCAAGATTCTGTGATTAAATATGAAAGTATAAAGCCATCTTGAATGTGTGTACACATACAGGCACACATGTATGGATGTGTCCACGGGAAGGGAGACCAGAGATCATCCCGGGGTGCCATTCTTTGGATTCTGTGCAACTTATTTGTTTAGACAGAGTTGCATTGTTTTGCAGCCAGTTGATTTGTCTAGGATAAAAGGCCATTAATTCCCAAAGACCCATCCACGTCTGCCTTCACTGTCCTCAGATTCTAAACCCAGGCCATGTATGCGTTCTAGGGACAGGACTCAGAGCATCATGCCTATGCAGCAGACATTTGACCAGTTAAGCTTTCTCCCCACGCTAAAAACACAAAACATATAAGACTCAACACGCAAACTTTTTATCTGTTTTAAGACAGTCTTGCTATGTCCAAACTGGCTGACCTGTTATTTTCCACATAACCTATGCTGGTCTCCAATATATAGCAATCCATCTGTCTCAACCTTCCAAGTGTTGAGATTATAGTCATGTATGATTATAACCTATGAAAATTCAACTATTCATGATTTTTCAAATGGTGTACTCCTCAAAGCCCTAGTTTCCAGAGACACTACATAGAAAATAAATTCATTGAAGTTTCTCTAAAATCAGGTTGGTGAGAATGCTGCATGCTATGCCTCCATTTCTAAGTGTTCACATGCATATAATAAACTAGGAACTCTCAAAGAAAGTCTAACTCAGATAACCAATAAGAAGCTGTGATAGTGATATAGTTAACCAAGAATATGATTGGCCAAATGAGCTTCCATATGTCCTCTGAGAAATTAGGGTATGAGAAAGATAGTACATAGGTGGCAATGTAAATTGATAGCAGCCACTTTGGAAATCAGTATGGAGTTTTTTCCAATTACTAAGCGGAGAAGACCACCTCTCCCATCTGGGAATATACCAAAGAGCTCAGATTCCTCCTGAAAAGATCCTTTTACAAAGATTTGAGTTATTGCATTACTCTTCACAATAGTCAAGAGGGGGCATCTGACCAGATGTTTATTCACGTACAAATGGCTAAAAGAAACATTGGTACATCTACACAGTGGGATTTTATTCATTCACAAAGAAAAACATTATCATGTGTTGAGAAATGCATAGAATTGGAAATCATACTGCTAAGCAAACTAAGAGTCAGAAAGTATTTTAATCTTATGTGCATACCCTAGACTTCAATTTATGCATATACATTTATGTACATGTATATGCACGTAGATAGATAGATAGATAAATAGATAGATAGATAGATAGATAGATAGATAGATAGATAGATAGATGATAGGCAGACAGATAGATATGATATAGATCATAACACTAGAAAGGCAATCATGACAGAAGAAAAAAGATCTTAAGGAGGAAGGTAGAGCAAGAATGGATAATGGACTATATGTTACATAGGAGCATTACTGGAGAGCTGGAAGCAGACCATGCCGAGGAGCTCATAAAACAGAACAGGGGAGAAGGAACAGAGACTGATAAGAGCAACCTATGTCCGTAAGTGCCATAATGGAACCCATTGCTTTGCTTTCTTATATACTAGGTTAAACATCAACTTCAAAGAGAGATGGAAAGGATGTGAGACAATCATGCCACATAAAGGAAGTTGGATTTTATCAATGAACACCACACACCTGTGTGTAAATATCACAACAAATTTTGTTAATATGTACAATTAGTCACAAAACATTTGAAAAAATATGTGTGCACATACACACATGTGAGTGTGTTTGTGTGGATGCACCTGCACATGGGTGTTTAGGGCCTAAAATTAGAAGGTAAACTGTAAGATCAAAGGAAAAGATTATAAGGAGGAAGAATGATATGAAAAGTGATGCACACTATACGAAGCAAGTACTGGAACCTATTTCCTCACCTTTTTTTTTTAAAGGGGAGGGGTGCTTCAAATTGTCTCACTTCTTTCTTAAGACAAAGAAAAGACATTATCTATCTCTTTGCCCTATACTTGCTTAGGACTCTCAATATAGAACAGGCTGGACTCAAACCTGCCACAATCCTGAATACCAGGATGATAGGATTTGCTACACCCAACATCCAAAATCCCTTTTAAATTCTATATGGGGACAAGTCTTTTCTTTTGAAAATGCACTTTCTTTCACAAATTAGAGAGTTTTCCACTAGATGAACATGATACTGCATGGGAACTTCCCTCTCTTTGTTTGAAGAGTAAAAAATAAAGCCCCATGCCATGAGATGACTTATCTGAGGTCAGGCAAGTCACTACAGGCATCCTGTACGTGAATCCTCTATTCCCAAAACCAAAACCTCTATGTTTGCTATACCCAAACTTCTGTGTAAAACTTAGTGAGGACAAAACATACCTGTCTTTCCACCCTAAAGTCTCCTTCTACAACCTGTAGCCCTTTCATCCTCAAATCAAGAAATACCTTACAGATATTGTGGACAATTAGCATTCCATTGTCATTTTGTGTCTCCATTATATAAGTTTTTGAAAGAAAGTTCTCAGATGAAATTAACACAGAATAACATTTAACTCAATCCCAGTACTACCAGCATCCCAGGCAAGTATTACCAGTGACATACTTCTCTACACACTAAATCATACTTATCAACCAACACTTCTCTACATTCAGCATATACTAGCCTGGCTTATCTGTCTATAGGTTTCTCTATTCTGACCTTGCATGTAGGTAGAATCACATGAACTCAATTCAAAGGTTCATTTAAGCTGATAAACTTCACTAATTGTAGACAGACTGAATATTTCCAACAATTCTCTGGGGAATGAGTTTCTCTACAAACAAATTCTTTCAAGTTAGATTCCTTCTAAGAAGTCACTTCAGAGGGCAGAAAGAGTTGTTTGCTTAGAACCTAGATTGGCCCCTTCCAACTGTCTTACTTGCATAGGATAGCCTACAAAATCTTTCACCCCACATTACAATTTCAAAAGAATGCATGGATATAAATGAAATTTTGTCTGATTCTACCATTCTGGCACTTGAGTGGTCTACAGTGTAAGGAAGATACTGGCTTGAGATTTAATTTCTTTTACTTTTCCACCATGGAATACTACCCCATGGACTAGGACAAAACTTAAGGCCCACTAGTCTTGGGCAATGCCCAAGTTATAATTGAGTAAAAGTTGCCCCCAATACTATCAGTAACAGGAGATTGGCAGCATTGTGAGAAGTGCTAATATTCGACAACTTCAGCTTGGTGTTAGACAGAGGGAAGCGATCTAGACTGGCTCCCTGTATTTCTAAGGTAGGAAGTGGATGGGAGCAGTGTTCTTCATTCAAATACTGTGTGTGCATCTGCATATGCATGTGTGTATGTCTATGTATGTTTTGCTGAATTACCATACATTTTGAAGATATATTTCTCACTTAACTTTTTGCCATTAGAGCCTTTGTTGTTATTTTAATAGCTTTCTTAAAGTTCACCGTGGAGTAGACCTAAGGTCAATCCTACTACTATGTTGCTAACCCAAAAAAGGGTGTGTGTGTGGGGGGGGGGGTTACAGAAAGCCAAACAGTAAGGAACCAAGATCTGTGACATTCCTGGTATGCCTCTGAACAAAAGAGCAGTTGGGCAAGCCAGAAGAAATAAAACATTATCATAACCAAATTATTAACCCAATGTTTGATTTCAATGTTTCTATGTGCCTTAGTAGTTTTAAATAATTCAGCACATATATGCTCTTTTTTTCCTATTCGCTCTTAACTTTTTAATTCTACCAGTATAGAAAAGCATTTATATTCAATTATATATGCATGCATGCATATATATAGATACATGTATAAGTAAAAAGAACACATAATATGATAACACATAGCACACATAAAGATATACAAATATTGATAGTAATTATGATTATTAAGCAAATATGCACAAAGATATTAAAAGAATAGTTATAATAGATATTTTCATGTACTTATAAATGCATACATATATAAAATACTGGTTATTCATGAATATGAAAGCATTTTAATGGATGCTTTTCTTTAGATATTCTGCTTTCAAATGTCATATTTAAAAATTTTAATGGAAGCACCACTTCAATTTTAATTAGTACCTTGTGGTGGAGAGAATTCTTTCTTTTTTTAAAAATAAAAATCACATAATATATCCTGATTATAGTTTCTCTTCCCTCTACTACTCCCAGTTGCTCCCTACCTCCTATCCAATCTAGATCATCTCCCTTCTGTCTCTCATTAGAAAAGGACAGGCTTCTAATAAATAACAAAAAAATACAGTACAATATGAAACAATAACTTTCATATGAAAGTTGAACAATGAAATCCAACAGGAGAAAAAAATGCCCCAAAAGCAGAAATCTCTTTTGCATAGTCCTGGAGCAGAAATGGGAAAACCATAATTTTATCATAAAGTGTTTCTACTTCCCTTTACTTCCCTTTTCAATAAATAAAAAATAAATAAATAAAAATTAAAAAAATAAATGGGAAAACCTGAAGTATTTCTACTCCATATCTTTTTCTGATTGTCCATCAGAAAAAAAAAATGTGGTTTTCTTTTTTTTCCAAAGGGATTGAATTGTTTTAATTTTTATTCAATATATTCTTTATTTACATTTCAAATGATTTCCCCTTTCCCGGATACCCCCTCCCCGAAAGTCCCATAAGCCCTCTTCCCTCCCCCTGTTCCCCATCCACCTCTTCCCACTTCCCTGTTCTGGTATTTCCCTACACTGCTGCACTGAGCCTTTCCAGAACCAGGGGACACTCCTTCCTTCTTCTTGGACATCATTTTATATGTGAATTCTTTCTTGGGTATTCCATGCTTCTAGGCTAATATCTGCTTATCAGCGAGTGCATGCCATGAGTGTTCTTTTGAGACTGGGCTACCTCACTTAGGATGATGATCTCCAGATCTATCCATTTGTCTAAACATTTCATGAATTCATTGTTTCTAATGGCTAAATAGTACTCCATTGTGTATATATACCACATTTTTTGTATCCATTCCTCTGTTGAGGGACATCTGGGTTCTTTCCAGATTCTGGCCATTATAAATAGGGCTGCTATGAACATAGTGGAGCATGTGTCCTTATTACAGGCTGGAGAATCTTCTGGATATACACCCAGGAGTGGTATAAGAGGGTCCTCCAGAAGTGTCATGCCCAGTTTTCTGAGGAACTGCCAGAATGATTTCCAAAGTGGTTGTACCTGCTTGCAATCCCACTATAAGTGAAGGAGTGTTCCTCTTTCTCCACATCCTCACCAATATCTGCTCTCTCCTGAGTTTTTAATCTTAGCCATTCTGACTGGTGTGAGGTGAAATTTCAGAGTTGTTTTGATTTGCATTTCCCTAATGATTAATGATGTTGAATATTTCTTAAGGTGCTTCTCAGCCATCTGAAGTTCTTCAGGTGAAAATTCTTTGTTTAGCTCTGTGCCCCATTTTTAATAGGGTTGTTTGGTTTCCTGGGGCCTAACTTCTTGAGTTCTTTGTATATATTGGATATTAGTCCTCTGTCGGATGTAGGGTTGGTTGGTGAAGATATTTTCCCAATTTGTTGGTTGCCATTTTGTCCTTTGGACGGTGTCCTTTGCCTTACAGAAACTTGAAATTTTATGAGGTCCCATTTGTCAATTCTTGATCTTAGAGCATAATCTATTGGTGTTCTATTCAGGAACTTTTCCCTATGCCCATGTCCTCAAGGATCTTCCCCAGTTTCTTTTCTATTAGTTTCAGTGTGTCTTGTTTTATGTGGAGGTCCTTGATCCACTTGGAGTTGAGCTTAGTACAAGGAGATAAGAATGGATTAATTCCCATTCTTCTGCATGCTGAGCTCCAATTTGTTGAAAAGGCTATCTTTTTTCTACTGGATCGTTTCAGCTCCTTTGATGAAGATCAAGTGACCATAAGTGTGTGCGTTCATTTCTGGGTCTTCAATCCTATTCCATTGATCTACCTGCCTGTCACTGTACCAATACCATGCAGGTTTTAGCACTATTGGTCTGTAGTATGGCTTGAGGTCTGGGATACTGATTCCCCCAGAAGTTCTTTTACTGTTGAGAATAGTTTTAACTATCATGACGTTTTTGTTATTCCAGATGAATTTGAGAATTGCTCTTTCTACCTCTATGAAAAGCTGAGTTGGGATTTTGATGGGTATTGCATTAAATCTGTATATTGCTTTTGGCAAGGTGGCCATTTTAACTATATTAATCCTGCCAATCCACGAGCATGGAAGATTTTTTCCATTTTCTGAGGTCTTCTTCAATTTCCTTCTTCGGAGACCTGAAGTTCTTGTCATATAGATCTTTCACTTGTTTGGTTAGAGTCAAACCAAGATACTTTATATTGTTTGTGGCTATTGTGAAGGGTGTGGTTTTCTTTTAACAGTCTTCAGTGATGTGGGTAGAAATAATGAAGGTAAGATTCAAAGAAATGTAATAGTGTAATAAATTCATTTATTTTAAGCCACTTAAGTTATAATGAGTTAGGCCCTGCCTAAGTTTGCACCTGAGAAGTACCCATGACTTGAGTCACCACATATCATTCAATATAGAATTAATTTTACATTCATCTGTTTCAACTGCCTATAGGAACTGGCTGATATTTTATTATACCTAGAAAGTCTTCAAATATAAAGCCACAAGTTCCTGAACTAAAGATTACTTTTGGATAAACTTTTGAGTTTTAAAAGTTGAGATAATCAGCCTTTTACACTTGAGAGTAAATTATTTTCAACTAAATAGAAAATGTCCCCCAAATTAACTTGAGTTTACTATTTTAATTGTCCACCCTCAGCTCCTCTTCTCTTTGCTTAAATAAAAAAGAAATTAATAAATTGAACACTTAGTATGAAAATTGAATACCAAGGACTAGAGAGCTTGTTCAGCAGGAAAGAATTCATATTATTTTTGCAGAAGATCAGAGTTCAGTTTCCAGGACACATATTGTAAGCATATAATTGTCCATAACTTCACTTTCAGGGAAACCAATGTCGCTAGCCTCTAGAAGCACCTATGTTCGTG
Source organism: Apodemus sylvaticus (assembly GCF_947179515.1). Classification (NCBI taxonomy): domain Eukaryota; kingdom Metazoa; phylum Chordata; class Mammalia; order Rodentia; family Muridae; genus Apodemus; species Apodemus sylvaticus. The sequence continues at coordinate 137,297,888 of NC_067477.1, read as the reverse complement.
TGTATACACAAACACACATATAAGTCATAGTTAAATGTAGGTGGTTAGGGGCTGGAGAGATAGCTCTGCAGTTGTGAATACTGGCTGCTTTTCCAGACACCTTGAGTTCAATGCCCAGGAACTACATGGTGGCCCACAAGCATCTGTAATAGTTCTCACTGCAAACCTCTGGCTTGCATTAAGACAGGGCACTCATATACATAAGATAAATAAAACTTTTTTAAAAGTAGTTTTTAAAATTATTTTAAAAATTCAAAAATAATATACTGATATAAAAATAATAAATATCAAGAAAATGGTGTAAATATCCTGCCTTGATATTTCTCGTATTTCTCCAGCTCTGTCTTCAGGGCAGGCCATCAAGATCAGCCAAGATCTGTAGTCCATCTCGTTTTATGTTTCCTTAACTCAGTTGTCTCCCTTCCAATAATGATTATGGTATAAGTGACACTCCAGGGGAAATCAATTACTTTTGACTAAATAGAAAAGACTGTCTACCTCCCTGGAATCATAATTGGTGTTTTGTTTACGTCATGGTTGTTCAAACCTTGTAAGATCCACAGTCTTGTTTTCATCAAAGTTCAGCAGCTTATCTGCTGTGAGCTCTAGGGAAGACTTGGCAGCACCCGGAAACACCCGCCTCAAGGACAGAATAATTAGAACCACTTAGTTATTACAAGTGAATTTTCCAGCAACTAGCTAAACATTGTTTTCTTCATGATTTAAAGAGAAAGACCTGTATGTCCTTAAGGGAGTAGAGGCTTTTTCCATCCACTAGAAAATATGTATAATGACAGCGTGTGCTCAGATTTGGATGAATTTCAGAGAGGAAGATCCCTCACCAGTGGCCTTTCTATTTGACTTAGAAATGCCAAGTACTGTAAGTCTGAAATCACAGGAGATTATTCTGAATGAGTGCAATTAACACCTAACTGTGAACTGATGAGTTATATTGAATTGGATGGTACTGAAGTGAATTTTAAGTGTGTGTTTATGAACTGACAGGTGTCCCCCATGAGCATAGAAGAAACAGTATAGTGCTCTGAATGAGTAGCACTCCCCATAAACTCAGCTATTTGAACACTTGGTCCCCAGTTGGTGGCACTGTTTGAGGGGTTTATGGAAGAGCCATATTGGAGGAAGGAAGTCTCTGGGTTGTGGGGTGGGTTTGGGGGATCAATAGCCTTGCAGCACTTCCAGACTGCTTCAGCCACATCCTGTGAAAAGAGATGGCAGTTACCTCCTGTCTCCTGCTATGCCTCCGCGCACGACTGACTCTTCCTCTGGAACCCTAAGTCAAAACAAATGCTTCTTTCTGTACTGCTTTTAGTCGTGGTGTTTTATCACAGCACTGAAAATGTAACCAGGACAGAAGGCCAGAGTGTTGTCTACGCACTGTATGATCAAGGCCAGAAGTTAGGATGTCCAGGCTATCACTTTGAGGAAACTGATTTTAAGTGACTTGGTCAAGGACAGACAGGAAAACAGGAGCTATCTGACACTATGGGCCTGGTAATACAAACAACACATTGTCCTCAGTAATACTGAGGATAGGCTGTGTGTCAGCCTCAGTTCCAAGTATTCACCCTGTCATCCTGAGCCTTCCTAGGTGACCCAGAGAATAGGACTCTCTACTGTTCTGTTTTCAGCTGCAGAAACTGAAGCATGAAACATTTGAATAACTCAGCCATCCAAGGACAGCATCTAGGATGGGAGCAAGGCTATCAACACACTTCCCTTAAGCCTTTAAGGACATCATGGTCACCAGAATGGAAAATTAAGAATTTATAATTTCTTACAAAAGAAAAAGCAAGATTTGAAGGAAATGGAGAAATAGAATTTTTTTTTTACTTGAGAACTTGAAATTATAAACTTTTCCAGTCACCTAAACTTAACATTGTAAAATATTCAGATCTCGCATGTCTCAGTATCCTAGAGTTTTGCCTGATTGGAGTCTGCAAGCTCGTTGCTGTGCAGAGTCCTAGAGCTTGTGCTGGCTTTTCATTTCTGAGGAGATCATGAAGTAAAAGCTTCTGGGAATAACATATTCTCATTTATGTATTTATCCATTAATTTTAGAACAACTCTATAATGATCAAATGCTTAATTGTTGTCACTGGTTCAGAGACCTTATCAGTGTTGGGCACTATAGTATATTTTATTACTATAATATCAATATATTATATTGTATAATATGCATAACAGTATATAAAATATTATATAATATAATTGATATTTATATTATAGTATACAACATTGATAAGGATATATATATCAAATTGATAGATAGATAGATAGATAGATAGATAGATAGATAGATAGATAGATAGATAGATAGATATCACCCCCAACATATCCAGGAATGCTATGGACTAGACCTGTCTTGTACACCAAAAGGCCTACCCACCAGTGAGAACTGACTGAATGTTTCCACTAAGCCTGCCACACACAAGGTCCTCATCAACCTACCAACATCAGAATTATCCAATATTTTTAGACTGAAGACCCAAACTCCTTAGGGTTTTGAAGACATTGAAGTTTTTCCTTGATGAGTTGCTTGGCATCCTTTACTAAGGAGTAGGTTTCTGGCATGGTGGTGGTAGTAGGGAGGTAAGAGATAGCTTAGAATCCTTGAAGTTTTAGTAATGTGATGTGAGCAAGAAAAAAGAGGCTATGAAGGAAACCTCAACTCTGTCATCAGCAGTGAAGAAATGGGAGTGGATGCCACCTTCTGGGTTCTGCTAGCGATAGACTGATGGAAGAGGGGGAAAATAAAATCATAAGTACTACATGGGACACAAATTTGAGATGCATTTGAAGATTACTGAAACGTTGGGAATGACCTGATGGATCTGTGATAACTGATGTATGTGTTCAACCATTATCTAGATTTGAAGTGTGGATATCTACTTCAGTATAGTTCAAACCATTATCTATGAGAAAGGTAAAATACTAGAATTATGAAGGAGTCCTTAGTTAATTTTTCTGATCTAGAGTTTCCAGATGGTTACCCTTGTACTGAAAGGCTAGGTAATGTATGACATAAAGTCTAATATTATCCCTCATATCATAATTAAGGAGTGTCCTGTCCATTTGTATAAGGTGATGTATAGCCTTGACCTATAACCCATGTCTAAAAGTATATATCCACACCTCAGGCTTTACCTCCAAAATAACAGAATACAGGGCAATGATTCCTTGGGTAGGAAGGTAGGAAGACAACCAACAATGGGTCTTCCATTTGCCATGTCTCCTATGAAAGTCAGTCTCAGTAGAACGCTAACAACAGGTCCTTCATGTGTCATGTTTCCTATGAAAGCTGGTCTTGGTAGAATGCCAACAACAGGTGCTGCATGTGTCATGTCTCCTGTGAAAGATGGTTTCCGTAGAATAGTAACAGCAGGTCCTTCTTGTGTCATGTGTGCTGTGAAAGTTGCTCTCAGTAGAATGCTCATCCTTTGTTTTCTTCTTTTCAAATGGATGTGAAATAAAATACCTTGAAGGCCCTATTTGTATTATTTTTTTGTAGTTAGTTCACACATTTTTAGATATCACTATAGCATTTTTATAGTTATAATTTTTTCTCTTTTTTGTGGATTTTTTTATTTGATATATTTTTATTTACATTTCAAATTATTTCCCCTGTTCTGGCTCCCCACTCCGTTAAAGTCCCATAAGCCCTCTTCCCTCCCCCTATTCCCTCATCCACCCCTTCCCACTTCCCTGTTCTGGTATTCCCCTATACTGCTGCGCTGAGTCTTTCCAGAACCAGGGGCTACTCCTCCGTTCCTCTGGGACATCATTTAATATGTGGATTATGTCTTGTGCACTCCACATTTCTAGGCTAATATCCACTTATCAGTGAGTGCATACCATGATTGATCTTTTGAGACTGGGTTGCCTCACTTAGTATGATGTTCTCCAGCTCCATCTCTAGGATTTAAGTTTATGCTGTTCTTTTTTCTTTTAATTGTATTTATTGTTTGAAAATTTTATTCATGTATATAATGTACCTTGATCATATATATGTCTTCTACTCCTGCATCCAACTTTCTCCAGTGGCTCCATATCTCCCTCCAAACTTCATGCCACCCTTTATATCCATCTGTCATCTACCTATTTTCTATCATCTATCTGTAGATCTATTGACCTATCTTCTATCATCCATCCATCTCTCTATCTGTGTATCTACCTATCATTGATTGATTAACCTATTTATCTATGTGGCTCACTAAATCCAAATTGTGCTGCCATGATCACTGAGTCATTCAGTGAGGCATGAATAACCTAACAGTGGCTACAACCCTAAGGAAAGGCAGCACTCCTTACCAGCCATCATTTGCCTGCCAGTAGTCTCAGAGCTAGGAAAGGGGGCTCAGAGGCCCCTCCCCATCCCACATTGGCTTAATCTTATGCAGCTCTTGTGTAAGTAACTATTGCTGTAAGTTCATGAGTGCAACCCTGTGTAATATTGAAAATAGCATCTAACAGCCTTCCTCCCAGTCCTAAGACTGTTATATTCTCCATGCATCCTACTATATGATGTTCCCTGAGCTTTGGTGCAGTGGTGAGTTAATATAAATGTCCTCCCTATAGCTAACACCTACAGTCATTTACTTTCAGCGCTTTGAGTGGGAAATGCATCTCTGTATCAACAATTACCCACTGCAATTAGTGAAGGCTGAGAGAGCCACTAATTAAGGTATAAATATAGATATTTAGTAGAGATTTTTACCAATGTGACCAGTATTAATTAAAAAATAGTTATCAATAGGATCTTGCATAGATCCAGTTTTTTTTGTCATGTTTAAAATGCTATCTATGTATTCTTTTATAACATGTAAAGTCTCTTGTAACAGACTTTAATTCAAACAGGAGTGCATTTAGCCTCCCCCTTTCATAGGCCTGCTGCTCTTGCATCAAGGAACACATCATGGCTAGCAAGTCAACACTGCAGTTGACGGGGTCCACCTGTGTATACCGCCACTAATGTCCTTTCTCCTCAGACTCCTGCATAGTTCCTTTTGGCATTATAAAAGTTAGCTAGCAGGAAGTTTCTGGTCAGCTAAAAATTGATATCTCTGCATCCTATAACTATAGAGTGTAGTGTCCTCAGCAAGAGAATTGGTCTAATTATTGTGAGAAACCAAGAGCAATGGTAATACCCTGTATTGATATAGATGCCTCTGGGCTCTGTCTGGCCAACAACTTATAAGGAGATATGGCATGCATAGCACTAGATAGTCATTTAATGAGCCATGTCTTCTGGAACTAGCCTCATTCACTAATGTGCAATGCTTTTATTCAAATTCATTTTAAATAATATATTTGAGGTATTGAGAGATCCCCCTGGAGTTAACAGCTCTTATATGAGACTGAAGCTTCATTTCCAGAATTCACACTAGGTAGCTCATAACTACCTACAAGTCCAACTACAGGGATGTCTGATGCTTTTGTCTCTCCAGGCACCTGCATATACACACAAATATACTCAAAGTTTTTTAATTAGACTTTAATTAGCTAACAATCTAGTAGTGATTTGTAAGGTTCTTCTTCATTCTTTGTTTTGTTTATCCAGCCCCTTCTCCTCCCTCTCCTTACTCCCACCCCGGTCCCTGCTTAAACCTTTGGCTTTCCAGTATTTTCTCCATGATTTTACCACCAGATTTGTGCTACTGTCTAAAAATTACTATTACATTTCTACTTGGGTTGAAAGATCTTAGATTTCTAACTAGTTTTTTTGTATGCATTTCACTTTTTAAGCCTTCACCTGGCCCTCCATTTTCCATCCCCTTTACCCTCAGCGGGGTTCTACCTTAGGGTTTCCTCTGTTTGCTTTCATTTCACCTATATTTAACTGTTGCCACTGCCTCACTAAATGGATCCTCCCCACTCCAGTGGCCGTTTTCTGGTTTCCAAGCTTTCTTATTCACTCCATGTTAAACACGTGAAGCAAAGTATTTGAAGTTAGGACCCATATGTGAGAGAAAGTATAGAGCATTTGTCTTGGGATCTGGGTGATCTTACTTAGCGTATGCCATTCTTTGTCTTGATATTTAACATTTTTCTCCTTCTGTGCATGCCAGCTTATTAGATAGTACAATGCTTTCCAAGCTGTTGTCTCGGCATTACTCTACTGGTTTATGTGTATATACTCATTATAAATGCTAATAGTTTTATCTTTATTACTCTACAGAAATATTCTTAGCTGTTCATTTACTCATTCAATAACTGTCTGCTCAACATCCTGAGACGTAGCCAGTCTGCAACACAGAAAGGCTAATGATACTCATGGGTGCCCAGGAATAAGTCTGACAAAAATTAAAAGTATCACAGAGAGACAAAAGTTTTAGATAAATTTATAAGTATCAGAAGTAGTGTTAGTAAGATCACTGGGACAACTTGAGGTTTAAAAAAACTGCACAATATAGATTTCAGTGATTTGTGACTTGAAACATTTATGTAAGGAAGAAGAGAGGGTGCATGTTCATGTGTGTGAGCATGTACACTTATACTTGTAAACACATGCATGATAGTGCCATGGGCACTGAGGGGAAACCATAGGATTCCAGGAAAAAATAATCTAACCAGTTGAGTTTTTAATAAATACATCAAACTGATATAAAAACACTTATTCCATATCTTAATTCTTTTACTTCTCCACAATAAACGTTTTGTATCTGTGCCCTTTTATATGATCCAAAATGTCAATTATGTTGCCACTAGCACTCCTTTCACCAAGGCTATTTATTCTTTCATGGATGCTTCTGCCACATTGTTCAAACACATTTTAGTCACCCGCCCTTTCTCAGGCAGCTACACAGAAGTAGGACATCTTCTTTTCTGCTGCACCAACAAGCATAAGTATTAGACAAAGGCCTTCTTGTGACAAAAGTTGCTTACTGGCTTTGTATGAAGGCTGTAGCAAACTCCTCTCCTGTTAGGTATGCCCCAAGACATGGAGGTCAAGCATGACGGTGCAGTGAATCTATGGATGGTGTCAGAGAACCTAGGTGTGGATCCAACAGCAAAAGTATAGATTTATGCAACCTAGGAAGGCCATGCACATCTTTGGGCCTAAAGTTGTTTCTCTGTAAGTGATAAAACTGAATATACTGATCCCATAAGTTCCTTCATCCATGCAAAATAATGAACGCTAGAAATGAACCGTGACTGAGAAGGTCACTCAATCATTTAATGATAGAACTAGCTGCCTATCTAGGTCACCAGCCTTCCACATTGACCACTTCCAGAGAGTTTGACAACTTTGTCATTTATGAATCTGGAAACCCCATGTGGGGAGAAAATCAAAAACAAAAACACAAAAAAAAAAAACTAATTCACTGTCCTTTTCAGCGTCTTTCTTCAGGATTGCTATGTATGAGTAGCAAGTCAAATAAGCTAGAAGGAACATTGTCATTTTATTGACAGTTTGCCCTTCAGAACTTGCACTGGTAGGAAGAAGTACATGGGCTAATTGAGCTCATTAACCTTCCACAGTTTTTTGTCTTTAGGACTGTCAGCAAGTGACATTTCATCCACACCTTCGGAGCTATGAGAAAAACTGGAAAATGAGGGCTACTTTGAATGTAGGTGTATAAACACTTCTCCTTACCTAAATGCAATCACAGAGACCAACATTTTTGAAAATTTAAGCTAACTAATGGCTTTTGGAGACTCCGATGTTATTTACTAAAGAATGAACCATAGAAAGATTAGTGGGTATCAATTCATTCATTCATTCATTCACTCATTATTTAACACATATTTATTGATTGGTAACTGTATGCTCAGTACTGTTCTGTATTCTGAAGAAAAAGGAAAGAAAACAAAAACAAAATATTTAAGTTCAGTGGAGTCTATGTTCTACATCAGATTACTTGAATGTGCTTAATAGATGTCTAATTTTCTAGGTGGTATTCAACCCATTGAAAGAAATGAACAAAGAAAGGGAATAAATAGCTCAGAAGTAGGAAGTAACATTGGCCAAGAAGCCCACTGGAAAAGATACCAATTCAGTGTTGGCCTAAAGGTAGTTAATAAATAAAGTATGCAAACATAAGAGAGAAAAGTATACCAGGAGAGGAAACAAGAGCAATTAATGAGACAGAAGCATGTCTATATGTACAAGTAATATCAGAGAAGCCCATATAAGAACTGAGATGTTAAGTGATACTGTATGGTCAGAGAGTGACAAGTGGCATGGAGTTAAGAGCATGTAGGGTCTTGTGCAGCTACCAGATTTTCTTTACAAGTGGTAAGCCACCAAAGGGATGTGATTATTCTGAAACCTTTACATTATTACCGTAAGAATTACTATCTGGATAAACAAGGATGGGAAAAGAAAAGGTAGTGTATATGGGGTGAATATACTCCGTATAAAATACACACTTGTATGAAAACTTTAAAAGTAGATGAGGAAGAGCTAGGTGTGGTGCTTCATGTCTGTAATCCTAGCATCTGAGAAACAGAAACAAAGAGGATGCTGTGGGTTTGAACTGGGTTACCTATTAATTCTAGGTTATCCTGAGCTACAGTGAGCCTTTGTTCCAAAACAATAAAAAAAACAAAAAAACAAAAACAAACAAACAAACAAAAAAACGGCAACAACAAATGGGAGGTTCCCAGGACCCTTTAGCTGAAATGTGCAGCAAAGGGGAGATAGAACCTGTAGAGACCACCTCCAGCAGATAGACACGGCCCCCAGTCAAGGAATGGGGCTGCCTACCCATCTCAAACATTTTAACCCAGAAGTGTTCTTGTCTAAAGGAAAGATAGGAACAAGAAATAGAGCAGAGACTGAAGGAAGGACCATCTGGGACTGCCCCACTTGGGGAATCCATCCTGTTTGCAGACAACCAACTGTTGCTGTTGCCAAGAGGCACTTGCTGACAGGAACCTGGTGTGGCTGTTCCTTAGAAGTTTAGGCCAGCAACTGACCAATGCAGGTGTGGATGTTTGGAGCCAACTATCATACTGACCTGATGGGAGAGCTGGCAGAAGGACTGGAGGAGTGGAGGAAGATTGCAATCCCCTAGGAAGAATAATGTCAGCCGGCCAAACCACCCAGTGCTCCCAGGGACTAGAGCACCAACCAAGGAGTGTGCAGGGAGAGATCACTGGGTCCAGATACACATGCAGCAGAGATTGCCTTGTCTGTCATTAATGGAAGGGGAGGCCCTTAGTCTTGTGATTTTCCCAGTGGCAGTGGATGGTGGAGTGGTGGGGCAGGAGGGGGCTGAGTGACAGAGCACCCTCATAGAGACAAAGGGGAGCACTGAGAGGGAGAATATGGAATGGGTGGTTTGTGGAGGGGTAACAGGGAAGGGGGGATATCATTTGAGATGTAAACAAATGGAATGATTAGTGAAACAAAAACAAAAACAAAACAAAAAAACAAAACAAAAACAAAACAAAACCACCACTACCACCACCAACAACAACAAAAATAAAATAAAATAAAATAAAAAAATAAAGGAAGCCAGGGCAATACATGGATGACCCTTCAGAAAGGTCTTAAATTAATCTGTGATCAAGGAGAATAGACTACAGGAAGTCAGAAGGAGGAGAAATGAAAAGGAAGTCTGTGTCTGGGCAGTTGAAAGTGCAAACAACAGCCTGATGATAAAAGTGGAATATGGGAGAAACGATGTTTCTAGAACATTCTAGAAACACCTAGAATGAAGGAAGCCCATTTTCCAGAATTAGAAAGAATATAAGGAGAAATGGACTGTGTGGTGAAAGTCATGGGAGTGGGGAGTGTTTCATACTGGAGGACACAGAGCATGCCTGTAATAAAGGAACTCCACAAGCCAACGATTATGGCTTGGATATTTAGTTTTCCTCCTTGTCATCTGATGCTACCCACACTAAACTTGAGCTCATCATTTGCACGTAGAATGTTAACAATAAAAATTTATAATTAAAAGTGTTCAAAAAAGTCTGGATAGCTATATTATGCCTCACTAGAAGTTTTGTTCATGTCTCCTAGTAACAAAGCAACTTTCTTCAGTCTCCAACCTTGAGCAATGTACCCTGGTTCATCTATTGATGGTGCAGAAAGACCTGAAGATTGCTGGGTGTGTCCCCTTTGTCATCGACATTCCATACTATTCTTCCTTACTTGCCCCACTTTAAATACCCAGCTGCTGTCTCCCTCCTGGCCTACTTCTCCAGGGAACAACTGTGCAAGGAAGACTGATACCTGCATCTTGCTTGTGACAAATATTTCCTCTTAAATCAGTCTATACAGCTATAGTGAAAAAGGTAGGCTCTGTAGGACTCAAATAAGTCATTAATTTGTTTGTGTCCTGAATAGTGTGTGTCCCAGGGGAAGGTGACTGTTGCGCAGATTCCTTGATGCACATATGGAGGTTGGAAGTCAATAAGATCCCTCTGTGTTTTTCTACTGTGCACACCAAGCTACTTGGCCTGTGAGCTTCTGAGGATTTCTTTGTCTTCCCTTCCCTCCTTCTGATAAAAACACTGAAATTATAGAGCTCAAGCTACCATCTATATTTTCTGTATTTTCACACGTTTACTGGGGATTCAGACTCTGGTCCTCACACTGACAGGGCAAACACTTTACCCACTGAGTTAGTCTTGTCAACCTGACTATGATTTTTTTTAATATGAAATTGAAATGTGGAGGAAGGAATAAACAAGAAAAAAAAGAAAAAAGAACGAAAAATAGAGAATAATATAATTCTTAGAAATGTCAGACATTGTGAACTATGCAGAGAGACTTCAGTAAACCTACTACACTCTTCATTTGACAGAGTAGAAACTGAGATTTAGAACCAAGATCTGACAAAGCCAAGGACAGAACCCAAGAAAACTGTACCATTTCTCAGGAATGGCTTCTTTATCAAAACAATCTTTAAGTTAACAGAGGATTGTTGGTCATTATAACTGATGATGGGAAGCGTTGGCCAGCCTTGGATCAGGGGTGAAAGGCTGAGCTTCTGAACTTTTCTCCTGGGGAGAGAGAGGAGGCCTCTATAGCTACAATGTCATGAGGCAAGACAGAACTTGATCGGGGTGAAATTAGGAATACTGACATTTGTTGACTCTGAGACATATTCCCAAAAAGGTATGAGGTTTCTGGATTTTGAAAGTTGAAAGAGCATGACACAAGTCAAAGGAGGCCTCAACCACTGCAGGGACAGAAACAAAGAGCTGTTTCACAAGCTTACTGTCACCCCAGGGTTCCATTCTTTCTTGCTTGCTTTTTTTAATTTAGGAATTGTTTATTGGAGCAAATACAGATGAGATTTGCTCCATGGTTCCATTCTTAAGGGTAGCTGGAGCCATCTCCCACGAGCTCCAGGACAATGACAGTTCTGCCAGCTGAATCAGTATGGAACCAGCTCACTCCCTTGTAAGCCAAGAACACACCCAGGTGGGTCTGCCAATCTGCTTCTGCCTCTCTCTTTCTCTCTTGAAGGTACAAAGGGAAATGCTCAGAGCATGCTTTAGGCAAAGCATATTTTATCTCAAAGCTAAGAAACAAAAAAGTTCACCTCTCACATCATACAACAAGCTCTGATCCTTTAGTTATAAGCAATTTACAGTGGCATGAGTGTCGCCTGGCTGAGCAGACATTGGGAGGGAAAACACAACAGGGGATTTGATTGAAGTGCTTTGGAGGGCAATTTTCTCAAATAAATAAATAAATAACTGGGAAAACATCACATTCAAGAGAAAGGTGTTTATTTTGGTCCTCATCATGAAGGGGTAAGGCAGACAGAAGTTGCTTCCTTATGGGAGTTTTTCTTAAGAAAAAAGTTGTTATTAAAAATGAAAATCTTGGATAGTTTGATGTGGTCACAGACTCTCCTCTGACAGATTCCAAGATGCTGGAGTCAATGTTTCCATGCATGTGGCTTTCTTGAGCTATTTTTATTTTTTATTTTTTAAGGAAAATTACAGTGGCTTACATGCACGAGAAGGTTTAAACACCTTGTACCCAATGGTACTCAGGTGCCTTGACTGGAAAGAGAAAGATGTTCTATTGAGAAAATCTGGATAGGCAATATCAAATAAATGGTTAGGCTCTTTGATGCACCACGGCCAACCCCAGAGATACACATGACTGCAGGATTTTAAGATATAAAAACAGTCAGTACAAAGCAATTTTGCATTATCACATTTGGCTTTCATAATGCCTAAATTAAAGGTTATTGTTCTGTACTGACAGCACTATTGGAGGTCAAAATGTTAAGTGATTCGTTCGAACATGTATAGGTGTGTGTGTGTGTGTGTGTGTGTGTGTGTATGTGTGTGTGTATATGTGTGTGTATATGTGTGTATGTGTGTGTATGTGTGTGTATGTGTGTATATGTATGTGTGTATATGTATGTGTGTATGTGTGTATGTATGTGTATGTGTGTGTATGTGTGTGTATGTATATGTATGTGTAAGTATGTGTGTGTATGTGTGTGTGTGTGTATGTATGTGTGTGTGTGTTTGTGTGTGTGTGTGTGTGTGTTTCAAAAATGATAACGCAGATTGATTCAAACATTGCTTTAAGAAACCAAAACCAGATCATGGAAAACACTCAGCAGTGAATGACACATAGTAACTGCTCAGTAAACAGCAACATCTGCTGCCCAAACACACAGACCCTCCTGACCTCGTAGAACTTGATATAAATATCACATCTGCAACAATGCCTCCTCACAGCATGACTGTGAAATGCAGCTATGTGAGCTATGTGAATGCTCAGTCTCTGAAAATCCAAAGGCACTTCTGGCTCCTGAAAATGGATTATGTCATATGAAAAAAACCAAAGTGCATCACTGTCCACATTGTAGGCCAGAGTGAAGATCACTGGCATGTTCTAAAGCTTGGTTAACTTTAGTGTAATGCTGGTTCAGAATTTAAAAATGCAAAAGGAAAGCACAAAGGCCGTCATGGTGTACTCTGCATCCGCATTAGGCCCGCTGCCCTGGCAAGGCCTTTGGTAAGAGGCCTCTGCATTGGACAGACTGTATGCATAAGAGAATGAGGTTTTATACATGTACAAAGCGTGACTGCTATGTCACCAGCTGGGATCTGCTGTCAGCAGCTTGTCGGCTCTAAACTTCTCTAAGCCCAGGACCTCTTTGGTCTAAGGATTGCTACAGTGCTATAGACTGCAACCGAACCACTAAAGCCCAGCTGCTTCCAGGGTGTACATAGCACTCTGCACGCCAGTGTTGAGTTACTTCCTTCTTTTTAAGCCTCCACCAACTACAAAAGGCCATCGTATGTAAGGATAGAGACTGTAATCCATCCATTTCACTGACAAGTAAACACATTTACCCCGAATTTGGTTTCACAATTAATTCTATCACCTCACTAACTCGGGAAATGAGGTTTGTATCTAGATCACTGAGCTATAATTACTTTCTTCCTTACTCAAGAACTACTACTAAGCATCCCTGTATGCCTATCCTGTCCATCTTCATGATGCGGTCTACCTCTATCATTTTACCCTGACAGTGATGTTACAGTGTGGAGAATAATAGTAGCCCAGCCTGTAGATAGGAAGACTGGGGTGTCGGCTCTGCCATCTACAGGTGGAAGTTCTAAGAATGGTGGACTCTTGATTTACTCTTATACTAGTGTCTATTTTTTTATGTTGAAAATTATCTCTTAAGATCATAACAGCTGCAAAGAGAGTGGATCCTAGAGTGATATATCTTACCTAGATGCCAGTTACAATTCATTATAAATGTTTACATAATGTTTTCACAGAATCCTATAAGTTAATTCAATGTTCAAAAGATTTGGTCAAACCAAACAAAATGAATCAGTAATTTGAACGTTGAAAAAATTAAAATGGAACAAAATTGTACAGGTGTAAAAGTGAATTGTACAGTGGGCTGGAAAGGAAAGTTAAGATAAAACTTCAACTATGGAAGTTTCTAGGAAAAAAAAAAGATGATTAAACCTGAAAAAAACTAAAATCCAGGTGCTTCTTTGTTCAACATTGGACCAAGTTGTGCATTGTTTGCTAAAAGAACACTCCTAGCTACTCATGTTTGTGACCTAAGTTTCCTCACGCTGCACCAGCATAACACTAAAAAAATGGTTCTGTAACAATAGTAAAGCAGACAGCCTATGACTTCCTGTTCTCCTCTCTCTCCCAAGCTCCAGCAACAGCAGCACCAGTATTTCATCTTCAGACAGTCCCATGACAGCTCTGGAGGGGGTTACACATTTCCAGATGTGTCTCCACCCCATCACAGCTGCCAGGAAGCCACTTCCCAGGATGCTGGCTCAGTCTTGAAGGCTGAGTGGAAGGCCGAAACATCTTTTCTTCCATTTTGCCCCATTGGGCCAGCCTCCAAGAAGAAATTCTCTTGCTTTGGCTACCAGAGAAACGTACCCTTCCCTCTCCATGCAGCCTCACTCGTAGCTTGAAAATGTGGTGCTTGTTGACCCAGGAAAGGAAACTTTTCCCTCTGCTTTTCTCTTTGCTGCAGGCCACTCTGTACAGTTGAACAGAAGCCCACAGCCTGGGAGTAAATAGACACCTTCCTAGCTCTTTTTCCTCCCCATGATCTGTCAAATTCATGTCTTCAAAGAGAATTTCCAAAGCAGCCTGTGCTTAGCCACTCCTGTGTCTAAATGTTAAGCAAATCCCTGTACCTCACCCTGTCCCTAGTCTAGTGGGAAGAGTTGCCAAGTGATTGAACTTCGATCGATGTTCCTGCACAGTTCCCTAAAATGAGAGAGAAATACTCCCTTTTGATGGGCTTTCTGCCCTTTCACTATAAGTAGTGAGCATCACTGTGGTGCAGAATCAAACCTATGAAACAGACAAAGGTGTCAACATTTAACCAGATGAAAAGGTCTCCATTGAAATATTTAAACAATGGTCAGTGAGATGATCAGCAAAAGCACAGACAGGAGCAAAAATGGGAAGCAACGTGCAAAACAGAAAGATGCAGGCGTGGAGAGGTTAAAATAGTCCTCGGTGCCTTCATCACTCTAAGGAGTCAGGACACATTGGCTGGACTCTGATGTCCCTGAGCTCTTTTTGTCCCCTTCAGTGACATTGCCCAGGGCACCCAACAACACTCCTTAATTATCTGGAATTAAACTCTTCCAGGGACTTGTACTGGTCCTCAGCATAAATACAAGAATTTATGGTTTTACAAGTCAGACTGCGTTCTAGAGAAGCACAAGGCAAAACAACTATCTACTCCATGCTTACTTTCCTTTGTTACAATCTTGACAATGGGTTATCACTGTATGGACACTCAGTGAAGACACAGAACTGTACAAAAATGAAGGGTGGAGGAATTACCTGATGTGCCCCCATTCACTATCCCTTAATGATAGTAATGACACAAAAGATGAGGGGAATGGGTTGTTTTCATTTGTAAACAGAGGGCTGATATCCAGAAGAGTAAACATTAAATACTATTCTATAGCTGCCCCAGAGGTTAATTTAAATGTAAAACATTTACATTTTGAATGTTTCTTTTACATTTTCTTGTTATTTCTTTTTTTTTTTTCATTTCTTTTTGACTATTGACAAGTCAGCAACCTCCGAACTGCACCATAGCAATAATTATCACCACCAACATTTCTAGGGAGCTCTCACAGGGCCAAGGCTGTGTGTGTGGGCAAGCTAAGGAGAGGAGGGTTTCTCCCCCAACACAGAAGTTCTGCTTTCCTCACACAAATGTTTCCACCTTATCACAGATTTACACATAAATAGATCAAGAAGGGAAGCTGCCCCCTCATCTTCTTTTTCCCTTCTTAATTGGGCGAATAAAAGACATATTGTAAAGAATTTGGACAAAACCCATTAGTCTAAGACAGATAGTGAGAAAACATGAGTACATACAATGTATTTTGGGGACAGATAAGGTGACTCAGCAGTAAAGACATTGTGAGCAAGCCTGAGGCCCGACCTATGATCCTCAGAAGGTGCATGGGAAAAGGGGACTATTGACTCCCTCAAGCTGGCCTCAGACCTCCATATGCACACTCTGAGGATGCATTCCTACATAAATGCACACTCCCATATTGCAATAGCAGTGCCAAGCTTACAGACACACGTCATCACACCCTAGCTTCACACAGATTCTTGGACTTCACACTCAGGAGTTAATTTTGACAGGCACTGAACAGAAAACTTAACCTACATTCACTTTGACCCATTAATGCCTCATGGGAAACCCCACAAGTTGCTCTGTTCCCGGCTTTGTCTTATGCGAACAGAGTGCTCCGACAGGATCAGACACAATACCTCATCTACTCAGCATTCCAGCTTCGTCAGACTATTGGCTACCATCATTCTTGGTTCCTATAGACACCTCTTCACCTAGTTCACCTAGGTTGTTGTACAAGACAGCAAGTTGCAAACTTTGATCATCATTCTAGATAGAGATCCTTGAGGGCAGCAACCATGTTCTAGTCACTGTTTTAGCCCCAGTACTCAACATTATGACAGGCATAAACCAAGGTCTTCAAATATTGGGCACTGCAGGAGATACAACTTATGTTGCAACAAGGCCACTGGCCAATGAGGATCTGGCCTCTTCTGCCCCCTGGTGGTGCAGCACTGCAACTTGGCTGGGCTGTGTCTCTCACCATGTATGCTCCCAGGTTCTTAGACTATCCTCCTTCCAGGAGACATTTCTACTGTGGTTAGCTCAGCTTTTCTCCAGCAACTTTGTATTTATTTGATTAGATCACTGTATTTTAACTATTCTAACATATTATACAATCCATAAAATATCAGAACCATGCTGGCGCTGCTCATTCTTACCACATCTATCACAGTATCAAGTACAAAGAAGGTACTGAGTGACTTTAATCTTGTTGTGGGATAATAAGCTTCGTGGGTGCTTTTGTTCCATATGTATAAAATGATGGGCTTAGAATCAATGTTCAGAAAATCTTCGGGCCTATAAACAAAGTACACCCAGCTACGGCAATGTGTTCCTCTAATAAGTTCACTGCTTGTAAAGGACCACACAGTGCCCAGGTCATTCTGTCTTCCTGTCTTCCCGCAAGCCAAGTCTTCTCTGTGATTGGGGCTGAGAAGGCAACCTTCCACACTTAGACTCCAGGACTGGATTTACAATGAACGATTCTCTGAGAATAATAATCAGCCCCAAACTTTCAATCAAATAAACTAAATTCTCGTCCTCCTTTTTTCTTTTTCAGTATGAGGCAATATTTTCTCTGTGAATCCTATCTTTCAAAGGATCCTCATTTGCCCATGCTGTGTTCATTCTTTCTTAATCAAAGCTTATGCTATAGCTGTGACAATATTTAGTTCTTAAAGCCTAACATGGATTTATCATTCCCTCACACCAGAATGTTTATGCTTTGATTTTAATTCAGGGCTTCCTCACTCTCCCAAAAGCAGAGAGAGAGAAATCATCTCAATTCAGACATCTTCAAAATATAAATGTACAGTGAATGTTGGAATTGTCATCTATCCCATACTCAGACATTTCAACATGCATTGTTCCTTCTGAGTGCCATGGCAACCCCACAAAGGTTTCTGTCCTCCCTGTTGCTTCTTATAATTGGGTCAACTGAGACCCTCCAAAATTAACACACTCTAGGTCACATAGCTGCTAGGTACCAGACCCAAAGTTTAAAGGTTTGCACTCGAAGTTAATGCAAAAGCCTTCTAATTCATGTGTGTGTGCATGCGAATGCATGCATGCATGCATGTGTGCATCTGTGTGTGCATGTGTCTGTGCATGTGTGTGTGTGTGTGTGTGTGTGTGTGTGTGTGTGAAGTGCTTTACCAAAGCCAAGCAGAGGTTTTGGAACAAAGGAAAATATATCAGGCTCACTCTGACATATTAAAGTGATAGAAGGAGAATGCTGTGCTGGTTTGGAATGAATGTGGGAGTCTGCAGAGTAGATTTTTCCTGATCACCAAATTCAGTGTTTCAGCAACATCCATCTCTGTGACGTGAAAGATATTTGAAAAGATTCTGAATGATTAAACTTGTGATGTGAAGATGCTCCGGTTCCAAAGCTGTTTATTTGTATGGTGGTCTCCATGCTGTCTTCTGGTGAGCACAGAGAAGAAAAGAAGGGATTGCTGGAGAACATGTGTGCAGTGAAACAGACATCCGCCCATAACTCTCCTGCAGGTCAGAATGCTAGTGTGCTTCGTGGTATAACTTGAGAAGTAGGAAAAACTCAAGACTGACCCAGTCCTCCTTCAATTTAATCATTCTGTGTACAAAAAGGAATGATAAGGCTCCCTGAAGACACCAAGGACATGATGATGATAGGAAATAAAGGGTGTGGATGCGTTCAAGGCTGATGGCCTATGAGCGATGGAGGGCGGGGCTTACACCTGTCATCTAAGTTCCCACATTCCAGGGTTCCCTACAGAGTACTCAGAGCACTTCTCTAAATTCTGTTCAGAAACCACCTGCTCTCAAGAACCACTGCCAAGGTAGGAAACCCAAAGCTGTGTTTCTGGTAGAGATATTCAGTGCCATTAAAGTAGTTTCTTTGAGGGTAAAGACTTGAGGAATAATATTCATTGGTGCAAGTTACAGAGGAAAATGCATTAGGACATAAGGAAAGTTAAAAAAGGCCTGAAGTATTTCTGATTTAAATCTTGCCTCCTAATCTGCCAAGTTAAGCTCCCTGATCCCTTTGTCTGTATGATCTGTTTACATGACGTCACATCCACTTAAAATGCAGGAGATATGAATTCACAGGAGTTTCAGAATGTAGCTTTTCCAAGGCACATCCTTTAACCCCCACTGGCTACCAGACTCTCTGGGAGCCTCATAAGAACATCTGCACAGGTTTTCATCCTGTGCTTTGACATTGGGATAAACAATGCATTGAAATGGCTTACCCTTCTCTGATAGGACTGACTCTGAAAACATGAAGCCTGAAGATACCAGACATGCTGGAGCTTACTCAAGGTCAATGGTAGTCAGTGCTTGCAGTGAACCTGATAAAGGCATACTTTCCAGCATCTCCACCTTTACTCCTGTTCATAATTCCTCAAGCTTTGTCTTAACTCTGTCCCTTGCTTCTGTTCCACTATGACCTTTTAACTACTTGTCCCACTCTTCCCCATCACACTCTTATTTCCATTTTTCATTTCCACCCAATTGTTTTCAGGTAGCAAGGTATTTGGAACTCAGTATGGAATGTAGGTTCTCAGAGCTGGATCCCAAGGTGCCCATTTTGCATTAATGTTCCATCCAAATAAATATGCACCATCATCTCATCAGCACATCTGGTGCAATGTATAAACATAAGTAACACATTTTCTGCAACAATGCAAACTCATGGGACAGCTCGGAAGGACTAGCCCCTCAATAGGTTAAAAATAATTTTTTTTTATCCCCAGAGTTAAAATGAAAGAACAATGAATGTTTGGCTCTAGTGGTGACAGGGATTGTCTTATCTAATATTCTTTTTAATTCAGTCGAGTTTTTATGCATAAAGATTCCAAAGACAAGCCCTTCTCCACCACACCACTCTATCTTTAAAGCATTACTATTTTGTTCTGAAATGCTTAAATATTTACAAGTATGTATACAGAGAATAACATCTAAGAGCAACAACAATGGATAAAATGACCACTCTCATTTCACCTCCAAGAATACTGTAATATTTTGAAGCAAAACCAAGGCAGTATTAGTTAGTTCATCTGTTAACCATTTTCTGCATATTTTGATGGGACAAAATGGCATTTCTCTTGGCCAGCTTTACACATACGTACTCTTCCGAAGCTCCAAGGCATACCTTAGTGTGATTTTTGTCAATAGAAATGTGTGATGCTTAGAATGGATTTTTTTTCTTTGCCAAAATTCAGAAAGCTCACACACATAGGCAAAGCATCTGTCTCACTTCATACGAGAAGTGTCATGGTGATGTGAAAGGAATGTGCAAACAAACATCACTATCCGCCTGGAACCTGAGCTTTCTGTTCTAAGGGTCCTTTTCCATATTGTGGAAATGATACTGCCAGCCCCATAGGCTTCACCAAAACCTTTCAGGAATCCCACAGGATGAACTATGTGCCATTGCTGTAAATACAGTATGCCATTCAATTGTAAGGAATAATTACAGAAGAGGGAAGACATTGCAGAAGCTGTGCTCCGCAGGAGTATGTAAAGAAGATGGAGATTTTCTCTCTAGCAGCTCTGCCACTGTGGTTCCTGGAGCCTTCTGTAGAAGCTCATAATGGAGGGGTGCTGAGGAGCCCTGGAGGGCACCAGCTGCAGAGCTCTGTCAGGAGAGCCTTCCTCAATATGATCTCAATCAATAAACCTGCTGTCGGGCCAATGCAACCTTCCCCCCTCTATTATTCAGTTCCAAGAAACAGCAGAAAAACTTTTATTTTTTTTTCAAGTTTTTGAGACCCAAATTGAGGGTCTTTCTTTCTCTGTTCTTTCTCCTTAGAGGGAAGAAAAAATGTCTAATAACAATACTTTTCTTAGCTGGCCATATAAATGAAGAGATTGGCTGAACTGAGCAAAACTGATTATTCTTTTGGAAGAAACTATGATCCATGTGAATTCAAAAACCAAATGCGTTTTAAAGGAAAAAACACCTGCGGAGAAGAATGGACAACAGATTTCAACACAAAACTTTCCCTCACAGGACTAGGGAAAGAACAAGGAGTGGACACCAGGCAGGAATAAATCAATGGTTAGTTAAAGAATGGCTCTTTGTCTGACAGAGCCACAGCCATTTCCCCACAACATTCAGAACATGAGTTCTCACACATCTTCGTAGTTCAATGAGGCCAAGATGGTGAGAACTGAACTGATGAGGACAAACACTCAAGAGGGGTTTCTGCCTCTAGGTAACATGACCATAACACGTGGAGCAATATTGCATTTATTATGATATTTAAAAACATCACTGTAGGGTCAGATGTTGGAGTATATAAGTTTAATCTCAGCATTCTGGAGACAGAGGCAAGGCAGATCTCTGTGAGTGTGAGGCCAATTTGCTCTATGCAGAGAGTTCCAGATTAGTCTGGGGCTACATAATAATAACCTGTCTTAACAACCACCACCATCACCACCACCACCACCAGCAGCAGCAGCAGCAGCAGCAGTAGTGTAATCACCATTGTATGTCACTATGTGTTCTTAAGGGAAACATAGCAAACAACCCCCCTAATCACAGTGGCTTTACACAAAGACAAATCTATATATTCTTTATTAACGAAGTCTCCATTTGTTTCCTTTACTCCATTCTATTGCTAGAATTCTGAACAGCCTAGCCAGGATGCATGGATGTAAGGGGTGGCCAGCAATAATCCTAAACTCTGGAAGTGTAGCAGAGAGCACATCTTACAGATGTGATAAAGTCTGTTTTATCAGCTGTGTCTAGTACTATTAAACCAAGGCGTCATATGTTCTGAGACACAAGCTAAAACATCTGTGAATACTTGTCCTGGGCAAAAGCTTCTACTGGCTGTTCTAAGAGTAAGACTTTTGAGCCTCCGAAACTGAAACCCTAGTGAGCATCACAACTATGCAATCAACCACCAACTGTCATGATGTGGAGTGGCTGCCCATCCCGCTGTGTTTGAATTGTTGACGCTAATTTCCTTCTGTGGGATACGGGTAAGTGTTGTACCTCTACTTAGGAACAAGTCATTTACAATGCAGGTGCTCTGCCAGGAAAGCTTTATCGAAGAGCTTATTGTGCAGAACAGTTTATTAAATGATTAAGAGCATCAGCATTAGGACCAGATTGTGTGTTCAGATTTTGTGGCTGCCACTTCCTCAAGCTGATCTGCTGTGTTCCTGTTTCTCATCTTTAAAACTGAGGAAGGAGGCTGACTTGTCTCATCTGGTAGTTGAGATGACTATGTAAGTTAAAAAAGTACATTTCTTAGAAGCATGCTTGGCATGAAGAATAATGTTAGTGTTAGCTGTCATGACTGAAGAAAAATGAATTAATACAAAGAGTGTAAACAACCTTGGGTTGCAAAATAGTTCCATCGAATCTGGCTCCACAGATACTTCCTTGACCTCCTCTTACCTGTTCCAATGCACCTCCAGATGTCTCCTTGGTATCTGCTGAGAATATGGTCAAAATGTCTTCCTAGGTGACTTCTTTTTCTTGATTGCTAACAGTTCTTACTTATTCTCCAAGTTGTAAGAATTTATCTCTTTTAAAGATATATTTTTCTTTTCTTAATTTGTAATTTCATTTCTGTCATCCTCATGTGGCAGCTGTTTGGCTTCTCTTCATCACGGTGAGCTGAGGCAGAAATGCACTCCTGTCTGCAGGATCAGGGGCCTTGGGTATGGTAAATAATGCAGGCCACATTTGGAGAGCTTTCTGTGGCAAGCAGCTATTTGAATTTGGCCAGTTCTCTGGCTGTCTGGTTTAAGTTGATAAAACTGAATTCACCTTATCACACCATGACTCGTCCTCCCAAACCCAAGAAATACCACAAGTCATCAGTAGGTGTGACCTTGTGGGATTCTCACTTACTGAAGCAGCTCTTGTCTTCTCCAGTCTATTCCTGTACCATTGTCAAAAACATCTTTGTGGAAAGCCAAAAAAATGGGTGTGGCACCAGCAGCCCCATTCAGTATAGTTTGAAAAGCATTCTATAGTAACGTCTCTCTGCTTTCTTTTGCAGAATACCTTGTTCATTTCTGCTTCAATCACTGAAAAGTGCCTTGCTTAGATTTTTCATGAGAGGCAGTTGCAGGTGAGATACAGTGAACACTACGAAAGTCTCCTGCTCTTGGCCTACCTTAGAATCTGATATGAAAATAA
Organism: Apodemus sylvaticus; assembly: GCF_947179515.1. Classification (NCBI taxonomy): domain Eukaryota; kingdom Metazoa; phylum Chordata; class Mammalia; order Rodentia; family Muridae; genus Apodemus; species Apodemus sylvaticus. The sequence continues at coordinate 137,275,130 of NC_067477.1, read as the reverse complement.
TATATCTCTAAGTTGGCTCAATAAAACCTAGGAAGGAAAAGGAAGAAGTAAACACACATGAGACTCAGAGCTTGAGTGTGTGTGTGTGTGTGTGTGTGTGTGTGTGTGTGTGTGTGTGTGTATGTGTGTGTATGTGTGTATGTGTGTGTGTATGTGTGTGTTTGTGTGTGTGTGTGTGTGTGTGTGTGTATGTGTGCATTTCTATTAGCCAGGACTCTTCGGGAAAGTAGAATCAATAGGATAGACAGGTTAAAAACAAATAATATATATGAGAGATGATAGATGATTGATAGATGAAAAATAGAGATAAAAGGATAGATAGATAGATAATATAGCTGATAATATAGATAGATGATAATGCTGTTGCTGCTGCAGATAGGTAGATAATTGATAGATAGATGATAGGTAGGTAGATAGATGACAGAGGTGTGTGTGTACATGTAAGTGTGTGTGTATGTGTGTGTCTGTGTCTGTGTATGTGTGTGTGTAGCTGAACACATATTTGTGGAGAGATATTGGGGTCTGCTAGGAGCAATTGACTTATGATCACAAAGATGTAGGAGAAAACTTACCATTTAGTAACTTCTGGATGAACCAATGGAGATGATTAGGAAAATTCCAACTCTAAGGTTAAAAACCAATGTTCCAGTTTAAATAGACCAGCAAGGAAGCAAAGGACATGACTTCACCTTTCTCTAACTCCTGATTCTGCTGAATGATTGGATGGTGTCTACCATTTTAGAAGGAGAGATTCTCTTTTACTGATCCGCTGAATCGGATGCTAATCTTATTTTCAAACACCTTCATAGGGTGCACTCTGAAATAATGTTTCCTGAAACAGTCAAATTAGCAACCACAGTATTGATGCATCCAGGTAAAGAATGCATTCTCAAAGACAATCTCGGCATTCATCTGAGAGCTATGGCAGCATAGAGGAATGGATTTTAGCATTAAAGTTAGAAACAATGTGCCTGAAACTCATCTCTACTGCTCAGAAACAGTATAAACTTGTGGAAGTCATGTGGTCCGCCTCAACCTCATTTTCTTCATCTATAAAAATTTAGTCTAGTTGTTCTTACTTTGTGTGGTTATTTTTAAAATGATTAGGAAATGAGCTACTAAAGCCTCCTACTAGATCTTGACACACAGCAGATTCCTAATAAAGGGTAGTCATTATTAGTAATTTTGTGATTAGCCATTGTCAATCTCTTTATAATCAGATAGCTTCTCTTTTACTATTATAGATAGATCAATTATTCCTCAGCAAGTGTTTCCTAAACACCTATAATTTTCAAAACACAAGATGAGTGAAGGACAGAGCCTGTCTCTTGGGGCTAATTATAGTGGAGTAAAACAGTCAGGTCAGCAAATAACCGTAGTGATGAGAGAAGCACTGCACGATGGTGTGTGCAAGACAGCAAGCAGGCTGTTCCAGAAGGCTCTGCGGAGCCTAAGGACGCAGGAGCCCACTGCCCAGGGAACTCCCTCGAGGGCCAGAAAGGAAGGTCATTTCAAGCTGAGGGGTAACATGAAAAAAGCAGATACAAATTCATGGTGCATTCCAGAAACAGCATCAGTTTGAGAGGAAACCAGAAGACTCAAAAGGGCCAGCCTATCGACAACTCATACAGCGTGTGTTCACAGCTGCCATCACAGAGAGCGAACTCTGTTGTAGAGGTAATTTGCACTCATTCCCTTTGCAGAGAGATGTGAGGTCTTTATCTCTTTAAGAAAACAAACAGAAGTGCTCTAAGATCCTGGCACAAACAGAGGAATATAGTAAAGGATGGGATCTTGCAGTTAGCAAAAGATCTTTAGAGAAAAGGGCTGCCCTTGGGCCTCACAGGGGCGCACAGAAGCTGGGAGACAAGGCACAGTTTCACACAGCTGCCTCTTGTGGCAGCTGAGCAGTATGGGGCAGCACTCAGGTTAGGAACCTCTGCACTGGAGGGATATAAGGTCAGGCAAGAACTGTTTGGTGACTTAACTACACTAAGATGTTTTTCTAGAGAGAGGGGAAACCAATGGGGAAAGTCTATGCAGTAACTGTGCTTTTACACACACTGTCAAAAATATTTCTCCTTGAGCCTGAGATATAGTAAAACTTAATAAGATGTTCTGGATGGCATGGGGCATGGGGTTTGTCCTTTCTTAACTGATTTCGATCTTTGCCTCTAAATTCTGAGTGCCCATCAGTTCTCAGCCAAACAGTACAGCTAATTCAGTTGAGCCCTGGAATTCTGTCTTCCCTCCTTCACTGTAGTCTCCACATGATTACTGCCACTATCTCAGGCCAACTACAGAACTCTGGCCCTGTCAAATGTGCCTGTGGCTTATAAGACACCTCATATAGTTGTTCACCTCTGGGTGAGTGCTGTCATTAACACGTCTCCTCTACTGATTTTCTGCCCTTAAGGTGCTACACCATCACTTAGTGTGATGACCTGTCCCCGTTACTAGAGATTTTCCTTGAGATCTCAGGAAAGAAGGTGCATACACATCCAGACCCCTGCTCCCATACAAGATGACAGCTTTCAAGTGTCACCTCTTTGGTCAGAGGGCAGAGTGAACAGCATTTGCTCATTATAGAGCAGCAAACTGTAATCCAGAATTCTGCACCCACTTAAGATCAGCGTTTCCTTCGCAGCTAGGTCAGGCTTGGCGATTGTGTGTGAGTAGGAAAGGTCAGCTTGCCGTGGATTCCCCTGTTGATTCAGCATTCTTCAACTTCTATTTCACCCGGAAGATCCAGCCAAGTCTGCACAGTGAAGTGAGGCCAGCACAGCCCAGTGACCTTCTTACAGTGCTTTGTCTGTCTGCAGAGTGGCCTTGAGTCAGCATCTTCCAGCCATCTGGCACGGAAGTACAGCTAGCAAGGACAGAGGAACATTGTCCTGAAAGACCCATGTATCAGTGTTGAGACTGAGATGAGCTGTTTGGGGCACAGGGACTAACTAACAAGGCCTTGGATGGGCAGAAGCAGCCAGCAGAGCCTGCCTTCTGAGAAATCAGAAACCTGCCTCATGGTACCTACTTACGTCTTCCCCTTTGCCCCCCCACCTTCATTTATTTGCTTATTCACTTTACATCCTGCTCACAGCCCCCCTCCCTCCTCTGTCACAGTCCCACTCTCACAAGCCCCTCCTCTTTCTGCCCTTCCCCTTTCTCTAGAGAAGGGGAAACCCCATATGGGTACCAACCCACTCTGGTACATCAAGTCACAGCAAGACCGAGTCCACCCTCTCACTGAGGCAGACAAAGCAATCCAATTAGGGGAAGGAGATCCAAAGGCAGAGTCAGGGACAGCATCCCTCGCAATTGTTAAAGGAAGTCTTTTCCATTTTTTCTCATCTTATCCTCCTGAATATTGAACATTGTGTGTGTGTGTGTGTGTGTGTGTGTGTGTGTGTGTAAAATATATGTGTGTGTTATATATGTGTATATGATATATATTATATATGTACATATAATATATACACATTGTACAGCATATATTCATACACATATACATACACACACATACACATATTCATATACAAAGAGAGCTTTCTGGTTGTTAGTTTATCATTTGACATACCTTAAAACGAGCTTGCTTGGAAGCCTCTGCTTTCATCTGGAGCACTGAACATTCGGTCTCAATAATGAATGTGGTGTGTAGTGATGGGGAAAGTCAGAGATGAGGCCGCCATCGTGGCAGCACTGAGACATGGGCACACAAGCAGCCTGCAGTCGCTCTTCAAGGCTGGTCATCATCATTTAAGAAAACAGACTGTGCTAATGAAGGCTCCCATCCGCGTGCTCTGCGCCGTTAGCTCCTGAATACTCCTGCTGCCCTGACTTGTCCAGAGCTGATGGCTGGGGCTTCTGCATCCAGAGACTTTGCTCCTTCAGATTACTTAACAGGAAACATTGTATTTCTACCTGCTTTCTTCCTGTTAGTTCTCGCATATTTATTACATTATTCTCAGTCTCCACATGTCCCAAGTAGCGTTTTGCAAGCAGGCCTCCGCCATGGCAGGTGTGCCCTGTTCCCCAGGAGCACAGAGAAGGCATGCCTCCAATCCACGTCCGACACCTGCTGTCGTGAGAGGAGATGCTGCGTTCCCGCTCTACCACACTTTGTGTCGGCTGACAGTCAGGAAAGCAGGCCAAGAAGACCAAGCTGAAGACTTGTGTTCCTCTTCATTCTTCTTCTCTCCATTCCCTCCTGTGCCCTAGATACCCTTTGAACACAGCATTGCTCTATGAATGTTTCCCTTTATTAATTAATTGTGTATTCTGCTTCCGGTGAGAGCCACTCAGGTGAGGTTACCATTGAACTGAAATCCAAGAAAACACTGAGCACAAATAGTTTTCTTTTTTTTCCCCCAAACAGCATTTTTATTGACTATTTGGGAATTTCACATAATGCGCCTCAGTCATCCTCACTGCCAAGTCCTCACAAAGGACTCCCTACCATTGTGAACACACACACACACACACACACACCACAAAAGAAAAAAGAGAGGGAAACGAAGAAAGAAAAAGCACAATTTATTCTTTCATTTTTAAGCTTTATTGTTTTCTGTGTAAAATCCTTTATGGGTTTAAAAAAATAAGAAAAGAAAATGGGCTTGGGAGAGCAGAACCATTCTCAGAAGAACTTTCTTGTGAGAATTGTTCTGAACTCTGACTGAACTGGAAGACTTCGCCATCTTTCCCAAGGAGCTAAGATCCAGCTGTCAGCTGGTCCTAGTGTATCAGCAACTGTCCTTTCCCAACATGTCCTCTGCCTGACCTGGAGAAAAAACAAAAGCAAAAAACCTGCAACTGTGTCAAGGGAGCTGGTTAATCTGTCCAGCCCACTGGGACACCAGAGGAAAGCTACTTGCTACCTCAAGGAACAGCTCTTCATGGAGGGATCATTAGGTCCTTGGGGCATTTTACAAACATTAAATCTACTATAATCTTCTACAGCTAAAGGTTGGCTGACTCATGACCTTCACTGCTTCCCTGCCCAGTGTGATTACTGCTACTATCATCTTCCCCAGGCCTTTACACAGGGAAATTGCAAGGATAATGGTGAGTTTTCTCAATGTCTCGTTAAGGGATAAGGAAACCACAGCCCACCCAGCCTCAATAATCCATGTTTTTACGCTTTGGTGAGCTGGTGGAGACTCAGTCACATGAAAAGGGAGGAAGAGAGCTGCTGTTCTGACTCTGCTCCGGGCTCCTCTTTAGCCCACATTCTGTCTTAACATAGAGTTTTCTTCTACCTGGTCTGGAAACTCATGAGAGGGAAACTGATAATAGTGAGGCTGGTATTTCAGTGAAATCAAGAGAGTCAAGGACAATTGCTTAATCGTTTCAGCCACACCCATCCTCATTTAACAAGACATGGAAGGGGTCCTGGCTCTGCTCATGAAAAGGCCACAGAGGCAAGCCATCATTTTTGTAGAGACACCATCTCATAGTGCGTCCATTATCCTGAGATGCCACCTACAGTGTGGGCCCAATCCCCCATCTGGATCAGGACTACTCCTATTCACTGGGGGCTCTGCAAAACAAACTGAGAGTTCCGGCCTTGAAAAGAGCAGTCAGTGGCCTTTGTTCCCACGAGGAAATGATACATTTGTTTCTCAATCTAGTTTTGTGAGAATTTCCCAAATGCTACTTGAATATGAATCTGAATTAGTTTATAATCCTTTATATTCAGCACAAAAATGAATGTGGCAACATTTCTATACCCAACCTTTCCCAGGTATCCTTCAGGATTCCCATTGCCTCCCAAGGACAATCCAGTTATTTATCTAGAGCATTTTCTCTCAGTAGGACAATACTGCTTCCAAGAAGACAAAATTTTATATTGAACTTGGGGGATGGGGGTTCTTACTCCCTTTAGGTATAAATAACATATAGTATGCAAATAAATAGAGAGCATATCTATGATATTAAATTTTCATAGAGGCAAATGAGGAGAAGATTCTAGAAAACTTCTTGCCTACCAAGATTCTTTAGGGAAGCAATAACCAAATTCATTCTGTGCTAACCCTCATGTAAAGATACAGTTTCCCCATTGATTTTTAGAGTTTAAAAGCCACTGCTCATTGGGCACTGGACACTGTTAGTTTCATAGAGTTCACACAACAAACTAGGTAGATTCAAATAACAGAAACCTATTCTTTCATGGTTCTGGAAGCTGAAAGTTCTCCCTGGAATTCCCATAAGAGAGCCTTGCCTACACATCCCTTTCCTACCTTCTAGTGACTGCCAGCAATGTCTGTCTTCAGGTGACATTTCCCTCCCTGTGTCTACTTTCTTCTCTTCAGACCATCAGTTATAGTGGATGAGGACCTACCCTCACCACATATAAGTCAATCTTAACTGTATCACACTTGAGAAATCCTTCCTTTAAAATCAGGTCAGACTTACAATTCTGAGAGACTAGCATTGCAACACACTCCTTTGAAAGGGATATATTTCAAGCCAAACTGATGCCCATTTCAGAGCTTCTAGATGTCACTTACACATATAAATATTACCTATTTTTCTCTCATGTAACAGTCATGATTTTCAATTGAATAACCAAGTCCTAGTTTTAGTATGTATGTGAGGAGATAGAATATATTGGTATATGTTACACTCATGTAAGTTTATATCCATATATACCATTTTGAAGTATCTCATATATCTGTCTCTCCTTTTAATCCCTCTTTCTTTTGGCCAATTCATGCTCACGTTTTCTTCACTATTCAAGTGACAAAGTCTAATCTCTGTAACCTGGTATTTATGTCCTCCAGAAGCTGGGACCTAATCTTAGTGACACCAATAAGATATTCTACTGCCAAATGGTTCCTTACCTTGAAATCTTTCTTCAGTGATCCCCGGGACTTGAAGGAAGGGCATGTAATACAGATGTCCTGTTTAGAGCTGAGAAAACATAAATTTTAATGTAAATATGTCTTGTTAAATATCTAGAAATACTTAATTAAACAAACCTATAAAAACAAAAACTGGAAGGGAGATGTCACCTGAAGGCACAGGTTGCTGCTGGCTGTCACTATAATAGAAGTTATTCAAGTGACCATATATTCCCTCATAAGAATCGGTGTTAATTCTTTTCTAAAATTCAGTACAAATCTTACATGAAACTATATGTGTTATAAACACCTATAATCCTAATATCTGAGAGAAAGGGGCAAATGATTTGGGCTTCTCATCCAGTCTGTACTATGGAGGAAGATTATATTTAGGGAAAAAAACAATAGAAAATCATCATTGAAGCCATTTGGTTTAGGAATATCCTTTGGGAGAAGTTCTTCTAGTGCTATTACTAACCCAGTCTCTTTATAATGAAGAAACTTAATGAAAAACTCTATTCAGACTTTTTTCAGTTCTTCTGCTTGAGTCATCCTAGAAACTTTTTCATCTAGGTTATCCTTTTTGTTAGCATGCATTGTGTAGTATTCATTTCTGATGCCTTCTGTTCTATGTTTAGTGTTTTTAAATAATATGTCTTGCTCATTATAACTAAAATTTTATCAAATTTTCAAGTCATACTGAGCTTTTGTTAGATTTTTTTGTTTCTTCTTTCATATGTTTATATTGCAATCCTTATCCCTATTATTTCTCTTTTCTCTCTCTTTTATTAAGGTAAGAGTTTTCTTCAATTCTTTTCATTATCTTCTTTTTGATTATTCCTTTTTAGTGTGTTACTTTGAATATAAGTACTTTCTTTTTCACATATGTCTGGTTAACTTCAAACTTTTTATTAGTTAATTAATTAATCAGTTAATTAATTTTATATCCAGATTTTAGTTTTCCCTTCCTTTTTTCCTCCTAGTTCACCCCCATCATCCACTCCTCCTCCATTTCTCTTCAAAAAAGTGGAGCTATCCCACAGATATCAACCAGCCCTAGCACATCAAGTGTTGTGGCTTTGTCTCCTATTGAAGCCGACAAGGTAGCCCAGGAGGATAAAAGAGTCCCAAAGGCAGGCAATAGTCAGAGACAGTCCCTGTTCCCTCATGAAGACAAAACTACACAACTGTAACATATATATAGTAGGCCTAGGTCGGATCCACACATGCTTCCTATTCTGAGAAAGCATGAAATGGTTCTCTAAAGTAGCTTTACAAGCTTGCACTTCCATCAGAAACCCACAAGTGTTCCCTTACTCCACATCCTTGCCAGCATGATCTGTCAAGGTTTTGTTCTTAGCCATTCTGGCAAGTATAAGATGAAATCTCAGAGTTATTTTGATTTGCATTTTTCTGAGGGCTAAGGATATTGAATATTTCTTTAAGTGTTTCTCGGTCATTAGAGATTCATTTGTTGAGAATTTTCTGTTTAACTCTAGATTCAATGTTTTAATTGGATTATTTGGCTGATTGATATTTAGCTTCTTGACTTCTTTATATATTTTGGATATCAGCCCTCTGTCAGATGTAGAGTTGGTAAAGATATATTCTGTAGACTGCTGTTTTGTCCTTTTGATTATGCCTTTTGCTTTACAAAGCTTTTCGGTTATAAGAGGTCCTATTTATTAATTGTTAATATGAATGACTGAGGTATTTGTATTCTGATCAGGAAGTTGTTTCCTTTGCTAATGCATTTGAGGCTAGTCATCACTTTCTGCGATATCAGGTTTAGTATACCTGCTTTTATATTGAAGCCTTTGGTCCACTTGAACTTGAATTTTGAACAGGGTGATAAATATGGATTGATTTCCATTCATCTACAAACAGAAGTCCAGTTAGACCAGCACCACTTATTGAAGACATTTTCTTTTTTTCCATTGTAAAATTTTGGCTTCTTTGTCACAAATGAAGTGTCCATAAGTGTGTGGATTTCCTTCTGGGTCTTTTATTCAATGTTATTATTCAAACTGTTTCTTTTTATGCCAATACTGTGCAGTCTTTATTACTAGTGCTCTGTAGAACAGCTTGGAATCAAGGATGGAGATACCTACAGAAGTTCTTTTACTATACAGGATTGTTTTAGCTATCCTATTGCATGAAATATATAAAGGCAACACATCTAAGCTAATGCTGGCTAGGCAGCAGCAGGCAGGCCAACCTATTGTCAGCCCACAGACTTTCTTGACTCAGAGCTCCAAAACTGTCCTCTCCTCTAGCTCACTAATTTCCCAGGGCCAGCTGCTGCCCTGCTTCCAAATCCCTGCAGCTGGCCCCACTGAACCTTTCTCTGGAACCCAGTTGAGTCACAGTGTGAAGGAAAATAACACACAATCTTACTTTAAAATCAACAGATAACATAATCACTGGGTAAAGAATATAGCATCCTTCTTAAGCTTCCTGTGCTGGGTGAATTGTAACTTGTTTATTTTGAGATTTTGGGCTAACATCTGCTTATTAGTGAGTGCATAGCATGTGCGTTCCTTTGTGACTGGGTTACTTTGCTCAGGATGACACTTTCTAGTTCCATCCATTTGCCTAAGAATTTCATGAACTGATTGCTTTTAATAACTGAATAGTACTCCAATGTGTATATATAGCACAGTTTCTGTATCCATTCCTCTGTTGAAGGACTTCTGGGTTCTTCCCAGCTTCTGGCTTTATAAATAGGGCTGCTATGAACATAGTGGAGCATGTGTCCTTATTACATGTAGGAGCATCTTCTGGGTATATACCTAGGAGTGGGTATAGCTCTGTCCTCAGGTAGTAAGTACCATGTCTAATTTTCTGAGGAATTGCCAAAGTGAGGGTGCTTTGGTTCCTCTGAGAAAGGGAAAAACATATTCACAGGAGCAATAAGGGAGATAATATGTGGAGCAGAGACTGAAGTAAAGGCCACCCAGTGACTGCCCTACATAGAGATTCACCCTATAAAGAGTCACCAAACCCCAACACTACTATGGTCGACAAGAAGTGTATACCAAAAGGAACATGCCATGGTTGTCTCTGGAGGGGCCCTGCCAGAGCTGTACAAATACAGAGACAGATGCTAACAGCCAACCATTGGACTGGGTGTGGGGTCCCCAATGGAGGAACTGGAGGGTGGTCCAGAGGAACTGAGGGGGTTTACAGCCCCATGGAAAGAACAAAGACTTCGTCCACCCAGCTGCCCCAGGTCTCCAAGGGACTAAACCATCAACCAAGGGGTACACAAGGTTCCAGCCAAAAATGTGGTAGAGGAATGCCTTTTTGGACATCAGTGGGAGGAGTGGTACTCGGTCAGGTAAAGGCTCAATAGAGGTCCCAACAAAGGGACATCGAGGGGGGTGGGAATGCATCGGGTTGAGGGGCATATAGGTTGAAGCAGGGGTTAGGAAGAGGGGTTTGGGCTCTCTGGGGAGGGGGAAATCAGGAAAGGTTTTACCATTGACAATGTAAATGAAGAAGATATTCAATAAAAAATATAGCATCCTAATTTTGTAAAAAATTTATGTTGTAAATCCTTGAGTAGGAGATCCTGATGGATCAGCCACTCAAAACAACAGCCTCTGGCTTCCTACATTCTATCAGCCTCCCTTGCTCCCATGTTCAAAAGGCTGCTCCTTTCTCCTGCTTTATCTCCCAAACCTGGAAGTTCTGCCTCCTCACCCAATGATTGGTCCCTTGTAATCTTTATCTATTAGGGAAAAGTTCCACCACACTCTCCGGGTATATTGTTTTTTCTTATGAAGTTGAATATACTTTTTAAAGTCTGTAAACACATTCTTTAGAATTTTGAAGGGAATTGCACTAAATCTGCAGATTGTTTTTTAGTAAGATTGTTATTTTTACTATGTCAGTACTACTGATCCATGAACATCGGAAATCTTTATATTTTCTGATATCATCTTCAGTTTCTATTCAAAAACTTGAAGTTCTTGTCATCCAGTTTTCTTAGTTGCTTGAGTTACACCAAGATATTTTATGTTATTTGTGGCTATTGTAGAGGGTGTTGTTTCCCTAACTTATTTCTCAATCCATTTATTATTTGTATATAGGAGGGCTGCTGCTTTTTTAAGTTAATTTTGTATCCAGCCACCTTGCTTCAGAATACCTGTTTATCATCTATAGGAGTTCCCTGGTAGAGTTTTCAGATCACTTATGTATACTATCATATCATCTTCTTTTCTCCATCTATGATGAGTGAGAGTTTTGCTGGGTATAGTAGTCTGGCCTGACATCAATGGTGTCTTACAGTCCATAAGACATCTCCCCTGGCTCTTCTGACTTTTAAAGTCTCTGTTGAGAAGTCATGTAATTCTGATATGTCTGCCTTTATATGTTAGTTGTTCTTTTTCCTTTATAACTTTTAATATTCTTACTTTGTTTTGTACATTTAATGTTTTGATTATTATTTGGCAGGAGTCAGAGAGATGTTTTTTTTCTGGTCCAATCTATTTGGTGTTCTGTAAGCTTCTTGTATGTTTATAGGCATCACTTTATTCAAGTTATGATTTTTTTCTGATTCTTTTGAAAATATCACTCTAGTGCTTTGAGCTGTTAGATCTTCTTTTAATCCTATTAGTTTTAGAAATGATCTTTTCGGCAAAATGGCCATTTTAACTATATTGATCCTGCTGATCCATGAGCATGGGAGGTTTTCCCATTTTTTGAGGTCTTCTTCCATTTCCTTCTTCAGAGTCTTGAAGTTCTTGTCATAAAGATCTTTCACATGTTTGGTAAGAGTCACCCCAAGATACTTTATACTGTTTGTGGCTATTGTGAAGGGGGTCATTTCCCTAATTTCTTTCTCAGCCTGCTTATCCTTTGAGTAGAGGAAGGCTACTGATTTGCTTGAGTTGATTTTATAACCTGCCACTTTGCTGAAGTTGTTTATCAGCTGTAGGAGTTCTCTAGTGGAGTTTTTTGGGTCACTTAGGTAGACTATCATGTCATCTGCAAATAAGGATAGTTTGACTTCTTCCTTTCCAATTTGTATCCCTTTGACCTCCTTATGTTGTCGAATTGCCCGAGCTAGTACCTCAAGTACAACATTGAAAAGATAAGGAGAAAGGGGGCAGCCCTGTCTAGTCCATGATTTCAGTGGGATTGCTTCAAGTTTCTCTCCATTTAGTTTGATGCTGGTTACCGGTTTGCTGTATATTGCTTTTACTATGTTTAGGTATGGGCCTTGAATTCCTGTTCTCTCCAAGACTTTAAGCATGAAAGGATGCTGAATTTTGTCAAATGCTTTTTCAGCATCCAATGAAATGGCCATGTGGTTTTTTTCTTTGAGTTTGTTTATGTAGTGGATTGCATTGATGGATTTCCGTATATTGAACCAACCCTGCATCCCTGGGATGAAGCCTACTTGATCATGGTGGATGATCCTTTTGATGTGTTCTTGGATTTGGTTGGCAAGAATTTTATTGAGTATTTTTGCATCGATGTTCATAAGGGAGATTGGTCTGAAGTTTTCTTTCTTTGTTGGATCTTTGTGTGGTTTTGGTATCAGCGTAATTGTGGCTTATACAGATTCAATGCAATACCCATCAAAATCCCAACTCAATTCTTCACAGAGTTAGAAAGATTATCAAATTCATCTGGAATAACAAAAAACCCAGGATAGATAAAACTATTCTCAGCCACAAAAGAAAGTCTGGGGGAATCAGTATCCCTGACCTCAAGCAATACTACAGAGCAATAGTGTTAAAAACTGCATGGTATTGGTACAGTGACAGGCAGGCAGATCAATGGAACAGGATTGAAGATCCAGAAATGAACCCACACACCTATGGCCACTTGATTCTCGACAAAGGGGCTGAAAACATCCAATGGAAAACAGATAGCCTTTTCAACAAATGGTGCTGGTTCAACTGGAGGTCAGCATGCAGAAGAATGCGAATTGATCCATACTTGTCTCCTTGTACTAAGCTCAAATCCAAATGGATCAAGGACCTCCACATAAAGCCAGATACTCTGAAGCTAATAGAAAAGAAACTGGGGAAGACCCTTGAGGACATCGGTACAGGGAGAAAGTTTCTGAACAGAACACCAATAGCATATGCTCTAAGATCAAGAATTGACAAATGGGACATCATAAAATTGCAAAGTTTCTGTAAGGCAAAGGACACCATCAAGAGGACAAATCGGCAACCAACAAATTGGGAAAAGATCTTCACCAATCCTACATCAGATAGAGGGCTAATATACAATATATATAAAGAACTCAAGAAGTTAGACTCCAGAAAACCAAGCAATCCTATTAAAAAATGGGGTACAGAGTTAAACAAAGAATTCTCACCTGAAGAATTTCGGATGACGGAGAAACATCTTAAAAAATGCTCAACTTCATTAGTCATTAGGGAAATGCAAATCAAAACAACCCTGAGATTTCACCTTACACCAGTCAGAATGGCTAAGATTAAAAATTCAGGAGACAGCAGGTGTTGGAGAGGTTGTGGAGAAAGAGGAACACTCCTCCACTGCTGGTGGGGTTGCAAATTGGTACAACCACTCTGGAAATCAGTCTGGTGGTTCCTCTGAAAACTGGGCACCTTACTTCCAGAAGATCCTGCTATACCACTCCTGGGCATATTCCCAAAAGATTCCCCAGCATGTAATAAGGATACATGTTCTACTATGTTCATAGCAGCCCTATTTATAATTGCCAGAAGTTGGAAAGAACCCAGGTATCCCTCAACAGAAGAGTGGATGCAAAAAAATGTGGTATATATACACAATGAAGTACTATTCAGCCATTAGAAACAATGAATTCATGAAATTCTTAGGCAAATGGATGGAGCTGGAGAACATCATACTAAGTGAGGTAACCCAGACTCAAAAGATGAATCATGGTATGCACTCACTAATAAGTGGATATTAACCTAGAAAACTGGAATACCCAAAACATAATCCACACATCAAATGAGGTACAAGAAGAACGGAGGAGTGGCCCCTTGTTCTGGAAAGACTCAGTGAAGCAGTATTCGGCAAAACCAGAACAGGGAAGTGGGAAGGGTTGGGTGGGAAAACAGGGGGAGGGAAGGGGACTGATGGGATTTTTGGGGAGTGGGGGTCCAGAAAAGGGGAAATCATTTGAAATGTAAATAAATAAATATATCAATAAATTTTTTTTAAAAAAATGATATTTTCATAGTGTTCCAGAATTTCTGAATGTATTATGTCAGAAACTTTTCAGATTTAACATTTTCTTTGACTGATATATGAATTTCTTCAATTGTATTGTCTACATCTGAGATCCAAGCTTTCATCTCCTGTATTCTGTTGGTGACGCTTGCACCTGTAGTTCCTGTTCTCTTACCTAGGTTTTTCATCTCTATGATTCGGTCAGTTTGTATTTTCTTTATTAGCTCTATTTCTATTTTCAGGTCTTCAACAGATTTATTCACTTCTTTCACCTGTTTGTATTTTCCTTTATTTCTTTAATGAATTTATTTGCTTCCTATTTAAAGGACTCTATCATCTTCAAAAGATTAAATATAAGGCCACCATTTTGTACTTCAGTTCTGTTGGAACACCCAGGACCTGCTGCAGCAGTACAACTGGACTCTAAGTGGTGACATACTTCCCTGGCTGTGTTTGTGATTGTGTTTTTATGCTGGCCTCTAGTCACCCGAGTTTGGGGTTATTACATTATTAGGTGCTGATTTGCAAGTTTATCTTTGCTAGATGAGTGTGTTTTGGATGTTTATCTTTTGATTTCTGTTTCTTCTCCAGTCTTCTGGATAAATGTCCAAGGGTTCTAGTGCCCAGCAAGTCTTCAGGTCTGGTAGAGTGCTCCCACTGGGCTTTTTATAACCTGTGTGACATATGGGGTTTGGGGTACCAACATGTCTCTGGGTTTCCTAGAGTTGAAACAGCCTTCAGGAAAGCAATGGCCTTCGACCAAAGTTGTTGATCAGATATGGAGTCTAGAGTATTGAGTGCAACTGTTGTATATAATTAAAGGGGAGTTTGTTGGCATAGGGCTGGATCTTACCTTGGGCCCCTGGGGCCAGCATGGTCTATGGGAAGGCAGCCAGAATTGTAGGCTAGAATATGGAGCCTGGGTTTTGCAAGGCTGTAGGGATGATCTCTTGTGCACTGTGTAACAGCATCAGCTCCCAATAAACAGCTGAATGTCCTAAAGCAAGGCAGGAAAGAATAGAAGGTAGGACATCTGGCAGAGAGACGGTATCACTAGGAAAGAATCAGGAGCAGGAGCTTTGCCACCAAGACTGAGAAGAAATCGGTATGTTAAAATGAACAACAGGAACCAGCCACATGGCAGACACAGAATAGTATAAATAGGTTATTTGAGTTACAAGCTAGATATGAAATGATGCCTCAAGGCTTAGGCATTATTTCATAAATAAATAAATAAGCCTCCATGTCATTATTTGGGAACTGAGGTAGACATAGAGTTAGGGTGCACTTGAGTGTGCTTTAAATGGAGTTCATGGGCATAGGGTAGAACTTTAAATGTCTTAAGTACAAAAGATAACCTCGAACTTTCAAACCTCCTGCCTCTACCTCCCTAGTGCTGGGTTTTCATGTGTGCACCACCACGCCTGGCTTTATATAACACTGGGACTTCACGCAGTCCTTTATGCATACCAGATAAACACTCTTCTGTCTGGGCCACTTTCTTAGTCCTGGTTACAAATTCACTCAAAACACTGCTTTCACTGAATCCAATATGTTTTAGTGTGTTGAGGTTTTGGTTTTAATTTAAAAAACAATATTTTTAAGACATCATGTATGACTAGTGGTAAAGAATGTGGTAATATGTACACATAAATCCATCATTCAAATGGAGAAGAAAAAGCATGTCACCAACCTGAGTGCCATAGAAAATTGCAGGCCAGCAAAGAGGAGAAATGAGACATCCAAATAACCCTAAGAATTTGTTGCATAGTAATCATAAAGAAACCTCATAACTCAGATGTATTATACCAAAAACAAACTTAGAATATTGACAATAAAGTAGAAGTGGTAAAAATCTAAAATATCTGGGAAAGCATAATAGGTTATTCTTTCCTCTTTCTAAATCTTTTAAATATGTATGAGGTTGTTGAAAGTAAAACTCAAAGCTATTCCTGATGGTATTTTCAATGTCTGTAAATTAAATGCCCATGACAATTATAACATGCAGGGAGGGGGCTAAACGGACTAGGTGGTAGCAAGGCTTCTGCATTCCTATTGAATTCATAAAATATTCATCCTAAGTAGATTCTGAAATTTTAAGTGTGAATATTTTAAAGCAACCACTTAAAAATTTATGCAATATGTATCTAAATACAAGTTGAAGAAAATTCAAATAGTCCAAAAGAACACAATAATAAAAACTAGAAAAGACACAAAACACATCAGAAATAGTCAACCAGAATCTAAACACATCGACAATTGTCTTACACATAAGTTCATTGTAATGTATTAAAGCTACAAATCTCAACTGCATGTTTTCTAAAATGAATCTACCCTAAACTATTTATAATTAGGATAAATAAAAGAATTTAAAATAGATCGTGGAAACACTAATCAAAGGAAGGATGAAGGTCCTATATCAACCATATGAAGTAGATATTAGAACAAGGAACATTACCCGGAATAAAAAAAGACATTGAAGGTCAAAGACACAAATAATTTCAAATTTTTAGACCAATGTTAAGCTATATTTGGAATGTTTAGCAATCCTGTAACATCAATAAAAAAGCAAGTACATCAGTAGACAGAAAATCGGTAAGAATTTTAAAGAATGAACATTACCAGACAAGTGGATCTAACTGATATATTTATCTCATTTTATGAAAACACTATTATCCCACTATGAAAACTATACAGCTACAATACAAGAAAAAGGGAAACAGGAATCTCTCCTGAAGATCGATTTAAAAATCTTTAATTTCACACTGGCAAATAAAACTCCCAAATAGAGTTTATTCTGGAGTGTAAGGTTGTGTGAATACTTGGAAATAAAGTGATATAATCTACAGAAACTAATGAAAAGACTAAAGAGGAAATGCAGCTATGCTAATTAATATAGAAAACACGTGAAAACCAGATGACTTCTATCCATGAATGAATGTTCAGCAAACTAGAAAGAGAAACTTCTGATCTATCTACCCATTTATTCATTCATTCATTTATATTTATTAGTAGTAGATTCTGTCTTCTGTATTTGAATATCTATTAACAACTCATGGTGGCTGGAAAGAGTCAATTTTCTCTAGGATTCTGTCCACTGGTATACATCCCATACATCAGTTGATAGCTACATACTCATGACCATATACAGTCATTAATTAGACACATTTTTTTAAAAGGACATGAAATTGAAAGGGGAACATTTTGGTGGTCTCAGAGTGAGTTGGAAGGTGGAATTCAGGGTATATTTGATTATCATATAATGCATATATGTCTAAAATTCTCAAAAATTATTAAAATGGTTTTTAAATGCTAATGCCAAGCACCCCATCCTCCAAGCACTGTTTGGCAAAACTCCAGTGCTAGTATGACCTGGATTTACCTGTCACTATGCTTGGTAGAAATTTGCTACACAACTTTCACTCGTGTTTCTGACATGCTTAATATTTGAATTCCTTGCTATTAAGGGTCCTTCACTGAAGGATGGGGCTGGGATAATATAACAGTTCATATAAATACTGATATTAATAAGAATAAAACTAATGGTAGTTTGCTGGGAGAATCAGCTATGCAAGAAATTGACTCTACCATCTAACCTATTACTTAAGGGTTATTAATAAGCATGAGACACAGGATTTGAGCAAAAAATCAAACCATTAAGGAAGAAAAACTTTGGGAAATTCCAGGAGCTGACAAACTATAACTGAATCATTAGGATTTCATATCATCCTTTCTATATATGTCTAGCCTCAGATGCATAAAACTAATGTGGAAAGGAAAAATTTTGATTATACAATTAATGATAAACCTCTACACTGGTACCCTCCTGAGGGAAAACAAAGCAGTTTTAGAAATTCTGAGGTTCTTCTATCCTTTACAGGATTGTAATAAAGATAGTGATCATACTGCAAGAAGGGTTTATGACAGAGACACATAAAAACATTTTGGCTCAGTGAACTGCCTGGTTTCCTGAGCAGGCTTGTCAGATCAGGACTTTTTCTGATATTGTAGGAAAAAAAAAATGATCGCTGTGTTTAAACAATGCTTGTATGCTGCCAAAAAGGCTGCACAAACTTTAAAAGTCAAAGGAAATGATGGTGCTTTTATATCAAATATAAAAGAAAATTAGAAAGGGGATGGGAAATTAAACAAAGGAGTGAGAACTTAAACTTCTGTAGAAAGATTCAACATTCAGGATAGTAAAATGGGATAGGAGAACTTTATGGAACAAAGGGAATTGTGAATTTACACCTAAGAAAGGATTTGGGGGATGGAGAAATGGTTCAATTAAGAACAGTTGCTTCTCTTCCAGAGGACCCAGATTTGATCACCAGCACCCACATCAGACTTCTAACAACTGATGATAACTCCATCTCCATGAAATAAACTGGTTTCTCTCTTCTGCCTTCTTCAGGCATCTATGTGCACATGCACATAGAAGCGTGCACACATATTTACATAAATTGTGTGGGAGTAGGGAGGATCAAGCATGCCAAAAGACATTCATGACTCAACAGAAGGAAAATAAGAAAATTTTAAAGAAAAATGTAAAAGTGAGAGGGGACAATTGAATATTTCACTAAATATGTCACAAGAATGATAAATGTGTGTGTAGTAGCATCAGTATCCACTAAGAATATAGTGAAAATCATCCAGCTTTTAGGATAACTAAAAATGCAAATGAAACAGAACTGATACTACTGTATGTGTTGTTGGCTGGGTGGGCAATTCCAATGTGTCAAGTGAGAAATAAATGTATATAGCTGTTCTGGAAAATAGCCTAGTCCTTTTATGTGTAGCTAAACTTATATTAATCAAATAACAGTAAGTTCATGTGTAGGTAATTAGCCTAAAAATAAAGTATTAGTGACATAAAAACCAATCCATCTATGTTTATAAAAACTCCATTTGTAATCACCAGCTCAAATGTGCTTCAATAGATAAATAGGAGAACAAATTGTAGTACATCCATATAATGAATCCTCACTAACAACAATGACAACAATATTCATTGTCTTGCACATTAAAATAGATTAATATCATGAATATGAATATATGAATAGGAATTATGTTGATGAATGTGACATGAATTACATAAATATGAATATAAAATTGATTAATTATACTGCCTGGAAGAAACAAGTATAGAAGAAGGCATATATGTATAAAACGATGCATGTAAAACTTTTAAAAGAACGATAGTGACAGAAAAGAGTTCATGCATTGTCACTGGTTAAGTCAGGGACAGAGTTTCTTCATGGAAGTTTTGTAGTTAAGGAAACATTCTACGTTTTGATTGTAGCAATAGCTACACAAACATACCTGTGAGTTTTTCTACCTGGCCTCTTTGTTCCCAGAATAATGACTCTGAGACTTAATTATTTATAAATAAATGCCTAGGACAAAAACTTTGACTTATTCTCCAACTAGCACATAACTTATATAACCTATTTATTTTATTCCATGTCTACCACATGGCCAGTTACCTCTCCTCTGTTTTGTTAATCCATCTCCTTCTGGTCTGGAACAAAAAAATCTCCTGGTCTTGGCTCTTTCTCAGAGTCCTATCTTTCTCTGCCAGATATTCCATCTTCTAATTCTACCTCAGCTCATTGACCATCAAATTTTTATTGACAGGTAATGCTTACACACACATACACACACACACAAAACTATACACATGTATATCTGTATACAGTAATACACATGCCTGCACACACATCACTTTTATTGGACATTATTAGTTTTTAGCCATGCTGTAAACTGAAATCAGCATGTAGCAAGAACCCTTGAATAATGACTGTCTGTACTATTTGATTACCTTTATTTCACTTTCCTAGATTTTTTTTCCTCTTAGACAAGACCAAGAGGGTTGTAAGTGGCCAGAGTACTTCATAACCAGACACTATATCCTCTTGAATTAGAAAAGCCTTATCGTTTCTCGGCTTTTTGGCTAAGATCAAGTGTAGAAAAGCCTTGAGGAGACTGTGGGTCTGCATCTGCCAGGGGTAACTCACACCTCACATCATGCTGCAGCCAAGTCAGTGCAAAATCCTCTTTAACCAGACCATTTATTGCTAAGATCTCCGAATGTTGTCAAAAGCCACATGCAGTTCTTCTTAGAATAGAATGGATATAATTCTGCCTTGCAGAAGTCAGGGCCACACCCTCCTTGATATTTTTTGGGTGTGATCTTAGAACTGCCGCATCACTGGTGTACACTGCATCCTGGATGAGCTTTTGCTGAGCTGTCACACACAGGTATTCTGGAGAGAGTGACTACCACATGGATTTCACTCTTTTAAGTGAAACGTCCTGAGTCTCATTTGGCCATGTCTACTTATTTCTACCAGCTAAGACCTATAAATGACAAACGTGACCAGATGTCATCACTTGTGCCTTTATTCCCAGAATGCAGGAGGCAGAGGTAGATGGATCTCTGTAAGTTTGAGGTCAGCCTGATCTGCAAAAAAGTTCTAGGCCATCCAAGGCTACCTTATAAGAACTGGTCTCAAAGAATAAATAAATACTCTTAATTGCTTTTTAGAAGATAGACTTTGTATTACCTGTATAGTGTGAGCTATTTACTCAGGACCTGCTCTGCTCATGCTCAGAACCTAGAGAAACAATGTATACTTAATAACCACTTCATATTCTGATGCAAAACACTTATTTAGCTTGATCTCTGCTAAAACTCTCCAGTCTGTATTCAAAAAAAATATCAATATTTTAAAAGATACTTCATTTTCATTCCCACAGAGAAAGTTTAAAGTGTCAACATACATGTTATTCTAGGAATTATATGTAACTACCGTTAGGTGATTATCACAATGATTAAACCACTAAATAGTCATGCTTCAAGCATATTTTTGGTCTTCAAAGTGAATTGGGAGACAGAGCTGCATTCTGGGCACTGAATCTTGGCTTTTCTTTGAATCAATTTTAAGTAGCTTTATGTGTTTGCTCTTGTCTTTACCAGAGTTCATCTGAGTGTTTGGCATTTGTAGTCTACACATTCACTACAAGATAATTATTCAGCACATATGCTTTCTGATTAAATGTGTGAAACATCTACATAGAAAATGGAAATTGATTGTAAATGCATTATGAAAGACTTAAACCTATCTTTGGTCCACAGAATGATGACCAGTTTTTCTTTCCATCTTATTGGTGACTGCCAATCAAACCGATCCAGGGACTTGGAAAGGAAGCTGATTCCTGGTTAATCCCCTCTGTGAGCAGAAGCAATCCCAGATTGACCTGTGTGTGACAGTTGCCTTCCATTACTGTGTGGTGAGCTAAATGTTGTCAATAAGAATAACAGTTAAATCAGGTTGGCATCAAATAGGGAGAGCATAGGCACTGTGCAAAGGCTGAGTGTGTTTGCCATTGTATCTCATTTGTCTTTGGGGATAGTAAGGTATTAAAGTGGAATTCTTCTCATTCACTCTGACAGATTCCATGAAGGGAAGGCCTAAATTCTATTCAGATCAAAACTCAGGAGCCATAGCAACACAAAATCAAGTCTGGATTAATTTGATAAAAATGACTCCCTGGAAATCACTTTGGGGACAGTGAAATCACTCAGTAAATAAAAGCACTTAGCACCAAGCCTGATGACCTCAGAGTCACTTGAGGCTCAGAATAAAGGATAGTGGAAGAAGAAAACCAATTTCTACAAGCTGTACTCCAACCTCCACATACATGCCCTGGGGATCATGCCTCTACACACAGGAAGTCAAAAAGTGCAAAGTTTTAAATGATACCCCTGTGAAGAGTTTTTGGGGCTGCCTTGTCGTTTTCAGTGTCTGTAGTCTTAGAACATCCCTGTCTCCTCTGATTCATGTTTCTTCTTTGCAGAGAAGCTTGTGAGCCTCATGTGTTGTGCATCCCACTTTCCTGCTTCAAACACTTCAACCCTAAGTCTCAGCCCCAGCCTTCTGCACTATAGACAGAGGCTTACACACATGACTTTGGGAACAAACTTCAATTTGAGAACCAGATTTAACACTTGCTACTGTGATGATGGTCAGTTGCCCAACCACTCTGAACTTGGTGCCTTCATCCCTAAGTGGCCACAGACACAGTTAGCCACTTCATAAGGTAGTTTTTAGTTTTATAACAGCTAATGCAAACATACTGTTGAACATAGCACCTGACACAGAAAACACCAAATTGCCACCCACCTCTCGGCACTTTCCTTAATAGATTATGTCCATATATGACAGTTAAACTTAGTAGGGAAGGAAATATATTTTCCTTACTAGATTCCCACAGAACATTAGAAATTGTAGACAATGTGCTCAAAATTAATTTAAAAGTAATTAATGGCAGATATCTCTCACCTTCTTCACATTCCCCAGCCATGTATGTATGAATACATACTTGAATACATGTATGTATTCATAGAATTATAAAGAAATATTTCAGCTTTTTCCTATAATGTTCTGCACTACGGAACCTATATTTTTAGCTTCATAACTATTCCTGCTCTGGTTTAGACGTATCTCCTTGCTCTTATCTCTGGCTAGAACATAAGCTCCTTATGGGACACAGTTTAGGTTTTGTTTGTTGTTGTTGTTGTTATGCCATTGTGTCACCAACACATAGAGCAATGTCTGATATCGGAATAGAAAAAGCAGAAATGTTTGAACAGGCATGGTCTGATACCCCTTCTGGCTTATGACTTCACTGCTCTGAGGTGTCCTGCTCTGCCGTGCTGTCTACAATGGGTATCATGTCTGACAGAGTCTTCTTCATTGTGATGCTGACTCCATTACCCATAAACCCAGCTCTGTCTATCAAAGGACGTACCCACAGTAATGTGGTTAGTTGTGTGTCAGTTCCAGTCATGTGTTAACTGGAGGTTCTTGCTGCCCTGAGTTGTCAAGAACACTTTAGACTGTTCTTTAACCACATTCTGAAAGAAAAAAATGGTAGCTTAGTGAAACTGACCCCATCATGCTCCCAGTTTCTGCCAACTCCTTAACAACCAGCTGGAGCAGCTTGCTGCCGACTCTTCATTTCATTTAGAACAGTTGTACTCAACTTTACCATGTATCTAAGTCCCCCAGCAAGCTTCTAAACTAAGGATGACTGATAGCCAAGACCCGTCCAGGGTTGAAGCACAGGCTCAGGTAAAAGGTTCCATCAGAGATTATAATGTGTGACCAGGATTGAGAACCTCTGCCTCTGAAGGATTCTGGCTCATACAGAATACAGCTTTTCAGGCACCAGAAATCCCAAACTCAGTGTTTTAAATCATATAGCAGTGTATCAGCAAATACTGACCAAATGGCAGTTCACGGCAGTGTAAGGTGTCATTTAACCAGTGCCAGTCCATCCATGGTTATTTAGACTGCAGCCCAGTCACACTACATCTTTTGTGTCCTCAAGAAAAGCCACAAGTCTCCCATTTTAGATGAAATCTCACAATTGGAAGTGCTGGCAACCAATTTGAATTTCTTTAAAAGATGATTAAAAAAAAATACAGTCTGGGCTGAAGAAAACATGTCTTGGCCTTGATTCCATTCGTGGGCCAATAATATATAGTTTCTACTTTAAACCAACTGCTCTGTCATACCATAAAATATGTTGTATATTTCTAGCATATCTTTATTAAATTTCCTAGAAAGCTCAATTCTTTCATAGTTCAAAATTGTTCTAGATGCTAGTTCATAGATAACTGATCAATATAGTCAGACTAGCTTTTTTTTTAATTTTTTTATTCGATATAATTTATTTACATTTCAAATAATTTCCCCTTTTCTAGCCCCCCCTCCCCGAAAGTCCCGTAAGCCCCCTTCTCTTCCCCTGTCCTCCCACCCACCCCTTCCCAGTTCCCCGTTCTGGTTTTGCCGAATACTGTTTCACTGAGTCTTTCCAGAACCAGGGACCACTCCTCCTTTCTTCTTGTACTTCATTTGATGTGTAGATTATGTTTTGGGTATTCCAGTTTTCTAGGTTAATAACCACTTATTAGTGAGTGCATACCATGATTCACCTTTTGAGTCTGGGTTACCTCACTTAGTATGATGTTCTCTAGCTCCATCCATTTGCCTAAGAATTTCATGAATTCATTGTTTCTAATGGCTGAATAGTACTCCATTGTGTAGATATACCACATTTTTTGCATCCACTCTTCTGTTGAGGGATACCTGGGTTCTTTCCAGCATCTGGCAATTATAAATAGGGCTGCTATGAACATAGTAGAGCATGTATCCTTATTACATGGTGGGGAATCCTCTGGGTATATGCCCAGGAGTGGTATAGCAGGATCTTCTGGAAGTGAGGTGCCCAGTTTTCGGAGGAACCGCCAGACTGATTTCCAGAGTGGTTGTACCAATTTGCAACCCCACCAGCAGTGGAGGAGTGTTCCTCTTTCTCCACACCCTCTCCAACACCTGCTGTCTCCTGAATTTTTAATCTTAGCCATTCTGACTGGTGTAAGATGAAATCTTAGGGTTGTTTTGATTTGCATTTCCCTAATGACTAATGAAGTTGAGCATTTTTTTCTTTTTTTTTCTGTTACATTTTTTTATTCGATATAATTTATTTACATTTCAAATGATTTCCCCTTTTCCAGCCCCCCCACTCCCCGAAAGTCCCGTAAGCCCCCTTCTCTTCCCCTGTCCTCCCATCCACCCCTTCCCACTTCCCCGTTCTGGTTTTGCTGAATACTGTTTCACTGGGTCTTTCCAGAACCAGGGGCCACTCCTCCTTTCTTATCGTACCTCATTTGATGTGTGGATTATGTTTTGGGTATTCCAGTTTTCTAGGTTAATATCCACTTATTAGTGAGTGCATACCATGATTCACCTTTTGAGTCTGGGTTACCTCACTGAGTATGATATTCTCTAGCTCCATCCATTTGCCTAAGAATTTCATGAATTCATTGTTTCTAATGGCTGAATAGTACTCCATTGTGTAGATATACCACATTTTTTGCATCCACTCTTCTGTTGAGGGATACCTGGGTTCTTTCCAGCATCTGGCAATTATAAATAGGGCTGCTATGAACATAGTAGAACATGTATCCTTATTACATGGTGGGGAATCTTCTGGGTATATGCCCAGGAGTGGTATAGCAGGATCTTCTGGAAGTGAGGTGCCCAGTTTTCAGAGGAACCGCCAGACTGATTTCCAGAGTGGTTGTACCAATTTGCAACCCCACCAGCAGTGGAGGAGTGTTCCTCTTTCTCCGCACCCTCTCCAACACCTGCTGTCTCCTGAATTTTTAATCTTAGCCATTCTGACTGGTGTAAGATGAAATCTTAGGGTTGTTTTGATTTGCATTTCCCTAATGACTAATGAAGTTGAGCATTTTTTAAGATGCTTCTCCGCCATCCGAAGTTCTTCAGGTGAGAATTCTTTGTTTAACTCTGTACCCCATTTTTTAATAGGGTTGTTTGGTTTTCTGGAGTCTAACTTCTTGAGTTCTTTATATATATTGGATATTAGCCCTCTATCTGATGTAGGATTGGTGAAGATCTTTTCCCAATTTGTTGGTTGCCGATTTGTCCTCTTGATGGTGTCCTTTGCCTTACAGAAACTTTGTAATTTTATGAGGTCCCATTTGTCAATTCTTGATCTTAGAGCATACGCTATTGGTGTTCTGTTCAGAAACTTTCTCCCTGTACCGATGTCCTCAAGGGTCTTCCCCAGTTTCTTTTCTATTAGCTTCAGAGTGTCTGGCTTTATGTGGAGGTCCTTGATCCATTTGGATTTGAGCTTAGTACAAGGAGACAAGGATGAATCAATTCGCATTCTTCTGCATGCTGACCTCCAGTTGAACCAGCACCATTTGTTGAAAGGGCTATCTTTTTTCCATTGGATGTTTTCAGCCTCTTTGTCGAGGATCAAGTGGCCATAGGTGTGTGGGTTCATTTCTGGATCTTCAATCCTGTTCCATTGATCCTCCTGCCTGTCACTGTACCAATACCATGCAGTTTTTAACACTATTGCTCTGTAGTATTGCTTGAGGTCAGGGATACTGATTCCCCCAGATTTTCTTTTGTTGCTGAGAATAGTTTTAGCTATCCTGGGTTTTTTGTTGTTCCAGATGAATTTGATAATTGCTCTTTCTAACTCTGTGAAGAATTGAGTTGGGATTTTGATGGGTATTGCATTGAATCTGTATATTGCTTTTGGCAAAATGGCCATTTTAACTATATTGATTCTACCGATCCATGAGCATGGGAGGTTTTCCCATTTTTTGAGGTCTTCTTCCATTTCCTGCAATCCACTACATAAACAAACTCAAAGAAAAAACCACATGGTCATTTCATTGGATGCTGAAAAAGCATTTGACAAAATTCAGCATCCTTTCATGCTTAAAGTCTTGGAGAGAACAGGAATTCAAGGCCCATACCTAAACATAGTAAAAGCAATATACAGCAAACCGGTAGCCAGCATCAAACTAAATGGAGAGAAACTTGAAGCAATCCCACTGAAATCAGGGACCAGACAAGGCTGCCCCCTTTCTCCTTATCTTTTCAATATTGTACTTGAGGTACTAGCTCAGGCAATTCGACAACATAAGGAGATCAAAGGGATAGTCAGACTAGCTTTAAGGGATACAGAAACTTTTACAATTTAGAATATGAGATAGCCAATTGCCTTAAAGGTAGAACAATTGCCAGTATAACCATCTTCAACCACTTATCTAGACTTATAATACATAAGACACTGACTAAGCCATTTGGGTTCCACACACTTTCCTGTGCTCCAGATGTCTGGAGTTATAGGGACTAGGTTGATGCTATTTTAAAACAAACAGAGCTCAAGGCAATAAGTGGTAAAAGTCTAATGAGAGATGAATTTAGACATGGTAGCTATTACAGCAAATGTTACAGGTTTTTATTTAGAAAGACATGTAATTGGGTGTGGATTAAGGGAAATAAGAAGCAGAATGTGACCATTGAATCTGGATTCAGAGAGGCAGTGGTGAAAAGAATGAATGGGACATTGGCTTTCTTTGGGTTTCTTGGCTTGTTACATCTTTCTTTGGGTGGAAGAATATGTGGAAGTCATTTTAGGAGCAGCTTTAAATGTGATAGATGTGACAGACTAGATACAAGACACAAGACTGGAAGACCAATGCATAGTTCCTAACCAAAGCGATGATGGGCTGAGACAGTGGTCTGAGTGATGGTAGACAAATGAGAAGGAAGACATTCTGACTTGGGTACAGTAAATGAAATTTTATTCTGTCATTCCTTAGAATGGATTCTTTCTATGATAGGCGATCAATACAAATTTGTTTCTTTTACTTTATAAGAAGGCTTAAATAAAAAGAGCATGAATATGATCCCATTGTATAATCATATTGTAAAACTTACCTGGTCTAAACTCATAATTTATAGCTGAGACTTATATGCTATGTAAAGTATAGAGAGAACAGGGTTCAGACTTCCTCACAGTGCTTTTCAGAAAAGCTGGGGAACAAATATGGGTCCTCTGGAAGAGAAGCAACTCTTCTAAAAGATAACTGAAGATCAAATATGGTGGTCAGTGTAAATAAAGGGGAGGAGAAGGCTTTCACCCTTTCTGGGAGGTAGTATGAAGGATGAGGTAAACTCAGGCGGGACCGGAAGAGATGCCATGATGCCTGCTACCAAACAACATAGATGTGGAGATAAGTACAAGGATATCAGACTCAGAGCAGCTGTGAGAAATGCTTGAATCAGACCTTTGAGCAGCCATCATTAGAGAAGATTCCTCCAGAGAACCCTAAGAGAGAACCCTAAGACGAGAAGCAACCATTCTTTCTCATTCATTTCAAATCCAGAATACTGTTTCTCCCACACGTGGGAGATGTGTTTTAGCTAGACATAGTGGCATATGTATAATTCCAGTGCTGGAGAGGAAGAGACAGGTGGATCTCTGTGACTTTGAGGACACCCTGGTCTAAATAGTGAATTCCAAGACAATATTTGGCTTGGAATTTGACTTTGAGGACACCCTGGTCTAAATAGTGAATTCCAAAACACAGAAGGCTTTGGAGAGAGAGAGAAAAAGAGAGAGAGAGAGAGAGAGAGAGAGAGAGAGAGAGAGAGAGAGAGAGAGAGAGAGAGAGAGAGAGAGAGAGAAATTGAAACGGAGAGTGACCTTTCTCAAAAAATTAAATTAAATTTTTGAAAGGAGAAACTTTTATCTTTTCAAGAGGGGGGTTAATAACCCAGAAATCAACACAGAGGCCAATTTCCTTTTTTTGCCTCTTATTTCCTTAATTCCTGATGAAACTATAGGCAGACACCATTGCTATCCCACTAATGTAAACATAATAAAAGCCTAGTGAGTTTATTCATGTTAAAACTCTACTGTTTGAATCTATTTAAGAACTATTTTTTTGTTTGTTTTTGTATTTTGGTTTTTGTGTTTTGGTTTTTGGTTTTTTTCTAATACTATAATTTAATACTATAGGCTTGGAAATTAAAAACTGCTACAGAAGTTACCTCCTCCTCCAGTTGCTATAGTTTCTGATCTCCAGTGAGTTGTGCTATGGAGAGAGATTAGAAGGAAAAGAATTCAATTATATCCCCAATGGCCTGGCTGCCCTTAGGGTATGGCAAAGGATGCAGATATCAGGTATTGCTCTCAGGGAGCTGCTGTGCGCTCAGCTGTCTCCTGCCATTGATGAGCCCCTCAGGCATCCACTACTCACAGCCTCACTTCTGGTACCAATCCAATGTACAGAAAAGTCCATTTTCTCTAGGTAAATATCTCCATTCTAGGAGAGGCCCAGGTCTACTGCATGGGAAAACTCAGCTTTGCCCAATTTTCTGTGGAGCAGAAATGTCCTCCCCACTCCCAAAGGAGCTAGCTACTTTCTAGGTCACAGATGAGTCATATTCTAGTTCCTCTGTCTCTCTGCATCTCAAATAACAGGAAGCACATATTAACTACCTTAAATAGTTCTTCAGTTACCTCCCACACTTGGCTTGAACATATTCCATACCTTGAAGAGATATCAGAGAACACCAACACTTCTCTTCAGAGTCCTCCCTGGGAGATAATGAAGGCTACATCTAACTAGTTATATTTCCTTATACAACCTGGAGGCAATTGATGAACTAATATTGGCTAGACCTATTCCCATGTGTTTTACAGAAGGCAACATCCCATGGTAACAGGACATTTGCAAATATCTTAGTATTCTAGGCAGTTTGGATTTATACAAAAACATAATGGATTTTTATTTAAAAAAAATAAGGTGAAGGCTCAGGAGACATCTCATGGGGTAAGCATGCTTGAATATAAATGTGAGGGTTCAAGTTCATATTCCTAGAGCCCACATCCATCTGGCCATTGTAGTACTTCTGTAACCCCTGCATCCCTATGGCGAGGAGAGATAGTGAGATGCAAGAATCATCAGGAGCTCACGGTTCATCTAGCCTGCATGTATAGCACAAATAAGAAGAAATCTTGTACTCACAAGGTAGAAAGTGAAAACTGACATTTGAGGTTGCCTTCTGACCTCCATATTCATACCGAGCATTCATGACTACACTTACATCCATATACTCTATTATATATCATCTATTCATCCATCTATTAAATCTCTCTATCTCTATCTCTATCTACATATCATCTATCTATGTATCTATCATCTATCTATCATCCTTTCATCCATTTATTGGTTCATGAATCAAGTAAGATATTGAACCTCTGTTCCTACTCAGTACATGGACCTAGGACTCATGGATAACAACAGAAGAAATCTAACCAATTAGATTTCCAAGTCACTTTAAAATCAGTCAGCTTATCTTCTGGGTCATGAAAAATGGTTAATTCCTGTTGCTTTTCCTATTATTTCTTTCTAATTTCGTTTACTTAGTTCTGTCTTCCTTTTTACATGGTGTCCCTAAAACCATGCTTAGAAAGCTGATTGGAGTAGGAATTGGGCTAAAGAGTTGTGAGACCTGTGGGCTTACGGGTCAGGATGATGGTCAGTTCCCTTCCCTGTGTATCCTTTGCCAAGCTGTTCTCACTTCAAATTTTAAACTCATGTGAAATTCAAAGAACGTTGAATCTAGTGTCAGTTACACTTGGGCCATCATAAAAAAGGCAGATTTCTCAAAAAGAATATTGGCTGTTTTCCAGGCTGCCAGAAATCTTTTTATGGAATCTTTTATACCATTCTCCTTTAGGCTAGAAAGAAAAATTAAACTTGGCCAAGGGTGAATGCTCTTCCAAAGCTATGAATTACTGTGACCAGAGACAGAGTTCAAGAAAACCCTAAAGTTTCCAAATATTGGGGGAAAGAAATGCAGAGCCCACCTACCCCATTTATCACAGAAGAACACTAAGTAACTTGCAAGGTAATTAAGAACATTTTCTTTTTAGAGTATCTTGGTAAACTGTTCATGCTTACAGAATCTTTTGTGGGGTTTCTGTCCCTAACACAGTAAGGTAAACATGCTACTCCCCCAAAAGCAGGTTGAGGTCTGCTCTAAAACAAACATAAATATAAGATGCTTGAGATACAGCCTAGCAGGAATTTCAGTCTTCCAAAGTTGATCATGAACTATTTCAAATACAGAATGACATAAAAATATCCATCAAATATCAGCCAGCCTGGCCAGGTGTTACTATTTGGTCACCCTTTTTCAGTTCTTTGTTAAAATATAGGATGTTATAGAGAAAGTGTCGAGCACTCTTTGCCTTACCTCTTGTTACAGAGATAAATCCTGTCAGTATCTGTATAAGTTTCGAAATGAAGGCTTCGTTATTCAGACGTGGTGAAGCCAACAGGTCTGAAGACAACTATCACTGAAAAGATAGTTCTTTATGCTTCCAAATACCAAGACCAGAGAAGTATGTCATAGGTGGTGGGAAGACACCAAGTTTCATCAAAGAGGAAAGCGGAAAGTCTTAAGAAGTCTTAGAATCCCTGAAGAGTGTTCCCTTCCAGCTCTGAACTCTGCCTCCCATTTCCATAGTAATACCAGGAAGCAAGATATCTTAACTGCCCCTCCTTGGGCATCCTTATCATCTGGTCTGCTGCAAAGATGAGAACATCTCACAGATTTTACACTTTGTTAGATAAAATATTCCTCTTTCTCTTGGAGGCCCACTTTTTTCTGAAGGAATATGGAGGAGTGGATCTGGAGAAAGGCTGAGGTGGAAGAAGGGACTGTGAAGGGTAGAGAAAGGGGAAACTGTAGTACGGGTGCAATATATTAAAGAAGAATAAATTTTAAAAAAGATTTTTTCATGGTTGACATCAGTTTCCTTGAACATATTTTCGATGCCTATTAAAGAAATTAGGCTTTTTCTCTAACATTCAATTTATTTGATAAAATTTTCTAGTATATAGCAATTTTTTAATTCTCAGAAAAACAAATTTGATAATGATTTATTATTTATTTATACTGTAACGTATATATATTATTGCTGTTATTTCAAGGTGTATATTTATACTAATAAGATTTTCTTAAAATTTTTCAAACTTTTATTGTGTCCCTGCCTGGTTTTGCTACCAGTTTACGCCAGCCATATAAGATTGGTTGAATGGCATTCTTGTTTTCACTATGGTGGTGTCTTGGGTAGTTTATGCAAAATTGGAATTTTCCTATTTCCTTAAAGAGGCACAATACATTATTTTGGTGGAAAGTTTTTAAACTATCACTCTGATTTGTTAGTAACTACCAAACTATCTCATGTCTCATCTATCTGAGACAGCTTTACTAATTCTGTTTCTATCAAAAAATTTGTGTGGCCTGATTTTTATTAAAAGAGCCGTTATTAAAAAACCTTCTCAGAGTTGTTTCATTTAAAGTCTATCATATCTTATATCTATAGTATTTAAAATAGACTCCATCCGTGTGCCTGTGTGTGTATGACTCTCTGTGTGACTGTATGTGTTTGTATGTATGTGTCTGTGTGTGTGTGTGTGTGTGTGTGTGTGAGACAGAGAGAGAGAGAGAGAGAGAGAGAGAGAGACTGTATGTATATTAGTGCCTGTGTATGTTAATGTGTGTTTTACTGTTTGTTAGTGTGAGTGTATGTGGGGGGTGTTAGTGTGTGTGAGTGTGTATGTGTGAGTATGTGTGGGTGGATTTGTGTATGTGAGTGTGTATGAATGTGGTGTGTGTGCATGTGAGTGTGTGAGTGTGTGTTTTAGTGTGTGTGTGTTAGTGTATGGAAGGTATTGTGTTAGTGTGTATGAGTGTGTGTATGTCAGTATGTGTGAGTTTATTTGTGTATATGAGTATATGTGAGTATGCAGTATGTGTGAGTGGTGTGTGTGTGTGTGTGTGTGTGTGTGTGTGTGTGTGTGTGTGTATGTGTCCTGTGCAGCAAGAACACATTTTATTTCTATACTATTACTCTTCCCACAGAGTGAATTTTTGGTTTTGTCAGTTCTCTCTATTCTCAGTTTTACTTTATTGCCTCTCTCACTTCTTTGCATTGTTTTTCTGTTTACTCTTTCAAGATTAACTTAAATGTTGCGATGTATTTTAAATCCATTCTGTTAGTTTTATGTAATTTAGTCCTAAAATGAAAATTTACCAACAAAAATGATTTTATTTTTGCTTCTAACTTAGATAAAATCTGCTCATTGCATTGAAATTAGTTGAATAGAAATAGAGTAACTAAGTCATAATGAATCATGAGACATTTCTGATTAAGACAAACTTTGTATGATAATAAAATTTACAGCATTAGTAATTCAAATATCTTCAATAAAATTCAAATATAGATGTCTTTAGGAATTGTCATAAATGATAGAATTATGAGGGTTTTAATTTTTTCTCTATTTAAACATTTAACTGAAGATGGTGACAGAATTTCTTCTTGTGCTTCTATTTCTTTTTTTATTAGATATATTCTTTATTTACATTTCAAATGATTTACCCTTTCCTGGTTCTCCCCACCCCAAAAGTCCCATAAGCCCTCTCCCCTCCCTCTGTTCCCCAATCAACCCTCTCCCACTTCCCCATCCTGGTAATCCTCTACACTGCTGCATCGAACCTTTCCAGGACCAGGGGCCTCTCCTTCCTTCTTCTTGGACATTGTTTTATATGTGAATTGTGTCTTGGATATTCTGAGCTTCTGGGCTAATATCCACTTCATT
The DNA here is from genome assembly GCF_947179515.1 of Apodemus sylvaticus. Lineage (NCBI taxonomy): Eukaryota > Metazoa > Chordata > Mammalia > Rodentia > Muridae > Apodemus > Apodemus sylvaticus. The sequence continues at coordinate 137,242,025 of NC_067477.1, read as the reverse complement.
TTATAGGTGTAGGTGTTTGGCCTTCATGTATGTCTGTATAGCACCTGTGTGCATGGTTCCTGCAGACCCAGAAGAGGGCATCAGATCTGCTGGAGCTGGAGTTACAGATGGTTGTAAACCAGCATATGAGTGCTGGAAATTAAGCCCAAGTCCTCTGGAGGAACAGCCAGTGCTCGTTCTGATGAATCATTTCTCTAGTCCCCAGAATTATGAGATTTTAAAGACACTACACTAAACCCTGAATATTAAAAAAAAAAAGCTATTCATGTCCATTTTAGCCATAAAAGGAGAGAAAACTTCAACCTCACAAATATAGAATGAAAACTTTATATAGGTTAGGATTAAATGTTATCAGTACAGATGTTTCTTGACTCACATCTAGATAAATTGATTTTTAAGTTGACAATATTGAAAATTAAAAAATTATTTGGGGAGGTGAGGAGAACCTTGAAGGAGGAAAGGAACATAATTAGATATATTGCATAAATATATCTTCAATTTAAACAATCATCACACTTAAGTTAACAAATATAAGAGCTTAATCTGACCTGCCTTGAACATGCTGGAATACTTGCAATGGCCTGTGATTGGTCAAAGTCATCTAACAAAAGCCTATTTAATGACAATGTGATAAATAGCTAATGCAATTTTTGAATACTTATATCCAGGAAAGCAGTGCCAATTCACAATAGTAGCCATCTGTATCCACAGATAAAATCAACCATGAGTCAAAAATATTTGTAATGTCAAACCTATATAAAGCTTTTCTTGTCATGTCTCCCAAACAATACAGGATAACTACTTATCATAAGTAACCTAGAGATGGCTTGTGCAGGTGTATACAGGAGAACATATATAAGCTAGATGCACACACTATACCATCTTAGATAAAGTACATGAGCATTCATGACTTTTGGTATCCTTGATGGTATGATGTAGCCAAAATCAATTGCCAAATGATTCCTAGGAGCAAATGTTGTAAAGTGTCTGCGGTCTCCTCCCCTGTCCTGATCACTTCTGTGCTGTGGCTTGCTTTTGTTGCAAAAGTAAAATTAAAATTACAGTTTCTAATAAAAGCATATTTATTACTTTTACATCATCATGAAATATAAAATTCATAAACTAAACTACTCTAATTCAAGGACTTTTTATCAAGTCCTAGTGTCTCCTGAGTGTTTCATCTTCCCCAAACTCCTCTATTGACAGTGTCTCACTTCACCAATTATTAATGATTTGATCAGAGTCTCTCAGCTCTGACCAAATGCTGACAAAAGTAATGTAAGGGAAGAAGGGCTCATTCAGCTTAGAGTTTGAAGGAATGGTCCACTGTGGTGGTTTGAATGAAGCTGGCCCCAATAGGCTCATAGATTTGAATACTTGGTCACCATGGGGTTGCACTGTTTGAAAGGGTTAGGAGGTATGGCTTTGTTGAAGAAAGTGTGTCACTGGGCATGGGCTTTGAGATTTTCAAAAAGCCTATGCCAAGTCCTGAATCTCTGTCTTCCTGCTGCATGTGGATCCAGATATAGAAATCTCAGTTATTGCTCCAGTACCATGTCTGCCTGCATACCACCATGCTTCCTGCAAGGATAATAGACTAAGACTGTATGTAGGCTTAGATTTTCCAAAACCTACTTTAATAAGAGTTCTTAAATGCTTTAATCTCCCTTCTAGCCTACCACCCACCAGAGGTAGTTGAGAGGAAAGGTTAATAGGGCAAAAGGGGGACATGGACCTGTTGATAAATAGTTCTTTTGGGTGATTCCTATCTTCATTGTCAGAAAATCAACAGTTCAGTCCACACAAAGTCAGCAGTAGTAGCTCAAATCACTCTCAAACACCATTCACTAATCAGCAATGGCAGTCCATTCCAGAAGTAACCTCAAGGCTCTGCCAACTGACACTAGTCCTGGGAAGTGGCAAGAAACCATTAGAATATCACAGGAAGTTCTTTGTTGCATTTCTCTCTACAAAGTCACACCAAATGATGAGTGAAGAAGGCAAGGTGAACCAATACCACAGCATTGTCAGTCAGTGTCAGCAAAGCCCAACAAAGAGCAGCAATGATTAGCAAGGCAAACCATCGTTTCAACAATTCAGCCACTGTCTGTTGGGTAGTATTTATACCCTTTCCAAACTTCAGAATTCACTCAAGCATCTGCTCCAGCAAAATATCACATGCCCTTTTCCCAGGAAGCTTCCAAGTGTCTGTTCTCAGCAAAACATCCACTCATGTGTCTGCTTCAGCAAAACATCCTCTCATAATACAGTGTCCAGAAAATATCACAGGACATAAGTGAGTCTCCAAGAAAACCAGAAATGTTCACTTCATAAGCCTCTGAACCTGTAAGACAGCCCCAAGCAAATGCCTTCTTTTGTAAGCATTGCCACGGTCATGGTGTCTCTTTACCGCAATACAACACTGACCAAGGCATCCACTGTGATATCAGTGAATCTTGAGGTCACATGATCTTGAGGCAGCTTGCTGTATCACAGCCACAATAAGGAGTCAGAGATCAAGTCTAGTGCTTGGCTGGCCTACTTAGTCTAGGACCCCAGTCCATGAAATGGTAACACCAATGTTTAAGTTAGGTGTTCTCATCCCAAATAACACAATGTAGATTTCCTCCCAGGCATATGGGTGTGGTCTTCTACATGATTCCTGATCTTGTCAAACTGATGATTGATAAAAATAAGCATGTCAGTTGGGTTTTTTGTTTGTTTTTTTTTATCATATTGCTTTTGATTTTCACTTTAAATTCTGACAAGGAATGCAATGTGGAAGCACTGCCTTGTGGTTTTTCTCTTCAACAATTCAGTTCTTCTACTAGATTCTTATGTTAAATGCTTAATTCATTAATTTTCCTCTTTTTGTTCCCCCATATACTATAATAATTTAAAGTCAACATATACATACATATATTATATGTTCCATATATATGGAACAGCATAACTTTTTATATTGTATTTTCTTATATTACCCAAAATCTTTTTTCTCATTGTAACTTTTTCTTTGACCCATGTATGATTTAAAGGGGTGCTAATATTTTGCTTTTGTTTTGATTTTCCTTATGAGTGTATGTGTGTTGAGGAAAAGGAGTTACTTATCTTACAACTAATTCATTGACTTAGCAATTCCATTCTTGCCAAAGAAAGTTATTCATTTTTACCCTAATATGCTTTGTAACCTAGTTCAGAATCAATATTTTTAAGCAATCTTTATTGACTTGGAGGGTTTTGACCATTATGAACTCCCACCTAGTCAATGAGGGGTACTAATTTCTGTTCCTCCATGGTGTGTGTGTGTGTGTGTGTGTGTGTGTGTGTGTGTGTGTGTGTGTTTCTGTCTTCCTACTGAATCAATTTTTTATCTATAGGAATTATTCTGCTAAAAAATGTTTTAACATCTAATTAAAAATATCTACAAGTATCTTTATTTTACCTTCACATTTGAATGGTAATTTTCTAATCATATAATTCTAAATTGGCAATTGCATTTCTTTAATACTTTGGAAGATTTTTTTTTTAATTTTTCTAATTTTTTTCGTTGAAGATACTTTGTCTTTTTCTCCCTGTGTGCTTTAAAAATATTTTATCTTATTGCTCCATAAGATTTTTTATTAATTAATTTATATTTTTACACTCCATATTTTATCCCCCCACACCCACCTTCCAACTGTTCTGCATCCCATACCTCCTCCCCACACCCTGTGTATACATGAATATCCCCACCCACCACCTCACCTGACCTCTGAACTCCCTGGGACCTCCAATCTCTTGAGGGTTAGGTTCATCATCTCTTAATGAACACAGACCTGGCAGTCCTCTACTGTATGTGTATTGGGGGCCTCATATCAGCTGGTGTATGCTGCCTGCTTGGTGGCCCAGTGTTTGAAAGATCTTAGGGGTCCAGATTGAGATTGTTGGTCCTCCTACAGGGTCTCTCTTCTCCTCACCTTCTTTCAGCCTTCTCAATAACCCTAACTCAATAACAGGGGTCAGCTGTTTCTATACATTGGTTAGGTGTAAATATCTGCATCTGACTCTTTCAGCTGCTTGTTGGGTCATTTGGAGTGTGGTCATTCTAGATTCCTTTTAGTGATATATAGCTTCAGTAATAGTTTTAGGCCTTGGGACCTCCCGATGAGCTGGATCCCACTTTGAGCTTGTCACTGGACCTTCTTTTCCTAGGGATTCTCTCCATTTCCATCCCCGTAATTCTTTCAGACAGGAACACTTATGGGTCAGAGTTGTGACTGTGGGTTGGCCCTCCTCTCCCTCATTTGATGCCCTGTCTTCCTGATGGAGGTGGGCTCTATAAGTTCCCTCTCCATACTGTCATCTAAGGTTCCTCCCTTTGAGTCCTGAGAGTCTCTCACCTCCCAGGTCTCTGGTGCATTCTGGACACACACACCCCCCCAGCCTCCTGAGGTTGCCTGTTTCCATTCTTTCTGCTGGCCCTCAGGACTTCAGTCTTTATAACTCGCCCAATAATAGATCAGGTTCCCCTCTCCTCCTGACTCCCCCAACACCCTCTTCACTTTCCCTCCCAGATCCCTCCCTTCCTCCCAACTTGTGATTGCTTTCTTCTCCCTCCCAAGTGGGACTGAGGCATCCTCACTTCAGCACTTCAGCTTGTTGACTTTTTTGAGTTCTGTGGAGTGTATCTTGGGTATTCTGTACTTTTTTGCGGGGAGGGGAGGCTAATATCCACATACTAGTGGTGCATGTTCTTTTGAGTCTAAGTTACCTCACTCAGGATATTTTCTAGTTCCATCCATTTGCCTGCAAACCTCAGTATGTCCTCGTTCATAATAGCTGAGTTATATTCCATTGTGTAAATGAACCACATTTTCTGTATCCATTCTTCTGCCATGGGACATCTAGGCTGTTTCGACCTTCTGGCTATCACAACCAAGGCTATGAACGTAGTGGAAGACATGCCCCTGTGGCATGATGGGGCATCTTTTGGCTATATTCCCAAGAGTGGTATTGCTGGGTTTTCAGGAAGATCCATTTCCAATTTTCTGAGGAAACTCCAGATTGATTTACAGAGTGGTTGTACCAGTTTGCAATCCCACCAGTAATGGAGGAGTGTTCCTCTTTCTCCACATCCTCTCCAATATGTGCTGTCACCTGAGGTCTTGATCTTAGCCATTTTGATTGGTGTAAGGTGAAATCTCAGGGTAATTTTGATTTGCATTTCTCTGATGACAAAGGACTTTGAACATTTCTGTAGGTGCTTCTCAGCCATTTGAGATTCCTCAGTTATGAAATCTCAGTTTAGTTCTATACCCCATTTTTTTATTTTTTTCTACTTGGCTGATTTCAGACCTGAGTTTGATTATTTCCTGCCATCTACTCCTCTTGGTTGAATTTGCTTCTTTTTATTCTAGGCCTCTGAGGTGTGTTGTTAAGTTGTTAGTGTAACATCTCTCCAGTTTCTTTACCAGGATACTTAGTCTTAGTGCTATGAACTTTCCTCTTAACATTGCTTTCACTGTGTTGCATGCGTCTGGGTTTGATATGTCAACATTTTCATTAAATTCCAGGAAGTCCTTAATTTCTTTATTTCTTTCCTGACCAGATGATCATTGGGTAAAGAGTTGTTCAGTTTCCATGTATATGTGGGCTTTCTGTACTTTTTGCTGCTATTGAAGACCAGCCTTAGGCCATGGTGATCTGATAGGATGCATGGTATTATTTCTATCATCTTGTATTAGTTGAGGGTTATTTTGTGTCTAATTACATGGTCAGTTTGGAAGAAGGCGCCATGAGGTGCTGAGAAGAAGGTTTATTCTTTTGTTTTAGGGTGAAATGATCCCAAGATATCTGTTAAATCCATTTGGCTCATAACCCCTCTTAGTTTCACTGTGTCTCTGTTTAGTTTGTGTTTCACTGACCTGCCCATTGGTTAGAGCAGGGAGTTAAAGTAGGGTTCAATATGTGTTTTCAGCTTTAGTAAAGTTTCTTTTATGAATGTGGGTGCCCTTGCATTTGTGGCATAGATTTTAGAATTGAGACTTTCTCTTGGTAGATCTTTCCCTTAATGAATACAAAGTGTCCTTCTTCATCACACTTGATAACTTTTGGATAAAAGTCTATTTTATTGGATATTAGGATAGCAACTCCTGCTTGTTTCCTGGGACCATTTGCTTGGAAAACCTTTTTCCATCCTTTTATACTGAGATAGTGTCTGTCTTTGTTATTTAGGTATGTTTCTTGAATGCAGCAAAATGCTAGGTCTTATTTGCATATCCAGTCTGTTAGCTTATGTCTTTTTATAGGTGAGTTGAATGCATTAATATTGAGAGATATTAAAGAGAGATGACTGTTGGTTCCTGATATGTTTTTGTAGTTGACTTTATGTGGTTCTTTCTTTTTGAGTTTATTGTGAGATGCTTAATATATTGTCCTTTCTTTGGGGCAGTTTGTCCTTCCATGTGTTGGAGTTTTCCTTCTAGGATCCTCTATAGGGTTGGATTGGTAGATAGATATTGTTTGAATTTGGTTTTGTCCTGAAATATTTTGGTTTCTCCATCTATGTTGATTGAGAATTTTTCTGGGTATAGTAGCCTGTGTTCTCTTAGAGTCTGCATGGCCTCTCACCAGGCTCTTCTGGCTTTCACAATCTCTGTTGAGAAGTCTGATGTAATTCTCATAGGTCTACCTTTGTATGTTACTTGGTCCCTTTCCCTTGCACCTTTTAATATTCTTTTCTTGTTCTGTGCATTTACTGTTTTGATTATTATATGATGTTAGGGTTTCCTTTTCTGGTCCCATCTCTTTGGTGTTCTATACACCTCTTGCACCTTTATGACTATCTCTTTCTTTAGGTTGCAGAAGTTTTCTTCTATGGTTTTGTTGAAAATATTTTCAGGTACTTTGAGCTGGGAATCATCATTTTCCTCTATTCCGATTATTCTTAGATTTGGTCTTTACATTATGTCCTGAATTTCCTGAATGCTTTAGGTTAGGTTTTTTGTTTTGTTTTTGTTGTTATTGTTGTTTTGTTGTTGTTGTTGTTGTTTGTTTGTTTGTTTGTTTGTTTGGATTTTGTTTTTTCGAGACAGGGTTTCTCTGTATAGCCCTGGCTGTCTTGGCACTCGCTCTGTAGACCAGGCTGTCCTCAAACTCAGAAATTCGCCTGCCTCTGCCTCCCAGAGAACTGGAATTATAGGCATGCGTCACCACCACCTGGTAAGGTTAGGAATTTTTTATGTTTTGAATTTTCTTTGACAGTTGTGTAAATCTCTTCTCCAATATCTTCTATACCTGAAATTCTCTCTTCTCTCTCTTGTATTCTGTTGCTGATACTTATATCTATAATTCCTTACCTCTTTCCTAAGTTTTCCTTTTGCAAGTTTGCCTCCATTTGTGTTTTCTTTATTGTTTCTACTTCCACTTTTAGCTCTTGGATCACTTTATTCAATTCCTTTACCTGTTTACCTGTATTGTCCTGTATTTCTTTCAGTAAGTTATTGATATCCTCCTTAAACGGCTTTATTATCTTCATGAGATAGGAATTTAGAACAGATTCCTGATTTTCAGGTGTTTTGTTGTATTCAAGGCTCATTGTAGTAGGAGAATTAGGTTCTGATGAGGCTGGCATGTATTGGCTTCTGTTGCTTCTGGATATCCCTGGTGTTTTTTGGTCTGGATTACTGTCTGGAGTCTGCCTCTTTTATTCTTAGGTTGCTTCAGGTCTCCGGATATGCCTGAAGTCTTGGCTGCAGCAGACCACCTCTGGGTCCTTCTAACTGGGGTTTCTTCACAGGGGCAGAGAAGCTGCTGATCTGTTGCCCTGGCTGCAGTAGATCTCCTGAGAGGCCTTTAGACTGTTGTGTCATCAGTGGAGCAGTTAAGCTGATGTCCAACTGCTCTGAGTGCAGCTGATTCTCAACTGCTCTGAGTGTAGTGGATCCTCTACTGCTCTGAGTGCAGTGGGTCAGAATATGGTGTCTTCACTGTAGTAGACCAGCTAAGAGTCTGCCCCAGCAGAAAGGACCAGGAAGAAGGGGCAGAAGGGATGGAAGGGAGCTGTATCCAGAGTTTCATGCTCAGATCTCTAGCAATGAAATACAGTTCCTTTTTCAGAGACAGCTTGAGATTTCTCAATCTGAGGGTTTATAGCTTTAACAAATTATGGTCTTTTTTTCTGGGTGTTATTCCATTGGAAATGCACTGGTCTCTATTCTCTGTACATTTCTTCCTGGAATGCATATAAAATGAAGGAAAAATAAATTCAGAGGGAGAGACAAGGTTGGGAGAAGGAAGAGAAAAGAAAGAGATAAAGGGAGTGAGAGGAAAAAGGGAGAGAGAAAGGAGAACCTTTTTACTTACCCTCTATTGTTTGATGGACTAGTTTGGCATCCATATACAAATTCCTTGGTAACCAAATCTGAAAATCCTCTGGAGAAAACATATTGCTCTCTCTATCTTTAAATTCTGGTTGGCATACACCATTGCTCAGAATAACATCTGGAATTAAGTTTTCTACTTTGGGCTTTTAAAAACTTTTGACACTTTTGTACAAACACAGCCATTTATGTTTAAATAATATGTGTTGTGATTTATTTCTGGAGAAAATGAAAATTGAACTTTTAAAATGTAAAAGTCCATAAAAAATATGTTCAATAGTAAAGTGCAAAATCCATTGTGAGCCTACATAACTTCCATTCCAAATTACTATTCAACCACATACTAGTTCATTGGTGAATGACTTTGATTTTGGTTGGTTTTCCCAATTTTTATAGTAATGTTTATAGATTTTTTAAAAATCTTTTATTATTTTGATAACTTTAAACTACTCAATGCAACCATGTTCCTCAGAATTTTATAAAACAAGCCTGTTTCTAGAAACACAGAAGTTGAGTTGGTATGAGACAGAAGAGTCACGCCTTTGGAGCAAAGTATCATGGGAGTGCCCTTCTATGGGTTCTCATCACCCATGGCATGGCAGAGCCAACCAAGCTCAAGCAAGAAAAGATAAAAGTCCTGTGTACTTCTCTTGCAACTACAGAATGTCTGAAAATTCCAAACCCATTCTAACCATGCAAGGTAGCCTATGGTCAGGGATGGAAACCAAACAAACACTATGCCTTGGAGAATTTCCCAAGATTCATTGTTTTGCTTTCCTGTCAGGTGCTAGTGTTCCTAAAAACCTATGTAGAGAAAGCTGTAATGTGTGAGGAGTGGGTAAGGTGACAGCTCAGAAGAAAATCTCTGCCATTGTAGAACTCTCACACTACTAATGGGGAGAAGACAATTACATGAACATGCAGGTAAATACACAGATTGTAGAACATACTAGAAGTGCCATAAAGAACATTTTAATCATAAAAGGAGACCAGGGGACATGTAAGGGGATTATCATTTTACATAAAGAAGTCCGGGGGGCAAGGGGAGGAAGGAAACCAGCTGAGGTGAATTTTGAGAGAATGGAAGATAGGAAGAACGATGAGAGGATGGACCTGAAATAGTGCCTAAAACATGCACTGTAAACTCTTGCTATCAACTAGGCTATTTATGAAACTTTGGAAAAAAAGAGGTTGGATGGTCTAGGGAACAGAAAACAGGAAGCTCCTTGGGGCTTCTGAATGCCACTGTAAATAATTTGGGGTTTTCCTGAATGAGGTGTGAAGCAGGAGCCAATGGAAGTTGTTTTTAAGCAGGAGTGATACAGATATTTCAAACAAAAGAAATGTTAAAAACTGGAGGTCACTGGTACTAAGAGAAAAGCCTTCATAAATGGGGGAAAGGATGATGTGTTTTTATAACAATGGCATAATTCAGCAGTGAAGGGAAAATAGAAACAAGAAATGCATAGAAAGAAAAGATGTCATTTGATATAGTGGCTTCCCAGGACAGAGATGAAAAGATGGAGTATGGATGGGAGGGACTGTTCTTAGGCAGATCCTGGAGATCTCACCTGTGATACCAGGTGGATTGCCAGGTAGAGAGCTCACTGCAGTAAACTGTAAGAGCAGGAGGAAACTTTCTTCTGCTTCCATTTCCCCACCCCCATCCCCCAAAAAATGGGATTCAAGGTCAACCTTAAAGGACAATGAGTTCGTAGCTGATAGGGAAATAGAAGGGGTTTTACTTCTCATGGCTTATAAGTGGCAGGCCTTGGCTATGGTCCTCATTCATCTCCGCTACAGTGTTTCTTGAAATATAATGGCAAAAACCTTAGTACTCATGTTCATCTCATCATACAAAGAGAACCTGGACTAGCACTTTTCTGTGAGCAGGGGGAACAATTTCAACCCTCTTTATTATGGTAGGCACTGCATGTGTATTGGCTGTTCCCTGATGTCATTCATCTCACACTCAATATTGGGTAGATTGTAATGCATGGTACATACTCTCTTTTCAGGAGATTTGTGCTGACCAAGCTTCGAGTCATCCCAAAAGGATCATTTTCTGGATTTAGGGACCTGGAGAAAATGTGAGTATCTGATGTCACTGTGTGAATGTCTCAGGTGGTCTATGGAAAGTGATCTTGGATCATGTCTAGCACAGTCTTCGATACAGGTGTCCACCCTTATCACACTCAAGAAAGCATGGATTGAAAATATTTGAGAAAAATATTCTGGTGTGTGTGTGTGTGTGTGTGTGTGTGTGTGTGATACTTATTGTTATTCCATAACTAATACACTATTACAACTATTTATATAGTTTGCATTGCATTAGATATTACAAGTAAGCTAGAGTTTATTTATGTGGCAGTATGCAGGAATACATGGAAACATTATGCATGATATATTAAAAAAAATTCCTGCACTATTGGTATGTAAGACCTGAGCACCTATAGGTTTAGTGACTATGACATGTCCTAGAACATCTTTTCCATGGGAAAGACTGCATTCAGAAGTCACCTAATGTGGCAAACATCCTTGACATGTCTTCCTATATCCTTTCTCTATCATGCTTCCTATGAAATGGTATTTAGGAACAATTGCTAATTCCATTACAACATAAATGGTCACAATGAGCATTTAGTCACTCTTTTGAATAGAAAGATTTCCTCTCCAGAGCCTTTTGAGTAGATACTTCATAAATTAAATCCTTTACTTCCTTTCTTTTTTCTTATAGCTTTTTTTTTCTCTCAAAGACATGTCCCTGCTAGTTCTGGTTTGCTTTGAATCAAGAACAAAGTTTAACATCTGTATTCTCAGCACTCTTTAGACCTCTGGTTCCCACATCATGCATGCACGCAATGGTCACTGAGATGCAAACATTTAAACGTACTAAGAACATTTTCAGGACTGGCAAAGAGGTCTCCTTTGCTATAACTAGAACCACCTTTTTATTGATGTAGTTTAATTTACAGTTGGCGCCAAATAGGATTTTCTAATAGTAGAGTGCAGCAGTAAACCCAGAGTGATACCTTTAGCACCTTAAGTAATATGCCCTTTCTTTGAAGGCCTCTGTCCCATTCTCCCAGGGTTTTGGAAGGAAGACACATTCTTCACAGTGGTACAAATAGGGTTCAGAACTTCCATGCCAGTAAATACATTCATCAATGTATTGAGTGTTCAGAAAGGGGAATATTTATATTGTGATTCAGTGAAAGCCACCCTCCAGCTCATATGCTTCTTTGGGAAGCTGTTGGAATTTTCCACCTAATTTTTCACCTATCTTTAAGAATACCTCTTGATGATATAAGGGGGAAAGACAATGTAATCTATTATCAAAAAGGACACAAAGTGCTATGTTTCCACAGTTAACTTCCACAGTTAGCTTGCATGATAGTGGTCAGAGTCCTGGTGGATTGCTCATTTTCATATAAACTGACTATGTAACATTGAACTATCCTTTAAGACCTTTGCTTTCTCATCTGTGTTTAAGAAAAGGAGTTTTGAAAGAGACCATCATTGTCTTATTAAATAAGATATCAATTTAAAATGTTCTATTTTCCAGTGTCTTTACCTGATAAAGATGTTGACCACAAGGGCAGGCACTCATCTGAACAGAGAAAACCATAGAGTTGTAGGGGTTTGGGATTAAGTAGATTGGTGCTCCTTGGTAGATTATCCAATGCCCTGACAATGATCTGGCATATACTAGATGACTATAAATTAATTCTCGGTACCCCCAAACCCTTCCTCTTGCATACGGACAGACATAATGGCTACCACAAACAATGTTCCTTATAAAACTTAATCAGGAAAATATGGCTGGTCCCTTACAGTGCACTCAGAATCAGACAGACCATGCTATAGTTAAAGATCTGACCAAAGGGAACTGACATAGCAATAATACAAGTACAAAGCCAGGTGGCTCCCCTTAGTCTCCAAGCTCCCTCTCTTTCCATCAAAAATGACACAAAGTGCTATGTTCTCCTTCCTTCCATTACCCCCCACTCATATCCAGACGCACCCTCCTTCCATCATCACACTCTGTTCAGGTCACTGCTAAGCTCTCAACTTCTTTGTGAATCCATCCTTTCTACCAAGGCCCTTCCTTTACCTTTTAACCCATTTCCTAAATTTAATAAGTACCGGCTTCATCTTCCATGCCTCCTTCTCCACAAATCTCTTTAATTCACTCTGCATATGACCAAATTCACTTCTATCCTTATTAAAAGGAGGAAAAGGAAATACCTTTGCTTGAATACCCTCCTCACCATGCATTGTCCTCTCTTTCCATCAGGAGCACCATGATAGACCAGCCTCCTTTGCCAGCCTGCCTCACTCCCTTTCAGTCACCCCTTCACCTCCATCCACTTGCTATTTGGCTACAAATTCTTCGAAGGTATATAATTATTCTACCAAAAGTCTCAAATAACAACTATAATTGCCAGATCAGGTGGCTTAGGGGAGGATAGGGGAAAACTGATGGGTGCAAAAGGCTTCAGTGAGTCACTGTCACATGTTTAAGCCATCAATAAATGTTAACTACAGTGATAATTGCTGTGATGAGGATACTACTAAGAAACTCCTGCTAGGATAACTCCTATCATCTTTCAAGTCTCAGTTCGCTTCCAGAAACCTTCCCCAACCACATGGGACACAGTGACTTTGGTGAGTTTGTTCTTCTATGTAAGAGGACTCATTTTCTCTGAAGGCTTTGTTTACCCAACTATCCGCAGCAATGAATCCCTACTATCCTGCTCACTCCTGAAGCACTGGGGCACCAACTTCTATTTTGTTTTGTGGCTCATTTCTCCCTCACACTAAGTACCTGTGGGTTTGGGGGACATTTCCAGCTCTAAAGATGAGTTCATAATTGAGGAGACAGGTAGTTTGAATATTGTATTCTCTTAGCCTCCATGGCTTCTGGATGGTTGCTTCTGCAATTGGGGCAAGTCATTATAAATTTTGAGATTTTTATGGATTGAGCAATAAAAAATTAAGCTTTCTCTTCAGGAATAGAACTCCACAAAGAAGTGAATCCAGGAGAGTTGTCACCATCTATCCACCAGAAATGGAGATAAGAATAAAACTAATGCAATGGAAGGGAAGACTCAGAGAGAGCTCAACCACTAAAGACACTAACATCTGAATAAAACTGCTCCTAAAGCCATTCTTACTCATCAAGTTGAACCATTAAATTCCCTTTTTAATCCTTAAACCCATTGAGAGTTTATTTTCTTCTGCCTCTCAGAACAGAAAAGTCTAGCAAATGTTCTTGTCACTGATTTTGCACATAACTTCTTATGTATTTTTTTAAATCATGGGCTATATTTTAATTGTTACTATATAATTACCTGTGTCACAGTAGATTTTCATGCTCATCTGCTTATTGAGTCCTTTACTATTGACCATAACCATTTATATTATTTAGTATATTGTGTTCATATTTAGAAGTCTTCTCTTGCCATCTTATACTGATTATGTTTTTCACTCACTTTTGTCTGTGCTTATTACATTTTTATTGTATGTGTCCAACTCTTTGCAACATGAATTCAATGCTGTACAAAAAGAAGAGAAGCACATCCTTGTGCCTATACAATTTGTATTCCAATAGTATAATTAGAAAATAAATATTGTGCTGGAGAGGTAGCTTAGTGGTTCAGAGCACTAGCTGCTCTTCCAGAAGATCCCAGTTCAGTTCCAGCACCTACATGGAAGCTCATAACTGTCTGCAACTGATTGCAGGAATCTGATACCTCTCACCAATGCACTTAAAAATACAGTTAAATAAATTATTTTTAAAACAATGTCATATAAGTAAATTTAAAATTGCACAGTGACAGTCACTACAGAGATTAGTAATTTGAGAGTGTGTTAGTAGAGAATGTTTATAGTAGCAGTTTTCCCTACTGAAAAGGCTACAGGAAGCTTTTCTGGGGAAAGACTGGGGAAATGACGTGGGTGTGGAAATCTGAAGCAGAAGGAGTGACCACCTAAATGAATGTAACAGCCTAGAAAGTGTGTTCCGGCCCGAAGAAATAACATGCCCAAAGTCTCATGGCACGCTCTATGACACTGAATATATGTATTGAACAAGGGCTGCAGAGCCAAGTAGAACATGCAAAGTGCTTACTTCTTCAAGCAGGACTGCCTCCTGTGCTAGGGGACTTCCTCGATGTGTAAAGACTGGTAAAGCAGAAGTTCAGGATGGGAAAAAGCAAGGGTGTTTGTGTGCATAAGGGCATGAGAGGTGACACAACCAGATATTAATTCAGAAACTCTTGCTCTTCCTGCTGTGCTATGGTGGATAGCACAAAGCACACCAGTGGACAGGGAAAGAATGGGAGAAAATGTAGAGACCTATGGTTTTTATCATCCTTCTCTGTCCCACAGGCAATAGGCTTCACCATTACAGCCATTCTGCAGATTAGAAAACAGGTCTACAGAAATCCAGTAACCCCTAGAAAAGGATACTCCCAAATGGAATGTGGTTCCTGCTCATGGGCTTAACTAGATTGTGTAGAGTTTGAGAATCTTTATTTCCTTCACCCCTTGTATCTTCCCCCATGCTATATGAGCATCTAACCATCCATCAGCTATAAAAGTGTTAGTGACATCCCTAATACATAAGGTTATGAAGCATCTTCAACATCCCATCTCAAGCCAGGCGTGGTGGCACACGCCTGTAATCCCAGCACTTGGAAGGCAGAGGCAGGCGGATTTCTGAATTCGAGGCCAGCCTGGTCGACAGAGTGAGTTCCAGGACAGACAGGGCTACACAGAGACATCCTGTCTCGAAAAAAAAAACAAAAACAAAAACAAAAAAAACCCAAAAAACAAAAAACAAACAAGCAAAAAACCATCTTATCACTACATCTGGACCATTGATGGGTTTGAATCCTCATCTCTTCCTCTTGTTAAAATTACAAAGTCTCTGTGCCTTTTCCCATCCAAAGAGAAAGAAAACTTAGTTTCCAACCTGACCCTAGCAGGTGAGTCTTCCTGGTCCGATAACCCAGCTCTTTATTGTATTTCATTTTATTTTTTATTTATTCACTTTATATCTCACTCACTGCTCCCCCTCCCAGTCAACTCCTACCAAAATCCTTCCCTCCTTCCCTCTCTCTACTCTCCTGACCCCCTTGGTATCCACCAACCCTGACGCATCAAGTCTCTGTGGGGCCAGGCACATTTTGTTCCACTGAGGCTAGACAAGGCAGCCAAGCTAGAACATATCCCAAGGATAGCCTTGGGGCTAACCCTGTTTGAATATGCTTAGTCCAGGGAGTGGCACTATTTGGAGTTGTGGCCTTGTTAGAAGTAGTGTGTGTGGGCTTTAAGCTCATCCCAGCTGCCTAAAAGACAGTATTCTCCTGAATGTTTTCAGATCAAAATGTTGAACTCTTAGCTTATTCTCCAACGCAGTGCCTGCCTGGATGCTGCCATGCTTCCTGCCTTGATGATAATGAACTGAACCTCTGAACCTACAAGCCAGCCCTAATTAAATATTGTCCCCTGTTAGAGTTGCCTTGGTCATAGTGTTTCTTCACAGCAGTAAAACCCTAGTTAAGATGCCCTTGCGCCACTTATTTGGGACCCGAATGAAAGCCAAGCTGCATATCTGCTACATATATGTAAAGAGGCCTATGACCAGACCAGGTATGCTCTTTGATTGGTGGTTCAGTCTGTGAGAGCCTTAAGGGTCCAAGTTTGTTGATTCTGTTGATCTTTCAGGAGTTCCTATCCCCCTTGGGGCCCTAAGTTCTTCCCTCTACTCTTCTTTAAGAGTCTCTGAATTTCATCCTCTGTTTGGCTGTGGGTATCTACATCTATCTGAGTTAGCTACTGAGTGGAGTCTCTCAGAGGAGGGCCATCCTAAACTCTTGTCTGCAAGCATAACCAAGTATCATTAATAGTGTCAGGGACTGGTGCTTATCCGAAGGATGGGTCTCAAGTTGGACTGGTTACTGTTTGGCATTTCCCTCAGTCTCTGCTCCATTCTCTATCGCTGTATTTCTTATAGATAGGATAAAATATGGGTTCAAAGTTCTGTGGGTGGGTTGGTGCCTCTATTGTTCTACTGGAGTTCCTGTCTAGCTACAGTAGGTAGCCTTTTTAGGTTCCATATCCCCAATGCAGTGACTCACAGCTAATGTCACCCCCATTGATTCTTGAATGCCTCCTTTATCCCAGGTCTCTGCCACTTCTCAGAGATGCCCCCGAGCTCTGCACCTTTTTCCGTTGCAGATGTCCGCTCATTCTCATGGTCATCTGACCACATCTCCTGTCCTCCTCACACCTGATCCTGACCCCTCCTCCATTCATTCCCCCATCTCCAGACCATACCGCCCTGAATGTGCCTGAACTCATCAGCTCTATTTTTATAATCACTTAGTAGAATCTTCTGAGTGAAATGTAAGCTTCTCCATTGATGATGAAAGGGCCACTGTTCATGCTGTAGCCTTCATCAGCATCCTTGTCTCAAGACTCCCAGCTCTGCATTGCTTTGGAACGTACTGGGAGAACACAGAAATCGTTAAACTCTGAAATGTGAAGTGGCTTTGCAAAGTGCACTGTAAACTGTTTACATTGTTTTTAATTACTTTGGAGCCATATGTCAACTTGGTATAAAGTGTGAAGATTATGCTGAATAGAGTGGGGGGGAGTAGGTGACAATGTGGTGATTTATGGGAACCAGAAAAATTATGTATGGAAATGAGTACAATTTAAAAACACATCTACGTGCTATTATAACACTGGAGGGGGAAGAAAAGCCAGTTTATAACAAAATATCTTTGAAAAGAGGAGCATGATGAATATGTAAATGAGACCAATCAACATCAGCTGAGATATGGTATATGCAGATGAGACGGCAGTGAGCCAAAAAGTGAAATAGCTCCCAAGCCATAAATATGAACCATATAAAATTCATTTGAAATATTCATGATAACATAAGGACAAAATATATAATCAAGTGATTTATTTGCATATAAAAAACAAGAACACTGGCCTGACACTGCAGCCTCTGCCTCCATATCACCGGGAAAAGAAAAGTTGATATAACAAAGGGATGGGAAGGTAGAGTGAGCCCTGGTGCAAGTAGCTCCACCAAACTGAGGCTCCTCCCAATTCTCTGTGCCCGGTGCTCAGTTGGGCAGATGAAAAGAATCATAGCAAATGTTTTGCCTTCTTTCCACTTCCCTGCTAGAGCCCTCAGGGCCCTTTCTACCCCTGTCCTTTATTCTTCTTATAATCATGGAGAAAAGTCTGGGTCCCAGTTGCTGAAATTAACAAGAGAGACTGACCAATGCATGAGTGTCTGTGGAAAATGGGAGGCCACTGTGGCCTGGGGAGCCTGCAGATAGGAAGAGTGGTCTGGTGCCTCTGGGATGACAGTCACATTTTATCCCCATCTCCAACTCCCTGTGGAGCGTTGGAAATCATCCATATACATGAACTTTTTTGATTCCACGTTCCATGGCAGATACAAACAGTAACCCTTATAACACTTCCTTAATGATACTAATGTACTCCTAGAATAGTTATAGCCACACAATGAAATCTAATTAGTAACTGTAAAAAAGAATGCTGCATTGGCAAGCACTTTTAATTTTTTTTACTACATTTGTTTATTGTGTATGTGCATTTACATAGGAGCACACAAACCACATACACATGTGGGGTTAGGGGAGTTAGTTCTATTCTTCCCTAAAGTTTGTACAGGGGCTTGAACTCAGGTTGTCAGGATTTGTGGCAAGTACAATTACTTACCAAGCCATTTCACCATCTCTACAACCACCATTTTACAGAATTATTCTATAAAATGAGAGAGTTTAGAAAACTGAAGGCCATTGAGCCTTCCTTTAGTGTCATCCATAACTAACTAGTGCAGACTAACTATGTCTGCTTCTGCATGTGTCTCAGGAGCCAAGCCCCATGTGGTATTCTACAGAGCCTGCTGAGGAGTGAAGGAATCCTCTTCCTGGGGTGCTTTTCTCTCCAGCACTCCTGTGTCAACTCACTTCCAGGTGAAACTCTCTTGAGAGTAACTTAGGACTGAGCATTTGCAAAATTAGAGTTGCCTGGTAAGTCACAAATGAGCTTAACAGTTGGAAAAAAACAAGAGTTGGATCCATTAAGTTGTCATTATTGAGTCAGGTCAAGATGAGTTAGTGTGCAGAAAATGAGTCCTTATGCCATTTCTGTTCTGCATAAATGTCTGAAAAATAAGTATTTTCATTGTATTTATTGCTTCAACCAAGGACACAGATGTTCTCTTCTTGCTGCCCTTCCTGTTCTTGTGGTTTAGAGTTTCCCATAAGTCTCCTTGTTTCAACTCTTCTAAGAGGGTCCCTAAAATTTACTCCTGCAATGTCTAAAAGCTGCCAAGTTCAGGAAGGTAATGATTTTTATTCATATCCTGGTGTGTGGGCTGTTTGCTTTGCTTTTATTTCTTCTACATATTGCCAAGAGAATGAGTCAATCTGAAAGGGAAAACAGAGTTCCTAAAAATCTAGGATTTTGGAGATAATCCCAACCCTCTTTCTTTACAGATCTCCACGCCTCAGTCATTAAATACTTCATCTATGAGGCCAAAAGTGGGAAGTCCCTGACCGGGAAGGATTGTAAAGGGAAATGTAGGGAATGGATGGAGAAGAGAGCCCTGCTGTGGACTCTCAAGCACTCAGTGACCAAGATGTGGGTTTTAGTCCCTTGTTTGGGACAGTACATTTCCCTCATCACAGCTCCCACCACTAAAATCTTCCACCTCTTTTGCCATTTCATTCTGAAAAATATTTATGTTCTAGTGACTCCTTCTTGGCATCTTACATTCGGCAGCTCAGACTTACAAGTGATAGAATGTGGCAGATGCTACTCACGGCATTTTTGGCTTGCCAGAAAGTGCAGCCATCTTCCATTTTCTTTCTTTCTTTTTTTTATTCTTTTTATGGATATTTTCTTTATTTACATTTCAAATGCTATCCCTGTTCCCGGTTCCCCCCTCCCAGACACTCCCTCTCCCATCCTCCCTCTCCCTGCTTCTATGATGGTGGTCCTCCATCCACCCCACTTCCACCTCCTGCCCTCCATTCCCCTACTCTGGCGTCTATCAAGCCTTCATAGCCCAAGGACCTCTCCTCCCATTGATGCCTGAACGGCCATCCTCTGCTATATATCCAGGCTTTAAGATTTCTATATCAGCACACTTAGCTCTTCCGACCTTTCTTGGTAAGGCAGGCTATGGGAGAGACCTTCCAATAGTACTCACAGATATACAAGAAGATGAACAGGCCTCCTTCTCTTCCCTGCCAGTAGTTCAGTGTTTGTGTCTGCTCAGGGAAAATACAATTAAGGCAGGATGATACTCAAGTTGATAATATCCTCAGGCTCTGCTCTGGGGACTCTTGCTAGTTATGTTTTTAATAGGACAGTATTAAAATAAAGAACATATAATCTAAAGTCAAGCTCAATTGATGCATAAACTATTTTTTATTTCCTCACTATCCCATGCCAGTCACACTTGCATCCATCTGGGGCATTTATGACTTAAGAAGATGCTTTAACAATAAAAGGCTTACATGGACTCTGGTCCTACTCACCTGACCTCTCCTCAGCAAAGCTATCTCAGTCTAACACTTCATAACCTCCCCTACAGTATTCAGATTCACCCTGGCTAGCCCACACAGAAATCAAATGACTAGGGATGTGTTTTTATAGCTCAGTCCATTTCATAATTTAAACAGCCAGGGAAAGAAATACACAAGAATGAGAGATAAATACCCAAGGAGCCAATGCGAATATAGTGGAAGTCAACCACTCCAGTGGCTCTGAAGCTCTAAAGAGAGTCTATGCATAAAGAAAGCAATTATTGATGCCAAGTGTTTTGCAAGCATGTAATTTGTACTTGGATGTCAGAGTACTTTGCTAAATTAAAAATATGTGCAAATGCAAAGTAAGGGGAGTGAGAGCACATACGCTCAGTTGTATTAGTGGTGTCTCAGCTCAGCCATGCATGCTTCAATCTCTTGTTCTTCCCATATTTCTCCAAAGCACCCAGGATGAGGCTGAACTCAAAGAAATGGGAATAGCGCTCTGTCAATTTTTCGCCCTTACCTCTTGGTTCCTTTTATACACACACACACACACACACACACACACACACACACACACACTTTAATTCAGTCTTGGTTTAAGAAGAAAACCACTTTAAAGCTTTCTATTCTTGGGCTGGAGAGATGGCTCAGTGGTTAAAAGCACTGACTGCTCTTCCAGAGATCCTGAGTTCAATTCCCAGCAACCACATGGTGGCTCATAATCACCTGTAATGGGATCTTATGCCCTCTTCTGGCCTGCACGCATACATGCTGGCAGAATACTATAGACATAATAACTACATCTTTAAAGCTTACTATTCTTATTACAAACATTTCTCCAACTATATTGAAATATGAGCAATATATTTTAAAATTACATATCTAAAGTGATATTATATGTTAAGTGATATTATATATGATTTATATGAATATATACTATGAAAGATTATCATACTCAAACTCATTTTGTAAGTCAGATTCCTAACTGTTTTTCTACTTCAGTTTTCTCTCTCAGAAAAGATAACAGTCAGAAGAACTCAATGACCCTGAGAGCCAATGAGGTTCTTCACTGGTTCCTCTCAGAGAATTTCCCTTTAAAATAAGAAGAAAAATAACAAAAGGAAGGCCATAGCCACTCTGGAGGACTAAATTACTAGTCACAGAATCTTCATCAATGTGGTACATCTCTAGATTGAATGTACACACACAAATATGAACTCACATATGGGGAACGGATGTTCTTTTCTCTAATCATGTTCATAGTACTTTCAATATTTACTTCACCATTAAAGGACAGAGGCACAGAAAACTATCTGTTGCCAGTCTTCACATGGATATTTAAAATGTAACCTCATTCCTTCCCTTTAATTCATTCATTATTTCTCTTTATGTAACATGTAACACTCAGCGAAATCAAATGCAATGTGGCTTCTTAATGCTGTAAAATAAGCATTTGATTTGGGAGGGAATGATAGTGTTTTAACTCAGTACCAAGCACTACAATGAATGTAAACGCAGCACAGGAGAGTAAGCCTCTCACTAACTTCACGGAAGTGAGGCCAATCCAAAGACCACTGATGGAGGTTTTTAAAAGAAAGCAATTTATAGTCTCCAGTCAAATCCTCAAGACAGGTACAGAATGATGGATGTCATTAGCTAATCCAACAAGTGATTCATCAGGGTTCATGGAGTGAATGACTGATACTTCCTTCACTCCCTGTTCATCATGAGAATGAGGCTTGTAAAGCCAAGAAGCATCTTCAAGCTGTATATACCTCTTTATGATTAATGCATATGCTCTGTGTTTTCTCTGTCCTATTTTTGAGCAACTCTAAGAGAAACCACCCAAACCAAGAAAGCAATAATCCATCCATCAGGCAATAATGCAACAAATTCCTCTTGGGCCCCCAAATGAATCCAATACACCAAAGAGTACTTTGATAAGACTCATGTGCTGACCACTGCTGGCTGCTATGGGCAACAGCATAGTTCCTGATCTCCAAGAGCGATCACCCCATAACTGAACAGCAATAACAAAAACAATTTGTTGAAGCATATTTTTTACTAGAAATCATGATGAACCACTTTACATGGAAAGAAGTCAAAGTTCTATTAATACATGTTTGTACAATTCTGATTTTATTTGTGGTGACAGTTGATATGCTGCTATGTTGGTATCCTGCTTTATAATCCCTCCTGCAGCAATTATCTTCTTAATAACCTACACCAACCCATTAACGGAAGCTGAGATGAGTAACTGTGATTTTCCTCAGCATTGAGCATGCCCTTGAAAAAGATAGTTGTCTGATCCAAACCATGAATAATCCAACGCTTCAGTAAATACATCTATTATTAAGAACTGGCCCTGGGGACCGGAGAGATGGACCGGCAGTTAAGAGCATTGACTGCCCTTCCAACGGTCCTGAGTTCAAATCCCAGCAACCACATGGTGCCTCATAACCATCTGTAACAAAATTTGACACCCTCTTCTGGGATATCTGAAGACAGCTACAGTGTACATACATATAATAAATAAATAAATCTTAAAAAAAAAAAAAAGAACTGGCCCAACTGGGAGAGAGCAGGGAGGACTTGGAGACAGGGAGATCCTCTGAGCTCACTGGCCAACCATCTTAGCTAGCCCAGGTTTAGTGAGGGACCCTGACTCAAAAACAGGAGAGAGAATAGAAGAGTACACCCAACAGTCCCAACAGTGACCTTTGAACTCCACACATGCACACATAAATGACCACATCCACATATCTATCCATATGGACACCATAGACACACCACACACAAACACACACACACACACACACACACACCAAACTTGTACCACCAATTATTTTTAAAGAACATTTCCTAAGTCAATTAAATTTATCAGATTTGTTCTTTTTTTACTTCTAATCTCAACTTAAAATTAACATTCTAATGCTGTGTATGCTTGACCACAACATTTTAGTCAAGACATAATATTTCATCCTGAAAAAAATAGGATAATTAGTCAGTTAGTTTTAGAGAAAGGGTTTCATGTAGCCCAAGCTAACCTTAAAATTTCTACGTAGCCAAGACTGGCCTTGATCTGCTGATTCTCTTACCCCTGCTTTCCAAGTATTTGATTCTATGTGTATGTCACCATGTCTAAAAAAGTAATTACTTTAGTTAACCTCAGTGAATACTTCATGAGTTCCTGCTTAGTTTCTACAGTGAGACACATCAAATGTTAATGAACATGCCAAATACCTGTGGCTCTAACTAATACAGAATGACAGATTTAAAAGGCCTGGATGCTACCCAAAATGCTATAGAAGCCAGGTGGACTCAATATTCCTGGTCTAGTGTTCACACTGAATAATAAGACCCCAAGATACTAGTCCTATGCAGGAAAAGAATGGCATACCATTCCAAAGAAACAGCTCTTACTCTGTTTCAGGGTAATCAATAAAATAAGCACAAAATAGAAACAAAGCACAGAATGTGTGTAGAAACGCACTCCTCTTTATTAGTCTGATGATAGTCTATAAGGGAAAGTGTCAATGTTCCTTTTGCCAGTATCAAAGAACATTTAGTACTTTTAACAATTCTGAGCTTTTAATCTATTAGTCACTTATAAAAGTACCTTGCCATTTTTGAAAGTTACACTATTGGTTCTCAAGAACCATCTGTACACAAAAAAAGTTTGATTTGTGCCTAGATATTACCAAAACATACCACTGTATGAACATCATAGTTTACTGAACAGGGATCTCCTTGGTACAGGATATCATAGGCAAGAATAGAGAAAGAATAAAATCTCTTTTTCCTTGAAGTCTGAGGTGAGCCAAAGACAGAAGTCATGGTAACACATAAGGTCTTTTCTAGGTAAGGCATAGCCAGAATCTTAAGTGAGATGGTTCCGGAGGGACACACTCTAGGGAGGCACTCAGGTTGCTGGGAAGAGACATAGAGACAGTCTTTGTAGCTCTACACAGCCAAGACCCACTGACATTCCTACAACAGAACCCTGAGGGAACACAGAATAGAGAGAACACTGCTGGTCAGCACAAGTTCTTAAGGAGGAATGTCTAGAGCTAATCGCTGGCCTGAGGTTGCCATCCCATGCCCTTCCTCCATAAACCATTCATCAAGTTTATAGCAGCAACACGAGTTCATTACCATGTTCCTGTTTTGCACATTCTTGAGCAAGGTTATGCCTCCAATTTTAAGTGTAGTATATAAAATGAATGAGGAAAGGTGGGAGGGTGAGAGGGTTCCTGGAGGGAACAGTAATAAATAGAATAGGCGTTCCTTGCCAACTGGAAATGCGAATTTCCCCCACCTATTCATGACTGTATAATCAGAAAGAATGGCACATCATTTACACTCTCAGATCTATTTCTATTAGTGGCTCTTAAACTGTTTTTATGAATCTACCTATCCATTCATCTCTCAGCCATCCTTCCATATTATGAGCTAAAAGAAAAGGTAGAATTTGCTCCTAAGGAAGTTTATAACGTGCTTGTGGAAATAAGAACTTGGGTGAAACAAGACCCAAGCCTCTAAAAGTTGCTGTCTGTGGAGCAGGTGCTGAATCAACTCTAAGAAGTGGGAGTTGGGGAGACAGGCTTTTGTGGTGAGCATAGGATTTCCATAATCAAAGAAGATTGAAAAACATATTCTGTGCAGCAGCTCTTGACGAAACAAATTCAAAGTCATAATAGGCATTTGTGGGTCTTCCTCAAAGGGGTGTACCCTCCTACAACCCCTGTCATTCAATCATATTATGCCCAATGAACTCTCACTGAGCTCTGAAATTTCGAAGAGAAATTGAAGCACAGAAACTCCACACACTGGATCAAGGCATCAGAAGTCACACTGTATTCTGTATTCCACTCCACTCTGTATTCTGTGGGCAAGATACAGGGATCTTGCCAATCAATGTCGTGATAGTGTAAGAACTTGTATCTAATAGGCAGACTGAAATTATGTCTAAAAGTGCTTAGTGTCACTGATTTCAGGAAGCTAATGTTTGAGAAGTTGGCGCTCCATAGAATAGTTATGTATTCCCAAGTCAAATGATTCCCAAGAAGAAGGAAGGAGAGGGCCCTGGTCCTGGAAAGGCTTGATGCAGCAATGTAGGGGAATACCAGGACAGAGAAGTGGAAAGGGGTTGATTGTGGAATGGCCAGAGGGAAGAGGGCTTATGGGACTTATGGGGAGGGGGAAACTGAAAAATGGGAAATCATTTGGAATATAAACAAAGAATGTAGAAAATAAATAAATAAATAAATAAATAAATAAATAGAATACAATAGATATCTTTTGCATGGGTCTTACAAGAACCAAAGGAAATGGGGGTTTACATGCATCCACGTATTTCTTATTAAACTCATTTTATTTCAGTGTAAATGACATAGCCAAATCAAGGCAAGTATAAAAAAAAATCATTTTAATTCAATCATGCCTCTGGCTTTGTGGGTACTGTTTCTTGTGAATGTAGTGAATGTGTACACTTCTTCTCGCCCATCAGATCCTTATGTGGAAAAAGCAAATCATGCCTGGCATAGTTTGGCATAGTTACCCTAGGTTCTACAAAGTAGTCCTCCTTTCTGCCAAGAGAACAAGTATCTTCAGTGCCCCTTCACTAAGATAGGAATAAAATCAGAAATGGAGATATTGTACTCTAGCCAAGAAAACAGATCAATTTTCCCACTCCTAGAGACAGCTAAGTGAATGTTCACTGTTCTCAAGCCTTGTTTTCTCAGACGCGGAGATTTGGAAGGGGCTTGGCATGGATTCCCAAAGTCTCTGAGATCTATCATATTCTGTCTTTTTTTCATAAAATTGCTGTTTGTGTGAGTCATTGAAAACAAGCAATCCAGTGAGTGGGTTCATGGATGTCATAACACTGCAGCTGGCCTCTGCCTCTCAGAAGTCCTATACTTAAACAATGTACATGACAGTTTTTGACTGAACTGAATATGCCACAACCACCAGCCTTTTTCATTAGCTCTGTTCTTTGGTCCCAACCTTCTCCCACCCTGGAGTGTAGACATGGCCGGCTTTATGGACACAGTTGGCCCTTCCCAGCTCTATATGTCAGACTGGAAGCCACAGAAAAGGGAAATCTCTGCAACTATGTTCACTAATGTGTGCCTCAGAGCAAACCTTCATTCTTTGAACAACTTCAAAACCTGCAGCAGTGCAAGCATGTGAAGGTTTCATGGCCATCCAAGGCAGAGGAAGATTGAAAATGCAGTGGAGGGTTGAGCTTTTATCGAAGGCATTGGTAGATTTTCAAAGTCTTCTGTCTGCACCCAAGACTGATTACACAGCAGAGATGACCCAGTTATAAGGTCATTATAGTTCTTAGTTCTTTTTCTTTCTTGTCTCTTCTACACCCCAAATTCCTCAGGGCCCCACGACATCTAGTCTAGCTTTATTCTTTTTTTTAATTAGGTATATTCTTTATTTACATTTCAAATATTGCCCCCTTTCCTGGTTCCCTCCTTCCCTGAAAAATCCCATAAGCCACCTCCCCTTCCCCAATCAACCCACCCTACATCCCTGTCCTGGTATTCCTGTACACTACTGCATTAAGTCTTTCCAGGACCAAGGGCCTCTCCTCCCTTTGTAGTCCAACAAGACTATTCTCTGCTGCCAATGTGTCTGGAGCCATGGGTAACTTCAGGTGTACTCTTTGATTCATGGTTTTGTCTCTGGGTGCTCTGGGGGTACTGGGTGATTCATATAGTTGTTCCTCCTATGGCGCTGCAAACCCCTTCAGTTCCTTAGGTGCTTTCTCCAGCTCCATCATTGAGGACCCTGTGCTCAGTTCAATGGCTGCCTGAGAGCGTTCCCCTCTATATTTGTCATGCACTAACAGAGCCTCCCAGCTTTATTCATACTAATAAAAAGTTTAAGGACAAGGATGTTTGGCCACCTTTGAGCCTCAGGTTCGATACTACAGAACCAGACCACTGAGCTAAAAGCAGGAAGGTGGGATTTTAAAAACACCACTTATATACTGCACTACCAACTGTAATATGGAGGAGTGAATATTTGCCACATACTTGGATGACTATGGTAATCTAAGCTGATCTCATTGCCTAATTTTGGATTTTTGTTTGTTTGTTTTTGACTTGTTTTTGGGGGTTTGGGGGGTTTTTTGTTTTGTTTGTTTTGTTTTGTTTTTGCAGTTCTATGCTGAGATGAAAAGAAGTTCCTTCTATGACATAGGAAATTGCCCTTTGGTTTTCAGACAAGGGACTTAAACCAAAGATTCCATGCATCACTTAACATGGCCTCCTCAGACTGCTTTGCTATACTTTGTTTTAATGTTTAGAGATTATTCCATTGTGAAGTTTGCCAATGACACTATTTTTGTGTCTCCTTGTAATAATCTAGAAATATTAAAATAAAATCCCCTGAGGCCATCAATCAAACACTACCTGGAAGGAACACAGGGTGTCACTTCTGCCCAACCTAATTACAATTTCAATTTTTCTAGTATAATTCATGATTTCCGCCTGGCAGGAGGAGCTCCTGACATGTCACCCTCAGAAGATGGACGAAGCAAAAAGCATACCATCTCTCTTCAGACACAGCAAAGGCGTGCTCACTGTTCCGTGTAAACATTTTATACTAAGTGAATTCCATTTCTATCCGTATTCATCACAAATGAGCACCACCAAAACACTCAAATGCATATTCACAGTGTGCCTCCAAAATGCACTGTGAGACAAAATAGAGCTAAAGCACAGGGCACAGATCCATTTCATTTAATTAGAGCTTCAAAGAAGCCTGAAGAACAAGATCAGTGTCTCCTTAAGTGTTCTGTTTCTGCTTGAGTGTAGCTGCCCGATAGCATCAGGTGGTTTGGAATGAAATGGTGCCAAGCGCAAAGCCTTTGAAATCCCACTGCTTGGCTCAGGTACTGCTAACACAGAAGGAAAGGGGGACAGTTTTGTTGTTATAAATTTTGTGCAAGTGTGTATTTTCCCTTTACTGTGGATCAGGGATGAGAGGCTCAGCGCTCCCTTCATACCAGTGCTAGAATCTGAGTCAGAAAGTCCTGCTGGGCAAGCTCAGAGAGCTTACCTTTTATTCAAAAACTCCATTGTGTATATATACCACATTTTTTTTTATCCATTCCTCCATTAAGGGACATCTGGGTTCTTTCCAGCTTCTGGCCATTATAAATAGGGCTGCTATGAACATAGTGGAGCATGTATCCTTATTACATGCTGAGAATCCTCTGAATATATGCCCAGGAGTGGTATAACAGGGTCCTCCAGAAGTGTCATGCCCAGTTTTCTGAGGAACTGCCAGACTGATTTCCAAAGTGGTTGTGCCAGCTTGCAATCCCACCAGCAGTGGAGGAGTGTTCCTCTTTCTCCACATCCTAGCCAACACCAGCTGTCTCCTGAGTTTTTTTTCTATATTCTTTGTTTACATTCCAAATGATTTCCCCTTTCGCGGATCCCCCCTCCCCATATGTCCCATAAACCTTCTTCTCTCCATCCATTCTCCAATCACCTCCCTCCTTTTTTCCTCTGTCCTTATATTCCCCTCCAATGCTAGATCAATCCTTTCCAGGATCAGGACCTTCTCCATACTTCTTCATGGGAGTCATTTGTTATGCGATTTGTGCCTTGGGTGTTCAGGGCTTCTGGGCTAATTAATATCCACTTATCAGAGATTGCATTCTATGTGTATTCTTTTGTGACTGGGTTACCTCACTTAGGATGATATTTTCCAGATCAAACTATTTGCCTAAAAATTTTGTGAATTCATTGTTTCTAATTGCTGAGTAGTATTCCATTGTGTAAATATACCACATTTTCTGTATCCATTCCTCCTTTGAGAGGCATCTGGGTTCTTTCCAGCTTCTGGCTATTATAAATAAGGCTGCTATGAATATAATGGAGCATGTGTCTTTATTGCATGCCTGGGAATCCTTTGGGTATATGCTCAGGAGAGGTATAGCAGGGTCCTCCAGAAGTGTCATATCCAGTTTTCTGAGGAACCGCCAGACTGTTTTCCAAAGAGGTTGTACCATCTTACAGCCCCACCAGCAGTGGAGGAGTGTTCCTCTTTCTCCACATCCTCGCCAACATCTGTTGTCTCCTGAGTTTTTGACCTTAGCCATTCTGACTGGTGTAAGGTAAAATCTCAGGGTTGTTTTGATTTGCATTTCCCTAATGACTAATGATGTTGAGCACTTCTTAAGGTGCCTCTCAACCCTCCGAATTTCTTCAGGTGAAAATTCTGTCTCCAGGCAGTGCAGGAGGTCAGCTGTGCACCAGAGGCCACCTGGGAAGAGGCAGCTTGCACTGGTGAGTCCAGCATTGACAAGACCAACTAACACCAGTGAGAACTAGATGGCAAAAGGCAAACACAGGAACGTCACTAACAGAAATCAAGGCAATATGGCAGCATCTGAACCTAATTCTCCTTTATCAGCATGTCCGGGATACCCCATCACACCAGTAAAACAAGATTTGGATTTAAAATCACTGGTCATGATGCTGGTACAGGAACACATGAAGGACATACTTAAAGAAATTCAGGAGAAAATGGATCAAAAGTTAGAAGCCCTTGCAAGGGAAACACAAAAATCATTGAAAGAAATCCAGGAGAATACAAAAGCCAATAAGGAGGAAACGCAAAAAAACACTTAAAGAAATACAGGAGAACTTTGGTCAACAGGCTGAGGTCATGAAAGAGGAAACACAAAAAGCTCTTAAAGAATTACAGGAAAGCACAAACAAGCAAGTGAAGGAGCTAAGCAAAACCATCCAGGATCTAAAATCAGAACTAGAAAGAACTAAGAAAACTCAAAGGGAGACAACTTTGGAGATAGAAAACCTTGGGAAGAAATCAGGGGACTTAGATGCAGATATCAACAACAGAATACAAGAGATAGAAGAAAGAATCTCAGATGCTGAAGATACCATATAAACCATGGACTCAACAGTTAAAGAAAATGCAAAATGCAAAAAGCTTGTAACCTAAAATATCCAGGAAATCCAGGACACAATGAGCAGACCAAACCTAAGGATTATAGGCATAGAGGAGAGTGAAGATTTACAACTTAAAGGGCCAGCAAATATCTTCAATAAAATTATGGAAGAAAACTTCCCTAACCTAAAGAGAAGGATGCCCATGAATATACAAGAAGCCTAAAGAACTCCAAACAGACTGGACCAGAACAGAAATACCTCCTGTCACATAATAATCAAAACACCAAATGTACTAAACAAAGAAAGAATATTAAAGGCAGTAAGGGAAAAAGGCCAAGTAACATATAAAGGAAGACCTATCAGAATCACAGCAGACTTTTCACCTGAGTTTTTAATCTTAGCCATTCTGACTGGTCTGAAATGAAATCTCAGGGTTGTTTTGATTTGCATTTCCATAATGACTAATGATGTTGAACATTTCTTAAGGTGTTTCTCAGCCACTCGACATTCTTCAGGTGAAAATTCTTTGTTTAGCTCTGTACCACATTTTTAATAGGGTCATTTGGCTCTCTGGAGTCTAACTTCTTGAGTTCTTAACATATATTGAATATTAGCCCTCTGTCAGATGTAGTGTTGGTGAAGATCTTTTCCCAATTTATTGGTTGCCATTTTGTCCTATTGACAGTGTCCTTTGCCTTACAGAAGCTTTGTAATTTTGTGAGGTCCCATTTGTCAATTCTTGATCTTAGAGAATAAGCTATTGGTGTTCTGTTGGGGCTTTAACGTCTTAAATGTTCAAGCTACACTCAGTGAGAAGTGCATCCAGTCTGTTCCTGCTGCATTAAGATCAGAGTGTAGAACTCTCAGCTCTTTCTCTAGCACCGAGTCTGCCTTCACATGCTCGTGCTCTCTGCCATGATGATAATGGACTAAACCTCTGAAACTGTAAGCCAGCTCACATTAAATGTTTGTCTTTATAGGAGTTGCCTCAGTCATGGTGTGTCTTCTCTGCAATGAAATACAAACTAAGACATGGGATAAGAATTTGTTATGCTTTTGAAAGTAGTGCATGCTGGCTGTACAAAAGGAGAAATTATTCTGAAACTTTAAATAATAATTTAATTCTCTAATGATGTCCATAACATTTTTTTGTTTATTGGAAAGGGAAGTAAAGGGAATTAAAAACACTTTATGATAAAATTAAAGACTTACATGGAAAATATTTCAGATAAGCACGTTAAAATTGACAATTTTCATGGAAAATTAAGGAGTACATTGGTAGACATATATAACATTGCTGAATGAATTGAGATATGGGATAGAAGCATTTTATGATAGAATTGAAGATTTAGGTGGAAAAATATTTCTGATAAAATTGTAGAAAAACGTAAAAAAATGTTAGAATTGAACATTATCATGGAAAATTTTATATAGATACAATAATGGTAGGCATAAAAATATTCCTAAGTTGATTAAAAGTGGAATTATAAACACTTTTAGTAAAACGTGAAGATTTGCATGGAAAATATTTCTGATAAAATTGTAAAATATATATAAAAACATGTTAAAATTAAAGATTATCATGGAAATTATATAGATAAAATGATAGATATAAAGATAACTCTAAGTTGATTGAAGGTAGAATTATAAACATTTTCAGATAACATTGAAGATTTACATGGAAAATATTTCTGGTAAAAATCAAGAAATAAATACACAAACACATTAAAATTGACTGTTTCATGGAAAATTTTACATAAAAATGGTTGATGTAAAAAATTTTTCTAAATTAATTGAAGGTGCAATTAGAAATATTTGTGATAAAATCAAAGATTTACATTGGAAACATTTCTGATGAAATATAGGAAATACATAGAAAGACATTAAAATTGAAGATTATGATGAAAATAACGCAGATAAAATGGTAGACATAAAAGAAATTACTAAATTAATTAAAAGGGGAATTACAAACATTTTCTGATAAAATTGAAGATTTACATGAGAATTATTTCGTTAGTCTATGTCTTTTTATTGGGGAGTTGAGTCCATTGTTATTAAGAGATATTAAGGAATAGTGATTGCTGCTTCTTGTTATTTTTGATGTTATTTTTATGCTTGTGTGGGTATCTTCTTTTGGATTTGTTGGAAGATTACTTTCTTGCTTTTTCTAGGGTGTGGTTTCCTTCCTTGTGCTGGCATTTTCCATCAATTATCCTTTGTAGGGCTGGATTTGTGGACGGGTGTTGTGCAAATTTGGTTTTATCATGGAATATCTTGGTTTCTCCATCTATGATGACTGAGAGTTTTGCTGGGTATAGTAGCCTAGGCTGGCATTTGTGTTCTCTTAGGGTCTGTATGAGGTCTACCCAGTTTCTTCTAGCTTTCATCCTCTCTGGTGAGAAATCTGGTATGATTCTGCTACGTCTGCCTTTATAAGTTACTTGCCCTTTTTCCCTTACTGCTTTTAATATTCTTTCTTTGTTTAGTGAATTTGGTGTTTTGATTATTATGTGCCAGGAGGATTTTCTGTTCTGGTCCCGTCTGTTTGGAGTTCTGAAGGCTTCTTGTATGTTCATGGGCATCTCTTTCTCTAGGTTAGGGAAGAGATTTTCTTCTACAATTTTGTTGAAGAAATTTACTGGGCCTTTAAGATGTAAATCCTCACACTCCTCTATACCTATAATCCTTAGGTTTGGTCTTTTCATTGTCTCCTGGAGTTCCTGGATGTTTTGAGTTACCAGCTTTATGCATTTTGCATTTTCTTTGACTGTTGAGTCAATGTTTTCTATGGTATCTTCAGCACCTGAGGTTCTTTCTTCTATCTCTTGTATTCTGTTGTTGATGCTTGCATCTATGACTCCTGGATTCTTTCCAAGGTTTTCAATCTCCAGAGATGTCTCACTTTGTGATTTCTTTTTTGTTTCTACTTCCACTTTTAGATCCTGGATGGTTTTGTTCAGTTCCTTCACTTGATTGTTTGTGTTTTCCTGTAATTCTTTAAGGGATTTTTGTGTTTCCTCTTTAAGGGCTTTTCCCTGTTGACCGATGTTCTCCTGTATTTCTTTAAGGGAGTTATTTAAGTCTTTCTTGAAGCCTCTATCAGCATCATGAGATATGATTTTAAATCCAACTCTTGCTTTTCTGGTGTGTTGAGGTATCCAGGACTTGCTGTGGTGGGAGAACAGGGTTCTGATGTTGCCATGTAGCCTTGGTTTCTGTTGGTAGAATTCTTGTGCTTGCCTTTCGCCATCTGGTGCTAGTTGGTATTCTTGTCTCTGGCTGGACTTCGTTCCTCCTGTGGGCCTGTAGGCCTGTGTCCTTACTCCTCTGTGCTTGAAAGTGAAGGCACTGCTGGGAGATCTCTCTCTCTCTCTCTCTCTCTCTCTCTCTCTCTCTCTCTCTCTCTCTCTCTCTCTCTCTCTCCTGGAGGGCTATGCACAGAAGACTGTGGAGTTTTCCAGCTCCCCAGCTGCTCCACTGATCTTAGGCCCTGTGTTTTCCTAACTGGATCCCCTCCAGGGATTAAGTAGAGATCCCACCTCTGTGCTCAAAAGTGAAAGCCTGCTGGGAGATCACTCCCTCCTGGTGGGCTATGCACAGAAGGCTGTGGAGTCTCCCAGCTCCCTGGTGCAAATGGCAGGAGGAAGACTTCTGTCCCAGCTGCTCCACTGATCACAGAAGGCTGTGGAGTCTCCCAGCTCCCTGGTGCCCATAACTAACATTTTAATGAATGGCCTTCTATAATCTTTTTGCCACATACATGGATAAAAATAATAAGCATGCTCATTTATAACCAAATTTTTCACTCAGCTGTATGTTCAGAAAAATATTTAGTAAAAAACAATCTAGCCTTAATGCTATCAAAGCAATTTATAAGAACTCCTAGATTCAGAATATTAGAGGTTATCCTTGACTGATCAGTAGAAGGGACCAGATACTAACTGAGAAAAAATAAAAAGCTTCAAGGAATTTCACATCCATTGTAAACTGAAAACCTGGCAGAATGGCTCAGCCCAGTTCACACACAATATAGACAATGAAAAGATACTTCCAAAAGAAAACTTTTGTGGGTTCACACTCCTATATACATCCCCTATGGAAGCTGAGTACTCTCTGAAACGCCCTCTGCCTATGTAATCTTTATAGTGAGTGGCATTGAATATGATTGAAGAAAGGCCAACATAAAAGACATCAGGGCTCCAGAGTACAAGTCTTGCAACAAAAGATTAGGAAGACCCTGGATTGCTTCAAATACTGACCAGGAAATAAGGGTGTGAAGAACACCATAGACCACCCTGCCATATATGCTGATGAAGAATCTCCCGACTACAGATGTTTATGTAATGCCTGGAACAGAATAACCTGAAAAAGTGCCATTCTTGGTATGTGTATATTCAAACTTTGTTTTATATTTATAGTTAGGACAGGTGCAAGATATTAGAAAAACAGAATTTTGAAGTTTGTGAACAATCAAAAGCATCTAGTACTTATACATGTTCATACACAAAGCCATGCATGCATATGTTATATACATATATACATACATACATACATACAAGCATTTGTACACAGACATATATAAACAATATGTCTTCTGTTGGTGATGCTTTAAATGCCATTAGAATGCTTTTATTTTTTTCTCTCTCACTGTGCACTGTTCTCATAGAAGTCCAAATTAACCATTAGGGTCATTAATTCTTACTGAACAATATTTGTCATGTGCAATTTTCAATGCTATTTTTGTTTAGTACTTCAGTTCTATCTTGCTCTTATGTTCCTCCAAGTTGTTATTAGACCTGTGCTTGAACTTCATATTCAGTTAAATCAGGATTCGATTCAGTTCAGTTTAAGTCAATTCAATTCAGTTCAACTCAGTTTGGATTAGCATTATTTACCAAAGATTTTGATTCTTGAATTCTAAATTTTTCTTCTGAGTTTAATTTTCTTATTGCTAAAGAAAATTATTTAGTTATAATTTCAGTTAAGGTCATGATATAGAGAAAACAATCTAGAACTTAGTAGAAAGTTTGCCCTTTTGGGCTAACATTCATAGTCCTGGAAAGAGCTATGCAGGCTGTTGGTGGAGTAAAGGTCTTACCCAGCTGTCTATACTGCAATCTACCTATGAGATGAGACCAGCCTGCCAAGTAAGGTATGCCTACTTGTAGCACTGCTCTCTGCTTGAATTTGAGACCTGTTGCATAAGAATATATGCCTGGCCATAGCAGGGCAGATCACAGTCCTAGGAGAAAGCTGAATTGTAGTGTTTAGATAAATTTATGTACCATTAAGCTGTCATCTAAACATGAATGTTTCTGCCCATAGATAAACACTGTTTTCGGTCTTTATCAGCGAACTCTCTCTTTCCATTGGACAGTGGTAAACAGGAATTTATTTATGGCTATACAAGGTGCAGAGACTACGTAAGAAATGAGTCTGTGGCTCTAAGCAAGCCATTTATACCACCCTTTCTAAGACTCAGGAAGCATAGTAGATGAAGGGAAAAGAATCTAAGAGCTGGAATTAAGAACAAGAGCTGTGAAGTAATGGTTTTTCTAGGTAAGATATGGCCACTGTGATCACAAAGTCACACCAACTACAAGACATAAAGTGAACCTGCACACACAATTGTCCATCAGCAGTCAGGCATGGATGGAGGAAGGCCTCTGAGGCCCTACACTTCGCTGCTTAAGTATTTTCCATCAATAGATTTATAGAGACAGGAAATAAGTGTCTTCAGTTATGTACCGTCTGGTGAGCCCTACCCCCTGGTCAAGCTCCAACAGATAGATCAATTCAGATGTCACAGAAATTACTCTTTTAAACTAAATGGGTCTAAACACAAAATCTGAAGTCAAATATTTGGGAAAGAGACTGATAGGGATGGTGGTGAGAGGGGCGAAACAGTAGGGTAAGATGGGGAAGGGAGATATTAGTCAGAATGAATTTTATACTTATATGAAATTGTCAAATGACAATAAGAATCAATAAAATGGCTAAGAATTAACTCTTTTCAGTCTTTTTGTGTCTTATGATATCATCTTTACCTCTCCCAACCTATTAATGTAAAATTACACGTAATTTTATAAATTTTATTTGGTAATAACTTCCATTCAGTAGATGGGGCTTTTTTCATATTTATTTCTTCTTGCCTAAATTTTTCAGCCAAAATCTAATTTTTGGCACTCTCAATTCTTCCTTTCTAATAGGTTTTGAGGTGTTTTGATTTGTCTTTGAGTATGGTTTCAGTTTTAATTTTTATGCTTGTGGTTTAGTGCCTTACTTGTACACAGTCAGATTTTCCTGATTGTAAAAGTTCTTCTCTGTTTTTTGTTTTATTTTTTGTTTTAGTTTGAGTTTTTTGTTATCTGTAACCCATTTCCTTATGCTTTTCTATCCTCCTATTCAGACTGGGTTGGAATTTCTTATATTATTCTCTCTCTTTCTGTTCTAGTTTCTGTGAGAGACTATCTTACAGAAACAAAAGAAAAATGATTTAGATTGGCTCACACTTCAGGAACTTCGGTCCAGTGAGGGCGGGAAGGCACAGTGACAGGCTTGGCTCCCAGATCTGGCTGCAAGAACATGAGCCAGTATTCAGAATGTAGAGCAAGCCTAAACCAACATGGCTCTCATCCAGAGGCACTCTCTTTCGGTAACCTATGTCCTCCAACTTACCTCCATGTCCTACAGATTCCACAACCTTCCTGAAACAGATGAGCAGTGAGGACCAAATATCCAAACACACCAAGCTAAAGAGGACATTTCACATCTGACCCTCAACATCTTCAATGCCTTGTCATCATCCTTTCTATTTCCTGACACGCTGTCGATGAGCTGCGTTGCATAAAATGCCTCATTTATTTTGTAGCACATTTATATCATCTTAGATTATATCTATTATTCAGTCTGCTTTATGCTTTTAATTGGCTTGACCATATTCATGCAATTTATTTCCCAATAATTCCCTTTAAATCTATTCTTCCCATACTTCCCAGTTTCTCTTATGATTTTTGCATCTTTTTTTCTTTGAGTACTTTTATTTTGCTTTCTAGTTCCTTAGGTGTAAGGAACTTCATGAAGTTCCTTAAGGACTTCATTTCATCACATAGGTGGTGTTCTAGTTCAGATTACTATTGCTGTCCTGGAGCACCATAACCAAAAGCAACTTGGGGAAGAAAAGGTTATTTCACTCACAGTTCCATATAACAGTTCATCATCAAAAGCAAGCAGTGAGGCCATGAACTCAAGCAGGGCAGGAAACTGGAGGCAGGAACTGATGCAGAAGTCATGAAAGAGTGCTGTGCACTAGCTTGCTACTCATGGCTTATTCAGCCTGCTTTCTTATAGAACCCACACCACCAACCCAGCAGAGGTTCCCCAAAGCCATAATGTGCTAGGCCCTCCCACATTAACTACTAATTCAGAAAATGTCCCACAGGCTTCCCTACACCTTGATCCTATGAAGCCATTTTCTCAGCCGAGGATCCCTCCTCTCTGATGAGTCTAGATTATGTTATGTTAAGTCAACATAAAACTAGCCAGAACAGATGATGACATTTACCCACTTCTCAGGTGTGGGATCTGTTCACCCCAAACCCTATGTTTTCTACATTAATTCTGCCCTAGAACAAAAAGAAGCTATTTCACCCAGGAGGAGTAGAAGGCAGGAAATCATCAAACTCAGGGCTGAAATCAGCCAAGTAGAAACAAAAGGAACCATACAAAGAATCAACAAAACTAGTAACTGGTTCTTTGAGAAAATTGAAAAGATAGATAAACCCTTAGCCAGACTAACCAGAGGGCACAGAGACAGTATCCAAATTAACAAATTTAACAACAGAAACTGAGGAAATTCAAAAGATCATCAGATCCAAACACAAAAGCCTATACTCAACACAACTGGAAACTCTGAGGGAAATGGACAATTTCCTAGACAGATAACAAATACCAAAATTAAATCACAATCAAATAGACCATCTAAACAGTCCCATAACCCCTAAAGAAATAGAACTGGTCATTGAAAATCTTCCAACCAAAAAACATATAGGACTAGATGGTTTTAGTGCAGAATTCTATCAGAACTTCAAAGAAGACCTAACATCAATATTCTTCAAACTAGTCCACAAAATAGAAACAGAAGAAACACTACCCAACTTGTTCTATAAAGCCACAATTAAACTGATAGCAAAGTAACACAAAGATCAAAGATAGAGAACTTCAGACCAATTTCCCTTATGAATGTTAATGCAAAAATACTCAATAAAGTTCTTGCCAACTGAATTCAAGAACACATCAAAACTATCATTCACCACGATCAAGTAGGCTTCATACCAGGGATGCAGGGATAGTTCAATATACAGAAATCCATCTATGTAATCCACGACATTAATAAACTCAAAGAAAAAAACCACATGGTCATTTCATTAGATGCTGAAATGGCATTTGACAAAATTCAGCATCCTTTCATGCTAAAAGTCTTGGAAAGATCAGGAATCCAAGGCCCATATCTAAACATATTAAAAGCAAAATACAGCAAACTGGTAGCCAGCATCAAACTAAATGGAGAGAAACTTGAAGCAATCCCACTAAAATCAGGGACCAGACAAGGCTGCCCTCTCTCTCCATACCTATTCAATATAGTACTTGAAGTTCTAGCTAAAGGAAATTGACAACAAAAGGAGGTAAAAGGGATAGAAATAGGAAAGGAGGAAGTCAAGTTATCACTATTTGAAGATGATATGATAGTATACTTAGGTGAACCAAAAAACTCAACTAGAGAACTCCTACAGCTGATAAACAACTTCAGCAAAGTGGCCAGATATTAAATTAACTCAATCAAATCAGTAGCCTTCCTATACTCAAAGAACAAACAGGCTGAGAAAGAACTTGGGGAAATGACTCCATTCAAAATAGTTACAAACAATATAAAATATCTGGGGGTAACTCTAACCAATAAGAAAGATCTATATGACAAGAACTTCAACTCTCTGAAGAAAGAAATCAAAGAAGACCTCAGAAAATGGAAAGATCTCCCATGCTCATGGATTGGCAGAATTAATATAGTAAAAATGGCCATCTTGCCAAAAGCAATAAGCAAATTCAATGCAATCCCCATCAAAATCCCAACTCTATTCTTCATAGAGCTAGAAAGAACAATTCTCAAATTCATCTGGAATAACAAAAAAACCAGGATGGCTAAAACTATTCTCAACAGTAAAAGAACATCTGGGGAAATCAGTATCCCACACCTCAAGCAGTACTACAGAGCAATAGTGTTTAAAACTGCATAGTATTGGTACAGTGACAAGCAGGTAGATCAGTGGAATAGAATTGAAGACCCAGAAATGAACCTACACGCCTGTGGTTACTTGATCTTTGACAAAGGATCTAATTTCATCCAGTGGAAAAAAGACAGCCTCTTCAACAAATGGTCCTGGTTCAACTGGAGGCTAGTATACAGAAGAATGCAAATCAATCCATTCTTAGCCCCTTGTATTAAGCTCAAGTCCAAGTGGATCAAGGACCTCCACATAAAACCAGACATATTGCAACTAATAGAAAAAAAATGGAGAAGATTCTTGAACACATAGGCACAGGGGAAATTTTCCTGAAGAGAACCCCAATAGCCTATGCCCTAAGATCAAGAATTGAAAAATGGGACCTCATAAAATTACAAAGTTTCTATAAAGTGAAGGATATGGTCAATAGGACAAAATAGCAACCAACAAATTGGGAAAAGATCTTTACCAACCCTACATTCAACAGAGGGCTAATATCCAATATATTAGGATTATTTAATGACTGAGAAGCACCTAAAGAAATGTTTAACATCCTTAGTCATCAGGGAAATGCAAATGAAAACAACCCTGATATTTCACCTCACACAGGTCAGAATGGCTAAGATAAAGAACTCAGGAGACAGAAGGTGCTGGAGAGGTTGTGGAGAAAGAGGAATACTCCTCCACTGCTGGTGGGATTACAAGCTGGTACAACCACTCTGGAAATCAGTCGGGCTGTTCCTCAGAAAACTGGGCATAATGCTACTGGAGGACCCTGCTATACTACTCCTGGGCATATATCCAGAGGATTCTCCTGCATGTAATAAAGACACATGCTCCACTATGTTCATAGCAGCCCTATTTATAATAGTCAGAAGCTGGAAAGAACCCAGATGTCCCTCAACCGAGGAATGGATACAGAAGATCTGGTACATATACACAACGCAGTACTATTCAGCCATTAAAAACAATGAATTCATGAAATTCTTAGACAAATAGATGGAACTGGAGAATAGCATCCTGAGTGAGGTAACTCAATCACAAAAGAACACTCATGGTATGCACTCACTGGTAAGTGGATATTAGCCTAGAAACTTGGATTACCCAAGACACAATTCACATATCAAATGATGCCCAAGAAGGAGGAAGAATAAAGTTTGGATATTCTAGTCCTTCTTAGAAGGAGGAACAAAATACCCACAGAAGGAGATATAGAGACAAAGTGTGGAGCAGAGTCTGAAGGAAATTCCATCCAGAGACTACCTCACCTAGGAATCCATCCCATATACAATTACAAAACCCAGACCCTATTGTGGATGCTCACAAGTGCTTGCTGACAGGAACCAGATATAGCTGTCACCTGGGAGGCTCTGCTAGTGCATGACAAATACAGAGTGGGAAACTCTCAGCCAGCCATTGAACTGAGCATATCTCATCCCAATGGATGAGATAGAGAAAGGACCAAAGGAGCTGACGGGGTTACAGCGCCATAGGAGAAGCAACAATATGAGTCACCAAGAAGTACTCCCAGAGCTCCCAGGGATAAAACCATCAACCAAAGAATACACTTGGAGCTATCCATGGCCCCAGACACATTGGCAGCAGAAGATCATCTTGTTGGACACCAAATGGGAGAGAGGTCCTTGGTCCTGGAAAGACTTGATACTGTAGTGTAGAGGAATACCAGGACAGGGAAGAAGGGGAGGATTGATTGGGGAAGGGGAGATAGCTTATGAGATTTTGGGGCGAGGGGGAACCAGGAAAGGGGACATTTGAAGTATAAATAAAGAATATATCTAATAAAAAATAAAAATTAATTTCCTTGGGTAAATAGCATCTACTGTTTCTCCTATAACACTTTTGGGCATGGTAGTCATAGGAAATAAGGAAATGTTTGAATGTCACATATTATAAATAATTATGGTAGAAGATATTGGTTAAAGGTCCATAGCAGATTATCTAAATAAACTGCAGATATACCTACTGCTTTCTTAGTTAGAATCTAGTATATGTACTCTCTGTATTTCCTTATCCACAAAATGATCAGAGAGATGCAGAGATGATGAGAAAGAGGCAGAGAAAAGAAGAGGGAGAGAAAGAGATGTACTCTTGTCGAGTGAGATCTATATGCTTGGGCTTACTAGTGATATTTGCCAAGTGCAATGGGTATCAAATTCTTTGGCTTTTAACCTGAGGAACACTTATCTAGATCTCTGCTCACTCTGAGAGCCCTCATTCACCTGGCCTGCGGGATGCCTGAAATCATTGTTGAGCACATCATTTAAGGATGGCAGTCTCTTATTAAAACACAAAGTTGCAGCCAGGCAGTCGTGGCACACGCCTTTAATCCCAGCACTTGGGAGGCAGAGGCAGGTGGATTTTTGAGTTCAAGGCCAGCCTGGTCTACAGAGTGAGTTCCAGGACAGCCAGGGCTACACAGAGAAACCGTGTCTCAAAAAAGAAAATTAAAAAAAAACAAAAAACAAAAAACAAAAAACAAAAAACAAAAAAACTTTAACAGCTGGGAACTTTTCTGTGCCCTCAGATTCCTTAGGGGGTCAAAATACGTGATCTCTGAAATCTCTTCTCTCATTCACTTGTGGTCTAATTTTGAAATATGATGTCCTCACAAGTAAACTTTGAGAGAGAACCTTCAATCAGGCAGTACTTAGATCCATATATCACATGAGGGAGGTAGTTGAGGCAGTGGTAGGAGGGAGGGGACCAAAGGAAGAAAATCTGTTGAAGTCTCAGTACAAAATTCTATGGTGAAAAAGCCCTAACTCCAGAATTATCTGCGGGGCCTTGTAAGGAGACGACAGAGTTCTAAAATAAAACATTTCTTTAGTTTACCCTAATGCCTACATTTTTTTCCTCCCAGCACCATTTAAGTATCACCTTATATGTAGACCTATATTTTAATAGTGAAAAAGAATAACTAGGTCTACATAAATAACTCTAGAGAGAATTTATCAAGCTGCTTATAAGTTCCATCTTTGAAAAAATATATATCTTGAGGAAAAGCATAATGATAAAGAGGAAGAAGGACACATAACAGGTCAAAGAATAACAATGTCCTCAACAAAAAATAATGATGTAACTGCTCCTTCACCCCTGCTGAGTGAAGTTCTACTTTTTTCTGTTCCAGTTATCCATACTCAATAAAGTTTGAAATCAGTAAATTGGAAAATCCAGAAATAAATGGTTCATATGTTCTAAATTTCATGTTATTCAAGTAATGTGATGAAATCTCATACCTTCCCATAAGTATCCTCCCCGTATCTGAACCCCCACTTTGTCTAGTGTATCCATGCTGTATACACTGCCCTCCCATTAAGTACTTAGTAGACTCTTTCTGTCAGATCAGCTGTTATGGTAATTTGTGTGTGTGTGTGCGTGTGTGTGTGTGTGTGTGTGTGTGTGGTGTATGTATGTAAGAGATAGGGAGAGACAGAGAGGTGAAGTTCATATAGCTTTTATTATAATGTTTTCATTTATTTATATATAATCTAAAATTTTAATATATTATTTTGTCTTCCTTATGAGTGAAACAAAATAAATACGTAATACGTATGGATAGAAGAAATAAAAATTTATGTAGGGTTTAGTACTATCTAAAGCTTCAGAATTTCTCGTACAAGTCTAGGGGCATACCAATCACTGATAAGGGAAGTAACAGGACTCTCATAATAATCATTTTAGCCATTTTAAACACTATGTTAAATGCTTTACAGTCACTAGATACTTTCATAGATGATATTTTTATCATAAATACATAAGAGAGATTTTTAACCCACATTGCACTGGTATTTTTGAAATTAAAAGATCTTATCCCAGGCTACAACACTAAAAAAAAAAATCTCTAGCCAGATGCCAGCTAATGACTGCATGTATGTGGTGTGTGGCAGATATCACATACAAAGGCATCTGGATGGTCACAGACACTTTGTAATAGAAGTTAGAGGTTTAGCCTTCACATGTCACACTTTGCTTAACTTCTAAGGATTTATTGGGGGCAG
Source organism: Apodemus sylvaticus (assembly GCF_947179515.1). NCBI lineage: Eukaryota > Metazoa > Chordata > Mammalia > Rodentia > Muridae > Apodemus > Apodemus sylvaticus. The sequence goes on along the minus strand of NC_067477.1, from coordinate 137,198,827 downwards.
GGAAGGGAATGCTTTGATGTCCTGACATACTCTATCATGTGAGAAGTGCTTTTTCCAATCAGTCCTGAAGTTGAGAATAGACAGGGAAGAATAAAGGAGTGGGAAGAAGAAGGGAGGGTCAGGCAGAAGGTCATTCACTCTTGGTTCTGGATTGGATAAAGACAAACACTTGAGGCCTCCATACTATAGGTCTTGTATCCTTAACATGATGTTCCCAGACATCATGCTATCTGTCTGCCTCTCTTGGGTTTTCTCCATGCCCAATACACATGTGCACTTTGACTTCTAGAACATTGACCTCACTTTCTCTTTTCTGCACTTATAAGGACCTGAAACTTATTTATATCTAACCACAACAGGCCATAGATGTAACTTCAGGTGCTCTAGAAAAAGTTCAACGTTTCCCAGAACATCTCCCCTACCTGCTCTTCTGTGACGAGCATCCACTGAGCCTCTATTATGAAAGTTCTTCTACCAATAAGAAGAGCTCCCTATCTCCCTCACTATGGTAGAACTTGCACTGACTATCAGATGTTAACTGTAATTGGTTGAGTGTGAATGAGTTTCTCTTCTTTGGAACAGAGCTGTAGAGGGTAAGAGAACAGAGGAAGGCATTGAATGGGTCCAGATATGTAGGCTGAAAAGTTGACTATGCTTGCTACGATGCTCAGAGCCCAGCTGTGTCTCACAGCCTCCAGTCTAGGCAAACTTCCTCTTCCCACGTAGCTTTCTCCCCATGTTAGCTTAAAATAACCCTCCTGCACTTGCCTCATTATTAACCACCCTTCTCCTGCCGTTATTCTTCCCTTTCAAATCAATGCTCTTCCATCTTTAGTTTATGAAGCGTTTGAGGACCAGCCTCCTGTTGGCAGATTATGAACTGTTGCTCCCGTAAGAGGTATCTAGGTTATACAGACAGCCAGCAGCAAAGGAATCACTTACTATTTCCAATCGTTTCCCACTTCTTCACTGCACATTGGCAGCATGCTTTAAACACTGTGGGGCTTACCCCATACTGACCTTGTCTAATCATATTGATTGTCAGCAATTGCAGTCTAATTGGGAAGCACGTTGCTATGGTAATTCCTGTGTCTTATGTCTTACATTTAAAGACACAATGATCCTAAGATGGAGGGAAGGGATTGCTTGTGCTTGGTGACCGAGAAAAACATAATTAGATATGCAAATTACAAAACTAATGTATTTAAATGAATTCTGAAATCTAAATTGGGATTTGATATAATAAATTGGCCCCACAATTTCAAATAAAAGTACAGTTGTTCTGAGCATATTTATTCCCCTCCCCCAAACACTTTTTTAGGAAAAGGAACAAGAATGGTCAATTATCTTGGTTAAGGTAAGATGCTGAAGGCATGGGTTGATCGTGAAGAGGCTCTTCACTGTACAGGGGTAGTTGCTCTCTTTAGAATGGGAGTATAGTTTATTAGAGGAGTGCTCAGGTAACATGTTCAAAGACCCGTATAAACCAGGCATGATTATGTAATCCCAGAACTTAGCAGGTAAAGCTAGGAGAACAAGAAGTAAAAGCTTACTCCTCGTTCCATAGCAAATAGAAGTCAGTCAGCCCTGCCTAGAAATAAACAAACAAAAGGCAGAGTAGGCTAGAGAGACTGTTCAAGTGCTAAGAACACATATTGCTCTTCAGAGGACCATAGTTCAGTTCCCAACACCCATGTCAGGGAGCTTATAGCTTCATGCAACTCCAGTTCCAGAGGATCTGATACTCTCCTCTGGCCTGTGTAGACATAAGCTGAGAGACATACACTCACATAAAAATAATCAAACTAAGCCTTTTAAAAACAGAAAAGAACTAAGGAAGGAAGAAAAGAAGACAAACTATCCTATGAACAAATAGAGTAAGTCAAGGGGACACAGGGAGCCTGGACCCTGGGGTACAGCACTGTGCCTGAGAGAAAAGCAGTCTAGACTTAAAGGGCTAACTGTTCCTCCTTTCTTTTTTAATTCGCTGGGAAAACCAGCTAGCCTCCATGTTCTTTGTCAGGCTTCTTAGGTAAATTAACAATGCAGCCGTGTTTCTGTCATTCCTTTAGTCTACCAACCATCGGTGAGTGAGAGCCACTAATCAGGCATACTGCAGAAAGCAATCCTGCTCACAATGCAGTGCAGAAGATGCTGCCACTTCTTGTGAGATACAAATCTTCCTGAAGTCAGAAATTACTCTCTGTATACATCCAAAGGAAGACAAAGGAATTTGAAATTTGGCATCAAAGCTACTGAATCATTGTTCCTCCTTGTTTCCTCAGTTTACACACAGCGTGGGAATGAGAACTACAACCACAGTGCAGTTGCTGTGACCCACTGCTGGTATCACTGTGATAAACTCCTCAGATAAAGGCACAAGCAGTATCCTAGGAAGCTGAGAGGATTGAATGGCTTAATTCTAGGTGATTAGAGAAGTTTCCCTTGAAATTATTTGAAGAGATGTCTCAGAATGAGCCTGAGATTGCCCTTTTGTTGCACTGCTCAAGAATAGAGAGAATGTCTACTCTTACTACACATAACTCATGACCAAAGGGCTTCTGAGGACTCTCTTGAAGAGAGCCCCAGGTCCTGTAGGTGCCAAGTGAAGACTCTACACACATTGTCACAGAATGCCTGCTATACAGCTCCACCCTACAAATGCAATGTCACCCAGGGAAAGTTGGCTCTAGATTAGACTCCTGTAATTATAATTATGACAAAAAATACCAGGGCTGAGGCTGGAAAGGTGCCTAGTGTTTAAGAGAGAATGTTTGGGGCTCTTGCAAAGGACCTGAGTTTAATTCTCAGCACCCATGTCAGATCACAAGTTCTGTAACTCCAACTCCAAGGGGATCTGAACTTTAGAACTCTGCCAGCATCTACATGTACATGCACATATCTTCCCTCTCCCAACACTACACACACACACACACACACACACATACACACACACACACACACACGTGCATGCATGCACAGACACGCATGCACAGACACTCAGACACACAGAAATGCAGGCACACAGCTGTATACCTACGTGAGAACAGAACTGACCTTCTGTGTTTCTGAAGGGTCAAAAGGGACAGCTCAAACAACAGCATTACCTAAGCATTCTAAGTGGCCAAGTGACACTCCTTCACTATGACTCAGAAAGGAAGCACTTTCATGCCAAGTGTAAGAGTTATTGAGGTAGAAAGTAGAAGGGCATAAAATATGGAGTTATGATGAGTTACCGAGTGAAAACAGAGGCTTGACGAGGACGGAAGTCAGTTGGGGAAGCGGGGGTTCTTACAGGTATAGCATAGAAGGGAAAACAGTGCCCCAGCCTGAAACTATTAAGTGTTTGAGGTGCTGTGAGGTGATAGCAGCGGGCAGGATAACCCTTAGTAATTATCACATACGTGCAGGCACACAAGCAAGCACACACATACATTTGCACACTTGTACTTCTGGTTAAGAGGAAATCCAACACTGGCTTACTGGGGACATCAATGAAAAACCCTCTGAGCTGACAATAAAACACACACTCTCTTCAAGCGATCATGACTCCTGCTCTTGGGTCTCATCTAGCCCAGAACTGCTGCTGAAACCCTGATGCTGCGCTTTCGTAGGTCTGCCCCAGGAGAGCTCTGGAGACAACAGCCATGAGCTCGTGAGAAGGCTGCTTCCGGGAGGCCTTCCTCTACTCAGCACATTAAAATGGAAGTTGGCTGTCATGGAGAACTGCCCACGATGTGGCTGGCTGACTTTTAATAACAGAAATAATTAAAATCACAGAATTCTGAGGCTAGAAGAGACCCTAGAGATTATTTGAATCAACAGTGTTGTTTTATAGATGAAGAGCAGAAGCCCAGGAAGATAACAGATTTGACTCCGGGACGGTGCTTAATTAGTGGCAAAGTCAGGAGGAGAACCCAGGTCTCCTGATTCTGTGAAGTAATGAAAATGACAGGAAGCCACGTGACCTCTGCACACACCATGTGTCTTGCTCAGTCCTGGACATGCATTATTTATGTGATCGTCAATAGCCCAGCCCAGCCAATGAAAAGGATTAAAGATACATGCACTTGGAGACAGAAGACCTTTGCAACATTTTACAGATGAAAATGGACTTTAGACAACTCCAGCGATTTGCCCCAGTAGTGAGGCCCCTCTTCTCACCAATCTGTTGGAGAAACCTTGCTTCCTGCAGCCCTGCGTCTCTAGATTTTAGACAGCTAGGGACTCAGGACTCTTAACCTAAATACCTTCTCAGGCTGTGAACCACTGAATTTAGCAGCCTCTGTTTTTTAATAGTAGTTTTGTTGCAGACAGTTTTGTTGTTGTTTTGCTTTGCTTTTGCATGAAGTAACTGAAAAGGCAAGACTCCAAGAGCTCCTGTGTGATTCAATGAGCAGCAACCACTTCCTGCCTGTGTTCCCTGTGAGTGGTCTGACAACTCAGTCACAAGCAGTAAATACTGTCACTCAGGGCAAGTGGCTTCTGGACAATTGAGGTCAAATATACATTTAGTCAAGAGGATTTTGTCATCGCTTCTTTTCTCCAAACAGTGTGCTAATCAACCAGCGAGTAAAAATGTATTAACACCACTGAGTATGCTCATGTTTCACCCCATGGTAGATGCGAAACTCTCCCCCAACCATTACAGGAGGAGCACTGGTTGATCAAACACTAGGCTCCACTCTGGCTGTTATCCTCTTACTTTAGGGTAAGTAGATAACAAGAAGTGTCAAAATGTCAAGGGCCTCTTTGATATCTCTTAACCTAAGGTGCTCTCTCCTGCTTAGAATCCCAGGACAGTGGCAGCTCTGCCATCACCAGTTCTGGATTTTTAAGGTTATCCTATTCTCTTCCAGATGACAGAGGGAAAGGAGGCAGAATAAGTAGTAGCAGTCCCTTCTGCTCACAGCCTCAGGCTGGGTCCTTTTTCTGTAGAGCAACAAGGTTAAGCACAATTGGCTAAGAAATAGATATGGTAGCACATTCCTGTAAACTAAGCTACTCAGCAGGCTAAAACAGCATGACCTCATGTCAAAAAAAATACTGTTTAACAGGCTGAGCATATAGCTTAGTGGTGTAGTATTCAGTCTCTAATACTGTTGGAAGGTAAGAAAACAGGGAGGGAAAAGGAGGGAGGGAGGAAGGCAAGGAGGGACCTATTATATAGCTAAGTATGAATAAGTGAGAGAGAGTGAATAGATATTTTACAGGATAGCTAAAACTATATTCCACACCATATATTATCATTATAATTCTCACAAAATCTTTAAGTGACTATACATTTATTTCTTTTGAAATATACGAGTGTTGGGTTGGAGAGAGATGGCTCAACAGTTAGAGCACTGACTGATATTCCAGAGGTTCTGAGTTCAATTCCCAGCAACCCCATGGTGGCTCACAACCATCTGTAATGGGGATCTGATGCCCTCTTCTGGTGTGTCTGAAGACAGTGACAGTGTATTCACATACATGAAATATACAACTGTCGGGAGTGATAGCTCACTTATCCCAGGTCACATACACACCAGGCAATGATAAAAGGTAAGAATGTGAATCCAAAACAATCTGGTTTCCCTTGTATATTGTCACTCATACATGACTACAAACTCGACAAGCACAGCCATCAAAGCCACTTAGTGAAACTGCCTGTGTTGGACATTTAGTACAGTGGTTACCATGCAGCAAATGTCTACTAAAGGTTAATTGCTATCAGCAGCACCATTGTTCTTGAAGCCTCCGATACATAGCTAAAGCTTAGAAGCAAGGTGAAGTACATTTATGGGCCTTCCTGGACTCTGGAACTATGGACTAGGTCTTTGATGGATTAGGTCTTTTGTTCCAGTTTTTGGCAGATCTTGAGGTCTACATGTTGAGTTCTAAGGTCAGAATGGTGCCTCTAACATGACTTCAGGCATGCTAAGGACCTGAGGACATCTTACTGCAACCCTGTGTGTCTGGCTGCTCCAATCTTCCATTCCCACTACCAACACTGGCCTCAGATAAAGCTGAGAAGTTATATCAGTACCATGTGGTCTAATCAATGTCCCTTTCCTTTTTGCTCTACACAGAGTCACCTAGTTTACTGCCTTGATTTCTCATCACTAAGAATAACACAATGGATTTACCTTTAAACAATTTCTGATAGGCACACACAGTAATACAGTAATTGTTCACCCTTAATAGCTCTGGATGTGATCTGTTTCTACCTGGAGAAAGTCTAGCCCCTACTTTAAGCTCACTTGTTTTCCCCAAACAACAACCCCATGTATGGCTTTGAGAAGCAGGTATCATCCACAGTCCTATTCAAAGTGGACAGCAGCTCAGTGTACCAGTGTCCACTCCACTCTTCTCCACTTGATACTCTTCTGTTACAGTTGTTGGGAGGTTATTCAACCAAAGGACACACAAACACTCTTAAAGCCAAATAGAAAGTCTGTATTGCCAGCCTGTGACTGCATGGGGAACTTGCCCAAATCATGCTACCTGAGCCTCACCATTCTTTGTCATTTATGAACAAGACAATCCTGATTGATACACTTCAGTTAGTAAGAACAGTTAGTGAGAACTAAAAGTACAGAAGCCAAAAGCAAGGTGAAGTACATTTATGGGCCTTCCTGGACTCTGGAACTATGGACTAGGTCTTTGATGGATTAGGTCTTTTGTTCCAGTTTTTGGCAGATCTTGAGGTCTACATGTTGAGTTCTAAGGTCAGAATGGTGCCTCTAACATGACTTCAGGCATGCTAATGTCTGAGTGCCTGTTACACTGTCATACTTATACCTAATCCTGAGTCTACTCCAACTACTTAAGTCTATCAAATGGGCACATTATATTTGTTTAAAAACAGTTACCCATGATTCCCATAAAATCACTTGAGTTAGCACAGACTGTTAAGAACTGGCTGAAGGAAATAGCAAAGGGCCATAATGAGGATAATAAAGGTAAGAAATGGCAGTGGCAAGAAATAGTGAAAAACAATGGAAAGGATTTAAGGTCTTAATGCATATTGAATGACAAAGTGGTCATTGGTGACCCTAGGACTAAGGTTTGAGCTGGTCCAATGGAGCAGTAGACAGGGCTGTTAGCTTGGGATTGGCTTGAGGTAGAAAGATGGTGGGGGTAAGGGAATAATCCTGCACCAGACTAGTTGTTAGAACAAGTAGTTCACAGAAAAGATGGTATAACATGCCCCGAGCATCAGACATGAGGCCAATGTGCTCCAAAATGGAAGAGTATCCCAATGACATGTGATCTATTGGGAAAGAGGTTTACCTAGGACTTTTGCAGGAAAAGATAGAGACCTCAAGTCACAGCCCGAGAAGTGCTAAGATTCAGAGAAAATGTGGTGTGGAAATGAACATTAGAGAGAGCACTCGTTGCCAAAGGCTGGCATGGGCACTTGGCACACCTCCCTCTCTTCCCCCACTAGTGTTCTACTGACTTCACACTCTTATTTATGTTTATACATATGACATTTATCCCATTAAATTGCACATTTGCGGAATACACAGGCTCTTCTTTTTACTGTTTTATATGTTTTGTACTTGCATAAACATGTACAAAAAAAGGTACTAATCATATGAGTTGCTTCTTGGAACTTAGATTTATCTGTAGGTGATGCATTTGTATGTGAACTTGTATATTGATTTGTCAGAACTCAGGATCCATACACCAGGGAGGGAGGGATGATATATAGCTATTTTATAGGCCTGTTGTTCGGCCCCAAATCTGCTGTATTAGAGATTAAAATAACAATAACAGGATTTCCTAAAGTAGAACACTTTTAGATACGGGAAATATGCACCTCTAGTCTATGCCACGTTCTGAGACTTTGGAGGATGGATCCATATTCCCTGTTGACTGTATAAGTTAACTGGGGGGGAGGGGTAAAGAGGAAATCAGGCAAACTCTCTTTGTTTTTCCTTAAAAGACAACACCTACATTCTGAGGTAGCTGTGAGCTTCAAACACAGAAAAAAAAATGCCTGGTACATAATAAATCCTTAATGCATATTAACTGCTATTATTATGGTTTTTCATCCATTCTGCTGCTGCTGGGAAGAAAAGTGAGGAATATACCAATAGATGTATGACCATATTCAAGATAAGATCCCAGTGGGTACAATTATTCTGAGCCACTGAGGGTGATTATATCTCTGTGTCCTTTGGGTGTATCTTTAAAGCAACCTCAGCAAAAACTGGCCATGCCCATTATAAGAAAAGAATTCTGAAAAGGACTTCCATAGGCATTCTAGGAAGCAAAGGGACTTGCCTGTTGGCATTTGAGGAGTCAGAGGAGCCTTTGGCTCCTGACTCACTCTAATGGTGACCTGCTGCACTTAAATTGTCCCTCTATCTAAAGAAACAGCATCTTTCTTTGGTTATAGCTCCAGGAGGGGTGGCTATCCATGCCAAGGTTCATTCTTGTCCTATCTAATCTCCTATGTGTGGTCAATGAGACAGCTGGCCAGTCTTAATCTAGGAGTCAGAATGGAGCTGACATTGAAGACTACAAATACCACAGCCTAGTTGAAGACTGCAAATGATCTATAGAAGCAAATAGGAAATTTCTGGATTTCTCTGTGTTGAGGCTGCAAGGATTCCTAGGACACTGCCAGCAGCCATTCCCCAGCTCTGTGGTTACCTAGGCCAGCATCTCCTGAACTCATTAGCCTAGAGGAATCCAGTCTTAAACAGCAGAAGGGGAGGAGGCATGTGGTCTACTAGGAATAGTAATATTTGAATTTGCTGTCAAACAAGTATTTCCTGTCACACAGATGACTCAATCCATTAGGGACCCCTGGAGGTGACTATTATCAACAAGCACAGAATCTCAGTAGTGTTCCAGTGGTAACTGATTAGTCAGATACAGTGGGTTCAAATCTTACTTTCATGTTAAAGTCTCTGAATCAATCTTAAGAGATTCTAGATAGGGTATGAATGTGAATTTAAAGAGCTTTATAAACTTCTCTGTAAGACACTTTCATGAGAGTTTCCACTAACATTTTCTAACTATACACTGCAAAGTGTATTTCTAGAACTAAGAGAGTAGACTAGGTAAAAATACAGGAAAAGGCAGGATGTATGTGCTACATATATACTACCATGATGATATGTAGCAATATTCACACTAACATGCCTTCACATATATTACATTACAATTTTCATGAGATATTACATAAGGATACTCATATAATAATGCCTCTTAAATACTTTTATAATATAATGTATATTGTATAACACTTATACTATAGTTTTAGTATGTATAATAAAAATGTGTGTATTTGTATAAGACCATAAAATATGGTTTTATGTTATGTGTCTTTTCATTTGCAAAGCATGCAATATGTGTTGTGTTTGCATATGTATTTTTCTCAACTCCAATAGGAATGTGCTTTGCAACTAAATATAAGTATATTATATATGTGTGTATTTACTGCATTCTTATTTATGGGGTATGTTGTATGTTAGCATATGTAACTAAATACACCATTATATTTAAGTACAATCTATCTATATAGCAACCAAGATGAGGCTTAGCACATAAGTTTAACTGGACTGTAGAAACCTGCAAAGCCCAGGACCCAGGTTATTTATCTCTAGATTCTTGTTACCAATGTCAGCACCCAAAACACAGATGCTGTTTGGTCAATATTTGCTGTAGAATTAGTTCTCCCTGTTTTAACAATCCCACTCTGAGATTCTGCTGAACAAGACGCTTCCCCCCTGTGTTAATGTGCACTTTGATTTGAACACATTGTTTGCTGTATGTGTTCAAGAGCACAGCTTTATCATTCAAAAGTGAAGTGGAAAAATCTTTCCTAATCACTCAGAGCCAATGCATTCATTTAGCAAATAGTTGGTTGGGAGCAGAAATACTAAGACAAAAGACAAAGGAACTATGGAACTATCCTCTAGAAGCACTCTGAGGAGATCAGGAAACTTTCCTATTTAAACTATAAACATAGTAAAAGCAATATACAGCAAACTGGTAGCCAGCATCAAACTAAATGGAAAGAAACTTGCAGTAATCCCACTAAAATCAGGGACTAGACAGGGCTGCCCCCTTTCTCCTTATCTTTTCAATATTGTACTTGAGGTACTAGCTTGGGCAATTAGCATAAGGAGGTCAAAGGGATACAAATTGGAAAGGAAGAAGTCAAACTATCATTATTTGCAGATGATATGATAGTCTACCTAAGTGACCCAAAAAACTCCACTAGAGAACTTCTACAGTTGATAAACAACTTCAACAAAGTAGCAGGTTATAAAATTAACTCAAGCAAATCAGTAGCCTTCCTATACTCAAAGGATAAGCAGGCTGAGAAAGAAATTAGGGAAATGACACCCTTCACAATAGCCACAAACAGTATAAAGTATCTTGGGGTGACTCTTACCAAACATGTGAAAGATCTGTATGACAAGAACTTCAAGACTCTGAAGAAGGAAATGGAAGAAGACCTCAAAAAATGGAAAAACCTCCCAAGCTCATGGATCAGCAGGATTAATATAGTTAAAATGGCTATTTTGCCAAAAAGCAATATACAGATTCAACGCAATGCCCATCAAAATCCCAACTCAATTCTTCATAGAGTTAGAAAGAACAATTCTCAAATTCATTTGGAATAACAAAAATCCCAGGATAGCTAAAACTATTCTCAACAACAAAAGAAATTCTGGGAGAATCAGTATCCCTGACCTCAAGCAATACTACAGAGCAATAGTGTTAAAAACTGCATGGTATTGGTACAGTGACAGGCAGGTGGATCAATGGAACAGGATTGAAGATCCGGAAATGAACCCACACACCTATGGCCACTTGATCCTCGACAAAGAGGCTGAAAACATCCAATGGAAAAAAGATAGCCTTTTCAACAAATGGTGCTGGTTCAACTGGAGGTCAGCAAGCAGAAGAATGCCAATTGATCCATCCTTGTCTCCTTGTACTAAGCTCAACTCCAAATAGATCAAGGACCTCCACATAAAGCCAGACACTCTGAAGCTAATAGAAAAGAAACTGGGGAAGACCCTTGAGGACATCAGTACAGGGGGAAAGTTTCTGAACAGATCACCAATAGCGTATGCTCTAAGATCAAGAATTGGCAATTGATCTCTAGAATGCAGACCCGATATGATATACAAGGCTCACTGATAGAGGATCTGTAATCCCCTAGGCTATAGGAAGGAGAGATAGTTCAATTTGTTCTGATGTAGTAAAGATGAATTTTTTATTTTGGATTTGGTTTTTTCGAGACAGGGTTTCTCTGTATAGCCCTTAGCTGTCCTGGAACTCACTCTGTAGACCAGGCTGGCCTCGAACTCAGAAATCTGCCTGCCTCTGCCTCACAGAGTGCTGGGATTACAGGCTTGCACCACCACCACCCGGCAAGAAATGAAATTTTATTTCAAATATTTTTATGTGATTGGCTGCCCTAACATACCCAATCAAGGAAAAGCAAACTACATAAATCAGAGAAAAATCCTCATTGAAGTGATCCTTGATTGAAGTAATCATCGGATCCTTCACACAGCATCCAGTTCATCACCTCCCATTAAGTCCCACTCCTTCCAGTTACATGGACTATAATCATGAGCATAACGGGAACAGAATTCCCAGCAATGGAACCTTTGGACATTTGAACCGGTCTAACCCATGAATGGCTCTGAGCCTTTCAGATGCTAACAGCTGACAGTCACCAGGGATCTTTTAAAACTCAGGTTGCGACTTGTTTAGCTGATATCCCTGGGAGGCCTGCCCTTGTCTGTGGGGAAAGAAAAGAGGGGTAGATCTGGAGGAGAGGGGAGGTGATGGGGAGGGACTGGGAGGAGAGGAGGGAGGGTAAACTGCAATCAGGGTATGATATATAAGAGAATTAAAAAGAAAAAACCCCACAGGGTGGCATTAGAAAGACCTGAATAGAGAGCCTCGTGTTCCACACTTCTGAAAGCTTGTGTGGTGGTGCTCGTGTCAAGACTGCAATGTTCTTCAAAGCAAGACTAACAAAACCATACCAAGCTTCCCCTGGCATTCACACACACAGTGGGATAAAGCATGATAGCATAATCTAATTGTAACAACTCAAGGGGTAAGACTGTTTTATTAAAAAGAAAATCTGTATCACCCCCTCCCAAATGTTTACAACTATTACAGCTTGCCTGATGCTTAACTTCTCATCAAACTTTCTGCAGTTAGAGCAATTCCCACACTATTGTTGTGTCACTGCTTTGTTATCAGCATTATTTCATTTTCTGATCTTCGGTCTGATCTCACTGAGTCTTTTGTCTTATTCATGTGCCTCTATATTACCGCGTCTAGTGGTGATTCAGTCACATTTGTGACTCAGTAAATGACTCGTGGATAGATAACAAAGTCAGAAGACTGAAGTGTTTGGTCTTGGGCGTGGCATCTGGTGAACTGCAGAAGAGGGGAGCTCTGTTCAAGGTTTTCTTTTGTACCTTTGTTGGTTGGCAGCTTGAGCAAACCTAGCAAATGACTGTAAGTCTTTGTCTGTGGTTTAAGTCTTTGTTTCAGGTTTTGTTTTGTGGATTGTGTTGTTTTACTAGTCCACAACAAACAAGAAGAGCTTACTTGTGTTTGTCCTGCTGTTCTAAAGCCAACAGTGTTTCTTTGTCTTTACTTCTCATTACCATAGACAATGAATGTTTATACAGTGAAGTCCTTGAATGCATAGAATAGCCATAACTGAGGAAAACCATAGAAGTGACCATAGAAGATTAGAAATCATTTCACTGGGAATTAAGGAGGGTGACATTAAAGGTTCTGTCTACACATGAAGCCCATGAAGTATAAAGAAAGGAGAACTATGCCTCATGTGTCATGGGTGTGGGAGAAGCAGGACAAGTGCTGGAGAGGAGATTTCAGAAAGCTCCATATTCCTCAGATGTGTGTTCTTCTGCCCAAGTGAGTGGTGTTCACATCCAGTACTTTTTAAGGAAAAGGAGGTTTCAATGTTCCTAGTATAAACTTTTTAAAAAAAAAACAACTTGTTCCATTTTTATTTATATTACTCTAATTTTGTGCATGCCCGTCAGTCTTTACTTAAAGAAGAGCATAGGATTACAAGTCTGCAGAGGCTAGAACAGAGTGGTGAACTCCCTAGAACCAGAGTTAGAGGAAGATGTGAGCTCTTTGGTGCTGGGAACCAAACTGCAATCCTCTGCAAGAGCAGCAAGTACCCTTAGCCACTTAGTCATTTTTCCAGCTTCCTACTAAAGAGAATGCGAGGGAATAACTGAGCATTTGAATGTAGTTAGAGATCTGGCATAAATATTTAACCTATCATAGAGTGATACTAATGTATCTATGGCCGTGTGAATCCAGTCTTACCTGATCTTGTATTGAGCCTGGTTAATACTTGGATATTACAATGTCATGAACATCCCCACTATTACAGCTTATATTAATTTACCAAAAGCTGACACTATTCATTTTGATTTGAGTTACCACAGGTTTACAGAATAACAAAATCCCAGCCTGTGGCTTAGGGCTAAACTCCTCACTAATGCTGCAGCCATATGAATTGGAGGAAAGGAGATAATACGAAATTAAATGCTCAGTGCTATGGTTTTGTTATGGTTCAATTGTCTCAAGGTACATGTGCTGAAAATTCAGTTCCTGTGACTGAAGAGAGGCAGGGCTTATGATGCTCATGGTAAGAGATGATGTAACTGGAGAGAGGTGGAGCTTAGTAGGATGCGATTAAGCTTCCTTGGCTCCCAAAACTAACCTTCTGCAGAGCTATGCTTGTGGAAGTGACCAGTTGCCATGATCTAGAAAGGAATTAACAAACTATCTCACCTACCTCCTCATTTTAGAGTGGGGAATCCAAGGACCAGAGTGCTCCATGGCCTGAAGAGGCAGAAGAAAGTGGGCAAGACCTGTCAGTGGTCAGAGATGGCTCTGCATGCAGAACCAACATGACAAATTGGAAAGAGTGTCTGCATCTCTCAGAAACAGTAAAGACACAATAAATGACCACAGAAATGATTGGAGAAGGGGGGCTAAACTGGAAGGAGACCTAGGAATTTCTTAAACTCTCTACTACTGCACCCTGTCCTCTATGCCCAACCTCATCTGGCCAGAGACGTACTCACCAGTCCCATTACTCTCCAGTCTCTGAAGCTGACACTAAAACATCGGAATTACTTACTGAAAGAATTAAGTCAGGAGTGTTTCTTAGCCAGTTTATGCTAATAAATTCCAGGATATATTTTTTAAACAGCATTAAAACATCCATACATGAGTTTGGTTAAGTAGACAAGTTCTAAAATTAGGCAGAATATCAGCAAGAGCATGGTGCTCAGTTGGAAGCAGAGCCAGAAGTGTTGCCAGAGGACAGTGTGTCACAGATCCCACCACAGTGTCTCACAGATCCCACCACAGTGTCTCACAGATCCCACCACAGTGTCTCACAGATCCCACCACAGTTTCTCACAGATCCCACCACAGTGTCTCACAGATCCAACCACAGTGTCTCACAGATCCCACCAGTGACTGTCTCACAGATCCCACCCAGATTTAAGCTCTCCTCCTTATCTGCTCCTTCCCTTCCTCCAGCTCTTTCACTCAATAGGCATGTTTTCTGGCCTATTGTTAAGTAAGAGTTTTTCACTTACAAACTCTCATTCACCAGCTTGTGAAAATGACTGGCACCCCAGGTCTACTTGAACCTTAAGTCCCCATCCCTCTCTGAGTCAGCGGCTACACTACCCTCAGCCAACTGCTCCCATCACTACCCTACAGAAGTTCTTTGGAGCCATTTTAGAACTCTTACTCTCAGTCCCAGGCCAGGCCAGCAGACAGCATTTCTACCTCAGCCTGTTTGAATGCATGCTGTCTGCGAGGTTTCCTGAGGCAGCCACTGAAGCACTAAAACTGCACGAGTCTTCCCTGGTGGCCTCATCTGAGCCTACTTCATCTGGAGACACGTCATACATTAGCCCACCCTGTCTCCTCAGAGACTCTGGCTTTTTCTGGCAAACTATATTCTCCACAGCCTTCAGATCTCTCCAAAAGGAAGAAAAGCTAGGGTCTGAACCATAGAGTGTTTGATGCCAAGCCGTCATTAGTAGCAAAGGTAAGCTTTATCGCTATAGCATGGATGGGGGATAGATTTTAATACATGTTTATTTTTAAAATAATTGATTACAAAAAATAAAACCATATCCATGTCATCACATATAACAAGCAATTCAAAAACATCAGCGACTTGAATGGAAGACCAAAAAACCTAGGAACTGCTACAGTAAAACAGAGGCAAAACACATCGAGACGTAGGATACCAATAGCACAAGAAACCATCTCCAAAACTGGCCTCCCTGCAAGAACTGCCAGAAAATTAGTGAGTTTCTTCACAACAAAAGAAACAACAGCCAGAGTGAAGGGATACTGCAGGATGGGAGACAATCTTTGCTACCTGTCCATCGTATATGATTTTAATATGTAGAACCTAAGAAGAACTAAAAAGAAACAGCAGAAAGAAACCTCCAGGCAATGAACTAATCAACCAGATAGTTCTCAAAGAAAAAAGTTCAAATGATTAATATTTTAAGTATTCAAACAACCTAAACCATCATGGAAATTTAATATTCTATCTCATTCCAGTCAGACTCATTACTCTCAAAAAACAATTAACAAATTCTGAAAAGGATATGGAAGACACAGAAATCTTATACATCCTTAGGGATCATGTAAGCTTGTACCATTGCATGTAAATCGGCATTTAGGTTCCTCAAAAGAATTAAAAGTAGAACCGTTCTAAAAATAGAGGTACAGCATGATCCGATGATACCACTCACTCCTTGAGTATACCTTAGGATCCTAAGTCAGCACTCAGCAAAGATAGATATATGTCCACATTTATTGACGCAATATCACAGCAGTCAAGGTCAAGAACCAGCCAATAGTGCAACAGTAGTCAGACAGATAAAGAAAAAAATATATATATATATACATACACACATACATTTTCAATGGATTGTACTTGGTAATAACAAAAAGTGAAATTATAGAATTCACCAGAAAATGAATGGAACTGAAGTTCATTATGTTTAGTGAATTAAAGCAGACTCAGGAAAAAAAAGTATAATATACTCTGTCACGTGTAGTATGTAGAATAAATTTGTATGTGTACTTGCCTCTGTGTGTGTGTGTGTGTGTGTGTGTTTGCAGAACATGAAAGGATCAATGGAACCATGAGAGGAGAGAAGATGTCTACTACAGGGAACAGGAGGGTTGAGCCGGTGAGGTGGTGGGATGAATGTGCTGTGAAAACAGAGCACGGTCTGACTTGGCAGGGGAAGAAGACCTCTGAGAAAGGGGGTGGGTCAGTGAGGGGCAGTAGGACTTGGGAAAGAATGACACACACACACACACACATATATATGTATGTATGTATGTATGTATATATGTATGTATGTATGTATGTGTATGTACATATATCATATGGATCTAATGTTATAAATGCATCAAACTGACATTTTGAAAATGCCATTATTCTAACGAAAAACTTTAAAATAATTTTAAGGGACCAAGAATGACCAGGGCAGATCACTAGAGAGGGAAGAAGGAGCAAGAATGAACATTTATGCTCTTAAACATGACAGGGAGTTTAACAGAGAACCTGGTTCCAGAGTCAGGACAGGTTCAATGAACCACAGCCCATGGGCCAAATTCAGCCCTATTTTTTTTAATAAATAAATTTTTGTTGAAAAACAGTTCATTTCCTATGGTTTTACTGGAACTTCATTGTAGTAGTTTCAATGCAGATCAATAAATAATCCACAAGGACAATAAATAGGTAATGATTCATAAAGCCAATAATAGGTACTATCTGGAGCAGAAAAAGTTGTTTGACTACTGATCTAAGAAACTTAGTTTGATTTCATCCAGTTTATTACTCTAAATACCTTTAAATAATTCTCCCTCCAACTTTGGTTTCCATGGCTAAAGAATGTCTAATCTCTAAATGAACTGCTACCCCAGATTTATTATCTCACTGTTCTGTAAACATTAGCATCAAGTGTATTAGTTTAGACTTATTGCTACAGCTGACTTGAAATGAAAGCAGTTTTGTGTCTTATGAATCCTCCTAAGCACAAGACTCTAATTGAGTCCTTAGAAGGTTTATGGGGGAAAACTAAACTAACCTGAATTATCTTTCTTTTGCTGCAGAGAGATCTCTCAGAATGATGTCTTGGAGGTAATAGAGGCAGATGTGTTCTCCAACCTACCCAAGTTGCATGAAATGTAAGCAATATGCCTGTGTGTGTGTGTGTGTGTGTGTGAGAGAGAGAGAGAGAGAGAGAGAGAGAGAGAGACTGAGACAGACACAAACAGAGAGACAGAGAGACAGAGAGACAGAGTCAGAGAGAGACAGAGACAGAGAGACAGAGACAAACAGAGATTAAGGAGTTATTTAGAAATGATACCCTGTTGATTTCTGCCTACTCATTCTGCAGCCTACCTCATGCTTCCTTGTTTTCACTAATGTCTCGTTCCTGTATTCTCTCTCCACCTGCCTTCATCTTGTCCTACTTATGAAAAGAGACCTGATGGGGCTTCAAAGTCCACAAAGCATATCAGAGTAATAAACCAAAGGCACAGTGTACTGCACCCCTTGATCTCATCCAGTGGTAAGGAGGGCTCATGGGACAGTTCTTGCATCTCCTCCTTGCATGGGGTGGTATTCATTCCCATGCAAGACTGGCTGTGTTCAAATGATTAATTGCCTGGTACTTGGCTCTCTCGTTAGCTACAGGTTACTGCAACATAAAAGCTAATGAAACAGGAAGGAAGTAATTAACAAGAGTATCTCTGCAAATATGCATTGATCCAGCAAGATGAGAAAGAGATAGGTTCTCTGCAGGAATCCAGTGTGAGCAGGCTCACTTCCACACTATTGATCAGGACATAAGATGGGTCAAAACCACTGGGCAGAAGTCCCTATTCCCCATCTGCTAGGAGAAACCACCTTGCTCTACAAAATGCGGGTAAAGGGCCTCCTACCAGATGCTCTCCCCATGAATTTGGTGCTTTAAGTCAGAGACAGAAGTCAGTTGCTTTTCTCCCAGACGAGCAGATTTTATTTCTTTGCTAATTCATTTCTGTTTCTCTAGGCTTTTCTGCAGCATCACCTATATCCCTTCCCTCCCCTCTCATCTTCTTTTCACCCTTCCTTGCTGGCCATAATGTTCTTTTTTTGTCTGCATACCATTCCCTAGTTCAGTTTTCCAGGTTAGTGTCACTTCCCAATTCTTAGTTCACCCTGTTGCTGGGACATTGTTACTAGTAAAATCCTCAGTTCTCCCATGCTTAATTAAAAATGGACTAGAGGACAGTGACCAAGTGCTAAGTGTTAAATCAACATGGTTGACACTCAGTTTGCACAGATTTCTATAATAAATGTTACTGCATTTGCTGAAATGATGCATGTATAGACAGATTTATGGATGGATGGATGGATGAATGATGGATAGATGGATGGAGGGAGGGATGAACTTGATTATTTGCTGATGTACTCTGTATAATGGAAAATAAATGGCACTCCTTGCCATTCAAGTCACTTACACACACCTTCTTCTTTTACAGTAGGATTGAAAAGGCCAACAATCTTCTGTACATCAACCCTGAGGCCTTCCAGCATCTTCCCAGTCTCCGATATCTGTAAGCACTCATACATCACCACACTGCTTCTGTTACTAAATTGTGCATTCTTATTTTAGTAAAACCTCCCATTGCTATTAGAAGGACTAATTGCTTTTTTCTTTTTTTTCTTTTTTTAAAAATTTTTATTTTCTATATTCTTTGTTTACATTCCAAATGATTTCCCCTTTCCCAGATCCCCCCTCCCCATATGTCCTATAAACCTTCTTCTCTCCATCCATTCTCCAAACACCTCCCTCCCTTTTCTCTGTCCTTATATTCCCCTCCAATGCTAGATCAATCCTTTCCAGGATCAGGACCCTCTCCATACTTCTGCAGGGGAGTCATTTGTTATGTGATTTGTGCCTTGGGTATTCAGAGTTTCTGGGCTAATTAATATCCTCTTATCAGAGATTGCATTCCATGTGTATTCTTTTGTGATTGGGTTACCTCACTATGGGCAGGAGTGACCAAAGCAAAGGTGGGAAGACTGTTGGAAGTGAGTTTAGTTTTGTTTAATAGGCAATGTCCACTAATGTAACAGCATTTTGTTTTCATTTTCAAACGAAGGATGTCTTTCACATTTACAGAATTGTCATGCAGAACATTTACAGATCTCAGCCAAAATAAAGGGTTAATGAGATGCAATCAAACTTTCAGCTATCTTTCATCTTGCAACCTTGACTTCAAAGATACTGTTTGTCTCACTTGTTTTACATATAAGTGGTTTTCTCAGATAGATTGCAGTGCTTTGTTTTGTACATTTTGGCCAATAACTGTCATGGCATTTTATCAGCAGAGAGATTTCTGATATGGAACTCCATTCTATGGCCTGTCCCCATGGTTTCCTACACTCAAATGACTTACTTTAGCTGAGGGCTTGACAGATACTTGAACATTATGATGAGATCTTACAAAGTAGCAGAAAAGAATCTAGACTCTGTAGTTGAACTTTCTGAGTCTATTCACTAGCTGTTTGTTAGAGGCAAGGATCACATAGCTTGTTTCTTTGTTAAAAAAATGGAAATAATAATGCATATAGGTTGTTAACAATGCTGCCTAGAGACTTAAAGCAATAACCATCTATCACTTTTTACCTGTCTCAGTTGTTCAGCCAAATAGATCTGTTGGCCAGGACTTGGTTTCTCTGACATCAGTTCAACATACTCATGCATCTATAGCAAGTCAGCAAGTCATCTGGGGCAGGGCATGGTCAATGGCCCCAGCTGGAATGACTCAGCTCTCCTCCCAGTAATGATCATCTCCACCATGCTAGGGTAGGCTTATGTGCACTGAGATCCCAGAGTTCCAAGAGATACCTTTGAAGTACAAGCTTTTCAGCATATACCCTGAATAATACACCATCTCTTCTGGTGCATTTTATTAGATACAGAAATTCACAGACCCAGTCTGAATTCAAGAGGTAAGAGAAATAGGGGTCAGTTCTTGACATTAGAAGCTGTAGTCATGATATAGAGCTGTGACAAAGGAAAGAAAAATAGGCCTGAGGAAGGACACCTCTACATTCAATCCAAGTATATAAAAAGTTTTCACTGTGCCTTTGTCATGGGGCAAGGACCCCAATAACAAAATCAGAGTCTAAATATGAGAGTCTTTATAAGGCAATCTCGTGACTGGCTGAAGAGAAACAGTTCTCACAGAGTAGCCCTGAATGATTTCTGCTGGGAGCTTTAAAAGGCAAAAACCATATCCTTGTTGCCAGTTCCAGAGAAAAGGAAAGGAAACAAACAGTTTAGCAGAATCATAAAGCAGCAGTTAGCTGGGTCAACTTGACCTCAAGTCCTCAGGACAGAGCTGGTCAATTTTCTAACTTTCCCATAGAAAGGAGCATAAGGGACTTGGGGATCAGCTCTGGCAGATCTTGAATGGCTGCCACAGGGACAAGGTGAAAGAACCTTGACCCTATCACACCCATCACTATAGATATTCAGGAAATATTAGCTTCTAATCACATCATTCTGTGGCCCTAAATTTTGGTTCACACTAAGTAGAGTTAGTAAGTGTGATAAAAGGCTACTGAGCCACTGTGGACCTCAGCCATCTGAGTGGGAACTAAGGAATAAGATTCATCAAATGAGAATCCATTCAACCTATTATGCGTTGTCCATGACAGGAATCCCAGGAAGGGTATAGAGAAGGCAGAAGGTTGTTTTTTTCTGAAGCCATGTTATAGGCAAGTCAGCTGCATGGACACACACCATATGCAGTTACATAGTTGGCCGCTTTTGTTCTTCCTTCTTTCTTCCTGCCTCATACCTTTTAGAAGATATCTGAGCAGAACATGGGGCCATAGAACCTTCTGTACCAGAACAAAAGAATTCTGGGAGGGCAAAAGGAGTTCCTGGTGATCCAGTGGCAAACTATCCCTAAACCATACTCTAATGGAAAGGACAAACTCATGAGGAAAACTTTATGCACACATTTCCTAGCCTGTCCAAAAAGAGAACAGCACAACAGATAAATGAGAACTGAGAGGAAGCGTTCCAAACTGTGAAACTAAGCATCCGAATTTGACTCTGGGGCTGGGGATATAGCTCAGCTGTAGAGTGCTTGCCTGTCATGTGTAAGGTATTAAATCAGACCTAAGAACCACAAAAAATAAAACTAGAATTGGACTGGTATTGGCCCATACATCATGGCTATCACCATTCATTCTTCATTCTGGGGACCCTCAACAAATGAAGAACTTGTAGGATGCAGATATGGAATTCACTGTACAACAAGAGAAGGGTGTAGGGAACCATCAGTAGAATAGGGGGAAAAAAGCTCAAACTTTGACCTCAGAGGAGATAACACCTGTGTCATTTGTCATCAAGCCCAGACTATTCTTCATGACCTTTGTTCCTCTGATGTCATCTGTCCTCTTGAGTCATCATTAGGGGAAGACTGGCTTCAAGGACACAGTCCTGGGAATTTGCTCAAATCCCTATGTTCAAATAGATTGTATATTGATCCTATCTGTATCCTGTGGCAGTTGACAGACAGATAACAGAAGCTGGCTCCACCCACGTTATGGTCAGGGAGATTATTCATCATCATATTTTAAACCTGTTTTCTTGGAAATTTGGAGTTATTGCATCATTGTCAAAAGATTTCCCCCCAACACACACAAAAAAAATCCACATCAAAATATTATTGTATTGATCAGTTTATACTGCTACAACAGAATACTATAATCTGTAGTTTAAATCTTAAGTCAATATTTCTCAATTGTCTAGAGATTAAAAATCTAACATTAGGAGCTCAGTGGTCCTGATGAGAGGTTCCTATTCTTGGTATGTTCTTTCTAATGAATCTTCACATGTCCTTTTACAAGTATTATATGTAAAGGAAGAAGAGAAAATATTCTATTTCTACACATGATTTTATGATATCACACTGTGCTGTAGGGTTTCTACATAAATTTGGGGGAAACATCCATTGAATAGTAATGACATAATTCTATACCATATAGAATCTTCTTACATATGGAGTCCTGTGGCTCTTCCCATAAGGAATTTGAAATAGAAATTGTATATCTTAAGCCTTTCTCAGTTCCTAGCAAAACTAAACCTTCCCCAGAAATGCCACCTCAGCATGTCGATTGCACATGATATCCCCTGGAGGTTTAAACAACTCTGCCCTCCAACAGCACTTCAACCAGCAATACACCTGACTGTGGCTCAGACTGTGCTCTTTACATTTAAATTACATTCATATTTACATTTCAAATGTTATCCTCTTTTCTCTTTCCCCTCCAACTCCCCCATACAATCCCCCTACCCCTGCTCAAAACCCCACCCATTCCTACCTCCCTGCCCAGGATTCCCCCACACTAGGGCATCAAGCCGTCACAAGACGAAGGGCCTCATCTCTCATTGGTGTCCAATAAGGCCATCCTCTGCTACATATGTAGTTAAAGTCATGGGTCCCTCCATGTGTACACTTTGACTGGTAGTTTAGTCCGTGGAAGCTCTGGGGGTACTGGCTGGTTCATATTGCTGTCCCTCCTATGGGGCTGCAAACCTCTTCAGCTCCTTGGGTCCTTTCTATAGCTCCTCCATTGGAGACCCTGTGCTCAGTCCAATGGTTGCCTGAGAGCATCCACCTCTGTATTTGTCAGGAACTGGCAGAGCCTCTCAGGAGACAGCTATATCAAGGCCCTGTCAGCAAGCACTTCTTGAAATCCACAATCGTTTCTGGGTTTCGGAACTGTATATGGGATGGAACCCCAGATGGGGCAGTCTCTGGGTGGTCTTTTCTTCAGTCTCTGCTCCACACTTTGTTCCTGTATCTCCTTCCATGGGTATTTTGTTCCCGCTTCTAAGAAGGACCGAAGTATTCACACTTTAGAGTTCCTTCTTTTAGCACTTCATGTGGTCATTGAATTGTATCTTGGGTATTCCAAGCTTCTGGGCTAATATCCACTTATCAGTGAGTGCATATCATGTGTGTTCTTTTGTGATTGG
This sequence comes from Apodemus sylvaticus, assembly GCF_947179515.1. Taxonomy (NCBI): domain Eukaryota; kingdom Metazoa; phylum Chordata; class Mammalia; order Rodentia; family Muridae; genus Apodemus; species Apodemus sylvaticus. The sequence goes on along the minus strand of NC_067477.1, from coordinate 137,175,692 downwards.
GTTACCTTACTCAGGGTGATATTTTATAGTTCCATTCATTTGCCTAATGAATTCATTGTCTTTAAAACCTAATTAGTACTCCATTGTGTAAATGTACCACATTTTCTGTGTCCATTCCTCTGTTGAAGGACATCTGGGTTCTTTCCAACTTCAGGCTATTATAAATAAGGCTACTATGAACACAGTAGAGCATGTGTCCTTATTACATGTCAGAGCACCTTCTGTCTGGGTATATGCTCAAGAGTGGTATAGCTGCGTCCTCAGGGAGTAATTTGTACAATTTTCTGAGGAACCGCCAAACCAATTTCCAGAGTGGTTGTAGCAGCTTCAAATCCCACCAGCAACGGAGGAGTGTTCCTCTTTCTCTACATCCTCACCAGCATCTGCTGCCACCTCAGTTTTTTATCTTGGCCATTCTGACTGGTGTGAGGTAGAATCTCAGGGTTATTTTGATTTGCATTTCCCAATTGATAACTAGGGATGTTAAACATTTCTTTAGGTGCTTCTCAGCCATTCCATATTCATCAGTTGAGAATCCTTTGTTTAGCCCTGTACCCCATTTTTAATAGGGTTTTTGGCTCTCTAAAGTCTAACTTCATGAGTTCTTTGTATATATTGGCTATTAGCCCTCTATTGGATATAGAGGTAAAGATCTTTTCACAATCTGTTGATTGCCTTTTGTCTTATTGACAGTGTCTTTTGCCTTACAGAAGATTTGAAACTTTATTAGGCCTTAGTCCATGGTCATCTGATAGGATGCATGGGATTGTTTCAATCTTCGTGTATCTGTTGAGGCCTGTGTTGTAACCAATTATATGGTCAGTTTTGGAGAAGGTACCATGAGGTGCGGAGAAATTATATTCTTTTGTTTTAGGATAAAATGTTCTATAGATATCTGTTCAATCCATTTGTTTCATAACTTCTGTTAGTTTCACTGTGTCTCTGTTTAGCTTGTGTTTCCCTGATCAGTCCATTGATGAGAGTGGGGTATTGAAGACTCCCACTATTATCGTGTGAGGTGCAATGTGTGCTTTGACCTTTAGTAAAGTTTCTTTAATGAATGTGGGTGCCCTTGAATTTGGAGCATAGATGTTCAGAATTTAGAGTTTTTCTTTGTAGTTTTCCTTTGATGAGTATGAAGTGAGTGTCTTATCTTCTTTGATAACTTTAGGTGGAAAAATTGATTTTAATCGATATTAGAATGGCTATTCCAGCTTGTTTTGGGGGACCATTTGTTTGGAAAATTGTTTTCCAGCCTTTTACTCTGAGGTAGTGTCTGTCTTTGTCACTGTGGTGGGTTTCCTGTATGCAGCAAAATGGTGGGTCCTATTTACACATCCAGTGTCTTAGTCTATGTCTTTTTATTGGAGAATTGAGTCTGATGATATTAAGAGATATTAAGGAAGAGTGATTGTTGCTTCCTGTTAACTTTTGTTGTTAGAGGTCAAATTATGTTTATGTGGCTATCTTCTTTTTGGTTTGGTAAAAGACTATTTTCTTGTTTTTTCTAGAGTGTAGTTTCCCTCCTTGTGTTGGAGTTTTCCATTTATTATCCTTTAAAGGGATGGATTTGTGGAAAGATATTGTATAAATTTAGTTTTGTCATGGAATTTCTTGGTTTCTCCATCTTTGATAACCGAGAGTTTTGCTTGGTATAGTAGCCTTGGCTGGCATTTGTGTTCTCTTACGGTCCATATGACATCTACCCAGGATCTTCTGGCTTTTATCGTCTCTGGTGAAAAGTTTGGAATAATTCTGATAGGTCTTCCTTTATATATTACATGACCATTTTCCCGTACTGCTTTTAATAATCTTTCTTTGTTTTGCGCATTTGGTGTTTTGATTATTATGTGATGGGATGAATTTCTTTTCTGGTCCAATCTATTTGGAGGTCTCTAGGCTTCTTGTATATCTTTTTTTAAGGTTAGGGAAGTTTTCTTCTATTATTTTGTTGAATATATTTACTGGCCCTTTAAGTTGGTAATCTTTACTCTCTTCTATACCTCATATTCTTAAGTTTGGTCTTCTCATTGTGTCCGGAATTTCCTGGATGTTTTGGGGTAGGAGCTTTTTGCATTTTGCATTTTCTTTGACTGTTGTGTCAATGTTTTCTATGTTATCTTCTGTGTCTGAGATTCTCTCTTCTATCTCTTGTATTCTGTTTCTGATGCTTGCAGAGAGAGAGAGAGAGAGAGAGAGAGAGAGAGAGAGAGAGAGAGAGAGAGAGACTCCTGATCTCTTTCTTAGGTTTTATATCCCTTAGGTTTTATATGTGATTTCTTTATTGTTTCTACTTCTGTTTTTAGATCTTAGATAGTTTTGTTCAATTCCTTCATCTGTTTGGTTGTGCTTTCCTGTAATTCTTTAAGGAATTTTTGTGTTTCCTTTCTAAGGGCTTCTTTCTCTTTACCTGTGCTCTCCTGTATTTCTTTGAGGGAGTTATTTATGTTCTTCTTAAAGTCCTCTATCAGCATCATGAGATGTGATTTTAAATCTAAATTGTGCTTTTCTGGTGTGTTGAGGTATCCAGGACTTTCTGTGGTGGGAGATCTGGGTTCTGATGATGCCAAGTAGCCTTGTTTCCTATTGGTAAGGTTTTTGTGCTTGCCTTTTGCCATCTGGTTATCCCTGGTGTTAGTTGGTCTTCCTGTCTCTGGCTGGAGCTTGTCCCTCCCTATGGGCCTGTAAATCTGTGTTAGCACTACTTGGAGACCAGCTCTCTTCTGGTGGGACCTGTGTACAGAGGGCTGTGGAATAACTCCAGCTCCAGGGTATAGAAGGAGACTAAAACTATCCTGAGCTAACTGCTCCACTGTTCCTCTGTGCATTTCTCACCGGTCTCACTTTGGGCAGATATTGGAGAGAAAATGTTTATTTCACCTCTCTGATGTTGTTTGTTAAAGAGACTAACCCAATAGGGTAAGGCCCCCATTCTTATCACCTAACTAAATCTGAATTGTCTCCTAAATATGTTCTCTCCACATATAGTCACAGGAGGATTAGAACTTAAAGTGATGAGCAGGGGAGGGACCAAGGTTGGTCCCTAGTACACCTCCTTCCATGCTTATTCCTGTCATAGCATCAGCTATCAATCTGCTTTCCGATCCAGCAGCCACCTTGTGACAGAGACAATTTCACACATTCTTTGGGATTATGGAAACTTGTTTCAAGACAAAGGAAAAGCACAGAATGGATGAGAACTCAGTAGTGATTCATAGGGTTGAGCTACTGTTTGTTTGTTTTTAATGTTGTCATTTTGGTTTTTGCTTTCCTAAGTCAGGATAAATATTTAGCATCCAATCAGGCAAAAGCAGGAAATTATCAGGGGGGCGGGGATGTGACGCCATTTGACTTTAGTATCCTAATTGCTGCACACACACACTTAGACATGTTGTTCTGAAGCTCTCCGTACTGATTCCATTTCATGCTGTTTATTTGATAGCACAGAATTCAGGACAACTAGAAATCAGCTCTCTTCATCAGCACCTTCATGCTTCACAGAGGAACCTGAAGTAGTTTTTAAAAAGCTTATAAATAAAGAAAAGCTCTTTAACCAGAAGAATATGCATAAAAGAATTCATTTGAATGGATTTTTAAGTCAATATTTTATTTGCAGGCAGTATTTTTTTAAATGCTTTGCCTTCATGGAGCTGACCTTTTATGTGTGAAAGATTATCTATTGATCTGTAAATAAGGTTTCTACAATATTCTCTTCCATTTGCATCTTGTCAATGTAATTCCAAGGCAGCTGGGTGGTGGTCTTTGCTACTCAATAAACTAAAATTCCTTTAGTAAGCATGTCACACTGCTGTGTCCCCTGTCCCAAAGCCACCACTAACAAGCATCTTTCACTCAGATGTAAGGCATTCGACTTCTTTGAAAGTACCTGATGGTGGTTGTCAGGCTATTGGCTTTCTACAGCTGAAAACCCTTCCAGGCGTTTTCTTACAGACACTCCCCTCATCACTTGAGGCCATTTTATCTCCTATCCTGGTTACAGGGCTTTTATTACAGGAATATACACTGTTCCTATAAAATGGAGCACTCTGGTACTTTTGGTCATCAGATGTGCAATCTTGTCTTTGGTGGCTGAGGAAAAAAAAACACAAAGTTTAAGTTTTAGAAACTATGGCTACTATATTTATGGTTCACTCATCATTTGGATTATGCCAGTCAGTAGGAATTCATTCAATAGTTCATTAAAAAATAAACAAGTACATATATATACAAGGCTTTGTTATGCATACTAAATATGGCAAGGCAAATTAAGCCCCTGCCATATGTATGTATGTCAAATACATATTTCAGAGAATATATATGATGTCTTTAGATACATACATGCATACATAAATACACACACATATATATACATACATACACACACACACACACACACACACACATATATATATATATATATATATATATATATATATATATATATATATATATATATATACAGTTCTATGTAGGATCTAGGAGATATCTGTAAGTCACTCTTTCTTCAATGAAAAAACTATAGTCCTGAACATGATATGTGCAGAGCTTATCTTACTGATCATGTACGAGAGGACTGAGCCAGTGCCTAAGCCATAAATATCATGGAATAACACACTGGATGGAAGGGTAATCACATGATGTAGAAAGACAGAAAAGGAAGGAGTAGAAGAAATGCCCTGTGTGAAAAAAGTAGCAAGGAAATATGTGCAATATGCAAGGCCCACAAATCAGGAGAAACTGAGCCCCAGGGAAAAGGAGGCCATACACAGTCAAGCAATGTGACTAAGTTTTGGTACATGTGGCTAAGCAAAACTGGGGGAGAACCTGAGGCAGGAAAGTTTAGCACAATAGAGCAGGAAACAATAAGTTCTTCAACACTAGTGAGCAGTAGATTGGTGTGATGGTGGTGATTGGACTGTAGAATACCCTATAGCAAGCTATTCTCAAAGGCGACCTGCTAATAACCAGATGCTTTAAGCCAGAGGTAGAGTGATAGTGACAACAGTTGAAAGCCAATGAAAATCACAAGCCATGCGGGTCCATGCAATTGAAATTATTTTTGTCCACACCATTACCCTGACTCATTCCCCATGTACCTCACACACAACCATGGTACAGAAGACAGTCATCAAAAATCTAGTCATCTTACATGGAATGATGATTATTAAGATGAAATTATTAGCTGTCTTCTGGGCTATCAGCATTGCATCTCAGGATGTTGCCGTAACAACTAAGATGCTTGTACACAATGAAGACTGCAGAATTGCTTATTTTATCAGTAACCAGTCTTCCAAATCCGACTTTGCTTAACATTGTCAACTCCAAGATAACATGGCTATTCAAGGTGAGATTTCCATCTGATCATGACTGCTCCCAAAGGCAAGAACCTCTCGTACTTGTAATTTGGCAATATTTTTATACTGTTAACCTTCCTCCCCATGCAGAAAACTTTCTTCTGCAAGAACTCAAGTCTTTTCCATCAGAGGAAAAAATTAGCTGACCTAATGATTCCTAGCAATACACTCAGGTTTTATATTCTTCTTTCCAGAGTAATTAGCATTTTCTTATGCTTGTTTCTATTTAATATATGTGTCTAGTGTACATGTGTGAGTGTAAACATGTATGTGCACATGTGTACATGTCTGAATGCACATGTGGAAACTTGAGGTCAATATCTAGTTCCTTCCTTGATGTTCTCCAATTTTTTTCAAGGCAGAGTCTCTTAATCCAGAGCACAACAATTGAACAATTGGCTAGACTGGCCAGTGATCTGTGAGCTTCAACTATTTGTCTACATACACACACACACACACACACACACAGAGAGAGAGAGAGAGAGAGAGAGAGACGTGTGCACATAAACACACGTTTGGGCAGACCTGCAGATTCAGATTCTCGGTAATATAATTTGCTCAGGATAGTTCTTTTAAGTAAGGTGTGTCCCTCTCTCATTAATTTTGAAGTAAGATTGGCCTCCATTTCCTCACTAAAAGTCAGATATGAGAATAGTCCACAAAAGGATGCAGGGGAGTGGAGCTTAGCTCAGTTTCTTTCTCATTCATAGTACCATCTTCCCCCACCCCTCCCCCAAACAGTGATGTATTGACCCTTCCATGTTCCTCCATCTGAAAAACAAAATTAGCAAATGTACTTCAGAGAGATTGCCAGGGGAAAAATTACCTCTAACACCTCTAAGATCTCTTTCAGCCATCAACTACTTGATTGCTTACCTGTAAACTTCACATATATGAGGTTCTCAATGTTACTCTTGTCCTGAATGCAGAAGAGCAAGGTGTGCCTGTGAGATAAGGACAAATCTGTCTGTGGTACATGATAGATCCTTGCATTTCCATGGACATATCTAAAACTCCCTTTCCCTGGGCTTTAGCTGCTATAGTCTTGGAAGTGCACTAAGAAACTCTAGCCAGCTAAAGCTCAGCTCCTGTGCTAACATACAACCATGGGATGCAGTCCTGCTATTGTGGACCCCTGCAAATAAGCAAAACCACCTCATCTAAGCCTGAGAGGCACTGGCTATGGGGACAGGTTTACAGAGTCAGACAGCATCCAGCAGCCATTGGAGGGGGCCTGATATATCCCATCTCAGGCTTAACTACACCAAGAACAGCTTTGGACAGTAGAATATGGAAGGGCAATGCGAAAGCCCACAGTGCAGGACCTATACACTTTTGCTTCTCACTCCAGCCCTATCTGTGTCCACATAGATACCTTTAGACTTGCAATTATTTCTGGGAAAGGACACACACTAGAGCCACCATCACCATAAGAGTTGACCAGAGGATGTATAGACAGCAAAAGTAGACAGGACACGGAACAGAGTCACCTACACTCTTTCATTCCCTCTCTCCTTCCCTGCCTGCCTTTCTCCTCTCCTCTTTTTCCAGGATGGGAACAAAGTTTTCTTTTTTTTTTTCAATATATTTTTTATTTACATTTCAAATGATTTCCCCCTTTCTGGCTCCCCACTCCCCAAAAGTCCCATAAGCCCTCTTCCTTCCCCCTGTTCTCCTATTCATCCCTTCCCACTTCCCTGTTCTGGTATTGCCCTATACTGCTACACTGAGCCTTTCCAGAACCAGGGGACACTCCTCAGTTCTTCTTGGACATCATTTGATGTGTGGATTATGTCTTGGGTATTCCAAGCTTCTAGGCTAATACAAAGTTTTCATTAGCACTGAATTCCTAATGCATAAGGAGAGAGAGAGCCCCAGTACATCGTAGCACAGATGGGAAGGATAAAGTCAGAAGGACAGATGGACAGAAGGAGGAAATACTGAAGGTCCTTTCTCTTTCAGCGTCACCTAGTTGTGATGTAGGCTCACAGGCTGTGTTTCTAGCTTCCCCTCTCATTCTATAATTGTTCTGGGAAAGCTACATTTTTCTCTTCTCTTCTACACACTCACTCTTGTCATCTACATTAACATCTATAGCATACTAGTCCGTAAGCTCCTAGGACAGATGTAGTCTAGCCAAGTGCCACAAGCCCTTGACTCTGCCTAGGAAGGGTGATATCCTCTATGAGAGCTAGACTGTATAAAGAATATATCCTTGGGCTCACCAGACAGCAGGATTCCCTGGATCATGACTGAAGAGCAATGAATAGGCGGGCAATGCCTGCCTTGGAGTATACACACAGCATAGCTAGAGCAATGCCTTGTCCCAGTCATCTCTGAGTCTGTGAAGAGCCAAAACCAGCACATGACAGTCCCTTAATGAGAATGTGGACCTGGTATAAAAGCTTTCTGTTTGTGTGGTAAGAGAGAAGCAGTGACTGTTTTTAGAATGAGAGCAGCAAAGTAACAAATGCTCTGAGGAATCTTTTCCTCTTCAGCAGACATTGCATAAATGTTCCACGGTGGTTTAATCACACACTCACCCACTGTGATCAGCCTACAGACAGTGCCTATTTCAGGATGCAATGAGCTCTTTCCTCATCTAGTTGGGGTATGGAGATGTGGGTAGAGAGCAGAATGTTGGTGACCTGCGAGAGAAGCATCTTGGCTACCTTCTCATAAGGTTCATTCATTACTATCTCTCTGGCAAGGACCAAACCACACAAATCCACTTACCAGATTCAAGAAAAAATGTTATTCCCAATAGAAAAGTCTAAGAACCAGGTTACAGTCCTGGCCTTACTTGTGACAACAGTAAGCTCCCTGGATCTCATCAGGAAATGAAGAGAAGGGGTTCAATGATTGAAGTGCTCACAACACAAGCAAGAGAACCAGTGTTTGGGTCTCCAGAAACCACATGTGGTCATTCCCTTGTTATTGCTCTGATAAAAGTACCTTATGGGAAAAGAGGTTTATCACAACTCACAGTTCCACTTACAGGCCATGATCGTAGGGAAGTGAAGGCTGAAACTTTTGAAACAGCTTCTCACACCACACACAACCAAGAGAAGAAACAACAGAGTTCTCGCTTGCTCGTCTGTTCTCTTGTATTCAGCTTGCTGTATCCAGTGTTATGCAGTTGAGGACTCCAGGCCTAGAGAACAGTGCTGCTGAACACTGAGCTGGGACTTTCCACATCAATTGCCTAAATTAAAGCAACCACCCAGGGACATGCTACAGAGGCCAAATCAGTACAGACATTCCCTCATTAAAATTCACTTTCCAGATTATTCCAAGTGGTGTCAAAATGCCAGTTAAAGCTAACCATCACACCACAGGAATGCACAGTGACTGAGAATTTCAGCCTTAGAAAGTGGAGACAGGCCATCCCCAGAGCAAGCTGGCTGACTAAACTAGCCATCACAAAACTGTAGGTCTAGCTAAGAGAGAGACCCCATGTCAGAGAAATAAGGTAGGAAATAACTGAGTAGGATTCTTCACATCAACCCTAGGATTCTGCGCATCCAAGTGCACATGAACACACATGTGTTCATCTCCCTGAATTCACAAGCACATAAGTAGGCACACTGAACATATATAAAAAGGTGGAAATAGAAAACTGGAAAGAGGCCAGGCGGTGGTTTTGCATGCCTGTGATCCCAGAACTTGGGAGGCAGAGGCAGGAGGATTTCTGAGTTCGAGGCCAGCCTGGTCTACAGAGTGAGTTCCAGGACAGCCAGGACCACACAGAGAAACCCTGTCTCGAAAAACCAAAGAAAGAAAGAAAGAAAGAAAGAAAGAAAGAAAGAAAGAAAGAAAGAAAGAAAGAAAGAAAGAAAGAAAGAAAGAAAGAAAGAAAGAAAGAAAGAAAGAAAGAAAACTGGAAAGAACTATTACTGTGCCACCTCCAGCCAAAAGTCACTGTCATGAAGGGAAGGTGGTACATGAAGGGCAGCTCTGTGATGTCAAAGGGCATTAGTCAACAGTGTGGGTTACAGGAATCAGATTTCACAAACCCTTTTCACCTTGCATTAATTTGCTTACAAAAGCAGTGTGAGCTATTTTGTGACAGACAAAATCTGTGTCTCACAAATTGAAGCAGGAGGTTCTGAGACAGTGATTAAATTGAGCAAGGTCAAAATTATTTGGGGCAGGAGGACCAGGGAAATTCATATTAAACATGTACAACATGGCAAATTCTGAAGTGGGAATTTTTTCCACACAATTTGTCTTGTTCTTGGTTCTCCAAAAGCAGTAAGAAGTGTTTTGAAACTCAAGAAACTATATGAAGAACAAAATCCATCCACGTATGGCTTTAACCCAGTCCATCCTCCAATCAGAGATGTGTACTATTGATAGAGAGAACCCATGTAAACCTCTCCAGTTTCAGAGCACAATGACACCTCAATTATGTGTTTACCATTTGAAATTTGTGATCATCCAGCCAAGCAAACTTGAAGTGTACCTAAGAAATAGCTTTCTAAATAATTTATCTTAGAAATGAGTTGTGGGAAAGGGTGTGCAAACTGTTTAAAATATTAACTTTTTTTGTGGCTCCCAAATGTGATGTAAAAGTAACTGCTTGCCACAAATTGGTAGTTTGATTAAAGTTACCCTTACATCAGTGTTGTAAAGGTCTCCAAAGGTGGACACTTGGCAAAAGCACTAGCTGTGAATCTAATGAGATGGTCTTTAGGTTTTAAGAGTTCCTATGTACACAAGAAAGTGTGTTGAGTTTTATTCTCCAATGTTTCTAAAATGGAAGGCATCTTAGAGATCACATTTCCTGCCCTTTCACAAGTATAGCCTTCCAAGGGTAAGTGCTGTGCTAGGGCTAGGAAACCCAGACCTCAATAACACAATCTTTTCTTCATGGGCAGCTATCATAATAAGACTCAGTCACTGGGCCAATCATAGATGTACAAGATTAATTTGGATTCAGAAAGACCAATGGTCCAACCTCCAGTTCAGCCTCTCCTCTGAGAAAGTTCCTGAACCTCTCTCAGTCTGTCTGCTAAGGTGGTAGGGAGGAATAAATAAAATAATCAATGGTAAGTGCTTAGTGTGGTATCTGACTCATAGGAAGTGTTCAATAAATGTTGACCATTATCATTATGAATCTATACCTTCTTTCCAGAACATCACAGCAAAAATCTATTGCCATTTCCACTTGGCTACTTTTCAGAATCACAGGTTCCTCTTTCCAAACGAATACCCTACACCTAACCCCCATTATGAATGTTCCAAAATAAGCCGATTTCTTTATATAGTAGATATTCATGTAACTACAGTATCGTGTGCTTTAGAAATAAATGCAAAGCTAACGAGGGTTGAAATAATGACAAATAATTAATCAATTTCTACGCTTTCATCTTCCCTCATAAAGTGTTCTACATGGAACAAAGGTGTTTGGTTTGTTTGGTTTTGATTCACCTATAATCCAGCAGAGAAAACAGTGTCATAAAATGTGATTTGTCATTTTTCTAACGTTTACTTTAACAGTAAAGCAATCTACTGATCATAGGATACTAGATTTAAATGGCTGCCAAAAATGAAAAGAAACTATTAAAAGAAGCAGATTCAATAGAAGAACTCTGGAATTATAGCTCCTGTGTTATCATTCTCAATATTCCATGGTATATCTCTTTTATACAAGTATTTTCTTTTTTGAAAAATTCAACCAGTAAATTTTCTTCCCTAAGGTCAATCATGTTTTCTGTCAAACTACCTGGGAGATGTTTCATTTTTAAATTTATAATGAAAACATCCAAAATTACATGAAGAAACCCTTAAATGGCCTATAAAAGGGACATTTTCTTATTTTTAAAATCTGTAATATGAGACATTTCACTTATACCTCATTTTCAGGGGTAAAATAGACTTTTACACATATACATACATGATTTTTCTCCCCAGTAGCTCCCTAAGTGTCAGAAACATTTTTCAATTGCTGTATTTATCATTGGTAAAATATCCTTTGCCCTTAAAGAAATGAAAAAAGTATCTAATTTGAAAGTATCTGCTTTATAATTTGATTTCTTTTTTTTTTTAATTATTCGATATAATTTATTTACATTTCAAATGATTTCCCCTTTTCTAGCCCCCCCACTCCCCGAAAGTCCCGCAAACCCCCTTCTCTTCCCCTGTCCTCCCACCCACCCCTTCCCACTTCCCCGTTCTGGTTTTGCTGAATACTGTTTCACTGAGTCTTTCCAGAACCAGGGGCCACTCCTCCTTTCTTCTTGTACCTCATTTGATGTGTGGATTATGTTTTGGGTATTCCAGTTTTCTAGGTTAATATCCACTTATTAGTGAGTGCATACCATGATTCACCTTTTGAGTCTGGGTTACCTCACTTAGTATGATATTCTCTAGCTCCATCCATTTGCCTAAGAATTTCATGAATTCATTGTTTCTAATGGCTGAATAGTACTCCATTGTGTAGATATACCACATTTTTTGCATCCACTCTTCTGTTGAGGGATACCTGGGTTCTTTCCAGCATCTGGCAATTACAAATAGGGCTGCTATGAACATAGTAGAACATGTATCCTTATTACATGGTGGGGAGTCTTCTGGGTATATGCCCAGGAGTGGTATAGCAGGATCTTCTGGAAGTAAGGTGCCCAGTTTTCGGAGGAACCGCCAGACTGATTTCCAGAGTGGTTGTACCAATTTGCAACCCCACCAGCAGTGGAGGAGTGTTCCTCTTTCTCCACACCCTCTCCAACACCTGCTGTCTCCTGAATTTTTAATCTTAGCCATTCTGACTGGTGTAAGATGAAATCTTAGGGTTGTTTTGATTTGCATTTCCCTAATGACTAATGAAGTTGAGCATTTTTTAAGATGCTTCTCCGCCATCCGAAGTTCTTCAGGTGAGAATTCTTTGTTTAACTCTGTACCCCATTTTTTTAATAGGGTTGTTTGGTTTTCTGGAGTCTAACTTCTTGAGTTCTTTATATATATTGGATATTAGCCCTCTATCTGATGTAGGATTGGTGAAGATCTTTTCCCAATTTGTTGGTTGCCGATCTGTCCTCTTGATGGTGTCCTTTGCCTTACAGAAACTCTGTAACCTTATGAGGTCCCATTTGTCAATTCTTGCTCTTAGAGCATACGCTATTGGTGTTCTGTTCAGAAACTTTCTCCCTGTACCGATGTCCTCAATGGTCTTCCCCAGTTTTTTTTCTATTAGCTTCAGAGTGTCTGGCTTTATGTGGAGGTCCTTGATCCATTTGGATTTGAGCTTAGTACAAGGAGACAAGGATGGATCAATTCGCATTCTTCTGCATGCTGACCTCCAGTTGAACCAGCACCATTTGTTGAAAAGGCTATCTTTTTTCCATTGGATGTTTTCAGCCTCTTTGTCGAGGATCAAGTGGCCATAGGTGTGTGGGTTCATTTCTGGATCTTCAATCCTGTTCCATTGATCCTCCTGCCTGTCACTGTACCAATACCATGCAGTTTTTAACACTATTGCTCTGTAGTATTGCTTGAGGTCAGGGATACTGATTCCCCCAGATTTCCTTTTGTTGCTGAGAATAGTTTTAGCTATCCTGGGTTTTTTGTTGTTCCAGATGAATTTGATAATTGCTCTTTCTAACTCTGTGAAGAATTGAGTTGGGATTTTGATGGGTATTGCATTGAATCTGTATAGTGCTTTAGGCAAAATGGCCATTTTAACTATATTGATTCTGCCGATCCATGAGCATGGGAGGTTTTCCCATTTTTTGAGGTCTTCTTCCATTTCCTTCTTCAGAGTCTTGAAGTTCTTGTCATACAGATCTTTCACATGTTTGGTAAGAGTCACCCCAAGATACTTTATACTGTTTGTGGCTATTGTGAAGGGGGTCATTTCCCTAATTTCTTTCTCAGCCTGCTTATCCTTTGAGTATAGGAAGGCCACTGATTTGCTTGAGTTGACTTTATAACCTGCCACTTTGCTGAAGTTGTTTATCAGCTGTAGGAGCTCTCTAGTGGAGTTCTTTGGGTCACTTAGGTAGACGATCATGTCATCTGCAAATAATGATAGTTTGACTTCTTCCTTTCCAATTTGTATCCCTTTGACCTCCTTATGTTGTCGAATTGCCCGAGCTAGTACCTCAAGTACAATATTGAAAAGATAAGGAGAAAGGGGGCAGCCTTGTCTGGTCCCTGATTTCAGTGGGATTGCTTCAAGTTTCTCTCCATTTAGTTTGATGCTGGCTACCGGTTTGCTGTATATTGCTTTTACTATGTTTAGGTATGGGCCTTGAATTCCTGTTCTCTCCAAGACTTTAAGCATGAAGGGATGCTGAATTTTGTCAAATGCTTTTTCAGCATCCAATGAAATGACCATGTGGTTTTGTTCTTTGAGTTTGTTTATGTAGTGGATTGTATTGATGGATTTCCGTATATTGAACCAACCCTGCATTCCCGGGATAAAGCCTACTTGATCATGGTGGATGATCGTTTTGATGTGTTCTTGGATTCGGTTGGCAAGAATTTTATTGAGTATTTTTGCATCGATGTTCATAAGGGAAATTGGTCTGAAGTTCTCTTTCTTTGTTGGATCTTTGTGTGGCTTTGGTATCAGCGTAATTGTGGCTTCGTAGAAGGAATTGGGTAGTGTTCCTTCTGTTTCTATTTTGTGGAATAGTTTGAAGAGTATTGGTGTTAACTCTTCTTTGAAGGTCTGGTAGAATTCTGCACTGAAGCCATCTGGTCCTGTGCTTTTTTTGGTTGGAAGACTTTCTATGACTCCTTCTATTTCTTTAGGCATTATGGGACTGTTTAGATGGTCTAGTTGGTCCTGATTTAATTTTGGTATTTGGTATCTGTCAAGGAAATTGTCCATTTCCTCCAGATTCTCCAGTTGTGTTGAGTATAGGCTCTTGTAGTAGGATCTGATGATTTTTTGGATTTCCTCAGTTTCCGTTGTTATATCTCCCTTTTCATTTCTAAGTTTGTTAATTTGGATACTTTCTCTGTGCCCTTTGGTCATTCTGGCTAAGGGTTTATCTATCTTGTTGATTTTCTCAAAGAACCAGCTCCTCGTATTGTTGATTTTTTGTATGGTTCTCTTTGTTTCTACTTGATTGATTTCGGCCCTGAGTTTGATGATTTCCTGCCTTCTACTCCTCCTGGGCGAAATAGCTTCTTTTTGTTCCAGGGCTTTCAGGTGTGTCATTAAGCTAGTAATGTATGCTCTCTCCATTTTCTTTTTGGAGGCACTCAGGGCTATGAGTTTTCCTCTTAGCACTGCTTTCATTGTGTCCCATAGATTTGGGTATGTTGTGTTTTCATTTTCATTGTGTTCTAAAAAGTCTTTAATTTCTTTCTTTATTTCTTCCTTGACCAAGGTATCATTGAGTAGAGTATTGTTCAGTTTCCACGTGTATGTGGGCTTTCTGTTGTTTCTGTTGCTATTGAAGACCACTTTTACTCCATAGTGATCAGATAGGAGGCATGGGATTAGTTCGATCCTCTTATATTTGTTGAGGTCTGTCTTGTGACCAATTATATGGTCGATTTTGGAGAAGGTACCATGAGGTGCTGAGAAAAAGGTATATTCTTTTGTTTTAGGATAGAATGTTCTATATATATCTGTTAAATCTAATTGGTCCAAAGCTTCAATTAGTTTCATTGTGTCCCTGTTTAGTTTCTGTTTTCCTGATCGGTCCATTGAGGAAAGTGCAGTGTTGAAGTCACCCACAATTATTGTGTTAGGTGCAATGTGTGCTTTTAGTTTTAATAAAGTTTCTTTTACAAAAGAGGGTGCCCTTGCATTTGGGGCATAGATGTTCAGGATTGACAGTTCTTCTTTTTGTATTTTTCCTTTGACCAGCAAGAAGTGTCCCTCAGGGTCTCTTTTGATGACTTTGGGTTGAAAGTCAATTTTATCTGATATTAAAATGGCTACTCCAGCTTGTTTCCTGAGACCATTTGCTTGTAAAATTGTCTTCCAGCCTTTTACTCTAAGGTAGTGTTTGTCTTTGACCCTGAGGTGTGTTTCCTGTAAGCAGCAAAATGTAGGGTCCTGTTTACGTATCCATTCAGTTAGTCTGTGTCTTTTTATTGGGGCATTAATCCATTGATGTTAAGAGATATTAAGGAATAGTGATTGTTACTTCCTATCATTTTTGACGTTATTTTTTAAATTTGAATGCTTAACTTCTTTTGGGTTTGATGAAAGGTTACTATCTTGCTTTTTCCAGGGTGAAGTTTCCCTCCTTGTATTGGTGTTGTCTTCCTATTATCCTTTTTAGGGCCGGGTTTGTGGATAGATATTGGGTAAACTTGGTTTTGTCATGAAATATCTTAGTTTCTCCATCTATGGTGATTGAGAGTTTTGCTGGATATAGTAGTTTTGGTTGGCATTTGTGTTCTCTTAGAGTCTGCATGAGATCTGCCCAGGACCTTCTAGCCTTCATAGTCTCAGGTGAAAAGTCTGCTGTGATTCTGATAGGTCTTCCTTTATATGTTACTTGGCCTTTTTCTCTTACTGCCTTTAGTATTCTTTCTTTGTTTAGAACATTTGGTGTTTTGATTATTATGTGACGGGAAGTATTTCTGTTCTGGTCCAGTCTGTTTGGAGTTCTGTAGGCTTCTTGTATATTCATGGGCATCTCTCTCTTTAGGTTAGGGAAGTTTTCTTCCATAATTTTATTGAAGATATTTGCTGGCCCTTTAAGTTGTAAATCTTCACTCTCCTCTATGCCTATAATCCTTAGGTTTGGTCTTCTCATTGTGTCCTGGATTTCCTGGATATTTTGGGTTACAAGCTTTTTGCATTTTGCATTTTCTTTAACTGTTGAGTCCATGGTTTCTATGGAATCTTCAGCATCTGAGATTCTTTCTTCTATCTCTTGTATTCTGTTGTTGATATTTGTATCTCTGTCCCCTGATTTCTTCCCAAGGCTTTCTATCTCCAAAGTTGTCTCCCTTTGAGTTTTCTTAGTTGTTTCTACTTCTGATTTTAGATCCTGGATGGTTTTGCTTAGCTCCTTCACTTGCATGTTTGTGTTTTCCTGTAATTCTTTAAGAGATTTTTGTGTTTTCTCTTTCATGAACTCAGCCTGTTGACCAAAGTTCTCCTGTATTTCTTTAAGAGATTTTTGTGTTTCGTCTTTCATGACCTCAGCCTGTTGAGCAAAGTTCTCCTGTATTTCTTTAAGTGTTTTTTGCATTTCCTCCTTGTTGGCTTTTGTATTCTCCTGGATTTCTTTCAATGATTTTTGTGTTTCCCTTGCAAGGGCTTCTAACTTTTGATCCATTGTCTCCTGAATTTCTTTATGTATGACCTTCATGTGTTCCTGTACCAGCATCATGACCAGTGATTTTAAATCCAAATCTTGTTTTACTGGTGTGATGGGGTATCCAGGACATGTTGGTAGAGGAGAATTGGGTTCAGATGTTGCCATATTGCCTTGATTTCTGTTAGTGACGTTCCTGCGTTTGCCTTTTGCCATCTAGATCTCACTGGTGTTAGTTTATCTTGTCAGTGCTGGACTCACCAGTGCAAGCTGCCCCTTCCCAGTTGGCCTCTGGTGCACAGCTTACCTCCTGCACTGCTTGTAGACAGTGTGCTGCTGCCCAGGCTGTTCAGATCCCAAAGCAGGCACCCGAAGGCTCCCGCTGGGGCCCGCTGGATTCACTGGAGCACCCTGACTTCTCCCAGCTGGCCGCCCGGAAGCCCAGCTAGCCACTTGCAGGACTTGGAGATGTAATGCTGCCGCCCAGACTGATCTGGATCCGGAAGCGGAGAGAGTAGAGCTAAGGGCTTCTGCCTGAGGCCTTGCCCCAGATTGTGTCTGTGGAGCAGATGGAGCCCGTGTGCACTCCCAGGGAGTGCCGATGGTGTATGCTACTGTGACCTCCCCTGTGTTCCGCTCACTCTGCTGGGCAGCCGATCTGCCAACCGGGCTGTCGCACACAAGGTTAGCCTGGCCGCCCAGTCCCTGAGTCCAGGCAAAAGCCTGGGAGGCCAAGGTCTGAGCAAAGTTCCCCTATGGCTTTGACTGTTAATTGGGTTTGCCAGGTGACTAGGATGGCGGGCATGCGCGCCCGCGCTCCCTGAAAGCGCCGGGAGAGTCTGCTTTGCTAACAATCACCTGGGCGGGTTGACTCACAGATGGCCCACCAAGCCGCCCAGTTCTTGGGGTCAGTCCTGTGCCTTTTGGGGCCTGGACCCCCGCTTTGTTAGCCTTAGGCTATGCCTGTTACAGGTCTGCCCGCCTGAGCTCTCTGTCGCCCTGCAGGCAAAATGGCGGCAGCGTGCTCGCAGGCCTGGGCAAAAAACCTCCTGGTTGGGTTGGCACCCCGATGGCCCCCCGACCCGCCCAGGGCCTGGGTGCAGGCCAACGCCCGTCGGGCTCAGACCACCGCGGTGTTGGCCTCGGATTATGTTTGTGTACCTCAGTCTGTCCGATTCCTGGAGTACGGAGCCAAGATGGATGCTCCTCTCCTGACTGGTGGGAGGCCGAGTTCTGAAGTGGCCTCCGTGCAGGAAAGGCGCCGCACAACTGCAGCTGCTTGCTGTCCGGCTGGTCAGCGAAGGTCAGTGGTCGTGGGCGCAGGGCCTAACTGGTCCCTGTGACGCCTTGGTTCCACTGCTGATGGCCCTTCAGCTGGAGCAGCCACTGCTGCCGCTGCTGCCGCCGCCGCCGCCCCTATAATTTGATTTCTAGTGGCCACTTGTCACTGTAGAAAAAGTCACACTTAAGTCACTTGGCTCTTAAAATGAGTTAAGTCACATAAATCATTTCTAATTTTGTCAATTCTAGAGTATTATTTGCTATGTTTTTAGTTACTTTCTATGGGAATGCAAAACACTGACCTGAATAACCTCAGACCAAATAGGTTTGTTTGATTTACACTCCGACATTACACTCCATTCTTGAGGGTATTCAGGGCAGGAACTGGATGGGAACACAGAAGGAGACGTTGAAGCAGTGACCGATCGTGGAGAAGGATCACTTACTAGCTTGCTTTCTAGGCTCATGGTAAGCTAGCATGCTTTTACGTCCCAGAACCACCTTCTCAGGAATGGCACCAGACACAGTGGCCTGGGACTGCCCACATCAATCATTAATCAAAGCCCTATAGATATACCCACAGGTCAAACTGATGTAGGCAATTTCTCAGTTGAAAGTCCCTCTTCTCTGGCAATTCTAGTTTTTGTCAAATTGATTAAAAAAAAAAAACTAGCACACATGTCAAAATTCTAAGTTGATAGTACGATACTGGTTGTTAAAAAGCCAAGATTCAGAGTCTAAAGAGGAGGACAGTTGAGAAAGGTATAGCAGAAGGAAGCAGACGATAGTAAAATGGGAGGGAAAGAGGGACTTGGGAAACTTTGGAGTGGCCAGCCACTTGGATATCACAGAGGTCAAGGAAATAGCATGTTATCTCCCCTCAGAGAGTTAGGGAAATCAAGTCAGGAATGAGAGAAATAAGAGTCTTAGTGCGACAATTGAAGTGAAAGGCAAGCACCTGGCCACAGAACAGATAGTGCCAGGAGAGCAGAGGAAGCTTACTTACAAGGCAATTCCCTTGCCCTAGATAAAGGCAATCAGCAAACTCCTGAAGCTAAGCCAAGACATCTACCCAGATCCTCTGGAGCCAGTCAGCTCCTTTGAGACAATGCTACATGCCCACACCCAAACCAGAAGCTCACTGTTCTGCTGAAGCACTGGGTGAGACAGCATCTAGCCACATAGGGCTAAACTCTTGGAGGTGCTACCCTCGGACTAATCAAATCCCTTGTGTTTGCTGCAAAGCCTTTTTTCCATGGAGATTAATGTTTAAGTTGAATATGGAAGTTAGATGGTTCCTGTTCTGAAGGTAAAAAATGGGATGACAGGAAATGAGATTCTATGGCTATCTCCTACAAATTTTTTATGCACTGTCATTTAACTGAGACAAAGTAGGATTCTGCAAAGTCAGCCCATTAGTTGGAAATGTACCTAGCTATGATCACCATCCTTGAGTCTAGGGTCCTATTCATTGTACTAAGTATCATATAGGTTCTTCCATCTAACACTAAGATTCTGGGATACTGGACCCAGACAAATCTTTTTACAGTGATTCAGAAAGCATACATCAGAATCTTTTATCACAATGATTACTGATACACAAACTCCCTAGCTAACAAAGATTTGTGGTTAAAACAAAACTCAGTATCACCAACCTCCGTACATAATGACTTCCTTTTGGATACACTTGGTCCTTGTTTTCACACTTCACATCTGCTAGCTCATGCACTTTTTAACATTTATTTCCAAGAACAAATTAGTAGTTGTAAAACAGCTGGTAGCATCCCCTCCCTCCCATAATCAAATTTCCTAAAAGCACTGGATGGAACGTTTTAGCCATAACCTGAACTCCATCTATTCCTCATGTTCCAAACTGGCAGAGTTTACATAATCTCAGAGCTGCTCATTCTATACTAAGCTGGATTGGGAGTAGACTATAGAGAAGCTTATGACAGTTGGCATAAGTGAAATCAGGAATGTCTTATATCTCTGGACACCCATTGCTTGGTTTGGTGGACTAAGTATTTCCCCCCATTAAAGCTTTTCAGTTACCCCATTGGCTTGGCCCGCTTAGTGCTATGAAGTCTTGAAGTAACCAGACCATGAAGCCTTAGGTCTTCTCCTTCTAGTATACAGAAGAGGCTTCCTATCTTTTCTATCAAACCTACACTACTCTATGAACTGTCAAGAGTTCTTAAGATAGAGCCTCCCCCTTCCTTGTTATACCTTCTTATGCTTCCCACCCCCTCCTGTGCCCTCCCTCTAACCCTTGACCCCACTGTTCACACTACCATACTGAACTCAGTCCTCTGGTTAGTTGTCCTTCCTGGGTTAGTCCTCACTGGCTGTTCTGATCACCATGCTTTCCCCAGTCCTTTGAACTTTTGAGATGTTAATGATCAATAGCTATAGTTTAGCAATCTTCCATTTCTTGAATGTTCTACCTGTGTAAAAATCTTAATTTGCTTCACCTTCAAATTCCCTAAAGCCAAGGCATTGTCTCTGGCTTACTCTCTGGGGCATAATGAAACTTTATTAAGGGGATGATACTTGTACCAGTACAGGACAAATAGACCTCGTAAACAAGGGGAAAAAAAAAACAGGAATCCATGTGCTATTACAGACAAATGAAAGTATCAATGATGCAATGCTATAGATTGGTTCTAATGCTATTTGTGTTAACTAGGCTCCCAAAATTACACAGGAACTTGCATACCTACCTGTAAAACACTGAGGGATCTTGCCCCCATTTGGCTTTGATTGTTGAATAAAGCTGCCTGTGGCCAATAGCTGAACCAGTAGACAGAGGCAAGACTTTATATTTCTCCAGCAAGAGAACCATGGGAAGAAGGAGGATTTAGTATCATGCCAGGAAGCAGGAGGATGAGGCAGGAGAGCTGCACAAGACAGATTAACAATTGTGTAAGGGCTGGGGAAGAGCAGACCCAACGAGACCCTCCCTAACTGAGTCTGGGTAGCAGAAATAGAATATAGATTTTAGTAAGTAATAATTCAGGAGTATCAGAAGGAATTCAGTAATCAGAAGGAAGGTATTAGCGACATGGAAGGGTGGGAGTGGGTCAGTCTTGGAGCTTCTTAGAGCATATTCAAAATAAGGGTGTGTGTGTGTGTGTGTGTGTGTGTGTGTGTGTCTTTCATTCAAGAATGTACAACATAGTATGTTGGGTAGTATGGAGAAGTGTGTGCACCCACCAGGGAGTTTAGAGCAGATAAATTTACTAAGCAACAATGAACAGGGTTTAGAGTCCCAGGATGATCTTTTTGTGAAAGGCAAATACATTGGCCTGCAGCTGTAGAAGTGGGGATGACTTCCATCAAGTGCAGGACCCCGCTAAGTTGATTCTGAAAGGGGAGACATTTTTTATTGCAACTTAAAGATTTAGGACAATCAAGATAGAAAGGCACTAACACCAGCTCAGAAGTAAAACTAGCCATGGGAATGGGGAAGTCCACGCCAGTTACTTTTCTTTGAAAGACCTATTTGCAGAACTTAAATTTGTTGGCATTTTACTCTTAGGCCTTTAGCTGTTCCAGAAGATTAAGCACAGCTGAGTGAATCAAAATAATTTTGCAACAAAAAATCATTTGACCAAGTCAAACCCATTGAGACACAGAGCTCCTAGCTGATTATACAATTCCAGACTCCTTCAGATATAAATTTATTGACCAAAGGGGGAAAGATGAATTTAAAACTAAGTGTTCATCAGAACTCCATTTTTGGCCTTATCTTGGGGTAATAGAGAGTCTTAGCTACAGAGTTGTAACCAATACACCATCCAGCTAGATGGCCAATAGATCTTTTTAAGCATCTTTAAGTCAACACTATTGGAATAATTTTAGCCATATGCACTGTGTGTTTTCTTTTCTATAAAGACCAAAGTATTCAATGTGCTTCTGTGGATGTCTGTAGATGCTCTTGTAACAGGGGAATGGGAGCTCATTCTGTTGATAATAGCTAAATGTTTTGCTCTTATGTAGCCTTCATTGGAAAAGCATGACTCCTCACTTCTTCACTGACTCAAAACTCAATCATAGCAATTGTTAATACCATGTCAAATCGGTTGTATGCTGTGGATGTGGTACTACATAGTTTCTCAGGCACTGGCAGCTCAAGCACATTACCTCCCTAAAAGCTTGGCAATGACACATACCTTTAATCCCAGTACTCAGGAAGCAAAGACAGGAAGATCTCTGTGAGTTCAAGGCCAGCCTGGTCTACAGAGTGAGTTCCAGGACATTAAGGACTGCACAGTGAATCCCTGTATGAAAAATAAACAAAGAGCACTTGGCCAGGATCAAGCATAGTCTATGTTCTAACCAGTGCAGAAATATTGTTTCCAGGACAAACACAGATCTGCCTCTATGCGGTTCACATTGTGGTTGAATAATATATGCTTTGAAATGTTTTAAATTTTATTTTATATTAATGTGTTGAGTATTTTACCTACATGTATGTGTATGTATCACATATATGCCTTGGGCCTACAGAGTGAAGAAGTGGCCCCAAATTACCAGAAAGTAGTGTTTTAGACCATTGTGAATAGCTTTATGGTACTGGGAATCAAACCCAGGTCCTCTTCTAAGAGCAGCCAGTAGTTTTAACCACTGAGTGGCTGTCTCTCTAGGCCTTGTTAGGAATTTTGATGAACCACTAAAAATAAAAAGTGCTACATAAGATGGAATTTTCCCAGGAGTAAATCCGGGGATCTAATTAGCTTTTTTTTTTCTTAACTTTAACAGCATATATTTTGCTTATTTTTGATAACTCCACACATATAAACAATGAATATTGATTATATACACCACATATCCCCCCTTATCACTGCCCCCAAATGTCCCTACGCAATCGTTTTAACACTTTCATGTGAGACGTAAATTAATAATGCAGTAAATCCCATTTGCTATTGCCTATTAGAATGTTGAGTACTTTTGTTCTACAGTAAGTTCACAGATGCAACATGTATGTAACACCCAGAAGACATCATTTCACATACTCCTTCAGCTCATACATTCCTTCACCTCCCTCTTCCATGGTCTCTGAGCCTTGATGGAAGTGAAGCTGATACTGGTGTACATTTAGGACCAAGCACTTAGCAGTCATTTCTTTTCCATTCTTTAACCAGATCTGAGTCTCTGCATTAACTGCTCACCAATCCAGAGAGAAATTTTTCTGACCAAGGTTGACAGCTACAATAATATAGGAGTATACACATAAATATCTGGAAGGCAGTTAATCAGTATGTCCTTTAGGAAAATAACAGCAATAGTTTCTTTTCTATGGCTTATGATCTCCTGAGATGTGGGCTTTTATCCAAGTTACAGTACTATACCTAAATCCCTGCCTGTAAACTAAACCTCAAATTCAATCTAAAAGCAATTGGCTACCCTCTTGAAACTTGGTGCCACTATTGCATTAGTAAGAACATCTTGTCTGGCACATGCGTATGCAGGTATACCAATGTCAGATTTTCTCCACCAGTGGTATATATAGCATTGCCCAGATTTGTGAAAGCTAGCCAGCAGGGAGAAAATTTTCAAGGCAAAGGATAAATTTCTCTACAACCTGCTACGGAAATGAAATGTGTGGTGTCTTTAGGAGTAGGATCTCACCATATAGTTATGGCAGGCAACCAAAAGCAATGGAAATAGCCTGTGTTATTTTGGGGCCTTTGAGGCTTCTATGACTAATAATCTTTAAGAATGTGACATTTACCTGGGCCTGAGATTTTCTTTTAAAAGCCTATGACTTCTAAGGGAAGCATTGTCCATGCATGTAAGGTAGCTCTTAGGGGCCCTAATTTAGATCTGTAGACAGGTCTTCTCTCTGAGGAAATACCATTTGAAACTAAATTCTGTTTTTTGGGTGTTGTTGTTGTTGTTGTTGTTGTTGTTGTTGTTTTGATTTTCAAGACAGGGTTTCTCTGTGTAGCCCTGGTTATCCTGGAACTCACTCTGTAGACCAGGCTGGCCTTGAACTCAGAAAGCCACCTGCCTCTGCCTCTCAAGTGCTGGGATTAAAAGCATGCACCACTACTGCCCAGCTGAAAATAGATTCTGAAGTTTCAATTGGCCTGGTGAAAAAGCGGGTGAAAGATCTCCTGGGGAAGTATATGCAAATAACTCAAGGTAGGATGGAGCAAAAAGAAAGAGACACTGGATTTGAAATCCATTGATGAAACAACATGAGGCAAACAGAAGAGTTCATAGTACAGAATATAAATTCCACCCTGGGTCTTATGGGAAATAATAAACCTTTCACAAGTGAGGGTGCAAAGCAATCTGGTTCGTGTGTCATAGAAGAATTTGCTGCATGCTGCACAGAGAATTGATTGGAAAGGAACAAGATGAAGTGTGAGGCCTAAAGGAAACTATTTAATAAAGCCAGGGAAAGGTAGCAACTGTTTTAACATGGTGTCAGTGGAGGTGGACAAAATTGCTCAAAATCAAGATAGCATTTTGGAATCAAAATCAAAGAAGGTTTTGAAATGGGCTGGCTATTGGATGATAAGAAAGAAGCAGCTAATTTTTATCAATTCTCCAATGAATAACTGATAAATACCAACATACTTCTTGGAAAAGAATCATGGGGGAAATGTTTGATGGAGGTGACTGTCAGGGGACAAATTCAGCTCTTACAGTGGACCACTGAGGAGCATGTAGGGGGTAAGATCTCATTCCTGACAGACTAGGGAGGTCAGACTACAGGTGTGAACCTGGAACTCACAATAATCACAATCAGAAAGCCACAGGAAACAAAATCTACTTGGCTGGAACTATTGGAGACAAAGGCTCTGCAAACTAGTAGAGGAAAGGATGAAAACAAGGGAAATGAAAGTATTCAAGAAAAGGAATGCAAATGAGCGTGACATAACTGAAATGGAAGAGAGAGACTGGCAAGGAGCTCTGCAAAGTTGTCTGCAAAATATGAATTTGAATGTTCACTAGATTTGGTACTTGGTAGGCTGGTGAGTTTGGACACATAGATGTGGATGAAGATATGTAGATTGACTAATCAGATTGGAGCAGATTGGACCATATAAATAAGAGGCAATGAAATAGTATTGCAGATAATACTTTCTGAAAGTTTTGCTGAGAAAGAAGGGAGAGAAACTTTGTAATTTTATGAGGTCCCATTTGTCAATTCTTGATCTTAGAGCATATGCTATTGGTGTTCTGTTCAGAAATTTTCTCCCTGTACCGATGCCCTCAAGGGTCTTCCCCAGTTTCTTTTCTATTAGCTTCAGAGTGTCTGGCTTTATGTGGAGGTCCTTGATCCATTTGGATTTGAGCTTAGTACAAGGCGATAAAGATGGATCAATTCGCATTCTTCTGCATGCTGACCTCCAGTTGAACCAGCACCATTTGTTGAAAAGGCTATCTTTTTTCCATTGGATGTTTTCAGCCCCTTTGTCGAGGATCAAGTGGCCATAGGTGTGTGGGTTCATTTCTGGATCTTCAATCCTGTTCCATTGATCCTCCTGCCTGTCACTGTACCAATACCATGCAGTTTTTAACACTATTGCTCTGTAGTATTGCTTGAGGTCAGGGATACTGATTCCCCCAGAATTTCTTTTGTCGCTGAGAATAGTTTTAGCTATCCTGGGTTTTTTGTTATTCCAGATGAATTTGTTAATTGCTTTTTCTAACTCTGTGAAGAATTGAGTTGGGATTTTGATGGGTATTGCATTGAATCTGTATATTGCTTTTGGCAAAATGGCCATTTTAACTATATTGATTCTGGCAATCCATGAGCATGGGAAGTTTTCCCATTTTTTGAGGTCTTCTTTCATTTCCTTCTTCAGAGTCTTGAAGTTCTTGTCGTAAAGATCTTTCACATGTTTGGTAAGAGTCACCCCAAGATACTTTATACTGTTTGTGGCTATTGTGAAGGGGGGTCATTTCCCTAATTTCTTTCTCAGCCTGCTTATCCTTTGAGTATAGGAAGGCCACTGATTTGCTTGATACGGCAAAGGACACCATCAAAAAGACAAATCGGCAACCAACAAATTGGGAAAAGATCTTCACCAATCCTACATCAGATGGAGGGCTAATATCCAATATATATAAAGAACTTAAGAAGTTAGACTCCAGAAAACCAAACAACCCTATTAAAAAATGGGGTACAGAGTTAAACAGGGAATTCTCACCTGAAGAACTTCGGATGGCAGAGAAGCATCTTAAAAAATGCTCAACTTCATTAGTCATTAGGGAAATGCAAATCAAAACAACCCTGAGATTTCACCTTACACCAGTCAGAATGTCTAAGATTAAAAATTCAGGAGACAGCAGGTGTTGGAGAGGATGTGGAGAAAGAGGAACACTCCTCCACTGCTGGTGGGGTTGCAAATTGGTACAACCACTCTGGAAATCAGTCTGGCAGTTCCTCCGAAAACTGGGCACCTCACTTCCAGAAGATCCTGCTATACCACTCCTGGGCATATACCCAGAGGATTCCCCACCATGTAATAAGGATACATGTTCTACTATGTTCATAGCAGCCCTATTTATAATTGCCAGATGCTGGAAAGAACCCAGGTATCCCTCAACAGAAGAGTGGATGCAAAAAATGTGGTATATCTACACAATGGAGTACTATTCAGCCATTAGAAACAATGAATTCATGAAATTCTTAGGCAAATGGATGGAGCTAGAGAACATCATACTAAGTGAGGTAACCCAGACTCAAAAGGTGACTCATGGTATGCACTCACTAATAAGTGGATATTAACCTAGAAAACTGGAATACCCCAAACATAACCCATACATCAAATGAGGTACAAGAAGAAAGGAGGAGTGGCCCCTTGTTCTAGAAAGACTCAGTGAAGAAGTATAGGGCAAAACCAGAACGGGGAAGTGGGAAGGGGTGGGTGGGAGGACAGGGGGAGAAAAGGGGGCTTATGGGACTTTCGGGGAGTGGGGGGGGGGGCTAGAAAAGGGGAAATCATTTGAAATGTAAATAAAAAATATATCGAATAAAAAAAAAAAGAAAGAAAGAAGGGAGAGAAACTGCTGGACCTGAACTAAACATCAGGAAAGAAGGCAACTACCTGTCAATCTGTGCAGAATGTGAAACTCAATGCAAGTTGGTGTCCATCTTGACCTAGGGTCTCCAAAAATGCCTGAGAAAGGGTTTATATGTGACTGCTTTATGTACACATATAAACACAAAGAAAGGAAATGGATGGCTAAAAAGAAAAGAATGAGGAAAGCGGAACTTCAAAGAAAGCATGTGTTATCAGGGCCAGGACTGGTGGTACAGCTCTATAGTCCATGCTACTCGGAGCGTTAAGGAAGAGAATGACAGTTTCAAGTCCTTTCAGGACTAGGACACAAGTTCAAAGTCAGCCTAGGCAACTTAGAGAGACACTGCCTGAAAACAGAAAGTGAAAAACTGTTCAGGGCATAACTAATTGGTAGGACACTTGTGTAGTATGTATGAGCCCCTAGGGTAAAGATCAAGTGCTGTAAAAGAAAAAGGCTGAAAAGCATTCATGTTCAGCAAAAATGCTTAATTGACCCACTGTCTTCAAACCTATACGGCCAGACAATTTGAGGTCAGCCAGTTAAGATACATGTAAGATATAATGTAAAATATATTTAGAACTGTTCATAAAACCAAAGAGGAGTATTCCACATCAACTAGAAATTCTCCACCACAGTGTTAAGTCCCAAGCATTTAGGGATTTGTCAAAGTTTCAGAATGGCTTGGCAAGATTCTATACATGCCTAACATAAAAGTGGCCTAGAAGTCCAGGACAAAAAAAATGAAAGCTACTCTGTATAGCCAAGGAAAGTATCTGCAACATTAAATCTAACAGCAGCCTATTGCCATAGCAACAAGCAACAGCTAGAGTAAGAATCGGCCCAAGAGAAGGTGAAATGACAAAGACATCTTTGATCGAATACCTACCATCTACCCACAGTCCACACCTTTTCTGGCCTGGAGCAATAAACTGGCTTGTATCCAGTTCATACCAGAGTTCACATGCAGGTTCCTGTGATTTCTAGCCTCTGGACTTCCCCGCCTCTGTTTAAGACTAATTACCTCCAAATAGCAGTGATACCTGACAAGCAAATCAACCAAATTAGAGTTTTGATCTATTCCTTGTGACATAGAAAATGTTTGAGAAACATCATGCAATTGACCTGGTATTTTATGAACACATGCTGCATTCCAGACTTACACACAGAGGAAGATTGTCAGAAAATATTAAATATGGTCGCTGCTCTGATGTCTCATTAGGGGAATACTGAAAGAACACTGTAGGAAGATTTCTAAAAATAGAGAAAGCTAGAACTGATAAAATAGGATTGCAATGAATTGTGGGTGTTTAGAGTTATAACATTGCTCCCAGCAGCTCTGGATAGACTCTCGGGGGTCATTGAAGAGCAATGGTGAAGGCAATTTTAGTGGAAACTCCCCACGTCAAATAGTAACAGATGCTAGTGCTGGGCCATAGGGTGATTTTTGCTCTCTTCTGTTAATGTCTTTGTAAAATTTTCACAAGTCTCATATATAAATACATATATTACTTTAATACGAAAAGAATATATGCACTTTTTAAATAACCAAAGTATGTAGAGTGACTGGTACTCTCACACTCTTCTGGTTGAGTGCAAAATGGTACACTCGTTTAAAAAAAATGTTAAGCTACTTCTGTTTAAATATAAGCTTGCTAGTTGACCAAGAAATCACACTCCAAGGCATTTACCCAAGAAAAAGATATACCTATCCCCCTTCTCTCTCTCTCAGTCTCTGTGTGTGTGTGTGTGTGTGTGTGTGTGTGTGTGTGTGTGTGTGTGTATGTGTGTATGTGTATACCTTCCTTCTGTCCCAACAAACATCAACCATGCACAAATGTTTAAAGCACCTATTATATGTGTATGATATACCACATGAACATTAATATATTTAACTAATATTTTTTCTGCAAGAAAACCCTGAAACTTCCATTGGGGAATAGAGAAACAAATTTTGAATTATTTAAAGAAGAAATTCTATTTAGCAACAGAAAAAGGAACTACTGAAACACATGACCACATTGGGAGGATTTCAAATACATCACATCTTGGAAGTATTAAAGGAAAAGCCATCCAGACTCAAAAGTCATTTGTTCTATGATTGTATTTTGGAAAATAAAGCCTTTATTAAAAATATATATAGCTTCAGAAAACTGATGGGTTGTTATTAGGATCTGGAAGTTAAGAAGAGGTTAAATGCAATGTGAACCCAGAAGGGAGCAGGCAGTGGCATGGCACTGTATCTGGTTGTGGCTGTGGTCACATGCTTCTATGCACTTGCTGTCACTCATTGATGTTAATGTCAAAATGTCCATTTCTCTATATGGAAAATGAATTTTGAAACAGGGCTTCACTATGGAACCCTGACTAGCCACAAATAGCAATTCCACTGGGATTCCAGGCCTGTACCATCATATCTAGCTTTTAATTTTTAAAGAAAAATTAATGTCATAACAAATCCTCCAAAAGAGTATATGAACAGTCCGTTAGTCCAGTAAAAAGCAGGAGATTTTGTTGGAAGTATTAAAAGTTTATAAAAATGAGTTCTACTTGCAATGTTAGGAGCCAAGTGGGACACAGCCTCAGAGAACCATTACAACAATCCAGAGGCAAGATTTACTGACCCTCTGAATAAAGACATAGGAGAACAAATCACCAAAACTGAGTCCAGATATTTGGTGCTTCACAATGATGTCTATGTCAATAGGGTTCTTCTGAATGGGCGTGACAAGGACCAACTATGGCTTAGCTAAGCCAGACACAGAAGTAAACGGAGGTAGAGCTATACTAGAAGGTTTTGAACAAATTACAGTAGGAAAATCTGAAAAAAGTGGTGTGCCTGATTGTTTTCATGAGTCACTGTACAATTAGCAACCACTTCTACCAAAATGTCAGCTGGCTTAATGAAGGTGCAGCTGGACACCACCACTTCATCTAGCATTTCCTCTTATTCGCTTTCTGCTCCAGAGAACCACCTATGCTATGGTAAGAGATACCCATGCAAAACTTACTGGGTTTTCATAAATATCTAAGCTGAAAGTGGGGCATCTGTAACATGGTACTGTCTTTGGCCATTAGGAAATATGAATGCCTTCCCACCCTGCACACTGTTCCTTCAGAGCGATAACTCTGATATATGTGCTGTAGATCTCCTAAATCAGGTCCTTGAGATTACAAAAACTGCACCAGCAGCAGTGGCCAACACCATTACTCATGCTGGTGCTGACTAGATTCCTCCTCCCCTGCTTCATGTTTCCTGCCTCAGATGCTCTGAACCTACAGTGTCCATTACATTAGTCATCGGAGACTAGTCATGCCTTCACTCTCAAGCTTTGATTCCCAAGGAAGCTGAACACTGGGTAGGATCAAGGGCAGATCTGCTGTCATCAGGTGTAGGGATTTTTAAACTCTCTGTCCGCTCAGGAAAGCTTATCTCCAATCAACTGCAACCACTTTCTAACTGACCCTGTTTTAGATTACTTATATACTCTGAAGTCAAAAAGTATGCACTCTAACACTGTAACCCCAAAAGAACTTCTTTAAAAGGGAAAATACCAGTTCTCCAACAAGTATGCTAAGGTTAGAAAATGGAGTAACTAGGCAAATGTTGTTATCTCATTGTAAGTAATTTTTGAATGCTGCTATCTTATCGATGTTGAAAACTAAATCAGTATATGAGTGATAGAATATCAACACCTTGTAAAAAGAATTGTACATTTCTTTGCTCTAGGGAATCAGCAACCTTCTAGATCCTGGTGAGATTCTTAAACTAAAAAGCAGATAATTAAAGTATAATCTATATTGTGAGAGCTCTGATGGGTTTTTCTTTGTGACAGTCTGTAATTAGTATTGTGAACTTGGAAAGTTCAGCCTCTAACAGATGTTAAATGACAGCTTCCTCTCTGCTCACTCTTGCTTTGTCTCACTCTAGGTTAATATCCAACACAGGCATTAAACACTTGCCAGCCGTTCACAAGATCCAGTCTCTCCAAAAGGTTCTCTTGTAAGTTTTTATTAATAGGGTGTCAATCAGCCTTCCAACATCATAACAAATGTGAAATAGACCTAGAAAGACAAAATGATTATCTTAGTTTACACTTCCCCAAATTTTAGTTTGTGTTTGGTTGGTCCCTGGCTTTGAGTTTACTATGCCTTTCTGTTCTTCTCTTTTAACTATGGTCTCTAATATCCATCACAGTACATTTTCCAAATACATGGCCCTATGTGAGCAGAAGGAGGAAGACAAAGAGCAAGAGGGGCCAGCAAAGTTCAGTTTGAGTGAAGTTTACCGGCTCTGCAGTAACAACCATTAACAAACAAGCTTAAAACAAATCAAGTTTTCTATACATGGATGCTTAACATATATGGAACTTACATGGAGGCTCTCTGCAACACCCCCAGATTCCTCTATGCTCCCTTACTTCTAGAGCTCCTGTGTTTCCCTTACACAGAGAAACTTCCTGAAAGATCTGCACTACGGGATTAATAATAACTGTTTTCCCTTTTCTCAGGAAATATGTAACTTAAAAGAGAAGGAGAAAAGAAACTATGTGAAGCTAGAGACAGCTAAGTAGTAGAGTATTTTTTCCTAGAAGGCATGAGTATTTTTGTGTTTGATCCTCAGCACAGAAAAGGTAGGGGGAGTGGACAGGGGAAGGGGATAGAAGAAAGGAAGAAAAGGAGGGGGGGAGTAAGGGAGGGAGGGAGGGAGGAAGGAAGGAAGGAAGGAACAAAGAGAGGTGGGAGAGGGAGGAAGGAACAGAAAGAAAGGCAAGGTAGAAAGGGGGAAAGGGGAGTGGGGAAAGGAAAGGAAAGGAAAGGAAAGGAAAGGAAAGGAAAGGAAAGGAAAGGAAAGGAAAGGAAAGGAAAAGAAGAAAAATGCTATTTCCAATAGTGAACCTGTGAAAATCTGGACAAACCCCAAAGGAAAAGGTCAGAGCGGGCATAAGCCATTGAGAATGTAAGACAGAGAGAATCTTCTAGGCTTTTTGAATTTTTCCAGCTGTTAGCACTTCTGCTGTTATATGGTCACCAGACCTGGTAGGTCAGTCTGATGGAAAGATAAGTAAAACAAACAGAAAAAAGTTTTCAGTATCTTTTAACATGGGAAGAAAAATCAATATTTTTTCCTTTGGCTCAAGTAAAAGGAAAGAAAAAACAATATATAAGAAAAAGGAAAAAGACCTGAGGGATAACTCAGATATAAGTGATTGGTTTATAAGTACAAGGGCCTGAGTTTGACATCCCTAACCCCTACGTTTTAAAAGGCAACTATGTACCACCATGCTTAGAGTTTCAATACTAAGAAGATAGAGGCAGGACACTTGAGATTTGCTGACCAGCTAACCTGGCATACTAGTCTACTTCTAAGCCAATGGCACATGGTGTCTCAAGAGAAAGGTTAGTGGCACCTGCGGAATGACCTGAGACTGTCCTCTGACCTACACACACATTCAGAGAAAATACTGGAAGAATGAGAAAGAAGGAGAAGACACAAATAAAATGAACAGAGAGGTCCATCCATAGGAACTAAGTCAGCTTCTGGGTCTCTTATTGAGCAGAGACCAACTGCAGAATCAAGGCTAATAAGGAGCTATATTGAGAAGAACCTCAACACAGTGACCTTTTAAAGAATCCTCCAAAGAGAAAAGGTCCTACGGCTTTACAATGTCTTCCTTGGGAAGAACTAACACAATACAGAAAAACAGGCCATTTGTTGCCCAAACTTTGAGCTGTTATCCTCTGAACAAAAACTCTATCAAAGTGTTATGCCAGCTGCAGAACTTAGTGCCAGCAAGCTGCGTGTAGGAAGGTTACACAGGTGGAGCCCACACAAACATCTAATTTGTCTGCTCTTTCTTCTTAGAGACATTCAAGATAACATAAACATCCACATCATTGCCAGAAACTCCTTCCTGGGACTGAGCTTTGAAAGTGTGATTCTGTAAGTAAGGGGCAAACCCATAGTCTAACACTTGGTCCTTCACTAATCTCTGTCTTTCTCACAACGGCCTAAGCCTTTGTGTGTTTGTTTAACACTGGCATTTAGCCATTTAAATCATTCTATGGATTCTGTGTT
This sequence comes from Apodemus sylvaticus, assembly GCF_947179515.1. Classification (NCBI taxonomy): domain Eukaryota; kingdom Metazoa; phylum Chordata; class Mammalia; order Rodentia; family Muridae; genus Apodemus; species Apodemus sylvaticus. The sequence goes on along the minus strand of NC_067477.1, from coordinate 137,142,702 downwards.
TCCTCTCATTTCTACTTCTCTGCATCTCAACATGGACTCATGTTAATAATTCATGATTCTCTAGTGCAATTCAAGTATTTAAAATTGCTCTTTGACTGATGGTCTCCCATGATGCAGCATCTGCTCCAAAGGACAAAATAGCTTGTGTGTCAATAAAGCTGATTATTGCCTGGCAAGGCTTCTGTAGCCAAAAGAGAACAATCAGGAGGGAAGTGGACTTCCATTCTGGCCCATGCTGAGCATGCAAAGATGGTCTCCTTTGCTCAGAATTATCATGCTTGCTAATAAGCTAATAATCTGTCTGAATTCTGGGGAAGTTTTAAACTGCACTAGGTGTCTCTAAGGAATGCCTTTCTATTCCTCTCTGTTACTCGCCAGCATGGCAGTCCACCCGCTTCTCAGGATAGTCAAGAAACTAGGTACTATGAACTACCAAGGATTCCCAGGAGTCATGCAACTTAGATGCACACAAATTGACAGTTGGAGACTGACTGCAATTACATCTTAAGAAATGAATTCCATCTTCCTGCTTCACAGATTGTCATGGGTTCATTTCACAGTGTGGTTTCTCGTGAGTCTGTTTTTAAATGAACTTCACTGTATGCAGTTGGCCAAGAGCAGCAAATGCCATGGAGATGTTGGCTCTTCACCATTTTGTTTATGGCTGCTGTGTGATTCCATAGCCACACACTTCTCGAGAAGATACTTTTCTCTTGGGAGTCAACATTCTTCAGACATATCTCCAAAAGATAAGTTCACACTTGTGAGGACAATATCTATTTTCTTACCTTGTCTGTTCCTTAATCCATATATAATAGAGTAAAAGATTTTTGCTCAACGCAGCTATGAGTTTCCAGTTGTTCTTATTCTGAGTAGTACCTTTAATACCAGGATGTTTTCTCCTAAGAGAGCCATCTAATGCACTCAGGGGAAATGTAATAACATGATGTTGAGCACTCAAAACCTCTCCACCTCATCACGTCTCCAAAACTTCTGAAATTCTATTCTAAAGACAAATGTAAATATTTATTTGTTCTAAACATCCTAAGGTCACCTGGCCCTTGGCTACTGACTCAAAAAATGAGCAATAGAAAACCATTTTTAAGGACCTCTGAGTCCTTTCTCCCCCACCTCTGGGTGAGAAAGCAGAGGGGCTGCTAGGGAAAGAACCTAGTGATGGCCTTCCTGAAGAATGAGGAGGCCAAATCTACTTGAGGAGAACAGGGTACAACTGATGGCCTGAGGTGGCCTGAAGCACTCCTGTCCAAACAAACCTGCTTCCCAGACATCTTAGTGAAATGAGCACAACTGTCCCCCGTCCCAGAGTCAGCAGTGGCTGCTCACTCAAGCGCATGCTGCCATAGCCCACAGTCGCTGTAACTGATTTCTCATCCTTTCAGCCATAACCCAGAGCCACCTCCACAAACCTCCAATAACCAGGGCCCCATGGGTCACTGGAGATGTTCAAGTTGTCTGACAACTTAATTAGATCGTTCTGATGACAGCTAGTCCTGCTGCTGTGGCTTAAGAGCATAAAGCCCCAAAGAAAGGTGAACAAGATCGTTCTGTCTCTGTCTCAGAAATATTTGTTCAATAATTATGACTTCAATCCTTCAAGTCAGAGGAGATCCTTGATCTTCCTATAGAATTTTCTCTGTACGTGGGTGGAGTGTACAAAGATCTTATAGGTATAGGATCTAGACAGTGTACCTTTAAAAAAAAAACTAAATTTCATGTATTCATTCTTCTCCATGAAGCCCAGTTATTTCTGGGAATAGACAATGCCCAGACATAATGCAAACTTCAAAACTTACAAAAGGGTTGCACAGTGATAAAGCAGCAGTATCTGCCCTCCCATCCCATCCCTGAGCTTAAGGGTTGCATCTTATTTATCCCACTAACTGTGCTGTCTGACCCTGCTCCAGTATGTCCAATTACAGCCCCCTGTATTGTAGGCATCTGACATTATTAAGTTTTTAATGGGCTTTTATTTCAGATGGCTGAATAAGAATGGGATTCAAGAAATACACAACTGTGCATTCAATGGAACCCAGCTAGATGAACTGTAAGTAGTCCTGACTGCTCTCCCAGGCCATTTAGAGGGAAATGGCTCTTACAACAGGGATATTTATGTGGCTTTCTTTTTCTTATTCTTTCTCCAACTCCATCCCCAGGAATCTAAGCGATAACAATAATTTGGAAGAATTGCCTAATGATGTTTTCCACGGAGCCTCTGGGCCAGTCATTTTGTGAGTAACTTCGTCTGTTTCCATGCAGAAGAGCTCAGCTTATATGAGCTAGAAGTCAACTTTCTCTACCTTGAAGAAGCTTACAAGATAGGGTAGTCAAACAAGGTCAATTTTGATGTCTTGATACCTGTGAAGATTTGTGGGGACAATTTAGGATTGAGCTACAGTATGACTTTCTATACACTGGTGACAATAACATGTAATGAGTATGTCCTGAATCTCAGACAGTGTTCTAAGAGGTTAAAGTATATTCTCAATTAATCTTTATAAAGCCCTCTGGGATAAGAGCTATCATTGTCATTTTGAAGAAAGAAAAACTGGATTACCTGGTGAAGTTAACAAACTCACACAAATGCAATGCAAGCTGTATAGAAGGTATTTCAAATTAAGTGGTGGGACCCATGATAAAGTCAGGCATTCTGCTACGTGTCTCTTCCTTGACAGCGACAGCTTGATGCTCCTTCCTATCCTGAGTAAGCGGGAGTCATGCATATACACATCCACTCAGTGCACTGAGGTGCCCATGCACACTACTTTCGGATCTTCTCTCCAGATCCAGTGGGATATATCAGTGCCTTACTTCCTGTGTCAGAACTTCCTCCCCTATACCTCTTCCACACTCCCAACTTTCTTCAAAAGTGGCTTTGCCCCTCCTCTTTTCTTCTTTTTTTAAATTGAATATAATCTTCATTTACATTTCAAATGCTAAAACCTTTCCCAGTTTCCCCACTCCGCTAAAACCCTCAACCCCTCCTCCCACACGCTACCTCCAAGTATATGCCACTCTACCTGACCCACTTCCACCTCCTCCCACCCCTTGATTTCCCTTTGTGGAGCATCTATTGAGCCTTCACTGGACCAAGACCACTCCCCCCACTGATGTGACAGGCATTCCTCTGTCGCATTTTTGGCTGGAACCATGTGTACCTCTTGATTGATAGTTTAGTCCCTGGAAGTCCTAGGTCATCTGGGTGGCCGACCTCATTGTTCTTCCCATGGGGCTGTAAACTCCTTCAGCTCATCCAGTCTGCCCTCCAACTCCTCCAGTTGGTTGGCTGCTGGCATCTGCCTCTGTACGTGTAAGGCTCTGGCAGTGCCCCTCCTGAGACAACCACAACAGGCTCCTTCCAGTATGCACTTCTTGTTGTCCATAATAGTGTCGGGGTTTGGTGACTGTTTATAGGATGAATCCCCAGGTAGGGCAGTCTCTGAGTGGCCTTTCCTTCAGTCTCTGTTCCACATTTTGTCTCCATTATTGCTCCTGTGAGAATTTTGATCCCTTTCTCAGAGGAACTCAAGCACCCCCACGTCAGTCCTTGTTCTTGAGCTTCCTATGGTCTCTGAATTGTAATTTGTTCATTTTGAGCTTTTGGGCTAGCAACTACTTATTAGTAAATGCATACCATCTTCATTCTTTTGTGATTGGGTTATCTCTCTCAGGATGACACTTTATAGTTCCATTCATTTGCCTAAAAATTTCATGAATACATTGTTTTTTAAAGCTGAATAATACTCCATTGTATATATATACCACATTTTTTGTATCCATTCCTCTGTTGAAGGACATCGGGGTTCTTCCAGCTTCTGGCTATTATAAATAGGGCCGCTATGAACGTAGTAGAGCATGTATCCTTATTACATGTTGGAGCATCTTCTGGGTATATGCCCAGGAGTGGTATAGCTGGGTATTCAGGTAGTACTATGTCTAATTTTCTGAGGAACTGCCAAACTGATTTCCAAAGTTTTACCAGCTGGCAATCCCACCAACAATAGAGAAGTTTTCCTCTTTCTCCACATCCTCTTCAGCATCTGCTGTCCCTGAAGTGTTTTTATCTTAGCCATTCTGACAGGTGTGAGGTGGAATCTCAGTGTTGTTTTGATTTGCATTTCCCTGATATCTAAGGGTGGTGAACATTTCTTTAGGTACTTCAGAGTCAGAGGAAACAACAGTTTCCTGTGTTGAGAATTCCCTGTTTAGGTCTGTATCTCATTTTTAATGGGGTTATTTGACTCTTTGGAGTCTAACTTCTTGAGTTCTTTGGATATCAGCCCTTTATCAGATGTAGGATTGGTAAATATCTTTTCCCAATCTGTTGATTGCCATTTTGTCATATTGACAGTGTCCTTTGCCTTACAAAAGCTTTGCAGTTTTATGAGGTCCCATTTGTTGATTCTTGTTCTTAGAGCATAAGCCATTGGTGTTCTGTTCAGGAAATCTTCCCCTGTGCCCATGTGTTCAAGATTCTTCCCCACTTTCTCTTCAATAAACTTCAGTGCATCTGGTTTTATGTGAAGTTCCTTGATCCACTTGGACTAGAGCTTTGTACAAGGAGATAAGAATGGGTCGATTTGCATTTTTCTGCATGCAGATCTCTAGTTGATCCAGTACCATTTGTTAAAAAAGCTGTCTTTCTTCCATTGGATGGTTTTAGCTCCTTTGTCAAATATCAAGCGACTATAGGTGTGCTGGTTCTTTTCAGGGTCTTCAATTCTATTCCATTGATCTTCCTGCCTGTCTCTGTACCAATACCATACAGTTTTTATCACAGTTGCTCTGTAGCAGAGCTTGAGGTCAGGGATGGTGATTCCCCAGGAGATCTTTTGTTGTGGGGAATAGTTTTTGCTAACCTGGGCTTTTTGTTATTCCAGATGAATTTGAGAATTGCTCTTTCTAGATCTATGAAGAATTGATTTGGAATTTTGATGAGGATTGCATTGAATCTGTAGATTGTTTTTGGAAAGATGTAAACTACATTAATCCTGTCAATCCATGAGCATGGGAGATCTTTCCATCTTCTGAGATCTTCTTCTATTTCTTTCTTCAGAGACTTGAAATTCTTGTCATACAGATCTTTCACTTGTTTGGTTAGAGTCACACCAAGGTATGTAATATTATTTGTGACTGTAAATATGATTTGTGATTGTAAAAGGTGTCATTTCCCTGATTTCTTTATCAGCTTGTTTATCCTTTGAGGATAGAAAGGCTACTATTGATTTATTTGAGTTAATTTTATATCCGGCCATTTTGCTGAAATTGTTTATCAGCTTTAGGAGTTCTCTGGTGGAAGGTTTGGGGTGGCTTATGGATAAGATCATATCATTTGCAAATAGTGGTATTTTGACTTCTTTCTTTCCAATTTGCATCCTTTTGACCTCCTTTTTTGTCTGATTGCTCTGGCTAGGACCCCAAGTACTATACTGAATAGATAGGGAGAGAGTGGGCAGCCTTGTCTGGTCCCTGATTTTAGTGGGGTTGCTTCAAGTTTCTCTCCATTTAGTTTGATATTGGCTACTGGTTTGCAGTATATTGTTTTCACTCTGAAGTAGTTACTGCCTTTGTCATTGAGGTGGGTTTACTGTATGCAGCAAAATGTTGGGTCCTGTTTACATTTCCAGTCTGTTAGTCTATGTCTTTTTATTGGGGAATTTAGACCATTGATAAGAGATACTAAGGAAAAGTGATTGCTACTTACTGTTATCTTCTTTGTTAAAGGTGAAATTCTTTGTATGGATATCTTCTTTTGGATTTGTTGAAAGATGATTACTTTATTGCTTTTTCTATGATGTGGTTCCCTGCCTTGTGTTGGTATTTTCCACCCTTTGTAGAGCTGGATTTGTGGAAAGATGTTGTGTAAACTTGCTTTTGTCATGGTAATTGAGAGCTTTACTGGGTATAGTAGTCTGGACTGACATTTATGTTCTCTTAGGATCTGCCCAGGATCTTCTAGGTTTCATAGTTTCTTGTGCAATTCTGATAGGTCTGCCTTTATATGTTACTTGACCTTTTTCCCCTAGTGCTTTTAATATTCTTTCTTTGTTTAGTGCATTTGGTGTTTTGATTATTATGTGACAGGAGGAATTTCTGTTCTGGTCCAGTCTATTTGGAGTTCTGTAGGCTTCTTGTATCTTCATGGGCATCTCTTTCTCTAGGTTAAAGAAGTTTTCTTCTATAATTTTGTTGAAGATATTTACTGGACCTTTAAGATTTAAATCCTCTCCTCTATACCTATAATCCTTAGGTTTGGTCTTCTCATTGTGTCCTGGATTTCCTGGATGTTTTTGGGTTACAAGCCTTTTGCATTTTGCATTTTCTTTGACTGTTGAGTCAATGTTTCTATGGAATCTTCAGCATTTGAGATTCTCTCTTCTATCTCTTGTATTCTGTTGTTGATGCTTGCAACTATGACTCCTGAATTCTTTCCAAGGTTTTCTATTTCCAGAGATATATCACTTTATGACTTCTTTATTATTTCTACTTTCTTTTCTAGATCCTGGATAGTTTTGTTCATTTCCTTCACTTGTTTGTGTTTTCTTGAAATTCTTTAAGGGATTTTTATGTTTCTTCTTTAAGGGCTTCTTCCTGTTGGCCCATGTTCTCCTGTGTTTCTTTAAGGGATTTTTGTGTTTTCTCTTTAATGGCTTCTACCTGTTGACCCATGTTCTCCTGTATTTCCTTAAGGGAGTTATTTATGTCCTTCTTGAAGTCCTCTGTCAGCATCATGAGATGTGATTTTAAATCCAGCTCTTGCTTTTCTGATGTGATAGAGTATCCAGGATTTGCTCTTGGGGTAGTACTGGGTTCTGATGGTACCATGTTGGCTTTGTTTCTCTTGGTAATGATCTTGCATTTGCCTTTGGCCATCTAATTATCTCTGGTGTTAGCTGGTCTCACTGTCTCTGACTGTGACTTCTCTGTTCTGCAAGTCTGTGTATCTGTACTCCTGAGATTCCCATTCTCTCAAATGCTGCTGGTTCTCTAGAAAGTATCATGAGATGGGGCCTTCCCTGTGTCAGAACTGGAATGGGGCAAGTGGCAGAAGAGGGAATAGAAGGAACACACCCCTTTTCTCTTCTTATCTATGCCCCCTTTTGTAGATGATCTAAATCCTGTGTCCCTTCCAGGTCTCCCTAAAAGCCAGGCCATCAGTGACTTGCCTCTGTGACTACCACTGTCTTTGTGATACAGAGTGATGGAGGACACAATATCTCAGTTATCAAAGGTCATTTGTTAAAGTGCTTTCCTGGACCCTACACAAGATCCACTGAAGTAACTAAAGAATGTTCTTCAGGAAGAAAGGCACATAAAGGAAAGAAAAGAGGTACAGGAAGGCTGGCAAACAATAACTATAGTTATACCAACCCTAAGGCTTCCCCCTCCATGTCTAACTTCTCTGCAGATATCTGGTAGCCACACTTCTGTCGTCTTATTTACCAGTCATCACAGGCTTCCACGCAAAATCATTTACCTGCCTCCCTACCATGGGCCAACATCACTTTCACATGCACAAATGAACTGCATTCTCTTTTGTGAAAAAACAATCTTCTTATTTTCAAAATCATGTTCTGTGTGGCAGGGCAGTAACTCCGAAAATGTTTCTTATTGATGATAAAGGGTATGTTATAATTCTGAAATAGGCTCTACCCTTTGAAGAAATGAAAATATGTATTAAGATAGATTTATCAGCCTAAGTTCAAACATTAATCCCATGTGCCAGAGCTGCAATGGCAATATGAGAGACAAGAGGAAACACTGGCTTAAAGCCAGTCTGTCAGGGCAGACAACAGTGCTTAAAACTTAATCGTTCCCCTTTCTAAGACTCAGCCCCCTTATTTAAAGAACAGGAAATCCAGTATCTATTTTTTACAGTCTGAAGCTTAAAGGCATATACCCACAGAAATTTCCATATGCATATAGATGGATGTATAACTTCTACTTGTATTTTAGAGAGCTCTTCTATATAGTACAAGAAACCAAAAGAAGTTCTTCATCCCAAGGACATTATATTTTATGGAAGAGGAATCAGGTAATAATCATATAGTTTAATAGATTATGATGTTTGGTTTGAAGCACAATGTAAGGCACAGTAAAGAGTACCAGGAACATGGAGTATTTATAACCCATACGGTTAATGTGTTCTGTCCTGAGAGTTCTTGGAAAACAGACTTTAACAAAGTACTTCTGATGCCCTGTGGATGGGTAGAAGTTCATCCATTTCACCTAGCTACAAGTCCTGAGTGCTTTGGATGTTCTTTGTGAGCACTGCCTCCCAATCTTGGAAGAACATGTCAGCGGTGGGATATGCATTCAATATGCAACCTGCTGAATCTGTAGAGCCATAACCTATTGTATGCTCCTGAAAATGTTGCATGAGATATGATCCACAGCTGGCTCATTATCAAGCTGAGGCATCCAACACTAGAGATGGAAAATGACCCATTGAAGGTCATACTATAGCTATAAACAACACAGCTTGAGGCAAAAACTAGCCTTGATACTTCACATTCTCATGTGTTTCCACCATGCCATGAATACATCTACTAAGAGATCTGCAAGTTAGTCATTAGCCTCCCAACAACTGGTAGCAAACTGAAGTCGAAGGGAAAATAATTATGACCATCATCTGCTCGTCCTAGGAGCACAGGTCACTGACACAGACACATGGCTCAGGTGATCGTGTGCTGAGGTTGCACCAGCAGGATCCAGGCCAGACACTGATAATGTGTCTCCTCAGAATGCTAACAGAGAGCACAAAATACAAATCTCCCACCAGTCCCTGATGTGAATGTAAGCAGGAGAGAAGGAGTCAGCAGAAGCAATTCTGCAGGGTCCTGCCCTTTATAGGACTGTGTTGCCATCCCCTCTGTTGCTGGAACATATGTACACAGATTAGGAAAACAAACTTTGTAGGAATCCAGAGAAAATAAGAAACACTTTAATTGACTCAAAATGGTAGTGAAGCTGGTATGGTATGACACTCTGATAAACCTGGAACTCTGGAGGAAGACACAGGAGGATTTCCATGAGCTGCAACTGGCCTAGGTCAGTTATGTAGTAAGTCTGAGGACCTCCTGAGCTCAAGTCTTGCCTCAAAAGGCACTCTCAAATGGTGTTAAGCAAGAATAATATCCCATATATCTCCTGCCTTTTCATGTCAGTGTATAAGGATATGTGTGCAAGAACCTGGCTGAAATCCCAGCATGTAACTGCTAATTTCCTTCTGCCACTTCAAGGGCAAGTTATCACCTTAACTTCCTGCCTCTCCTTCTGGGACTTTGGGGTAATTCCAAATGTCCTTCATGCCTCTCTCCTCGACAACTGGGAAACAGAGAGACGATGGCCGATCTATCTCACTTTCTACTTCTGCAGTGTTGTGCAGCAGTTTCTCAGTGGGTTGTTTGGGTGACCATCTTCCTCCAGTGCTTTAAACGAGTGAGAGGAAACAGGAACATGCTCAAACAGCCCACAGCACAGCAGCTGCTACTCAAACCACAGTTTTACTTAGGTCTTGGGCCAGATTCCCAATTCTCACCCCAAAAAAAGAGTGCTTCGGGATTCTCAAGTCAGGAGGTCCACTACAGCATGCTCTCTTGGTATATGAGGAATGATCAGTAGACTCCCAATCAGGCTGAATAAATAGCAAAGCATTTATAACAGATCAGTGGATCCCATAGAAAGCCCTAGAACCAAGATGGGTCCTTAAAGTTATATTTAAGTAAGTCAAGAAAGCATGCCTCTTCATAAGCAGTCATTGCACATGGTTGACCCTGAGAAGGAGCCAGATTATGTAAGTCAGCCTAGGGCAGATCTCGCAAAAGAACACAGCTATGAGGCATTAGATTGTTAGTGGGTTTTGACTGAACTGAAGCAGGGTTTCTAAGTATGATTGCATATTACAAGAATCTGGAGGCTTTTTAAACTATAGATTGCTAATTCTCATACTAAGAACTCTTGATGCATTGACTCTGGCATACACTAGTTATTAGAGTACTTAATATACCAGGTACGAAACCCTGGGTTAATCCCCAGCCTTATATGAAATTGGGCATGATGACACACACTTGTAATTGCTGAACCAGAGGCAAGAGGTAGAAACAACAGGATCAGAAGTTCAAGTTCAATGACTGCATATCAAGTTGGAGGCCAGCCTGAGTCACATAAGACCCTGTTTCAAAAATTGGGGAGGGATGATTCAAAATCCCAGGGCCAGAGCTTAAGAACTGGTACCTCTAACAATGTACCCCAGTGGTGCTGATGCTGGTAGACCCAGAAGCTGCTCTAGCATCCTGCTCTAGAGTCAGCATTGGGATATGCCTTGCTCAGCCTCTACAGCATCTGCTGGAGTATGTCTTCCTTCTCCTTTCTCTCCAACAGATAAGTATAAAAGCTTCTAAGGGAATTGGTGCACTCACTCAAACTGATGGCTGTTTTTTCCTGAAGGTGAAAATTCTAGCTACATGAAGAACAGTGCACCTTTGAACACACAAGTCTAAGCTGTTTGATTGCAAAGAGGAAGGGATGCAGGGAGCCGGGGCAGTAGGCGAGCTCCATCATGTTTCAGAGGCATCACATCATCAGTTCCCCTTATGAGTGTTGACCTTGAACGTCAGCAGCCATCTAAGTTTTCACCTGATACTGTGAACTCACTAGAGCTGGACTTTTTTTTTAAGCAATCAAGCAATTGCTGTTTCCTTGGAAAACAGTTTCCTGTGGGGAAAATGCAATGTATTGCCTTTGCAGGCTGGAGCCAGTACAATCATATTCTGATGGTTTATCAAATTGATTTGGCTATAGCTCAGATTCACCTGATAGTTCAGATTCAAACACTGAGTTATTTGTATAAGAATGATTCTCTTCCATTACCAGTGTACCCACAGTCCTATAGATAGCAAATTGCCTTTTTATCCCACCTGGGATCATGAAAGAGAGGTCTTCTAGCCATCTGTCAATGTAGAATACACCAGAAATGTGCTCTCACTTATGGAAATGATTGACCTGCAATAATATCTTTGCTGGGAAAAATAGAAATTGTTCAAATCAAATTTGCGGCAGTGGCTATAACAGACTTTATTAAAGGGGCATGGAGCACTATTTAACTCCTGCCTCTCCTGTGCTGGTGTCATTCCTGATTGCTCTCTCCCTTGCCACTCCGTAACTCAATACCAAGAATCCTAATAGTGCTGAAACAATTTAGGATTACTAAATCTCTGGGACCCAGACATCAGCCTGTGGTGTCTCTGTTAGTACGTTTAATAGTCTAAAGTTTCAAAACTGTTCATTACCAAAATATAGCATGTGTTGAAATACTAACCAAAATTATATTTAAAAATGAAAAACTGTAACCATTTGACCTAACCAGGCTAGAAGACAAGGATTAGACAAACCAGTGAACAACCCCTGCCTCCTCTCTGTCCACCAGGAATGAGGTCAGAATTGAACATTCTCAAGTGCCCACTAAGGATTCAGTAGCAAATCTGCCACTGTATGTCTAGCCTGGGGATAGGTTTAAGGAGCAGAGAAACTTAAAACCAACCAAAACAGTTCCTGTTCTGCAGTAGTTGGTGAAAAAGTAAATGCTGACTGCTTGGGCAATAGCCATGCTAGGAATTTCCATTTTTTTCTCAAGAATTTATTTATTTATATTCACTTTACATTGTGATCACAGCTGCCCACCTCCTCCAAGTCATACCATTACAAATTCTTACCTCCATTGCACCCTCCCCTTCTGCTCAGAGAAGAGGAGCCGGCCCACTTTGGGTACCTCTTCCCCCTGGGTCATCTAGTCCCAGCAGGACTAGGTACATCCTCTCCCACTAAGGCCCTACCAGGCAGTTTCAGTAGAAGGGGATTCAATGGCAGAGAACAGAGACCAAGAAAGCCCCTCCTCCACTTGTTAGGGGACCTACATGAAGACCTGGCTGCAGATTTACTACAAATGTGTAAAAGGCCTAGGCCCAGATGCTACATCCTCCCTGGCTGAGAGCCCAGCCTCTGTGAGTTGCCATGGGCCCAGGTTAGTTGACTATCTAGGTCTTCCCGTTGGTGGTCTTGACCCCTCTGGCTTGCTCAATTCTATCTCCCACTCTTCCACAAGACTCCTTTAACTTCACCCGATTTCACTATGGATCTCTGAATCTGCCTCCATCCACTACTGAATGAAGCCTCTCAGGAGACAATTATGCTTTGTTTCTGTCAGCAAGCATAGTCGAGTATCATTAATAGTGTCAGGAGTTGGCGGTCTCTCGTGGGATGGGTCTCAAGCTGGGGCAGTCACTGGGTGGCTTTCCCCTCAGTCTCTGCTCCATCATAATCCCTGTGTATATTGTAGGCCATACAAATATTAGGGTGAAGGCTTTGTGGATGCATTAAAGAGCCCCTCTTTTCTCTGGACATCTTGCCTGGTTAAAGAAGGTAGCCACTTTTGTCTCTATATCCCCTTCTCAGCATAGACTTTAGGTCAGATTGTTAGAACAATTTACAACAGATTGTTGATTGAAACACTGTGACTTTGGTTTGGGATTGGGTTTGGCTTTTTGAAACATGCCTTACCCTGTAGCCTAGGCTGGCATAGAACTCATTGTATAATTCAGGCTACCCTTGAAATTCCAGCAGTGCTCCTGACTCAGGCACTCTGTTACTTAGGTTACAGGCAGGGTCCACTATACTGGACAGCATGATGACTTGTGACCAGTGAAGTAGCAGTGTGAATAGAATTTATAAACACAGGCAAATTTGTCCATTCATCTTTAGACTCATTTGTTTCTAGTTCACTTGATGTTCAATTTGTTGAATACTAACATATAGTGTGTGTGTGAGTGTGTGTGTGTATGTGTGTGAACTATATGTATAGATTCAACACTAATTTCTCAAAACTAGAAAACTACAGATTTCAATGAGTTATTTTTCTGTCTTGTATAAATTCTAAATTTCTATCTGGTTTTCAAAGCTTGGAGTTTTAATACCATCCCATACTTCCCTGTGTTCCTTAAAACATAATTGTCCATCATAGCCTTCACTGTGTTTCATTTTGTGCTCTGGGAATATCTGAAATACTAGCCAAAATGTCGCTAACCACAGTGATTGCATTAATCACAGTTCTCCAGAGACAGATAACCTATAACAAAGAGACATGTACAGATCTGTAGAATGAGATTCATCAGGGTAGTCAGTTCATGTGAAGGTGATAGCTGAGAGGCCCTTTTTATGCCATCTACAGCAGCAAGAACCAGGGAATCTGACAGGATGGCATAGTCCAAGTTCAAATCCTCAGCCCAACATTAGAGAGAACAAGGAGTTACTGGTCCAAGTCCTAAGGCTGCTGAATCTGGACTTTTGTTATATGAGGAAAAGGAAAAGAAAGATATTAGGTCCAGAAGTAAGAGGCCATATGAATTTCTCTTCCAACTGGATGATATCTACCCACATTGATTAAAGGCAAATCTTCTTCCCCAAACTCAACTGATTCACATACAATCTTCTGAAAATCCCCATAGATACTCAGAAATAATGCTTTCCTAGCTCTCTGGGTATCCATTAATCTGAAATTAACAGTTAAAATTAACCAGTTGAGTTACAAGCACTTATATTCATAAGAATGTGAATGGCTAATGTTTATTACACTCCATACGTTTTCACCATGTAGGAGTGAAAAGCATTTTTATAAAGAAATTATAAAATCAAATGTCATATTTCTGTTATCTGTGAAAATCATAACCAGGCAATAAGTGTGTGTGTGTGTGTGTGTGTGTGTGTGTGTGTGTGTGTGTGTGTGTGTGTGTGAGTTTGATAGAACAGGGTATATTAGCATTCTCTAGAATCATAGAGCATATGGGTAGTATCTATATAGTTAGGGAATTTGTTGATGACTTACAGTCTGTAGTCAAACTCCCCAACAATGGTCAGCAGCAGCTGTGGATAGCAGTCCAAGAATCTAGCAGTTCCCACAAGGCAAGCAGGCAAGGAAGGAAGAGTGAGTGAGTCTTCTTCCAATGTCCTTATGTAGGTCTCCAGCAGAGGGTGTGACCCAGATTAAAGACATGTGCCATGGCACCTTTAATCCCAGATGACCTTGAACTCAGAGATCTCCTTGTCTTAATCTTCTGGAATTCATAACCACTATGCTTCAAGATCTCCATGCCAAGATCCAGGTCAGAAACTTGTACCTCTGAGCCTCCAGATTAGGATCACAGGTGAGCCTTCCAATCTTGGTTGTAGTTAATTCCAGATATAGTCAAGTTGACAACTAGGAATAGCCACTACACAGGGTAAACATGGAAATATTATTATAGTTATGTCTCAAACAACATTAAACAAGACATACTTATCTTTATTCTTGCTGACAGAAATGTATATAAACTTAATTTGGACATTATGGGAGTTTTGTGTGATTTTTTTGAAAGCTTAATTGTGCAAGCTTTTGCCTGAGAACTTTGTAGGCAACAATGCCCTATGACAGCATCTAAAGGTTAGACACATCGTGTACTGCCAGTAGATGTTCACAGATTTCATGGCGGCCCAGAATTCTACAGAACCAATTCAGAAGCCATTAATGCTCTTAAAATCTGTGTCCAGAACTCAACTAGCAACGCTTCCATATTCTGTCACCTCAAAGCTTCAGAATTCATCCCATATTAAAGGACAGGGCATATAAGTGGTTAATAGAATCTTTATCATTGATAATATTAGATAACAGGATAGTATTCTATGGAATGTAAACGTTTATTTCACTAGACATCTAAAATTAATATTAATTACATACATATTCCAAACTCAAGAGAGAAGACTTAACTAAGAAAAAAGCTAGTTTTCAGTTTTATATTGCTTGCTTTGGAGAAATGTTCTTGACAAATAACTAGCACCATTGTTTTAAATTGTTCTTCATCAACTTCAATTCTTCCATGTCATTCCATAGACAGATCTTTTAACATAAAGAATAAGTACCTGTGAAATCTTCCACATATGAGAGAGAAGAAAGGAAAAGGAGAGGGCAGAGAATGGGAGCTTGTCCACAGAGAAGCACGTGCATGCTAATAGTAGAGCTGGCCTGAAGAAAAAGAAGGAAGTAGCAGGAAGATCTTGTAGAGCAGAGAATTGGGGAAGCTCTAAAACAAGGAGGAAAAATGACGAGCAGGCCAGCATAGCTGACTCATTTAGCAGCCGAATGACGGCTCTTCAAGGGACAATAGTTTATGTGCCAGACTTACATCTACCAGAACTCCAGATCAGAGAAATTATAAGTCAAAAACAAACACTAGAAAACATACTGCATATTGTTGTTCCTCCTATGGGGCTGAAAGCTCCATCAGCTCCTTGGGTCCTTTCTCTAGCTCCTCCATTGGGGACCTTGTGCTCAGTCCAATGGTTGGCTGAGAGCATCCATCTCTGTATTTGTCAGGCACTGGCAGAGCCTCTGAGGAGACAGCTATATCATGCTCCTGTCAGCAAGTGCTTATTGGCATCCACATTAGTGTCTGAGTGGAGCTTGTCCATGGAATGGATCCCCAGGTAGGGCAGTTTCTGGATGGCCTTTCCTTCAGTCTCTGCTCCACACTGAACCAACCAGTACCTACAGAGCTCCCAGGGACTAAAATACCAACCAAAGAGTACATACATATGGATGGACCTATGGCTCCAGCTGCATATGTACCAAAGGATGGCCTTGGTGGACATCAAAGAGAGGAGAGGCCCTTGACCCTGAGAAGGCTGGATGTCCCAGTATAGGGGAATGCCAGGACAGGGAAGCAGGAATTGGTGAGCAAGGGAAGGGGGGGGGGGATTGGATAGGTTGTTTCGAACAAAAAACCAAGAAAAGGGATAACATTTGAAATGTAAATAAAGAAAATATCTAATAAAAAAGAAAAAGAAAAGAAAGGGAAACATACTGCAGGCTGAGTGGGGTGTCACAGTCCTTTAGTCCCAGCACTCAGGAGGCAATGACAGGCAAATCTCTGAGTCTGAAGTCAGCCTGGTCTAGAAAGTAAGTTCTCGGACAGCTAAGGGCTATAGCACAGAGAAAGCCTAAATTGAAGGGGAAAAAAGAAGAGAAGAGGAGAAGAGGAGAAGAGAGGAGGGAAGGGAAGGACAAGGGAGGGGAAGGGAGGGGAGAAAAGAAAAAGGAAGAGGAAAATGAAAAGGAAAAAAGGAAAGCATGCCTCGGAGCATCTGAACCTGCTCTCTATAGGGATAGCAATGAGTGAGAAACATTAATAGCTAGCTTCTGTATATATAGGATGTTTCTCTAAGTTTGAATATGGAATACAAAAGAGTCAATGATGCCATCTAAATTTGTTTATGACAAGTAGGAACATCCAGCCTGCTTCAAGTGAAGCAATTTTTTCTTTTTTAAATGAAAACCTTAATTTTTAGTATCAAAACTTTACCTGCTGATTTGCAAGTTGGGATTGTGCTGAGGAAAACTTAGAGCATGAGTTTGAGAGAAGTAACTAGAATATAAACAGGGTTTTACTCACAAGGCTTGCCAGATTCATACACAGAGTAAGAGAAGACAGAACAGAGCACAGTAGGTACCCATGGTGAGGGTGGTGAGTGGCAGTTCTTAACAAGTGACAGTCAGGAGGAACCAAAAAATAGGAAAGTTAGAGTTAAGAGGCAGATATTAGTATAAATGGAGAAAATCATGAGGAAAATGACTCTAAATTTATAGAGACCTAAAAATAACCAAGACTACAGAAAGCAAGAATTAACACAACAAGAAATATTTAAATGCAGAATCACGACAGGAGGTTGTGGTGTACTTCTCTTGGTAATAATAGAATTGGGATGGGGGAATCAGTAGGTATAGAGGATTTAAATTGGAATAAGCAAATTTGATTTAATTGTCAAGAGGGAGAGTATAACACAGTCAAGTACTACATAAAGACAATTACTGGTTTTGAAAATGTCAGTCTACCTGATGATTTAATCAGGGACCAATAGCCTGGAGATCAGTGGTAGATAGCACTTCTAACCCCAGGACTTAAAGAGCAAGTGACAAGTAGCCTTCCTGTAGCCAAGGAACTAGAGAAAACTAAAGAAGCAAGATTTTCAGCAGCTCTATTTAGAAGCATTTGGGAATCTCAGAAAAGATTCAGACGCTACTTAAGACAGGAAGCAGAAGGAGATGCTCTCTTGCCATCCCACAAGACTCCCACTGACACTGTTAACAAGGAGATGCATAAACAACAGACCCAGCAGGGTTCAGCCCTCCTGAGATGCAGAGTGGAGCACAGATAAGGGCATGCAAAAGATACAATATAAACCAGGCAGAGGAGAGGCATACTACACCCAAGGACTTGTCTTTTGTCATAAGAATCATGGGGAATCGTTGGAGAATTTGAGGTCACAATGTGATTAGCACGCTAAAATTTTTACTCTAGTTATAGTGAGAAGATTGCATTGGAGTCATGGTCAGGAGGACACATTATGGGTCCATTTTATCTGTCCATGGAGATACTCTGGACCCTCACTAAAGTAACAAAACCAAACTAAAGGTCAGTAGAGATGATAGACTTATGTCCAAGTGAAGTGAAGAGAAGAGTCAAAGGTAACTCCTAGGTTTCTATCTTGAATAACAAGAACAATATAGGAGAAACATACTGATACAGGAACTAAATGGAAGAACATGCTTACAAGAAAAGTGAATCTGGTTTTGATGTTCATGGGAGTCATTGACACCTTGGGATCCAGTGCAGTGCGTTAATGCATAGTGGGAGAATGCAGTATCTTGCTGAAGTTCTGAACTCACACACATTTTAAAGACATAGCCACATATCTGATAGTGTGAAACTAAAGGAACAGGCGCATGTTTGAATAAACACCAATGTCTAAATGAGAGATAAAAGAGAAATAAAATAAAAATTAAAAATCAGAAGGAAATTAAAGGAGATGTCCAAAGAAATTAAATAGAGTGCTTAGACTGAACATTTCAGGAAAAAGTATTTCCCATTCACAAGGTAATTATGAACCAAGATGATGGGAACCCAGAGGTGGCCTTGGTAAGCATTGTTTCTGTAAGAATGAGGAGGCAGATTGGTGCCAAATGGACCTACTGACGTCATGTACAGAGAAGTAATATAAATTTGGCTGGGAAAGAGAGATGACAGGAGTCAAGGAAGTTCCACTGGACAATAGAAAGCCATGATAAATTTTTGAGCAAGAGAATGATAAGGGGGTGCAGAGGGGACTTTGAGAATGTAATTTTCACCAGGCTGTGAGAACATATGGGGCAGAAATGATATATTCACACTTTGAGTTTTGTTGCTTTGAGTGTCTAGTGCTTTGACTTACAGAGAAAGCCAACAATAAAAGACTCTTCCTCAAGTCTATTCAAGGGTGCCTTTGGCAGAGGACACAACTGAAAAGAACTATCCAAGCTGTCACTTGCCACCACCCACATCAGGAACAGCCACTCATAACTAACCCAAAGTCTCTAAAGCACTAAGATGGTGCTGTTTCAATCTCCTTGTTCTTGCCACGGACCTTAGCTTTGAAAGTTTTAGCTACTAGTGTCAACACCAGCAGTGCATCCCCATCACTAGTGTGACAGCCAGGAAGGATAAGACTCAGAGGTTTCTAGAAATAGAAACCATTGTACCAGCTCCTACCAGGCCTCTGCTGCTTCCCCCAGGGAGAGACATTCTTACAAAGCTACGTCTGTGAACCTGTGCAGGTACATGCTTGAGTGTGATGTTTCCTCCTGATAACTGCCAGGCATTAAATATCATGTGGATAGTCCTTCATTGTGGATAGATACGATTTCTATCTTCTCACTTTGCACCTGAGGGAATTGAGTCACCAAAAACATGTAGTTTGACCAAGGTCACAGATCTAACAGGCACAGGGGCAGGCTATATATACAGGTAAATCTTCATGAAAACCAAGCTCATACTTCCTGTCTATCCTGGACCTCCAGGGGAGACTGCCTCTACTGCCTGCCAGACTCTTCTTCCCTGTATGACATGTTCCCTTCTCATCATTTCTGTGATTCAAGCAACAGACACCACCATAGTTCATTAGAGATATTTAATAGCTAGCCTCCCAGTGGCAGAAAATAATCTCAATCTCAGGCACGAATCAGCTACAGAAGAGAGATGGCTGATTCTATTACCAGCAAGAATTAAGCCCAAACCAACCAGAATTCAGGTTTATCCACCTTTAGTGTCAGCCTGCTAGCTAACTCATCAGGACCAGTAGAACCAGGACTCCAATGCAAGTCAAACATCTAAGCTGAATATTGACCTGGCCTGTATATGTTGTGAAACTGAAGTCTCCCTTCACAGCCATGTAAGAAATTCACCTTACTAGAATGTCTGCTATTTTGTCTATTAGCAAGAAGCTGGAAATTTTCAACCCAAGGTGATCATGATATATATTTTTTTTTTACCTTTTCTCCTTATAGAGACATCTCAAGGACAAAGGTCTATTCCCTGCCGAACCATGGCTTAGAAAATCTGAAGAAGTTGAGGGCAAGATCAACATACCACTTGAAAAAGCTTCCTAGTCTGGACAAGTTTGTCACCCTCATCGAGGCCAGCCTCACCTACCCCAGCCACTGCTGTGCCTTTGCAAACTGGAGGCGGCCAATGTGAGTCTTCTATGTCCATCCCTATGTCGTTGGGTCTTCACGCAGTATAGGATGGCTACATGGAGACATGAACAAAACCCACAAACAGAAAGAGTTCCTCACTGAAGTCCTAAGGCATGTTCTGGATCAAAGAGACAATTCTGTGAAAGGTGTCTGTGGTTTTTACCACTCAAGAGATTTACACACATAAACAAACCCAAAATAACTGTGCCATTTAGAAGATAATGGCAGAATTTCTTCCTAAAAAGATGTCATGTCAATGCATAGCATATGAAGAAAGTTTGAGAAAAAGATCTGTCTTCTAAGCTTCTTGATGAAATCATTTTCTGGTCCTCATTGGAAAGCAATGCCCTCAATATAAGTATAAGCCCCATGATACCATGTGGTTTGGGTTAATGACTCCCCTGGATTCCTGTAGAAACGCTGAGGCAACTATGCCCCTTAATTCTCATTCAGTCAGATATTTTCTACACTTCAGCTTTATTTTGTTTCTTTTGTTCTTAAAGTTTTCTTGTATTTAGGTCATTTCCTTGCAACTGGATTTTAAACCAATGTATCATGGCACATGCTCCTAGGTACGCACACAGGCCCAGACCCCAGCAAGAACTCAGTGCCCACCATCAGCTGGCCTTCACACCACCGACAGAGAAGAACACTCCCTGTCACACACTGTAACAATTTCATCTTTACTGTTAACATTACAGAGGCTGATCATTATCATTATCAGCATCAATTTCTTATAACAAAAGCAGAAACGAAGGCTCAGAGTTACTGAATAATTGAATCAACATTGACCAAACGAAGCTTCAAAGCCTCAGTTCTGCTTGGTTCCAGAGCTCTAGCTCTGGGGTACTCAGACTCATGACTTATCCTTTAAAAGATTTCTTTGCTTTCAACTGATTTGTTTGCTTTCCTCGTCTGCTCAATTGCCTCCTCCCTAGCATCTGTCCATCAATGGCTGGAGTCCTCGAGCGCCACATTTAAACTGTCACTATGCTAGCTCCCCCTTCTTTATTGGGCTTTGGACTTGCAAGATACTGTAAGGCACCACATTTTCCCAAGCTTTGTCTCAGCTGTTATCTCAGGGATTGTAAGTACCTTGTGTCAGTGGGCGACTTCAAGACAATGAGACCTCACTGGAAGTAGGTTGGCAATAACACCAGGGACAGAATCTTCTTCACAATAGCCAGTAACCTAAGGATGGGGAGATTTTCTCTCATTTCTCTCACTTCACTGAGCCAGGCAGCTGTTGGCAAGTATCAGAGAACTTACTTTCTGCACCCACAGCCAGGCTAAAATGAACCCAGAGACAGGATTTGAACTAAGAACCACAAGATGACCCTCTGGTCCCTTCTACACCTGTCCTGCAGCTCACCCCGCTTTAGTTTGCTGACTAAACTCACTGATTTCCTGGACTCCAGCTCTACTCACTTTCAGTAATGCATGCTAACTGTCATCACTAGGATAGCTGTGGAAGAGTTGAGAAGTCTTATGAGTTTCAAAAATAAACAATGACACTCCAGAAAAAAATTAAAACAGAATCTCTAGGGTCAAGAGGAAATGACTTCTGGCCATTGAGTTCATTTCTCAGTGGTGAGAGAAGAGAGCACAGGGTTTTCCATGAAACTCCTTCTCACGGGATGGCAGGAAAGCTCAGTCTGTAGCCCTGGACACACGCACTCTCATCCTTTAGAACCAAACAAGGGCTGTTCCTCCCACAGCTGCCTGCCTCCTCTTCTGGGGGCTTCCAAGGGACTTTAATGCTCTTTCTCATTTCCCTGCTAACTGAGATTGTGTTAAGTTTGAGAAAATGCTGTCATTTAATGTTGCTGTGAACTTTCCCCTTGAGCAGAAGTGAAAGGAAGAATAAAGATATATATGTGATTTCTTTTTTCCATCGAAAATTCTCCCTATGTGAAAAGGTCACACTAGTTAAACCTTCACATTACAACAGAAGTTTCACTTCTGTCCATATGCAAAGTCTTAGAATATTTATGCATGCACTCACAGGTTGAATATTTACCATCTGGGTTTCATTCAATTCTTTTTGTAAGTGCCTCTATCTGCTGACAAGGTCTCTTATATATTTAAACTTAAATGGGGGGGGGGGTGCAAAAAAAACAGAAAAGTGCCCTGAGAAGATTCAGTGGCTCTCAAGGGATCTTACAACCTGAGAACAAACTAGGACCCTTTGTTTGCTCTGGGGCTGCCCGCTAGGGAACTATTTCATGTACGAGAACTAGGCTTACTTTGTAGGGCAAGCAAATGCCTGTGACCTATTGTCGCCTCTGGGAAGTGAGATGATAAAGCCCAAGATCCTGGTAGCATCTCAAGAAAATTAGCTGGCCTCTCAATATAACCAAGGAGCCAAAGTATGAGATTGCCTGATAATTAACTACAGACTCTGATACTCTGGTTAGTGAAGACAAAACTAACAATTAAGCTCTCATCCATGTCAGAAAATATAATTGCCCAGTGATTAGACTAGAGCAATAGTTATGTGTTCTCTTGGGCAAGCTAGAAGGTATCTGAATGGAGATGGGGGCAGGAAAGGAGTAGAGATCATATCAGGTCTGTAAATTATTTACACTAACAGCAAGGGTTAGCTGGTCCCAGGCGCCTTCCTCCCCACACTCAGGCTGTGGCCAGATGGTTTCCCCCATGGGCCATCACACTCTAGAAATATATACATACACACATTGTTCTGTTCATTTACAGTAAGCAGCATTAACCCATGAGCCAGCCTCAAGGGCAGACAATGTTGAAAAAAAAAACACTCAGGAAGAAACCCTTATTTCTAATCTGTACAAATGTAATACATTTGCCATTCTGTACCCAGAATGTTGATTCTATTCCTTTTTGTATTTTTCTAGCTCTGAACTTCATCCAATTTGCAACAAGTCTATTTCAAGGCAAGATATTGATGATATGACTCTGGCTGGGGATCCGAGAGTCTCTGTGATAGATGCTGAGCCCAGTTACGGAAAAGGATCTGACACGATGTACAGTGAATTTGACTATGACTTATGTAATGAAGTTGTTGATGTGACCTGCTCACCAAAGCCAGATGCATTTAATCCATGTGAGGATATCATGGGGTACAATATCCTCAGAGTCTTGATTTGGTTTATTAGCATCCTGGCCATCACTGGGAACACCGCAGTGCTGGTGGTCCTGACCACAAGCCAATATAAACTCACTGTGCCCCGGTTCCTTATGTGTAACCTCGCCTTTGCTGATCTCTGCATTGGAATCTACTTGCTACTTATAGCATCAGTTGATATCCATACCAAGAGCCAGTACCACAATTATGCCATTGACTGGCAAACAGGAGCAGGCTGTGATGCCGCTGGCTTTTTCACTGTCTTTGCCAGTGAACTGTCAGTCTACACACTGACAGCCATAACCCTAGAAAGATGGCATACCATCACACATGCCATGCAACTGGAATGCAAGGTGCAGCTGCGCCATGCTGCCAGCATCATGGTGGTGGGCTGGACTTTTGCCTTTGCAGCTGCTCTCTTCCCCATCTTTGGCATCAGTAGCTACATGAAAGTGAGCATTTGCCTGCCCATGGATATCGACAGCCCTTTGTCGCAGCTGTATGTTATGGCCCTCCTTGTCCTCAATGTCCTGGCCTTTGTGGTCATCTGTGGCTGCTACACCCACATCTACCTCACAGTGAGGAATCCTAACATTGTGTCCTCGTCAAGCGACACCAAGATTGCCAAGCGCATGGCCACACTCATCTTCACGGACTTTCTGTGCATGGCCCCCATCTCATTCTTTGCCATTTCTGCCTCCCTCAAGGTGCCCCTCATCACTGTGTCCAAGGCCAAGATCCTCCTGGTCCTGTTCTACCCCATCAATTCTTGTGCCAACCCTTTCCTCTATGCCATTTTCACCAAGAACTTCCGCAGGGACTTCTTCGTCCTGATGAGCAAGTTTGGCTGTTATGAAGTGCAAGCCCAGATTTACAGGACAGAAACCTCATCCACTACCCACAACTTCCACTCCAGAAAGAGCCACTGCTCCTCAGCTCCCAGAGTCACCAATAGTTACATGCTTGTCCCTCTAAATCATTCAGCCCAGAACTAAAAATCAATGTGAAAATGGATCCTCACCTTGAAAGACAAGTATGACTTCTTTCTGAAGAGCAGGGCATGGAATAAGCTGGCAGTGTTACTACACATTTCATCTAATTTAATCTTTCTAGGTATACGAATGGCAGATTGGTCAGGGACCATTAATATCTCGTGTGACTCATCTAAGAACTGAATTATTGGTAAGAGCAATTAAAATAATGCAATACTGCTGCACGTTTCTTCTATGCCTCTGTTGAATTATCTCCACAGATCTGGTAAAAATCATTCAATAGACTAGACAGGAATTTTTCTTGGAGTTTTACAAATGAGGAAACTAAGACTCAAAGAGTTCAGAGATTTCTTTGGCATTGCTTGCTATACTAGAGGCAGAGCCAGGATGAAGTATCCCAAATTTTCAAAATTTTCCAAGAGAAACGTTACACCATCCATGCAAATCTTTATTGAATACCAGAGACAGTTTTGAAATGGGTCAACATGTATAGTCTCAACTACATTACCCAGAGTCCCCTTTCAGTTAGGGCGGACCACCTGGAGAGCATCAACAGCTGTGCTGTGGATCAACACTGCTGCTGAAGCCGACTCAGCCCAAGGCCATGTGGAGGGCAGCCCTACCTCTGGCTGGATCCTCCCTCAGGCCACCTGTGTGGTTTTAGTACCATGACTATGAAGCACAAAATTTCTGCAGGATGTTTTATCACCAAGGTCAGAAGCAACAAGGACAGAACTGGGGCTCAGTTTTTCTCCCTGGGGTTGTACCCTGTATTTGCTGAGTGTATGCTTGTGATCTTTCCTTTATAAGGACATATGCCCTGAGGACGCTGACAACATCCTTACATATTGCTTAGCCAGCCTCTCAAATGTGGGAGAGACAATTCCCAGTAACAAATATTTACCACCTATACATATTTGCATTCATACATATGTATGATTGCTTCTGCTGTTCTGGCTGAACTCTAATGGAAAATACACCTATTATATGGTATGCATATAGATTACAATGTTAAGGACGCAGCAGCTTTGAAATCAGAGTTAAGATTTTATTCAGATTTTGTAATACAGCGGGGTTCAAGCTCTTCAAGCTCACCTTGTTCCTCTACAGAGCACCTACAGTTTAGGTTCCCAGGGAGAAGGAAACAACCAATCACCAAGTGCTTCATGCTGCTGAAAGTTGAATATATTTTAATTTCTCTCTTTCCTCTCAGCCCAGTTCTTAGGCTAGGCACCAGTTCTCCTGGTCCTTGGTCGAGAATTCATTGTTACCATCTAAACTCTTGATGGAGTTTGTTTCTTCTTCCACTGGAAGGATTAACAGGCAGGAGAAATCCTGAGCACTGCAGGTAGCAGCAGAGGAAGTCCTGGATTCAGAAGATAGGACCAGCCAATGAAGAAAGGCTTTTATTGGGGGTGGGAAAACACACACACAGCAAATACACAGAGAAAAGAAGAGGAGAAGAGACACTCAGGAGCCTATGGTCTAGTTTCTCATTGGGGCGGAGGGTTATAAGAATCTTTGACAGATCTTGCTCCCCTAATTTAGCACTGGTCATTTGAACCTAAAAACAAAAAGGCCAACATTCCCATGACTTTGGGATTAATGTGTCCTATTCCAACCTTGAACTTGAGAGACTGGCCCAGAGTCTGAGGAGCCTTTAGTCTGGGGGAGGGGGTCAGGGAGGATTCCACAAAGCCTGTCTCGCCTTCCTTGCGGTCTTTCCCTGTCATTTGTAGCCCCTCTTCCTATCTGTCTACCTATCAGGGGATTTATCTAACTTCTAGTCCTTCAAGTTCATTATCATCAATACTGAGAAATAAGCATGCTACCCACATCTGTTCTCGGAAATAACACTATCTGAATAGCTACCTATGGAACCACCGTAAATTCCTCCGAATACTCCTGTGGCCAGTCAACACAGCTCTGAGCACCAGGCTGGGGAGAGGCGTGACCTCTAAGCTACAAAGTCTGTGCTATCATTGTGAGATCACTGCCTGGACCTGGTTGCTTGGGTGCTTTCTTGTGCCAAGAAAGAAGGGGCTGGTTGCGCCTACCTCAGTCATGTCTTCTCTCCCTTCCCTCCTTCCCCTCCCTCTCCTCCCTCTCCTCCCTCAGCCCCACTCTCGTCTCCTTTTTTCTCCTCTCCCCGACTTTCCTTCTGTGGATTCTCCCATCAGCAATATGGTCTTCCTCTTAAGATCAGTTGAAGATGGTCCCATAGGGTTTCCCAGTTTAAATGAATGGTGTGAAATGCTCCTCCCCCTCCCTCCGTCCTGGAAGGAGGCTCCACCTCTGCAGAAGGAAATTGTTAGTTTTCTCTCGATTCTTTTTCAAGTAGGTTCTGTTTTGCCTCCTCCCTATAACTCTGAACCAGAAGTGAGGGGTCTTCTACTCCCAGACTTGATTGTCCAGCCTCTCCATGTTGAATATTTAGTCTCTTGCGCTGTGCCTCATGGCACCTGGGCTGGGGAGGACTTTGCCCTGACTGGGTTTCTATAAATATCTTTCTCAAGTTCAAGCCTCCAGCTTGTGGGTCAACTGTGTCTCTTCAACTTGGTAAGTGTGTCAGTCTCGGGGTGAGAGAGAGCTCTATAATGTGACATAACTTTCATTGTCCTTTTTTCCACCATTGTTGTATATAACTTTTTGTAGCCAAATTCCAGATTTGTACTTTGGGGTGTTTTGTTTTGTTTCTTGCTAAAAAAAAAATCATTCTCTCCCACCTAGATTCACTATAACATTTGGAAAATGAGTAAATTTTGTGCCTTAAAAGAAAAATATTTGCCAAAGAGCAAGAAGGGGAAGGGTTGTCTTCCACCATGCAGAAGACTCTCAGAGCTTTATGAACTGCCCACGGTACAGTGCTAAAGGAAATGTAGGGGGGCTTCTTGAAGAATTTCTTCTTCTCAGAGCTCTTCTTGGAGGAACCTTCCCCACTGGCCTCAGCTCCCTGACTAGGGCTGTGCTGGCCCAGCTGCCTGCTTGAGTGGTGTCCCGATGAGCCAGCCTCCTCAAGCATAAGGAGGCAGCTATTCCCAGCATCCCTGGAAGGAGATAGCTCAGTGGGAATGTCCCAGCACGTTAAGGGATGGGGCTTCAGCCCAGAAAGCGAGCTGCACCCCCTCTCCACAGCTCCTCCCCATCCCTGCATGCAAGAATGCCCTGGAAATCATTATAAAGGTTATTCCTAAAGCATTAACAAGGGCATTCTAGTACATCAAGGCAAAAATTGCAGTTACCTCAGTCCATCTGACAGGGTGCCTTTTCAATATATTATAAGTTGAAAATGAGAAATAAAACAGTATTTCTTGTAAATAGATTATGAAGAGAGAAGAGGAGAGGCAGAAAGTGGAGACAGACAGACAGACAGAGAGACAAAAAGGGAGAGAAAAGAGGGCAAAGAAAAAGAAAGGCAGGAGGGAGGGAGCGGGGCAGCCCACATTAAGAAATAGAGTCTAGACCACTCAGATGGTTCAGAAAGACAAAGCATTTTCTAAGCTCTCCAGTTTTCCTGTCACCTCCATGTTTGAGATATAACTACACTAATATATTCTCATTTGTTGCTGTTATATTAAACGCCACACATATACATACAACCATCACCATCATCATCACTATCATCATCCACATAACATTTAAAAATCAAATGCAGCTTTCTCTGAGATTTCCAACAAACTATATGTGTTCTAGGACATTGCTGCCTAATACAGAAGCCATTAGCTGCATGTCACTACACAACACTTAAAATGTGACTAGCCTGGATTAAGATGAGTGGACTGTGTAAAACACACACTGGATTAGAAGGACATAAACAACAACAACAAGGAATACAAATCGCTTAGCAATTCTTATATTGGTTGCACGTGCTTAATAAACATATTGGAACAAACCATAACACAATTAATATGAATTTCAGCTGCCTTTACATTTTTTTGCATAGTTTGTTCACTGTATCTGTAGGAGAACTGATCTAACGCTTGTCTCACTTCCCGACGGCTCTCCCACTCTGAACCCTCCCCTATGCCCAGCCGGCACACTAGTTGGCTGTTCTGCTCAGTTGTCCCAGCACCACTGACAATCATTCTTCTTCCTTGTTTGTGGCCAGAGGCAATGCATTTCTGAATTTAGAATCAAAAGTGGAAGCTAAATTATAAATATGATGGAGAAATAATCATCTCACAACATAGCTGCTAATGACACGCTGCTTTAAGAGACTAGCTCTGACAGGCAAGATGATGTTCAGAGATGAATACACCACGCAAGGAGTTCAGAGGATGCTCTGCCTGTCACTGTCACAGCAATACTTCCTGCTGAGAGAGGGGACAGTTCTGAAACAGGCAAACATATTTTGGGGTAACTAAATCAGTGCTTCTAAACCCTTTAGGCAAGTCTCTAGGAACAGAGACACTGCCTTCACTTTCTGCACTTTAATAGAAACTATTAGAATCTGTTCGGCATCCCTCATGTGCAAAGAGTGGTGGTCCAGACAGCCCTTCTGAAACCCTGCTCCTAGGGCAAGGGGTTCATTTCCAGGAACATGCTGGAACAAGCACACACAATCAAAAGAAGTTTCAAACAGTGCTGAGACCACAACCCATGGACGCTGGATTCAGTCTAGCTCTGCAGAAGAACTGCCGTCTGGGAACAGGTGCTTGCAGAGTCTCCACCTTGTGTCACTGCAGAGTCTCCTTACTTTACTGAGTTACTCAGAAAAATCACAACTCCTACTTTTTGTCCTTTTAAAAAGTTTTGAAATAGGGCTGAAGATGTAGTTCAATCACAAAGTGCTTGCATAATAGATCCAAGGGTCTGCTTTTAATATAGCACCATGGGAAAAAAAAAAGTTGGAAAGGAGGAGGAATTTCAAAATTAAGAAAACTACAAGTTTCTTTAACTTCATTTTTAAGGCTTTGTTTCATTAATCTCTTGCATATTACATCCTGACTGCAGTTTTCCCTCCCCTTCCCCTGCCAGTCCCATGATGCACTGCCCCACTCCATCCCCTCCTCCTCCTCCTCCTCCTCCTCCTCCTCCTCCTCCTCCTCCTCCTCCTCCTCCTCTCCCTTCAGAAAAGGTCAGGCCTCCAAGAGATACCAACCAAACATGGCCTATCAGGTCAAAGTAAGACTAGGCATCTCCCTTCATATTAATGCTGGACAAGGCCCAGCTACACCACTTGTAGGCCAAAGGACTTTGTATACCCAAAGGACGCTCCATCCTGCCACAGGGACACTTGCTCAAGTATATTCCTAGCTGCTTTATTCGTAATAGTCAGAAACTGGAAAAACCCTATATGTACCTTAACCAAAGAACGGATAAAGAAAATGTGGTGTCTTTACACAATGGAGTATTATTATTCAGCTGTTTAAAAAAATAGCATCATGAAATTTTCTGGCAAATGGATGGCACTAGAAAATATCCTGAGTGAGATAACCCAGAACCAGAAAGACAAACATGGTATGCACTCACGTATAAGTGGATGCTGGCTATAAGTAAAGGATAACCATGCTACAACCCACAGACTAATCTCCCTGGGAGGGGGAACAGAATAGATACCACAGCTAAACAAGGAGTGGGTGGAGGTGGGAAAGGAGGGATCAGGTGAAGGTTTTATTTCGATTCTCAGACACCATGAAGAGGACTGGTTGCCGCCAGAGACTTCATTTTTTTTTAGTATGCAAATTTGCTTTATTGTGTAATAAATAGAAAAATTATGTGTATTCTAGCGAATTATTTTTTATTATCCATCCATTTATTTATTTATTTATTTATTACACTCCAGAATTTATTCCCTTCCTGGGCCACCCTCTGACCATTCCACATCCCATACCTCTTCCCTGCCCTCCTGTCTCCACAAGGATGCCCCTGTCCTCTGCCCCTCACTCAACTAGACCTCTAAACTCCCTCAGTCCTCCAGTCTCTTGAGGGTTAAATGTATCTTCTCTGACTGAACCCAGACCCAGCAGTCCTCTGCTGTATATGTGTTGGGGGCCTCATATCAGCTGATGTATGCTGCCTTTTTGGTGGTCCACTGAGAGATCTCGGGGGTCTAGAGCAATTGAAGCTGCTCTTCCTCCTACACAGTCACCCTCCCCCTCAGCTTCTTCCAGCTTTTCTCCAATTCAA
Source organism: Apodemus sylvaticus (assembly GCF_947179515.1). Classification (NCBI taxonomy): domain Eukaryota; kingdom Metazoa; phylum Chordata; class Mammalia; order Rodentia; family Muridae; genus Apodemus; species Apodemus sylvaticus. The sequence goes on along the minus strand of NC_067477.1, from coordinate 137,112,869 downwards.
TCACAGGGGTCAGCAGCTTCTAACCATTGGCTGGATGCAATTAGCTGCATCTGACTCTTTCAGCTCCTTAGGTCGTTCGGAGGGCCAGTCATAATATGTCCCCTTTTGTAGGCTCTCCATAGCCTCAGTAATAATGTCAGGTCCTGGGACCTCCCTTTGAGGTGGATCCCACTTTGGGCCTATTGCTGGAACTTCTTTTCCTCGGGTTTCTCTCCATTTCCATCCCTGAAGTTCTTTCAGACAGGAACAATTATGGGTCAGAGTTTTGACCATGGGATGGCAACCCCATCCCTCACTTGATACCTTGTCTTTCTGCTGGAAATGAGCTCTACAAGTTCCCTTTCCCTACTGTAGGGCATTTCATCTAAGGTCCAACCCTTTGAGGCCCAAAAATCTCTCACCTTCCAGGTCTCTGGTGCGTTCTGAAGGGTCGCCCCAACCTCCTACCTCCTGAAGTTGCCTGTTTCCATTCTTTCTGTTTGGCCCTCAGGGCTTCAGTCTTTTCCCCCACCCAATATGAGATCTTGTTCCCCTCTTCCCTGCTGCCCCATTCACTTTCCCTCCAAGGTCCCTCCCTCCCTCTCTCTCCCCTTGTGATTTCTTTCTTCTCCCTCCCAAGTGGGACTGAGGCATCCTTACTTGGGATCTTCAGCTTGTTGACCTTTTTGAGTTCTGTGGACAGTATCTTGGGTGATACTCACTTATTGGTGAGTACATACCATGCAAGTCCTTTTGGGTCTGAGTTACCTCACTCAGGATGATATTTTCTAGTTCCATCCATTTGCCTGCAAAACCCAAGAGTAGTATTGCTGGGTCTTCAGGAAGATCTATTTCCAATTTTCCAAGCAACTTCCAAATTGATTTCCAAAGTGGTTGTACCAGTTTGCAATCCCACCAGCAATGGAGGAATTTTCCTCTTTTTCCTCATCCTCTCCAACATGTGTTGTCACATGAAGTTTTGATCTCAGCCATTCTGATTGGTATAAAGTGGAATCTCAGGGTTGTTTTGATTTGCATTTCTCTGATCACTAAGGACTTTGAAATTTCTTTAGGTGCTTCTGAGCCATTTGAGATTCCTCAGTTGTGAAATCTCAGTTTAGTTCTATACCCCATTTTTTGATTGGGTTGTTTGGACTTTTGGTGGTTAACTTCTTGAGTTATTTATATATATATATATCGGATATTAGCCCTCTATCAGATGTGTTGTTAGTGAAGATTTTTTTTCCCAATCTGTAGATTTGTCTACTGATTTGCTTTACTGACTAATACACATCTGTGCCAAAGTTTGCTATTGAAAATATTAAACAACTAATACAGTCTAGGCATTGACTGTGCTGGGGATGGATACAAAACTTGAATTTGGCATCCTGACACACAATGCTTTCTTCTTTCTTTCTTTTGTCCTTTCTTTCTTTCTTTCTTTCTAGATTTATTTATTTTATTTATATGAGTACACTGCAGCTGTCTTCAGACACACCAGAAGAGGGCATCAGATCCTATGTCAGATGGTTGTGAGCTATGCTGGGAATTGAACTCAGGACCTCTGGAAGAGCAGTCAGTGCTCTTAATCACTGAGCCACTCTCTTGGCCCTGGCACACAATACTAATACCAACTCTGTATACTTTATTGATGCCTTTAAACTTACCCTGGGACTGTTCATATGTCTTCAAGTGTTAACCACATAAACTCCTTAAATCCCATCAAGGCTGGCCTCTATTTTCTTCCTCCCTTCTCCCTATCCTGTATATATTCCCTTACCTAATACCTGGAAGCAGGCAGACCTGGTAGAATCCATCATGGAGGGATGCTATTAGAGAAAATAGGTAACTGCCAAAGCTTTTAGAGGGCTAATGGAGAGGGAACTAGTACACTGGCTTTTATCTTGCCATCATAGGAATGAGGAAAAGAAGAAGCTGATGGCATTGTTTTACCAAGAGCCCTGTGTTTCAAAATGGGGAATCCTTCGGATCCTTTTTGCAGTATGAAGAGAAAATTCTAGAAAAAGAAGCATTTTCTCCATATTTACTTTTCATTCATAATCCTACACTTAGTTCTACCATGCAAGTAAGGACAAATAAGCAAAAGATGAAGCCAAAGAGCTGCCGTGGAAGCACAAAGATCATGGGCTATCTCGAGCAGATGAGTGGGGTGATCTCCTGAGCTGCAGAAGGAGGATGCATGCAAGTCAGAACTCTCAGCGTTCTACCATCACCAGCACCGAGCTTCTTGCCAGACTTGCTCTTCCTGGATCCAAGGTGCTCCATGACTCCACAGTGTTCATGTTTTCTCCTGCCTTCCTAAAGAACACATTTATCCCCCAACCACTCAGCCTCAGCAGGGCTAGCCAAAGACTGGAAATGTTTGTGTTCGGCCCATCACTTGCCATGGACAAGATTCTAGGAACTATATGCTCAGGTTGGAGTTCTCATCTCAAATTTCACCCCATAGATGGTCTTTCTACCCAGACCATAATGTCATGTGAAGTTACCACCCTGCCACATGAGACCTGGGATAAGTAAGTGACTGGAGGAACCCTTGTAACCGAATACTTCTCTCAAGTGCCCAGAGCAGCAATATTTTCTGCTGTCTTTGGAATTTTGGAAACAGCTCAAAGGATGCATGGCTTTAGGGGCTCACCAATGAAGGCAATTTCTAATAACACAATGAAGTTGATCATGGATTATTGTTGAGCAGATACAAGGGACATGAGGATCTTCATAGCCACCAGAGGAAATCTTGCATCACACAGAAGCCATGGCTTTTGCCATACATTGTACTTACTTTACATGGGTTGGCATCATAGAATATGGAGAGTCTGCCCCCCTGGGGATCCATTACATATACAGACACCAAACCCCAACACTATATTGGGTGCCAAGAAATGCTTGCTTACAGGAGCCTGATATAGCGTCTCCTGAGAGGCTCTGCCAGAGCCTGACAAATACAGAGGCAGAAGCTAGCAGCCAATCATTGCTCTGAGCATAGAGTCCCCAATGGAGGAGTTAGAGAAAAGACTGAAGAAGCTGAAGGGGTTTGCAACCCCATAGGAAGAACAACAATATCAACCAACCAGACCCTCCAGAGTTCCCAGGGACTAAACCACCAACCAAAGAGTACATATGTAGTAACCAGCCACATAGCAGAGGATGGCCTCATCGGACATCAATGGGAGAAGAGGCTCTTGATTCTGTAAAGGCTTGATGCCCCAGTGTAGAGGAATGCCAGGGCAGGGAGACAGGAGTGGGTGGGTAGGTGGGGGAGCACCCTCATAGAAGCAGGGAGAGAGGAGATGGGATAGGGGGTTTCCGGAGGGGAAACCAGAAACGGGATAACATTTGAAATGTAAATAAATAAAATCTCCAATAAAAACATAAAAATAAATATATAGTAAAGAAAAGAATGGTCACTAGAAAATTAGAAAAGAATTTTACCATTGACTATCTCAAGCTTTAAGTGCACAAAGTTTTATACCTGACAGTTACTGAAACTGAGAACTTGAGAGGAACTATGTTCCTCTAGGACATAGGTCCTAGAGGAAAACATACAACTATCATTCTAATAAATGAACATAGCAATAAAATGATTTCTGATGACATCACCAACCCTCAGATGAGTGCATCTCAGCCCTCCTCAGAGGTACTTGCTGCAATAGGTAGCACTTAACTGAGACCCACAACTGCAGAGAGCAAGAGACTTTGGAGCACTCATCCCTGAATGAGATCACCTTGTCAGGCTCTTACATTCAGGCTCAGGAATCTTTGTGGAAGAAGTGGAAGGATTACAAGAGCCAGTGGTAATAGACAATTTTAAGGAAACAGTGTGCTCAGGAAAAATCTGGCCTACACAAAAATCTGATGTCATTTCTACCCAGTCACTCATATTTGTTGTTTTAAAGAGAGAGAATGAAGCTGGGCGGTGGTGGCGCACGCCTGTAATCCCAGCACTTGGGAGGCAGAGGCAGGTGGATTTCTGAGTTCGAGGCCAGCCTGGTCTACAGAGTGAGTTCCAGGACAGCCAGGGCTATACAGAAGAAACCCTGACTCGAAAAAGGCACATGAGAGAGAGAGAGAGAGAGAGAGAGAGAGAGAGAGAGAGAGAGAGAGAATGAAAATGAAGTTTGGTGTATGGACTAAGCAGGACCTAGGAGGAATTTGGGAATGGGAAAGAATATGATAAAAATATATAGAAAGCCCTTAAAGAATAAATAAACAATAAAAATTAAAATTAAAAGAGAAAACATGTAGTGCCTTATTTGTTTAAAATACAAACTAGTCTACCTTAGACCTTTTCCATCCTTCAGCTCTGCCACCCTGAGAGTAAAGCCATGTCTGCCATTCTTGTACTAGGTTTTGTGCAGCAGGGACGTGTACCGGCCAGGATCCTTCCATAAATCTCTTTTCAGAGGGAAGAAAAACATCTCCTGAAAGTCCCTAAGAAAACATGACTTCCGACCCAAAATCCAAGATTGGTACCTAGCTATAAAAAAGATGTAAAAATAAGCCCTGCCACATTTAGCCTGTCATAGCACAAAGGCTTTCTAGCCATGAAGGTAAAGAGGGGGCCTGGATTAGGATAATGAATAGAACCTCATCCTCCAAGCTAGGTCATCTGAAATGTTGTCTCCTAAGATGAAGCTAGGTTCAAGGTCAAGATATAGAACATCCATACCTTTTGTATCCTTATTCTCTACTGTCCTTTCCAGTGTCACTTTCCTGTGTTACTTGTTCCATTCATCCTGGGAACAAGCCCTAGAATGCAATCACTTGAAGGAGATATTGCCCAAGAAACTTCCTGTATTAGACAAGAAAAAAGAAAAACAAATGATACAAAAGGAAAATGAAGTCATAAATAAAAGAAGCTTTAAAAGGAAGACATAGATGAGGGAAGGAAGAGGGGAGGTCTGAGGAGTAGAGACAGAATAACTAGGTAAACCAAGGAAAGGGGTCGTGCGGAAGAGAGCGAGCCTTACTTCTGTTCCTTTGTAATGGTACTTCTTCATTTCTGTCTTTTATAAAACTATGTCAGCTTGCTGGAGGGTGGCCAGAACTAAATGAACTCAGAACAGCTCCTCAGAAAGGCACAAAGACTAAGATGTTCCAGGGTCCCTCCACACACCATAGAGTAGGTAGATCTCCGTATGGAGTAGGAGGGGTGAGTAGGGGGAAATTTTCCTAGTCATCTTCAAAGATTCCTCACCTCAGATATCAGGCACCTCAGAGCTGCCTTGGTCTTGTTCATGGCCCAGAGTCTTCGCCATATCCTATTCTCTATTCTCCCCATAACTGCAGTGGTCACAGCCCAAGCATTCTGTTCTACAACAGATGGGGCTCAAAATATGCTGATTGTAAATGCAACTTTTATTCATCTGAAATTACTGTCCTCTCAGAAGCTTACTACTAAATAATCTTACCCTTTCTATCCCTTCCTGAATTCTGAGTGGCTGGTCAGATGGTCGAGCTTATATTCATCTCCAAGCTGCCTGATTCAATCTGGCTTCTCTTGGCTTCTCACTGAATTATTCTGATTTGCCTCAAAATAACTCTGGCAATTTTTTCTACACTTAATCTTAGCCAAAAGGCCAAGAAGCGATGACAATTTGCTTTAATCTGGCTTCTTATTCTCTGGCTTCAACTGCCTGTGTTGACCTGCCCTGAACTGCACGACCTCATGAATGAACTCAACTCGCTGCACTGACTCCCAAGTGACTGAGCTGTCTTCACTCTCCCCGCACTGCTCTTAAATAACTTTCTCCTAATAGTTAGATATGTCCTATCTCTGACTTGTTCTGTCAGTTCCTTCTCTAATTCATCACTTTGTCTGCCCTTCAACATTGTTGGCTGGGATTAAAGGTGTGTACTAAGGGCATGACTGTATTCCAGTCAGATCACACAGCCCCAGAAGGTCATTAGATGTGATCAGACTAACCATGTTGCTGCATTAAAAACTCTCTAAGGCTGAACCTAAAGTCTGTAAGAGCATTCTTTTGTTCCCGCTTGCTTCCTTTTCTTAGTTTACTTACAACCCAGTATCTATTTAATCCTGAAACATTTCTTACAAATACACACATTTGCAAAAAGAATATCATTAAAGATCATCTTATTTTTAGCAATATTCTCCACATTATAAGATACAAAGAACATTTTTCAGCTTGGTATTTTAAAAGCTTTCAGGCAGCTTTTCCCCCACTTATCATTAGCTGGGGTCATTTAAACCATCAGGTATTAATAATGTGTTATATAAAAATGTTGTTTGGCCAAGAAATGTTTGAAGTTATTTCCAGTAGCAAGAGTTTCTTATCTCCTTTAATAAATGCAGCTTTGCTCCTTTTATTAAAATTGAGGCATTGTGAAAGGGCAAAGACTGAGGGCAGGAAGTTCCTAGGAAGAGTTTCAGTACCCCCAAATGTCAGTGCTTAGTGCACTTGCCAAGTCAGAAGGTTCAGTGTTCCTGAGATCGGATGAGCCATTGTCTTCCAGTCTTGCAACTAAGCTGGAGGAGGTACTTGAACAGTGTGAAGACTGCAGAGCACTATCCGCTGCACAGCCTGGCTTCCTCTGCTGTTGAGTGCAGTCCTAGAATGCAAGGCTTATAGAAATCGTGGAATTATTGATTCAAACACTTGATTCAAAATAAGAAAGCAAGGAGGAAGTGGCTTATCAAGTTCACCTATGTATAAAAGTGAGGTATGTCATCTATAGGCCTTTCCTCACGATTCCCTCCTTAAACCAAGGAACTTAACAGCATGAACACTCATGGGCACATACAAGTGCACCCCATATCTGAGAAAACTCAGCTTGGCTCTAGAGAGGTGGTTCAGCCTCAGCTGACTTGATGTTCATGCAGAAGACCTGAGTTTTGTTCCTAGTGCTAGAACAGTAGTATATTACAGCTGTCATTAACTACAGTTCTAGAAAATCTAACTCCTCCTTCTGGTCTCTTCAGGAATGACACATGTAGGCAAGATACTCATAAAGTAAAAAAATGAATAAGTTTTTAAAAAGAAGAGACAGCTTTCCTGAGCTCAGGGAATCAGCTTTTAAACCTACTTGTTCATTTTGATTAAATATCAGATTGAGGCCACCTTGGTCTACAGAGGGAGTTAGAGGACAGCTATAGCTATACTGTAAAACCTTGTCTATAGGGGGAGAGAGAGAGAGAGAGAGAGAGACAGAGACAGAGACAGAGACAGAGAGACAAAGACAGAGAGATAGACACAGAGACACAGAGAGATCAGGGGTGGTTTTAAAAACAGCTATAAGAATTCACAGTATACCCTTTCATTCATATTGATTCATTGTTTCTGTTTACTGAAAAGTCAGGTGTGATGGTCTTGGAGATGGCTACAAGAAGGTATAGAGTTCCTTTTTCTGTCTCCTCACTTGCATATGCTACTAAGTCTTCTTGGGGCAATTGCAAACCCTCTACATCCAAAATGGATTTAGGTCATTCTCTCTGCACAGAAAAAGAAGCAAACAGAGTGGAATGGTGTGAACTTCAGTTATTCCCAGAGAAAGCCATAACTCATTAAACAGTCTACAAGACTGACTGACTGACTGACTGACTGACTGACTGACTGGTTAGATCTTCAATGGTTAGGAAGATTTTTAGAATACTATAAATGCAGATCCTAATTATCTTTGGTTGCCTTAGTTGTATAAATAGCCATTTATTGACCACATTGCTGTCTGACCTAAAGTCCTTCTGACTCTAAGGTAAATTCTTTTGCAATGTGTAAAAAGAACTGTAACTTCCACTATACAAAAGCTAAGGATGTCATTAAATAGCATCTGAAACCTATATCAGAGATTTCTCTGGTTTGTTATATCCAACTATCTGATATTTTCAGCAAGATACTAAAAGTGTGTTTTGATTTATAATGTCCTTTGCTCTTTAAACTGAAACTATACTTTACATGAAGCTATTACCACATTGGGACATAGTATTTGGGGGTAACCTAACTTGTGTTCCTAGGCCATAGTAACACAGAATTCATCCTAGATAAGATCTTACTAAAGTGAGATTCTTTTTTGCATCAACCATGGAAAAGCATAAGAGAGATGAGTGAGGGAAAGAAGGAAGGAAAAGAGAATTGAAGGATGAGAAGAAAAAGTGAGGTGAAGCAAAAACAATATGAAAGACACCATGAAGAGCAGCAGTTGGAGTCTGCACTCCAGGCTAGGTAAACAAGTATGCTAACTACAGTTCTCTTCTTTCTCCTTTCCCTCAAATCCAATTCCCCAGTCTCACTACTGACTCTATAACAGATACTGCTGTAGTGTCTCCTTTCTCCCTCCTCCCTCCTCCCTCCTCCCTCTTCCCTCCTCCCTCCTCCCTCCTTCCTCCTCTACAGGATCAGGCAGATGTTCTCCTCCAATCTCCAACCCCATGCATCCTGTTATCCCAACCCACAGCTCCAGCAATCATTTCCCAGAATCTTTCCACAAGCTACCAGAGAAGCAAGTAGACTATGAAAACAGATAAGCAAGCTTCAGCTCTTCACTCTCCCTCATCTCTTCTAATATTTAACAACAAAATACAAGATATGGAAGAGAGGCATCTCTGTCAGGCATTGAAGACACCATAGAAAAACTTAGTAACTCAGTTAAAATGTTAAATCTAAAAAACTCAGGCATGCATATGCGCAAAGTAAAAGAATCACAACAACAACAAAACCCAGGAACACGACATCCAGGAAATCAGGGGACACCAGCACAGAACCAAATCTAAAAATAATAGCATATAGGAAGAAGAAGAAACCCAGGTCAAAGGCATGGAAAATATTTTTAACAAAATCATAGATGAAAATGTCTCTAGCCTAAAGAAGGGGCTGCCTATGAAAGTATAAGAAACATACAGAACAACAAATAGACTGCACCAGAAAAGAAAATAATCTTTGCATGTGAGCAAAGTAAAAGGAATTGACAAACACTGCTCAATGATATCTATAACTGCAATGATCTCACTTTCCCAATAAAAGGCAAGCAGAGGGAATGCAAAACCAGGAACCAGTCTTCTGCTACCTCCAAGAAACACACAGTAACGTCAAGCATACATATCTCCTCAGGGTAAAAGGATGGAAAAAGATATTCCAAGCAAACGAACCTAAGTGCAAGCTGGTGTAGCCACTTTAATAATTGACAAAAATAGATTTCAAACAAAATCAGAACCAGGAAAAAAGGATACAACATACTTATCAAAGAAAAAACCCACCAAAATCACAGTACAATCCTTAACATCTATGCTTCAAACACAAGGGCACTAGACTTCATAAAAGAAACACACTGCAGCTAAAATCATGTACTGCCTTTCACACACTAATAGTGGGACTCTTTAATGCCCTACTCAAATCAGTGACCAGGCCATCCAAGCAAAAAACTAAATGGAGAAATGCTGAAGCTAACTGACCTTATAAGCCAAAAGGACCTAAAAGATATATAGACATTTCACTCAAATACAAAAGAATATACCTTCTTCTCAGCACCTCAACAAACTTTCCCCAAAATTGACCACATACTTAGACACAAAGGAAGATTGAACAGATACAAGAAAATTGAAATAACACCTTGCATCCTATCTGGCAACAATGGATTGAAGCTGGATATTGATAACAAGAGAAACAACAGAAACCTTACAAACTCATGGAAACTGAACAACTATCTACTGAATGAAAGATGTATCAAGACATTAAGAAAGGAATTAAAAACTTTGTAGAATTGAGTGAAACTGAATATTCAACATACCCAAAGATATGGGACACATTGAAGGCATTTCTGTGAGGCATGTTTATAACATTAGGTGCCTACATTTAAAAAATTAGAGACCTTATACTACAAAATTAACAGCACACCTGAAAGTGCTAGAATAAAAAAGAGAAAATCACACTTGAAAGGAGTAGATGGCAAGAAATAAACAGCCTGAGGACTGAAATCAATAAAACAGAAACAAAATAAAACAGTGCAAGGAATCAATAAAGAGATCATTCTTCGAGAAAAAAAATCAGTAAAATGGACACACCCACATTCAAATTAGCTAAAGGCAAAGAAAGAATATACAAATTAATAAAATTAGAGACTAAAAAGGAAGACATAGAAACAGACACTGAGGAAATCAAGAAAATCATAAGGACATACTTTAAAACCCACTACTCTATCAAATGGGAAAATCCAAAAGAAATGGATAATTTTCTAAATACCACTGGCCAAAGTTAAATCAAGATCAGATTGGCAATTTAAAGAGACCTATAACCCCTAGTGAAATAGAAGCAGTCATAAATCTCTCCAAAAAATATAACCAAAAAACAAGCAAACGAACAAACAAACAAACAAAACAAACAAAATACCTGGGCCCAATGGCTTAAGGGCAGAATTCTACCAGACTTCCAAAGAATAATTAATGTCAATACTTCTCAAATTATTCCACAAAATAGAACAGAAGGAACATTGTGCAATTCATTTACGAGGTCACAGTTACACTGATAATCAAACCACATGTAGACCCAACAAAAAATAGAATAACAGACCAATTTTCATTATGAACATTCATACAAAAATTCTCAATAAAATAGCTGTGAACTGAATCCAAGAGTTTATCAAAGAGATCATCCACCATGATCAAGTAGCCCCCATCCAAGAAATACGTGGATATGTGAACATATATAAATCAAAAAATGTAATCCACCATAGAAACAAATAGAAAAATGAAAATGACACAAAAATCTACTTAGATGCAAAAAAGGCCTTTAATAAAATACAGCACCTTTTCATGATAAAAGTCATGTAGATGTTAGAGACTTAAGGGATGTACTTCAACAAAATAAAGGCAGTTTACATCAAGCTGCTACCAACTTAAATGGAGAGAAATCCAAAGCAATTCCACTAAGATCAGGAAGAATACAAGGTTGTCCACTCTCTCCATAGCTCTTCAGTATTTGGTCTTAACTAGAGCTACAATACAATTGAAGGAGATCCAAATGAGAATGTCAAATATATCTTTATTTACTGGTGATATGACAGTCTTTATAAGAGGTCCTAAAACTTCCACCAGGAAACTCCTCCAGATGATAAACAATTCCATAAACAATCCATGATTGCTGTTCTTGTCATCTTGACTATATCTATAATCAACTTCATTCCAGTTATGGAGGACACACTTGTGAAACATAATCTGCTTAACTTAAAATCAGTAAATCTAATTCAAGGATGAGTCTTTGATATAGGAAGTCACACCAGTGATCCAGATCTTGAGCGACAAGACACATCTTTAACCTGGGCTACACCTTCTGTAGGCGCTCTATGTAAGGACACGGAAGAAGGGAGGATTTGCTCTTTGCCTGCTTGCCTTCACCTTGCTAGCACATCCATTCCTTCACTGACATTGGAGCCTACTTCTTCAGGATTCCAGCATGTATTAAAGACCAGCAAAGACACCCAGCCTTGTGGGACCAAGCAACTACTAAATTCCTGGACTTTCAGTTCATAGCTAGCCATTGTTAGATTAGTTGAACTGCAGCCTGTAAAGCATTCCAATAAATTCCCTTTATTTATATATATCCATATATATATATATATATATATATATATATAGAGAGAGAGAGAGAGAGAGAGAGAGAGAGAGAGAGAGAGAGATTCATTCTTTAAGTTCTGTGACTGATACAAGGAGATTTTTGCTGTGAAGACACACCATAACCAAGGCAACTCTTACAAAGGCAGCCATTTAATTTGGCCTGGCTTGCAGTTTCAGAGGATTAGTTATTATCATCATGGTGGGAAGTATGGCAGTGTGCAGGCAGACACGGTGCTGGAGAAGGAGCTGAGAGCTCTGCATCTTGATCAGAAGGCAGAAGGGGACAGTCTTCTGAAGACAGCCAGGAAGAAGCTCTCTTCTGCTCTGGGCAGAGCCGGATCATAGGAGGCCTCTAAGCCTCTTCAGATAATAAGAAAATAACCCAATTTGAAAATTAGGTACAGCTCTGAACAAAGAATTCTCGAAAGAGAAAACTTGAGTAGCTAAGAAACACTGAAAGAAATGTAACCTTCAGGGAAATAAAATGAAATCTTAAGGCTCACTCCACCAAATGGATCCCATACACAACATAACCAAGAAAGACCAGGAATCTAGGATAAAATCAAATACTACTGTTATAAAAATAAAATAACTCTAGGCATTCTGCTATCCTCATAGATCCATGCCTTGTTTTCATTAGAGACAATCCATGCCTTGTTTTCATTAGAGAAGCCTTTTTTTTTTTTTTATTTGAGGCAGATGGGATGTCTCCATCAAATTCTTCCTCTTAAGGCTTCGGGAAACTTGTAGTAGAGGAGGCAGAAAGAGTTTACGAGCCAGAGAGGATGAAAAACAATGTGGGATCAGGCCCTTTAAATCAACAGAATCAACACAGTTATGAATTCCCAGGGACTGCAGCAGTGTGCACTGGACCTGCACAGATCTGCCCCAAAGGGGTCCGAGGGCTGAAAGGAGTGGACAAAGCCCCGTCCCTCACCCAGAAGCAATCTGCAACTAATAACCACTTACAAATGAAAGTGTTGCTTTCTCAAACTGAGTCACTGGGGAAACAAACTACTCTTAAGCACAGGCACATACTCAGCAGCAGATGCCCCATGACGACAAACTCAATGGCACTGGTGGAGACTCCATGACTCATAATGGTGTGTTGGCACTTTGTTTTTCATTTGTATATGCTCTCTGTCTGTGTCTCCCTCTCTCTGTGTGTCTCTGTGTGTGTGTGTGTGTGTGTGTGTATGTGTGTGTGTGTCTCCCTCTGTGTGTGTGTGTGTGTCTTCCTCCCTCTCTCTCTCTCTCTCTGTGTGTGTGTGTGTGTGTATGTGTGTCTCCCTCTCCCATGTGTGTGTGTCTCCCTCTCCCTCTCTCTCCCTCTCCCCCCTCTCCCTCCCTCTCTCTCTCCCCCTCCCTCTCCCCCCCATATCCTTGGTATATATATTAAGACTTCAGCACAGTGTTCGTATTGGATTCCTGAGAGTGTGAAAATGCGATCTCTGTGTCTCCACTTATCTCCTGTACCTCTTCTAGAGCCATGCTCCTTCTACCTCTGTGTTTTGTCCTATATTGTTTTGTTTGTTTGTTTTCTTTTGTTGCTTTGGGTTTTTGTTTGTTTATTTTGGTTTTTGTTTTATTTGTTGGTTGGTTTTTGGTTTTTGGTTTTGTTAGTTGGTTTTTGTTTGGTTTTTCAAGACAGGGCTTTTATAGCTTTGTAGACCAGGCTGGCCTCAAACTCAGAAAGATCTGCTTGCCTCTGCCTCCCACATGCTGGGATTGAAAGTGTGTACTATCATGTCCTGTAGTAAAAATATTTTTAAAAAAATTCCCAGCACAGGGTTTCTTCTCACCTTAGAACATTTATATTCCCAGGTGAAAGACACAGACAGCCTTGTATTTAAAATATGCATTAGGCAGCACAATAGCTGGGCAACTGTCTACCCTCCATGCTGTTAGACTCCATTTTCCTATCAATAACGCCAAATTATCATTTACAAATTACTGTGTTTCATCAGAGCTGTTCTTAGCTCTAATTGGACAGCCCACATGGCCATGTTTTTTTACTCCTACCCCATGGCTGCTCCCTGTGTCCCTCCTACAAGTTCTTCTTCTTCCATGGCAGCTTTCTTCTCTTCCCCCTCCCTTTCTCTAAACCCACCAAAACTCAAGCCCCACCTATTTCTCATCTAAAGATGACTGTTGGCATCTTTATCTTCCAGTCACAATTAACTGGGGGCAGGGTCACTCAGGGTCTCATGTGCAGACTCTCTCATCTTTGGAGCAAAAAGTTTTGGAGACCCAAATTAGCATTAGAATACAAAGAGCATTCGGCCAAACCACTACAATGTCCAGTGCCTGTTTTCTAGAGAGGTTGGGATTAAGGAAGAAAAGATGAAGAGGAAATGGGAAGAGTATAAGGAGGGGAAACCATAATCAAGATATATGATGTAAGAAATAAAAGAGGGGGGAGAAGTGGGAGCTCTTTATAGACCTTTACAGACATTTCTGAGATGTTTACACACACAAAAAAAAAATTCAGTCACACTGACCTTCCTGTGTATCTGCTTCCAGTGTAGGGTCCCAGGTTCCCATGTCACAAACCAAGGGATTCGTCTTTGGGAAATGGCCAAAAACCAAGCCCCATCTGTGTCTGTGGAAATATTGGGTGAGTTAACCAATCCTAGAAGCTCAAGGAAGGTTAGATTTCGGTGTACTTCAGTGAACAGCTTTAGATCAAAATTCAAGAACAAATTATTTGTAGAAAATAGTCTAATCAAAAGACATAAGTCTAATCAAAAGACATAAGTACATTTGCAATAGTACAAATATTTGATGCTGGGATAAGTCATATCACTGGTGGCCACCTCCAGAAATCAAATAAAATTCTGAAAAGTCCCACACAGTACTGTTTTCCCTTCATTCAGTCATTCACTCAGTAAATATTTACTGAATGTCTACTAGAACAAAATGTCACTCCTATAGCTGGAAGTACAATGGATAACTAGGCAAACACTTCTGCCCTCAAGGACTTAATACTCTAGCAAGAGTGGCAAACAAAGTACAAGCTACATGATTAAAATGTATTCATGCTAAGTAGAGACAAGGGATGATGATGATGATGGAAGTGGTGGTGGTGGTGGATATCAGAAAAGAGGTACTAAATTGGAAAATTAGGGGACTAGGGCTCCGGAAAATTCAGTATATCAAACCACCCTGATCCAGAGGATTTCGAGTTCTTGTCTCACAGACCACAAAGAGTAAATTGCAGAGAGAAGTTTATTACATATTAATAGATGCGAGAATTAGAGAAAGGAAAGGTAGAGCTCTTGTGTAGGAAGGGGCCAAGTTTATTGACTACAGGGCAGCTGCTATTCTGGGTGTGCTTGAAAACCTATGGCAGGAACTAGATGGGGAGGAGGTTGAGCTCATCAGTCCCGGTGGCCTAACCATAAGGTGTCCATGTGGCTTCTCTCTGTTTTAACCATGTCTTTACATGTACCTTCCAGGAGGAGTGAGAGGCAAGATGAAACCAGGAACCAGTGCTTTTTTCTGGCATCCTGGCATCCAGCAAGAGCATTTTAAGAACTGCTGCATTGGGATTCCTGCGCCACCCAGCTAGGTTCTATCTCCTGTTCTCAAAGAATGGTGTGAAATGTCAGAGAGCTATTGAAGGCAGTGGCTTCTCTAAAGAGGGTTACTTCTATCTACAGACCTTAGAAAACAGGAAATGAACTGTGTGCAAACTGAGGAAAGGAGTTCCAGGGAAGGTAAGAGGGCTACAAAAGCTCTCAGAATCACATGAGCCTAGAGAGTCCTAGGAAGACGTCCATGCAGTTGAAACTGGGGAAGAGGTCAGGCCAAGGAAAATATAGAAGTGAGGCAAAATATAGAAGTCTAAATAGTCTGGATTCCTTTATTTCTAAAATGATGGGAGATGAATGATAAAACAGTAAACTTTAAAAACAAAAACAAAACTCCTTCTCTTGGAGTTTATTTGCTGTGAAGAGATACCATGACCAAGACAACTCTTATAAAGGACATTTTACTGGGGCTGACTTACAGGTTCAGAGGTTCAGTCCTTTATCAGCAGGGCAGGGAGTACCACAGTGTTGGGGCGGGGGGGGGGGGGGGTGTTTGTAACTCTTTTTAAAAGATGCACCAGTTGTGACAATCACTAAGAAGACAGTCTAAAATGGACCCAAGGAATTTGAAATCTGCTCTTCTCCTGTTGTTCAGCTGCACCACTGTAGCTGGGTGGCTGGAGTGTGGAAAGTGATTTCTTTATCTGTAAGAAGGGAACCATCTGTCCTACCTCAGTGGGATCTAATTAGCATAGTGCTGGGGGTGTCAAGAGTTCTACATATTTATCCAAAGGCAGCAAAAGCAGCAGGAGACTCTCCTCTACATTGGGCAGAGCTTGAGCCCTAGGTGCCCTCAAAGCCTACCCCCTGCAGTGACACACTTCCTCCAACAAGGCCACACCTCTCCCAATAAGGCCACAGCTCCTAATAATGGCACTTCCCGTGGACCAAGCATATTCAGACCACCAATGTCCTAAATGGTGGCACATTTATTATGCTTCTGTACTGATTACCCAGCCTGGTATTTACTACAGGGCTATGTTGGAGACCAGTCAGTCACCTTTCATTTTCATTTAATAGCTTACTTCATCTCTTCTTCCTCTCTGTCTCTTTCCTCCATTCTCCTGGCTTCCAGATCCCCACCTTAATCCTCTGCACCTTCAGAGAGTGTGCATCTCTCCACAGTCTCAAGCACCGCCCTCCTCCATGGAGCTGACATATGGAAAACCTGTGATCAAAGGCCCACACAACAGTAACAATCTTCTCCTATTACATTCTGATGGGACTTTAAATATTTTCAAAGACTTGGGCTTGCAATGGCTCATTGGATCCTCAAGACATCCACACTGAGGTAGGACAGAAGGTTCCCTTCTTGTAGACAAAGAAAGCACCTTCCATATTCCCATGACTCAGCTACGGTGCTGTTAGCTGAGCAGACTTCAAGTCTCTTGGGTCCATTTTAGATGGTCTCCTTAGTTACTGTCGCAATCAGTGTGTCTTTTTAAGAATTAGGGAGAGAAAGGGGCCACGACAGATCGGTCACCATTGACATCGAGACTGGGTCCACAGCACAGCATCAGCTGTGTACCTCTTGGCCCGGCTCCCTGGTCAGGCTGAGGCCTCCGAGGGTTTAATTTAATCAAGTGAACAAGAACAAAAAGGCACAGCACAGCACTCAGGTGGCAGTGTTTTTACTAATTCCCTGGAATATCATTTCTCCTGATCTTGAGTGTCCCCCTGACTGGCATGCAGCTGAGCTCAGCAAAAGCCAGGAGAGAGAAAAATGAAGGCAGTGAAATAGACTCTGGCCCAAGAGAGTGCTAACTCCAGGACCAAGCTTGGCTCTGGGCCCAATACAGAGTTTGCAAACTCTGAGGTGCTTCCTGCAGAGGAGAATAATCTTTAGTTCAAGTGTTTCTTTGTTCATCTCTGATTCTTCAGATAGGATCTCTGATCTTATTTGTTGGAAGAGAAGTAGACAATCCCACAACCTTGAACATTTTTATTGTAATCATTAAATCATTTTATTATAATCACAGATGAGTACTCGTAGGCAGTAATACAGAGCACCAGCAGAAGCACTCGGGCCTGAGGAGCGAGGACTGGAACTGCGAAGAGCCACACCCTGGCCATCTGTGGATGTGCTGACAAGAACTCTCAGAGCCCATGGGGCCAAGGAAAGACAACTCCCCACCCAACAGTACACCCAGCACACTCCATTGCAAAATCTAGAGTCAGGGTAAGCCTTGGCATCCTAGGAAAGCATCACTGAGCAAACCCCAGGCTTGAGGATGGCTGCAGTGATGGGCTCAGTGGCACTGGAGCAGCACCATGGATGTTCAGTACAGTTGGCTGAAAGGAGAACACTGTAGGATAGGACTTCCATTTCCACAGCCGCCTGAGGCTGACGGACTTTACAGATAGAACTCTTGAAGGAGGACATGTAGACCTCATCTTTTCTTCCCCACTGCTAAGAAACCACCCCAGCACAGCTGACAGACTTGCACTGTCACTTTCTTATGAAGCACATCCACGTTGCCTCTGTTCTCCCCCTCAGACCATACCACCATGTTTATCATAACCCATGTGCTACATTCAGATTGTGTGTGTGTGTGTGTGTGTGTAAGTTGTGTAAGTATATGAATACACTTACACGCTCAGGAACAAATAACAGTGAAAAAGACGCCATAAACTTGAAGAAGAAGAGGAAGAGGTGTATAGAAGGATTTGGAAGGAAAAAAGTGGGGAGGGAGAAACATTGTAGTATAGTCTCCAAAGGAAAAGAAAAACTTAGTCAAACAGCTTCCTTACCACCCGGAAATCAGTTTGGGAAGAAATTCTATGGATGTGCTCAGTTAAACAAATTACTGACAAGAGCAGGTGTAGGCTTTCATTTTTCAAAACCTACTTTAATAAGGGTTCTCAAGCATTTTGACTTCCCCTTCTAGCGCACTGACCAAAGGTAGAGGAGAAAAGTTGGGTAATAGGACAAGGAGGGGATGTAGATATTTTAGAAGCAGTACTTCGGGGCAATTTCAATCTTCATTGTCAGGATACCAGAAGTCCAGTTCAATAGAGTCAGAGAACCAGCAGTCCAGTTAAAAAATGTCACCAAACATGAATCAGCAGCAGCAGCAGCACAATCTAGCAGAAACAGACAGGCCACCACTGAATTGGCATGAGTCAGTAGAAGCAGCCAAAATCAGCTGGAAAGCCAGGAGAGGTTCTGTGCCTCTCTCAATGAAAGTGAAGATCAACGAAGATGTGAGACCAGTGAAGTGTTGCAAGGCGAACTATGCAAGCACCTGTCACTATCTGTTGAGTCCTACTCTCTCCAAACATCACATGTTCTCTCACGAGTTTGTTTCAGCAAAACATCACATGAGTCTGCATCACATGACACAGGCAGCAATTTCCACTTCGGGTGGCTCTGTTTATTTGGCCAGATTCAACTTTTCTAGGTAGGGCTGTGTCTCATGAAAACAACATAATTTCCTGGAATTTAAGTGTACATTTAGTGCACGTGTGTGTGTGTGCGTGTGTGTGTGTGTGTGTGTGTGTGTGTGTGTGTGTGTGTTGTGTGAATGTGTATCTGCAAGATGTGAGAATCCTGTCTAATTTCTATTAGGTGGACTACATGAAATGAAGCGCATCTGGGGGCAAGAGATGGCTCACCGGTTAAGAGCATATACTGCTCTTGTAGAGAACTCAGGTTCAGTTCCCAGCACCCACATTTAATGGCTCAGAACTACCTATACCTCCAGTTCCAGAAGGATCTGATGTCTGTGGCTTTCAAGGCATCTGTAATCATATGCACAGACCCATATGAAGATACACTTACAAATAATTAGAAATAATAAAAAATATTTTATCTTAAACATTGAAACATTAATTCAGTGCATGCTTTCTGTGTGCTACTATTCTGTGACTTTACACTTTGATCTCTGGCAACTATTCCAGTAATTCTATAACATGAGAATTTTTGATACTATCATATGTAAGAATTAAAGTTTTTTAATAAACTCTCCAACATGAGGTGGCAAGTAATCGGCCAACAAGTGCATACTGTGGTTATTACTGCTGTGACAAATACTTAAGAGAAATGACTGGTGGGATTGTAAGATGGTACAACCACTATGGAAATCAGTCTGGCGGTTCCTAAGAAAACTGGACATGACACTTCCAGAGGACCCTGCTATACCTCTCCTGGACATATACCCAGAGGATTCCCCAGCATGCCATAAGGACACATGCTCCACTATGTTTGTAGCAGCCTTATTTATAATAGCCAGAAGCTGGAAAGAACCCAGATGTCCCTCAATGGAGGAATGGATACAGAAAATGTGGTATATATACACAATGAAGTACTATTCAGCAATTAAAAACGATGAATTCATGAATATTTTAGGCAAATGGATGGAACTGGAAAATATCATCCTAAGCGAGGTAACCCAATCACAAAAGAATACACATGGAATGCAATCATTGATACGTGGATATTAATTAGCCCTGAAGCTCTGAATACTGAAGATACAATTAGCAAATCAAATGATTCCCATGAAGAAGGAAGAAGAGGGCCCTAATCCTGGAAAGGCTTGATCCAGCATTGTAAGGGAGTACCAGGACAGAGAAAAGGGAGGGGGAAAGAGAGGAGAATGGATGAAGAGAAGAGGATTTATGGGACATATGGGGGGGGGGGACTGGGAAAGGGGAAAGCTTTTAGAATGTAAACAAAGAACATAAAAAATAAATAAATAAATAAATAAATAAATAAATAAGAAAAAAGAGAAATGACTTCAATGAGCAAGTTTTATTTTCGATCATAATCAGTTGTCACACTCATGTGGAGCATGGAGTGGGCAAAATGTAATGTGGCAGCGGTATGTGGTAGATGAGTCAGCTCCTAACCAGACAGCCAGGAAGCAGAGAGGACCTGGGAAGAACCAGGATTAAAATCATGGCAGGAAAAAGCACCTCTTCTGTGGCCTCCTCTCTCCAATGAGGCTTCCCTCCCAAAGCTTCCACTGCCTCCCAACAACGCTAATTGTGAATTGACTAATGAATTAATCTATAGATCTATCAGAGCCCTGATGATCTAGAATGTTGTCAGTTACTGGCTCCAACATCTGAAGAAAATCTTCTATACATAAGTTTTAATGGCTACTTCATATTCAGACGATTGCAATGGGATTCATATTCTCTCCTTCATTCATTCATGCTGATGAGCTTACAGTGTGTGTGGATTTTATATACATCACTGTCACCTCCATTTGCATTATGGTGGCAAAGACAAACAACCAAGTCACAAAACTTGACAAAGGACAACCTCTCAATAAATGAATGGCTAAGTAGCAGGAAGATGTGGAAAGGGGTGGTAGGTGATGTCTGAGATGGGGCGCACAAGGATCTGTCTGGTTGTAAAGCACAGCTGTTTCCAGAATCCTTTCTGTCCCTACAATGTGCTTCAGAAGTTTATGTGGCAACCAATCCTGGCCTCTTCACCTCCTACAGGCTCCACTTCTAGTGAAGGTTTACAAAGTTTGCTGTGTCCCTTCCCTTGATCTCAAAAACTTTCCAAGATGTTGCAGAATTAATTTAGTACTTCTTAACCTGCAAAGAATATAAAAGACGTGTGCTATGCTAGCACCTGCCAAAGCAGAGGATAACAAGACAGTTCATGAGGGACGCATGCTGTGGGTCAGTCAGCACTGTGACCCTCAGCTTATGGTGTATGCAGGAACAAGCTCCTCCCACATGGTATGATTGAAAGCAACCAGTGCTCACTGCCTTGTGCCATCCCCCCTCCCTTGGCTCCAATCCAAACTCTCTTCCCTATCAGTGTTCCCCAGTACCTCAAATCCCCACCTGTATCAGCCATTTTCCATCACTATAATAAAATAACTTAAAGAGGAATGGGTTAGATAGTTCAGCATGTAAGAACACTTGTCACAAACCTAACAGCCAGAGGTCAATCCCTGGGAGTGTAGGAAATAAGAAATAAATCATTATGGCCCATTTTCAGTATGAAGTGCACCCACAAATCCCAGGTAAGCAAGAGGTACTGGGTGTCTGCCTTCCTTAGCTAGTAGCTGACACTGGCTGTACAGTTACTCTTGTTCTGTTAAAAATCAATTGCTTAACTCACTCTATAGGCCAGAGTAGCCTCACACCATTCAGGATAGGCAATGTTACAAAGAGAAACCCTGTCTTTAAAAAATAAATAAATAAATAAATAAATAAATAAATAAATAAATAAATAAGTGTTTTAAAAATCAATTGTTTAACAAACAATACCTAGACGGTCAAACTTCATAGGATATTAAGACCTTGTAATATTTTAGACAGATGAAATGATTCTAAATGCAGAAAAGGATTCCAGTTAAAACTGAAAAAGAAATCACTAAGTATGGAAATATATTTATAAGTGTAAGCTTCTAAACGGCAAAATTTTTAAATGAAAACAAAAGAACAAATCACCTTTGTTGCAGGATTTCCCATGTCCAATCGCATTAGGACAGTGGAAGGCCTGTGATTGGACAAGAAAAGGGAGGCAGAGCTAGGAGTTGGGGGGAGGGGGAACAGAAGTCGCAGGAGGGGAAGGGAGAAGAACTATCGTTTTGATAGCAGTCTGACGTGATGCTATCAAAAGGTTAAAATAATTGGGTTAAGGCTTTATCATTATCAATTGGCTCTAAATTACTGTATTGGTATCTTGTAATCGTGATTTTAAATATACATAAATCTAATCAGCTAAGCATTAAGAGCCATGCTTCTACCGGGTAATTGGGGGGGTGTGAGCTGGCAGACCATGAGATATGTGGGTGTTGTGTGGAAGCGAGATGAACTCGTGGGACCCCCCACAGGGGCTGGAAAGTAGCAAGGGCGGCAGATCACGGGAGTGTGGGCCTGACCCATGGAGAGTTCATAGGTCCATTGGCAGGCTAGCAGGAGCCCTGTGGTCCTGTGTGAGGTCTGCAGAGCACCATTGCCTTGCCGGCACTAGCACTGGAATGTGCCGGCAGTCATTTTTAATATTTCCTGCAATAACCCTAAGTAAGACAAAATTTGAGGGTACTGATTATCACCCTCGAAGCTGAAATCATTAAACAAAGGAAAGGACAACATAATAAAAATTCAACATGTCTGCTCTTCAACATGTCTGCTCTTCAATAGGCACATCTACAAAAATAAAAAGCAAGCTAAAGCTTAGTAAAGGTTTTTGTCAAAGTATGTATCTGAGAGTGAGTTCATATCCAGAAAACACAAAGGATACCATAAATGAATATTGAAGAATGCTTAACATGGGCTGGAGAGATGGCTGAGCTGTTGAGAGCACTCACAGCTCCGCTGGAGGACCTGAGTTCAGTTCTCGGCACCTGCATCAGCAACTCACAATTGCTGAGACTTCAGTTCCAAGGTGATGTGATATCCACTCCTGACCTCAGTGGGCACCTGCCCACATGACCACACTGTGTGTGAGAGTGAGTGTGTGTGTGTGTGTGTGTGTGTGTGTAATGTATGTCTATTCACATGTCTTTATATGTGTATAGAGAAAGACATATAAATTGTTGTAAAATAATTTTTAAAATACATAAAATAAAGGGAGGGACCCAGAAACCCCACTTGTAGTTTACACAAGAGACATTTTAAAATAAATCACAAACAGATATGAATATGTGCAAATGGAGTGGATGAGTTGTGGTGTTTACATAATGAGATATTTACTTGTACAGTCACTGTATCTGTATTCTTTTCAATTCTAAAGTAGTCTAATTGTCTTTACTAACAGCAAATGGAATTTGTGGTAGAATGCAAGCATGTGTGATGTGTGTATGTGTGTGTGTCTGTGTGTGTGTGTCTATGTGTGTGTTGCTGGTGATCAAACCTTTGCACATGTTACACAACTGCTCTACCACTGAACTATAGTCCACCATTTCTTTGATGCAATGATTCAGTGTTGTATAGACTGACCTTTAATCTGTGATCCTCCTACTACTGGGAATACCAGCATGCCCAGCTGTGCAAGCTAAAACATCAACAAATAGGTAAGTTGCTTTTAATTAAGGCTGAGTACTAAACCGTTGTATATTTGATGAACTGGTCTGTATAAGGTCGGCTCTTTGCAATGTAATGATAAATCTTCTGTAGGCTGATTTCACAATCGATTTTTTAAAAGTTAATCTTTGTGTTCTCAAACAATGTGTCTTCCATGTTTGTTCTTCTGGAATCACTGAACCCGTCTATGTAAGGACATCGCATAATTCTCACTCTCCCTTCTCTCTAGAACGCATCCTTCAGAAGTTATCCCGGTGTAGTTATCATGTGAGACCAAGACCACATGTGCACCCAAATGTCTGTTTCAAATCCATGTTAGAATAATAACTTTGCTGTGGACTGCTGGTAGCACAGATAGTAAAATAGTTGATACTGTCAACTCAATAGGCTCTAGTATCACCCTGTAGACAAATCTCTGGGTAGGTCTGTAAGGCCATTTCTAGTCTGAGTGAATTGAGGCTTAAAAACCAGGTCTAACTATGGGTGAAACCATCCATGGACTGGGATCTGGGACTGAATAAAAGGAGAAAGTAGAGTGACTCCATCCTCTCTCTCTCTCTCTCTCTCTCTCTCTCTCTCTCTCTCTCTCTCTCTCTCTCTCTCTCTCTCTGCTTCCTGATACAGATGCATTGTCTCCTGCTCATGATACCACATGATCCTTCCACAAAGATGACAGAGAGTATGCCCAAATTAGTGCTCCTTCCCTTAAAGTATTTTGAGTCAAGTATTTCTCACAGCAGTGAGAAAAGGTAAAAGGTTGCCCGGTATGCCCCAGGACCATCAAGAAAACTCCAATATTGTACATAATAATTTCCCTCACTATAAAATTCTGAGTTTACCGTCTGCCTCCTAGATACTTGGAAGATATTAACTCACCACCTTACCACATCTAGTGCAGCTTTATAAGGGATGATTGTAATCTGATTTTCTTGTTCCTTTGGGTAATATGCTTTTTATCTTTGAAAGCTTGTAAAATTTCCCCTCTTTCTTTGATATCCTTTAATGTTACTGAAGAGTGTCTCTGTGTGAGGTCACCACCCCTGCCTAGCTCTCTCTGAGTCCTTTCAGCACAGGGCCCGTTTTCTCCTCCTGTAATCTTCTTACATGAATGTTATCATGAATATCATAGCTACTTCAACCCTCCGTATCTTCTCCAGTGCCTTCTAAAAAAGTTTCTTGTTCCAGAATCTGAAATAGTTCCCATGCTCTTTGGCTGTCATCATTTTTATAGGCCACTTGTCCACACAGTTTTTTTAACTGTGTAAATTACATGTCTGTAATTTACCCAGTGTCTGTAGTTGGCTTCTCTTTGTGTTTCTCTTTGCTTTGTTTTTCGATGGTTGCTTACCCCTTTAAAGATAATTGCTATACTTATTTTTTAATCATGTTCATTTCATTTCCTCTGGTTTACCTTGTTTAGTTTAATGTTTTCTCCTGAAGATTTACCCTTCCTCATTGCTCCAGCTTTGTTTCTTCCGGTGAATTCAAGGAAGGTGGCCTCAAGGTAGCAGAGGTAGTTTTCCTCTTCTCAAGCCCCCATTGCCCAGCAGTGCCCTGGCCTCATGCTGATATCTTCTCATGCGCTGAGAAGAACAAGGGGACTCTTGGAAGACTGATGCTGATGGAAGGTGGAGGGGGAATAATGGAATTCTCAGGGCCATCCATCTGTCTTGATCCTGCTCTCTCCCCTTGGCTGGACTGCCCCCTGGTGCCCTTCTACTGCACCCTGCTGTAGCTGCTTTTCTTCCTGTTGCAGGAAATATTAAAAAAAATGAACCTGCCACCTCTCCGTGGGGCCACTTCCACACTCCTGGCCACACCAGACCACAGGGCTCTGGGACAGGCCATCTCTCCAGTGGCAGAGGTTGGGTAGTGGAGGCATGAGTTCCTCTTGCTATCACGCACCACAGTCAGCCGTCACAATACCCAGTACTCCTGTAGAATCAAGACTCTCAATGCTTAATTAGCCAATCAGATTTATATATCAATAATAGCACAATTTACAGGATGTCAATTCAATAATTTCAGAGCCAATTGCTAATGATAAAAGCTTTCTAACCTTGTGACATCATAGCTACTTGTGGCTGGCAAATGCAGCTGGTACAGGTCCTCAGCCATCTTCCTCTCCTACTCTGAGATGCTCTCTGTATCTGCAACTCTTAGTGACACCTCTCGTTTCCCTGTCCAATCACAGGCCTCCTCTGCACTAATGTAATTGGACTGGGAAAATCCTGTGACACCTTTCCAAGAAACAGGGAACACCCAAAAGTAACAAAGAGGAAAGAAAGAACATACTAGAAAGCTTCCTCAGCCAATCCCTGCACGTCTTTGGCTTCTTCATTTCCAGATTGACATTTTCCTCAACCAAACTTCTTCCTGAAGATGAGTAACTAATGATTTTCTAGGTTGATGAAAAAATCTCATTGTTGGGTTCAGAAAGGAAAGAGAAGTGTCATGCAAAGATTGGGGCCATGTGCAACTTTACAAACACTAATGCCGTACAGCAAACACCTGGCCAAGAACTTTTGATTGAGTAAGATAGAGGGCTTGTGGCGAAATGGAGTCAGATCACATCCAGGCTTTCAGCTGAAGCTCAGTTTCCCTGCCATTCTTGAACCAAAAGGGACTTCTCAGAAATGATTTAATTTTATTGAACCTCACAAGGGATAGTAGAGAGAGAATATTTGACTACTTTTGGCAATTATTCAGAAGCTCTAACCCACCGGAGGGCAGAATATGAAATCATAGACATACACCCTTCTGGATACAGTCCCTATCCTCATCTAGTTAGTTCATCCTTTCTCCTTTTAAACGTTTTTGTTTAGTTAGTTATTCTGTGTGTGTGAGTATTTTGTTTGCATGTGCACTGTGTGCATGCAGTGCCTATAGAGGCTAGAAGGAGGCATCAGATCCCCGGCAACTAGAGTTACAGAACTAGAGGGTATCTACTTGGGTGCTGGGAAGTAACCCTGTGTCCTCTGCAAAATCAAGCTGCTCTTAAGAGCAGAATTACCTCTCAAGCCTCATTTTTTTCTGTCAAGTCACCCACAGCACACTTTCTCTGCCCCTCCCCTCCTCTTTTCCCCCTTCCTCTTCCTCTCCCGGTCCCTCCTCCTCTCCCTCCTTCTTTCTCTTCCTTTGCCTTCCCTTCTCTAACCTATCTGCCCTGCCCAGTTCTGATGTCATTTTTTTCTGCAGCAGTGCAAGGATCCAGACAAAAATAAGATAGGGCACTTTGATTAAGTTCTGTGACCAGAAAAGTTCTACTTCAATTGCTTCAGTCAATTCTGAATAATCCATAACTACTCTAAGATAAAGCAAGACGCTTCTTGTGCCTCACTTAGAGAAAATCTGGACTAGAAAAGAAAGAGCCAAGTTCCTTTTCTGTGCCAACAGCAGCTCCACAGAATTATTTCACCCTTCTAGGGATATTATTTTTCTCTTAGTGAAACAGCATCAATTATTAAAATAAATCATTTTCTAGGTAAATGGATATGAGTATTCTACACACAAAGCCCTTGGATTGACTGTGAGATAAAATCACTGTTTATACTAATTGTACAGATAACATAAAACCTACACTAAGTCTCTCTGGGATGTAAAACCATTATCATGAGTTCTTGGAGGCTTCTTCTGAAGGCTGAAAATAATTAAGGCTGATCAATCACCAACAATTAGACACCTCCCAGTGATAATGGGAATTTCCTACTGCCCCACCTTTCCATTGTCACAGGCCTAAGTGTACACACATATAGACATGAATATATCACACTTTTTCCTTAGCTTTCAAAGATCTTCTCTACTCTTTGCCTACAGGAAATACCCATACCCACACTTCTCCAAAAGGAAAAGCGTCTTTTACAAAAACTCTATCTGCCTGACCTGAAAAGTGAATTATTTAATGTAGGCAATGACCAACTGAGATTGTTTGGTGCCCTCAGATCAAAGGGCACCAAACCTCTTTCTTAATCACAGATAGAACAAGAAAGTATTGTGGGGACAACTAGCCCAGATTCTAACAAGTTCAATCTTTTCATTTCTAGTTTTGCAGGTGAAGCAATTGTCATCCCAAAAAGTTCTATGCCTTACCAAAGATAGGACAAGCAAGTGGGGGCAGATGAACTAGAATGTGGGTTTTATGTTCTTGCTTTCTATACCGTAGGCATTTAACCCATGCCCTTATGTTCTCAACCCGTCACATTCTGAGTGAACAGGTCAGGAAGATACTAAAGTCCCCAAGCTTTATTACTTCAAATCTCATCAGCCATTTCGTTTCACAGCTCCAATAAAGCTTCCCAATTTCACTCTCCTGGGTTTCAACCACCTAGAGTTGACTATGCCATCCTCTGTCCGTGGGCAGATCACCAAGCAAATACAAGGTCACCATCTAGTGGTGAATGCAGTAACTGCAGGTTACCCAGCATACCCTAGATTCTTCCACACCTCCTAATTCCATCCCTAAATGTACTTATGCTAGATAGCTTATTTTCAGCAAATTTCCAAAAATAACCTTCAAAGCTAATCAAGATTTTCCTATTATATAAGACATGAAGTAAGCTTAAATTATTTTTAAGTGTAGGCATTTACTAAGCTTCTTAGCATTGCAGTAGACTGCAAGAGTTCTTAGCAGCCTTGTGCTTCCAGATAGACCACATTGCAGATAACTGAAGCAAGTTGGGCTGTAGGTAAATGTTAATCTGCTTTCATTAAAGTGGTTCTAGAGTCAACATCAGCAAGGTCTTGGGAAATACATGCCAGAAGATAGCTTCTAAAATTAATGAATTCTGGTTCTTCTCTCAAGCAAGTCTTTACTGAACACCTTCTTACTCCAGGGTATGGACAATAATATGACTATTTGTTACACACACACACACACACACACACACACACAATTTTGGAACATAATGGAAATACTGTTCCATTATGAGACAGAGGTTGAGGAACACTGTTGGGAAACAGTGTCTAGTGTGATAAGAACTCAACAGTAGTTATGGCACATGACTCACACAAGATTGAGCCAGTCAGCATCCAGAGTGTGGATGAGAAAGGACTCACAGTTACTAGCAGTTCATGACTGCTAAGCAAGGGTCATTATTCTTCAGAGGTGTGGTCTCTGGCATGCTGTCCTTTCTAGGGGGCTGGCTACTGAGAGTTTGACCATGCTTCAGTGAGTGTATAGATAACACAGATGGGGCCTGATTTTTTTTCTTGGAAGGGATGCACAGGTGAGAGAGGCTGCCTGGGAGGAGTATGATCTGGGTGAATTGTATGAAATTTCTAAATCATTGATAAGAACATTATATTGGGGGGAGGAAATTGGGACAAGCACATGACAGGGTTCTGGGAAAAGCTAGAGGAAAAGAGTGACTCTGATCAAAGCACGTTGTGAATCTGTTCTTATGTCTCAGACATCAAGTAAAACATTACAATACAAAAATAGCAGCAAAATCAAGACTGATCATATATATTTTGGTGATGATGGACAATTCTTATTCCTCTTCCTTTCTATGGTATCACATCTTTGTGCATACAAGTGCAGGAACATGTACATATCACAGCAGTGCCCTAGACCCTTCTATGTCCCCAGACCTCTGGGAGCACATATGCAGGAGTATGTACAAAGCACAGCAGTGCCCAGGGCTTTCTCTCTGCTGCAAACCACCTCCCCCCCATTCTCTGTCTACAGGAAGACTCATGCAGTTCTCCCAGTAAGACAGATGGCTTTTATAAAGACTCCATCCTTCTGTTCCCAGATGATGCCTAAACAGCCTTCCACCAATCTTGCTTCTGCTCAGTTTGTCTATGGGAAACTTCCCTAGTCTCATTTCACATTTTCAGCTAGTTAAAAAATAGCACCCTCTGCAGCTTCAGCCATTGCATGGAAATCAGAAGTGAGCAACTACACCACCAAACACTTCTTTCTCTTCCTTCATGCCCTTGAGGCACCACATTTAGCAGCAACTCTAACTTCTTCTCCAGTGCCCTTTCTCTAGCCAGACCCAAGGGTGGCCAGTTCTGCACAGGCCTCACAACCCCACCCATACCCAGGCCCCTCCCACTACTACAGTGTTCCAGACCCCGCCTCTCTAATCAGAGTGGACAATGGATTCCAGTAAGTATGTGTTCTCAACGTGTTTGGTGAACGCCTCTCTTAGACCAGGTATTGAATGAGTTCTGATACTGAAGTGACAGAAGTCATCGGACAGCAGCCTTTCAAAAAGCCAGGGCTTCCAAGTGATTGCATAGAGAAGAAATCAAAAATGGATGTTTGAATCAACTGACAGGCTAACACAATTAGAGTCTCTGTCCCTGGTCCATGCTACCCAATAAGTGAGTTATAGCAAAACTCAGAGACCCTGAGACAAGCTTTACAATTTGGATTTCAAATGTAGGAAATGTAAATGTAGGAAAGGCAAATACCTGTTTCTTTCAACCTCAGATCTTACTTAAGTCTTTAAAGTCATTTTCATAAATTAACATCTTTTAAACTTTTGAGGGTAAAGAGAGTTAATTAAGCAAAATAAAAATGGTACATGTGTCTGGCCATAGCTGAAACTGTGAAACAAAACCAGCTTTTGTTACTAGGAGGCAAATTAGCAATGTGTCTCTGTTTTGATCATTTTGCAAGAAACCTAAAAATTTAAATTATTATTATATTTGGGAGAATTAGATCATCAAATTGATGCTTGCAAAGCCGTAAAAGCAATTAGTAAGTCTTGCATTTCTTCATAGTCCTAATATAATTGCTGATTTATAAGGTTTATGATTAACTGACTGATTGAGCCACTCTTTTTTTTTTGGATTCTTTGAACAATAGCTCCCTACGGGCCAGGCATAGGTAGACTTTGGAGTATAGAAATATAGTTTCATAATTGTCCTCTTGAAATATGCATCCTAGCATAACAAGAATTTGTAAGAATCATAAGAGATATAGACAGAAAATCAGATGCGATTTGATATGGAAGGTTTTGTGGAGCACAGCAGGTGGGAGTCAGACAGACCTCACTGAAGATGTTTGGCAGGGATTTGGATGCTCAGTGTGGGTTTTATGAGCACTTCCACTGGGGTCAGAGAATCCCAGACAGAAAGAAAGACGTGATCCCAGAGTGTGACCCTCCCCATTGAAGCAAGTTCCAACACAGGGGACATACAGAGCCCCATCTCCGGAAACAAGTATGAACCTGCTCTGAAATGATCACAATTATCAACACAGTGGCACATTTGAACAAGATGAGCAGATGCTGGGCAGTTTCCCATACCAGCTTGGACATGTACTCAAATGGCCAAGGATCATATGTGCAATATGGACAAACATATGTACAAATCTTCTCCAAACACATAACCATTCCACAGTGCCTCCGAGGCCTCAAATTAACATACCACAAATGTGCCTACTTTTCCATTGCAATCATGAATTTATTAAAATAAAATTCTGCTTTCCTGTTTGTGTTATCTGGTGTTCAACTATTTGTGCAGTTACCACAGCAACATTTTGGAGGGATAAATATGGCTTAGAACATGCTAAAAATTTTTCTTTGTGAAATGCTTTATGATCCTATTTCCACTAACGGAGTTAAAGATGATACAGCAGTCACTGTGTGAGTCTCAATCAAAACAGAAGAGGAGACAAAAGGATACTTAGGAAAGGGCTTCATGGACTCTGGCCCGTGGCAAGTAATTATCAGTTCTTATTGGAATGTCTCTGAGGTACTGGTGGTCTGAGTCAGCTAGAGAGAAAGTCATGGTGCAAAGGAAGCACCAGGGAAAAGTCAGTTCATTCATTCCTCAGCTTTGAGAGCCAGACTCTGCTGTGATGCTATTGGTTGGTATATGAGTTGCTGACATGCCTTGGCCAAGGATTACTTAATAGCCAATTGAGAGAAAAGCAATCCAGCAGAGCCCACATGAGAGGAACTCTGGCAGGGGATGTGGTGGCTTGAATAAGAATGGTTCCCATCCTCTCATATATTTGAATGTTTAATACCAAGGAGTGGCACAAATTAAAAGGATTAGAAGGATCTGAGGTGAGGCTGTTTGCGTAGGTATGGCCTTGTTTGAAAAGTGTCACTGGGGATGGGTGTCCCTGTATGCTGATTACACCACACCATTATGATGACGGACTAACCCTCTGAAACTCTAAGCAAGTCCCCAGTTATTAAATGTTTGGCATGGCTCTCTTCACAGCAGTGGAATAGTGACAAAGACATGGGAGAAGCAGCAGCCAGGGACACAGTCAGACTGTCACTCTATCTTGAACTGGGAATAAGGAGTCTGAGGTCCTGCTCAGTTGTAACCAAGTTGAGTGGCCTTGGGTAAGTTTGGGACCTTGTGGTCTTGTTGCCTGTAAACTGTGAGCACTGAACCATGTACTCAGGACAGTCTCTCTTCCAATGCTTGACCTCTCAGAGGAGGTAGCCAGGGTCTGTGAGAACATCAAGAAACAAAGCACTCGCACACTGCACCCTGCACCTGCACCTGCACACTGCATGCTGCCTTTTCAATTCTTCATACAAATCTACATTTGTATCACACTGTACTCAGCCTTTTGCATTTGAATGTGCCACTCAACTTCATGGTGTGCTATTCTACCTCGCACCAACAAGCTAGGAGCACCAGCAGCTTAGGAAAGCAGAGAGGTTTTGGAGCATGAGTCTGGATCTCTGGCACATAGGGGGTCACTGATGATAGTCAAACTGAAAGCTTGCTTTTGGAAATTCAAAACTTTGCCAATTTGGTATAAAACATCAGATTGAAAATGTCTGCTGAGTATGAAGACTAGGTGATAGGTCAGGTTTTTAATGTTTGCCACACAAGCCTAAAGACATGTGGTTGCTTCCTACACAAATGTAAAAAGCCAAGTGGGGTGGCACACATGCCTATAATTCCAGTGCCAATAGGTAGAAACAAGCAGGTTCCTGGGCTCGATTCCTAAGAAACTCTTGGAACATTCAGTGCACAGGTTTATTTATAAGTAAATACATAAATAAATAAATAAATAAATAAATAAATAAATAAATAAATAAATAAATAAATAAATATCAGCTCCAGAGTTGACCTCTAGCCTCCATGTGTATACATATACACACATACATACATTCTGAAAGCACATGCATCAAATCTACACAATTGCATACAGACACACACACATACATGAATACACACACTAGCTATATAACTGAAGAGTCAAAATTCTTTATTTGCTGTGGAAAAATATCAAAAGTCCCATCAAAGTATAGCTTGTTACAGATGAAAAGATCCCCTACTGTATTTGATGATGTTTGAAACAAACTTAGACGCAATCTTCCCATGAATTTAAAAAGTATAATGGGGAGGTCAAATAAGATTTGCTTTGTTTTGATAATTGTTGGAACTGGGTGATAGGTGCATTTATTATGTTACATATTGTGTTTTTCTCTCTGCTTTCATATCTGTTGAAGCTCACTGAAATGAGGTACTGGGAGAAGTTCCAGACATCATGCATTGCATATACAAAAGCTGAGACCCTAAGAATGCCTAGTCTGAGAGGGTGGGGCCACATGTCCTTGTTCAGCTGGGATTTCCCACATTGTCCTGATGTCCCATGTCATGGTATGGGGACACAGAAAGTGTTCCATTTCAGACAATCTATGTAAGCTTTCTATTTTCTGATAAAACTGGGAGAAATTGGAGACTACAAAGAATGAGGCACTGGCCACTTCCTGAGGCCATTTATTCTCAGTGGCTAGAGGTATCTACAATGAGTCTCCAGACTTGACAGTAATGTGTCTCACCAGAACAAATGTAGGCAAGCCAGATGAAGAGCAGCATGAGGGCCCAACTGAGAGCAGGCCCTGCCTGTCATACAGAGAAATGAACAGAAAGCATAAGATGAAAGTGAAAACTAAATGTTTCTGAAATTTGGAACTGAGATGGACAGTTGAGCCCTGACTCTTGAAGAGTGGCTTGGGAAGGCCTCTGGCATTAGTAGAGCAGCTTCCCAGCTGCTCAGGCTGGTAAGTCACCAGCTGGGCTACCCAAGGAACCGTACATGGTGAACAAAGAGAAACAGATCCAGATTACCTCCTCCAGTGCATACATTGCAGCTGAGGAAGCCTTAGGGACATAGGAGTTCCTAATATGTCCCGTTGCCATCACAACAGAAGGGAACATGACTTCTTTTCTGGTGCAGGCGATTTCTGTGTGTTCCTTGAAACCTAAGCCCTTTTGTGAGTTGTAGGTGATGGAAAAATAATGAAAGAATGACAATTCTTTTCTCACCAGGAAATAAGTGTTAGTCTTGGGACATTTACACTTCCCAGAGTCTTGAGTAACAGTTTTAGTGACCGCCAGGCAGCTTTGGAAGATAAGTCATGTCAGCCTGTTCCAGATGACTAGCGGAAACATACAGGGGCACAATAGTTGTACTCAAGTGTCCCAGGGCATTGGTTTCAGATAACTCTGTCCTCTGGGAAACCAGAGGCAGATTCTCACCATCAGCCCCTCAGTGTCTTCCTTCTTGCTGCACTTCTGTGTTGTCTGAGCTCCCATCCAGGAGTCCTTGTGTTGCAGTTCTATTGTTCATTCATAGTTTTCCCATTACTGCCACACTCTCCATCCAAAGGACTAGTGTGAGCACAGGGTTCTCACCTCCCGTGCTTTCACCTCCCACGATCATACCATGAAATTCCACCAGCTTTGACCTGTGCTGTCCCCGTGACGATACCATTTTCCACCAAAGGATTGGGAGAAATGTGAGCAGTTGGGTGACCTTCCAGAGAAATCTTAGCATTTAAGGAAGAAGAAACCAATGGGACAAATTCTGAATGAAACAGAACTTGCAGGGCCAGGGCCAGAAGCACCTAAGGAGGCATGAAGGAACTCTCTAATGCCTGCTAACTGTGCCTGAAACTCAAGGACTTTAGAACATTAAAGCTAAAAACGAGTTTGGAAACTACCAATCCCACTCCTTTCATTTACAGATGAAGAAGTTGAAGTCTAGGAATATTAAATCATATGAATTACACATTTTATTTTAATAGTGATATGGCAGAATAGGAACAGGTAGTCACATTTGCTTGTTTCTAGTAACTGCCAGGCCTCTTATTGCTTTTGATGTGCAGTTATTGGCCAAAGGTGTGACTTATAACCCTGTTGTTCAGTCAAGAAAGGAGTCATAGATGCTGGTGTCCTGGTCGACCCCAGGGTACAGTCAAGTCAGGAGGCGTGGATGATGTCAATGTCCTGATGGGAAGTTAGCCTACAGTTCACTTATTCCAGCTTCACTTAGAATATTTTCTATTTGAATTAAAGCTCTATCTTTCTGTGGGGCTAGACGACTTAGATGGGAGTTGGGGAGGATATTAGTCTAGCCATTTATTCTTGATTGGTCCAAGAAAAGAACAAAATTGTCCATTATGTCCCTCCTTAGCAGGTATTCTGTGGTGAGTGAAATCATTAATTAGAAGAATTCAGACAACAGCAAACATTTGCAGTTTGCTTTTGCATTATAACATAAGTGACATCACCATAAAAAGTAAGAAAGAAATGAGGCACATAAAGTTAAGAATAAAACAAGTATTCTGTATTCCAGTTTTTCTGAGGTTTCTTGTCTCTAATCTTTTAAATAATTGAGCTCACTGTCCCATTTTCTTGGTTAACAAAAATGTCTTGCAATAGCAATAAAATGGCTCCTATGAAGTACTGCTATACCCATACAGAGAAGCATCTCACAGAAGAGGAAGCTCCTTTCAGTAGATGGAAATTATTACAGAGACCAACAGCTGGACAATAGCAGAGAGTGGGAGACTTTGGATCACTCAGCCAATGTTTTTATCAAAGCCCTCCTATTAAGGTCCAGAAAGCTATGTGGAAGAGGATACAAAAATGATTGTAAAACTCAGAGGTAATGTATGACTCCAAAAAATCCCAACAATATCTTAGAGACATAGATGGACATATGAACTCACAAAGACTATATCAGCATACACAAGCCCTACATGGGTACAAGGCAAATGGAAAAGTCAGTTTTCTCTAATGGAGTGTAGCTAGGTTTATCAGCTACATTCCAGGGTAGTCCTCAAGTGCAAAAGTAGTTGGCCAACACAAACTGGACTCTTCTTCCTTTTGGTTTTGTCTTACTGGTTTTCCTTTTTAGTTTTGATGTCATTTTTGTTGTTATTTTTCCTTGTTTGGGGTTTGTTGCTTGGTTTGATAGAGAGAGAACATTGGGGAGTTGGGAAAGATTTGGGACAAATTAAGTGGGGGGAAGAATCAGATCAAATAGCATATGAGAAAAGGAAAAATTAAAGTATTTTTAAGATGGTTGTTTATTCTAAAGTGTACAGTGGTCATGTCATCTTAAAAGTTATCATGACCAATATCAAAGTTGTTGGTTTAAAGCTACAAAAGCATAGCTGGCCAACAGATATCCCAGGGAAGTCAGTGAAGGAGACATTCCAGGAAGCTCAAGTACATTAAAAATAACCTCACTTGTCTGACCCTGAAAAGAAAGATAGTTATTTCCCTTCCCATCCCCATCCATTCCACAGTGCTTCACTGGCTCAAGCCTTTCAGAACTCTTCACCCAGCTCCAGCCCAAACCCATTGCTTTCCTCATCTCTTCGGGTGGCCTGGGTGGCATGGCTCACTTGGTCATTGTTTCCAGCCCTAATATCCAGGCAGAGTCCTGCCCAGTCATCCTGATGCCTGATATCTGGGTAATGGATACCATTCCAAGACTGAATTCAAGGATGGTCTGGGAGCCTGTCAGCCCTCTGTTTCGGATGGTAGAATCATCCTAGCAGGACTTTCTCCTTCATCTACAGGGATTTCTTTCCCAGAAGCCCTTGGACTCCTGTGAACAAATGATTGACAAGCACACAGCCCTGTTCCTTGAGTCATCCACATTCTAGAGTAATGACAAGGGTCCTCACACAGCGACCCTTTCCACTGAGCTGGCTCCTAGAAAGCAATGGAGAGATGCACAGAGCTCAGCCGTCAACCACAGTCAGACCAGGATTTAATTCAAGATATGTCATTACCTATAAAATTAAATTCATAATATTGACCTTTCCAGGTTGCTGTGAAGATAAAAATGAAATAGTGTATGTAAAGGACTCTGCAAGGGTATCTGTTATTTTTATTTTCATTTTCACCGCAGTCACTGGCAGTGCTGTGAGCTGCCTTGGGCTTCCTCTCATCAGAACCATTTGTCAGCTATATTCTGCATCTCATCTCTGGAACCAGGCTTTCATCTTCCCCTCCACATGACTGGTGGATATGTTACCTATCTCCCCTCGTTCTGCCACTCAGTTTCTCCCTCCTCAATAACTAACAGATATGTGAACACGGTCATGATCATCCACCCGCACTGGTGCTAATTCTTAGAAATTATGTGTCCATGTAAGGAAACTGTTCATATCCCTTTAATACAAGACACATGCCCCATGTCCATTAAAACCGCAACATTCTGAATGAAAGTTTGTCAGGACCCTCATATGCAATTACACTGCAAACAGGTCTAGAAATGACAATATTGATGAAATTTATTGATTAGAAGAGCAAAGCCCAGCTTTTAAGCAGTAAATAGAACATATATAGTTTCACCAAATTGAGACCCCAGATAGCAAAAATGTTAATAATAACAATAATAATAATGATAATAATAAACAATAGTATAGACAGATGGTGGAAAGCTAGAAAACATCTGGATCACAGCATCAAAAGTACAGGCTATCTGAGAATGAAGTGTGCTGTACAAGAATATGGGATGGAGGCTTCTTTTAATGTCATCTCATCCCATGAGGAAGCTTCCCCACTCCTCCTAAGCCAGGGTCTTGTGGTGGCCAATGATGTCCATCCTCTATGACAATTACAGGGAACTCAGGGGTAGCTAGGAAGGCCTTCATGAAGGCAGAGAACATGAACAGCTCATGATTTATTTCTCTGCTCAAGCCTTCCAACCCCTAGGATAGCTGCTTGCTTTTCTACCAAACCCAACTCAGCTACTTAGTATATCATATGTTATGACCCTTTAGTATAGGACCTCACATTGTATTGACTACAAACATAACATTATTTTTGTTGCTACTTCATAACTATAATTTGCTAAGTTTATGAATCATAAGTTAAATATCAGATATGCAGGATATCTGATAAGTAAGTCCTGTGAAAAGATTGCTTAACCCCCAAAGGGGTGGAGACCCACAGGTTGAGAACCACTGATCTGAGGTCTTCCTGGTCAGTGCTTTCTTCATCTATGTCTGTTGCTCAACATACCAACTCCTTTCCCACCACTTCTATTCACACCATGATCACCATTGCCTGTCCCAATCCCCTCTAATGCCTCAGTCCTCCAAACTCTTACCTCACTGGCCCAGTGCTCTGATTTGCTCAGATCTGTTACTATGCTCTCCTTCATTAGATTATCATTCATTTAATGAGGGGTAGGGATGTGTCCATTTCTGGAAACCCTATTGGTCCCAACTAGTGGATTCCTAAGTATTCAGTGAAGGTCATTGAGCATTGACTCACTTCTAAGTAAGTGGAGTTGACTATAAATGATGTTTCTCTTTTTAAAGGAGCAAAAAAGAAAAAAGGAGGAAAAAGAAATAATATTAGCTGAATAGTTACTAGGAACTGCATTAGTGCTTTTCAGTTGTAACACTGGGAGATTGTGCTACTCAGTTCTTTGGATTTTTTTTCATACCAAGGAAGACAAAGAGTTCCACAAAATGTGTGTAATTTGTCAGTGACACGACATAATTAAAACCAGAATCTCTGAGTTCAAAACATGTTCTTGCCAAGACCTTTAGCATCATCACCATTGTCCCCAAGGCCATATCTGTTGCAGTGGCCCAAGCCATTTACCTACAGAGACCTCTTGGAGTCAACTCTGCCTACACATAGCAAAAGCCTTTATGTGTTCTCTGACCCCTGCACAGAATGTGCCATCAAGCAGGTGCTGGCCAACTCATGGTTAGGTTAATGGTAAGACTTGAGTCATCGAAACTTGCAAAGACTAAAGAGGACAAATGAGGCATAGAGGGTACCCTTGCTCCACACCATCCTAGACACATGCCCCTGAGCAAGTGTATGCAGTTCTCTGCGATTTCTGTAACTCAGAATTCTTTTAAATCTCCTCAAAATTCTCTAGCACTAAATATTTGGATTTTCAAACTAAAGAGCAGTGTCATTCTTATCTCTTTGGGGACAGATGAGCCAAATAATCAAAGTTACTTTTAAAGAATGACAGAAAAAAACCAACCTACAACCCTTGAACAAAAATTAAATATAAAATGAACATGTGCTAAATATTTTATGATTCCATTAATTAACATGAGAACCAGCAAGACTTTATGATGCATTCGAAAGAAAATTCAAAACACATCCTTATACAAGCCCTGAGATGAGTTTATAAGCGGCTGTGGTCAACATCTAACAATCATAATTTGGATTTCATAGGGCAAACTATTTTAATTCCAACAGACAGGAATCACCTGCATTGCGCATTGCACTTCAAATTACAGAGATTGGTAGAAAATTGGTAAAGGAGTCATTGGTACTTGCCAGAAGACCCAGGAGCTAAGAGCCCTTGTCAAGCCTGGTAAACTGAGTTTGTTCTCTGTACCAGATAGTGGAAGGGGAGAACTCTCGGGAGTTGACATCTTAGTTCCAAATGCATGCCACAGCTTGTCCTGCATACACACAAAACAACTTTAAATGTTTTAAAGTAGCCACTGACAACAATGAAATAATCCAGTTAGACATACTAGACAATATCTTGAATAATATTCATTTCTCTCCTCTCTCCCCTCTCCCCCTCCTCTCCTCTCCCCCTCCTCTCCTCTCCTCTCCCCCTCTCCTTTCTCTTCCCCTCCCCTGTCCTCTCTTCCCCTCTCCTCCCCTCTTCTCTCCTCTCCTCTCCTCCCCTCCCCTCTCCTCTCCTCCCCTCTCCTCCCCTCTCCTCTTTCCAGGGGACCACTGAAAAATCTTTTGCTATTTTTTTAACATGTTTTATACACTCAACCCTAAGCAAGGAGAAAAGTAAGAAAATTGTATAAAGTGGTCCTTCTCAAGTCTCCCTACTCTTTACCCCAAAGCTTCAGTACTAAGGAATTAGGTTTAGGATTCCTGCTGCCTAACTTAATTTAAATAAAAAGAAAACTCAGTGCTGCCTAGGAAGCAGGAACATGCCAGGGGAACGCAGTAGAAATGCAGACCCCCAGCTCACACCTCCACTCTCCTAAGTCAGAACCTACATTCTAACTGTAATCTTGTGTGTTTTGCATAAAAAGAAATCTCCCAAATCAGTGTTTCATTTCAACCAAGAATCAGGCAGCTGTGTCATTTAAGCAAGTCAATTCAATTCTCTAGGCCGTGGCTTCCTTACTGTGAAGTAATGGATCATGGACTTGACAGCCCCCTTGTGCTTGCTAAATCCATTTACAAAGGCTTTCTCCAGGACATCAAGCTCCAGAGCCTTCAGCCTGAACCATGAAAAGATTTGGCTAAGCCTGATTTGCATTTTTCTCTTGTGTCCTTCTCTGAGAAGAATAAATTGACACAGTGACCTTAATGACATTACCTCTGTCCCTAGAGCAGCACCAATGTGCCAGGCTTCCCTGCAAGCCAAAGGAATGAGAAATCTTGCCATCTGCTCTCAACTCGGGAATCTCCACAGTTTAGCAGAGTGATTGAGTGCATTGCTGTTATAGCCCCAAAATAATCAATTCTGACAAGAAAGATCCAGATATGCTTTTCAAATTATAAAAACACACAAATTTTCTGACAACTTGATAAGGTGAACAAGAGAATTACCAGCCTCTTATTTTTGACATATTTGTTTTCTTCAGTCAAGCTGGCCTGCTCCACTGGAACTTCTGACCCAGTGCTGCATAGACCAGCCCAGGGCTTCTCGGAGCCTTCGCCTCACCATGGCAACATGGAGCCCCTTCTGTGATGGGCCAGCACTATAGCCACTCCTTGTCGGAGGGAAACTCTGGGGGGGGGGAGCTTCTTGTAAGGAAGCTTCCACACTTCAATGCAGTGTCAATAATCTTTTCATTTTACCCACGTGTGTGTGAAATCTATGTAAAGAACAAAGAATTTGGGACCATGGGGTCCCACGGCAATATCCAAACCCTCACGGATGCTGTATTACCGCACTCATCAAAGAGAACCAGGGGCCAGCTATGGCCCTTTGTCCAAAACACTGCATGTTTTAGAACCCTCCTTGCTGCCTCGGTGTCTCCTCACATTATTGAACCACTAATGCGAATCTGTTGAACAAGTGTGTTTGCCAGATCGGTATTTAGGCTTTGAGTTGAGTGACGAGCAGGCTGACAGTCTCAAATCTCTCCTGATGCTCTGAGGATGAACCTACAGTTCTATACAGAGACATCAGTGGCTTCCACATGTAATTTCCACAGTGGTACTTGATCTGAGCCTGACAGTGAAGAATGCTAGGAAAAGACCACTTCTCTTTATATCCCCCCTTTCTTGTTTTGACTCTCCCCTATACAGTACGAGCAGTTGATGCTCAAAAAAGAAGTTGCTTTTATAGCAAGAATATAAAGAGAAAAAGTACCCAGTTCATTTGCAGCTTTTGAATTTCAAAACAGACTTTTCAATCTGCTATCAGAAAAACTAGCTTGAAAGGCAAAGCTGTCACTGGGGAATACTGGGCTTCCTAAGAAATAAGAAAGCCCAGCAAGTGTAGACCAGAAAGCTTTGAAAGAATCAGGGACTTGGAAATCAGAACCATGAGGAAATGTAAGAGTTCATTTGCATATTTACAAGGTCTAGGCATTAGCAATGAGAGAGCAAATTAGACTCGAGTTTTGATTATGGATTTGACACAATGTAGATTCACCTGGCAATACTTTCAGTGAGGGGTTGCCTTGACAGGATTGGCCTGTAGGAATGAGATGTCTGTGTAAATTATCTTCACTACATTAATGCCATGAGGAGCTCTGACCTCTGTGGGTGGCACCATTTCTTAGGTGGGGGATGGGGAAAGTGGGATGAACACAGGTGTGTGCTAGCTCACTGCTCCCTGCTCTTGTCTGTGACGTAATGTGACTAGCTGCTTCAAGACCTTGCTGCCTTAATTTCCTGAAACAATCGACTGTAAATTTGAATTTTGAGCTAAAATAAACACTTTCTACCCTAAGTTGGGTTTATATTTTGTCACAGCAATGGAAATGAAAGGAAGATAGTCCCCAATGTAAGCCATTGGCAGTTAACAGAAACTGGATGGTAGACTGCCTTGCTAGAATGAGCTAGGGCATGGCTCTCTGTCCTAATGTCCTCCCCACTGTGAGACATGGTATGAAATCTTGATACAAGCCAGACAAGTGCCATGGTGAAAAACAGGCAAAAGAATCGATCGACGCAATCGCAGAGACCAAGACACTTGACAGCAGCAGGCACACTGACAACTAGGTATGTGGACATACAAAGCTGGGTAAAATATCCATACTGGTTAATCTAATTCAAAATAGTGGAGGAAAAACCTGCAACTGGTACGATTTAATGAATTAACAAATCACAGAGTTTTCTTCCATTAGCCAAAGTCTTTAAAGTAAGCTGACGGACATGTAAAACAGTACCCATAAGTTAAGCCTAGATATCTGCTGAATGTCCCTGAACTGTCAGGTTAAGTGAATGCATACAGGGTTGGCTACCAGCTGACGTAAACATTCATAGAAGAAATAGCACAAGTCCCACTGAGACATCAGTATAAAATTCCCTTGGCCTAAGGAACTGTGAGTCAGTGTGCCTGGGAACCAGGGAAGGAAGGCCCCCAGACCCCTGTATTAAATCAATGGACAGACTAAAGAACTTGCCCTTAGCTGGTACTATTGGGAAGAAATAAAAACTTTAAAAGATGGGACTTGTCATTGGGGCTGTGTCTTTGAGAGATCATGAGACCCCAAGCCATAGTGTAAAAAGCTCCAACCTGGCCATTTTATAGTTTCAATTGGAAATATCTGTCACACAATCATGTGTCGAATGCTTTATCCTCACTGAATATCAATATTTTAATGTGGCCTGGATACTTTTCAAGGTAGCAGGAGAATTTGGCATTGTCACATGGTATGGGTTTTCCATGAGTGAAAAGCCCATGAAGAGAATTGCACTAAGATTTCAGAGAAAAGCCTGCAGAGTCAGGTGATGTATAAGAGATTCCCTCAGGAAGTCTCAGCAGGCTACGCATGAGGCTGTGAAGGTAACTCCATGGTTGCAACAGAGACCAATGAATCCAGGATGTTGGAGATGCAGGAATGTGGGCCAGTTCTTGAGGAAACCAGCAGGTATGAAATGAAACCAGTTATGAAAGACACTATGTATTTCAGCTAACACCACCAAAGGGGTGGGATGGGCCCACTGATGACACCACATCCTCCAGATATTGCCCTGGCAGACTGCAGTCTTGCTTTGGTCCAGTCTTATCTTGATGCTTTCCTGCTCCTTCTGTTTGGAATAAAGATATTTCCTTTGTGCTTTGTACATTGGAAGTTTGTAACTTTCTTTTGATTTGATAGAGACTTAAGAGTGTGCCTTCAGTATCAGAAAATACTTTGACTTTGGGGTTTTGAATAGCATTATAACTAATAAGACTGGGAACTTTTGAGGTTAAACTAATATTGTTTGCATTCTGAGATAATCATGAGCCTATGAACACAGCAGCATGGTGCAGTTTGAAAGTGAAAGTGCTTTTAGAGGTTTTGAATGCTTGTTCCCAGTTACATGGCAATATTGTGGATGGCTGTGGGGCTCTTAGAAATCAGAACACAGCTGATAAAAATAGGTCCCTATAGACAAGCCTTTGAAGGTCCCAGGCTGGCCCTGAGTTTTTGTCACTTTCTGTATCCTGGTCTTACCCTAGATGAACAGTGACCACGTGAACAGCAACTGCCAACATTAACTCTGACATGCCGTCCCCATTGCAGAGAGTTAAAAAGCCAGGGGCCAACAGCAAAACATTCTCTTCCCTAAGGAGCTATCAGAAAGTATATGACCACAATGATACAAAACTCAGTCACATACACCATACTGGTTTGATCCATACCACATACCACAGGCCCACATGCATGAACCTGTACTAAAACACACACACCCCTAGCCAAAGTGAGTCTTTCTCTTTACAGATAATTATCTATGTTTGCCAAGGTATGACATGACATGATATACACTCTACATTGGGCCAAAACCGATGTATGAAAAAGGTTTAGCTGTATCCTCAGAGCAAGTAATGGGGATGCTGTCAAGGACTGTAAACAAAGTAACTGGATCATCATGTTTATGCTTTTCACTGCTTTATTTTGTATGTCCATTCTCTGCTGACACTGCCCCGCCTCCACCCCACATGCACTCATGCACTCCCATAGCCTACTGCCCAATATTGCAAGAGTTATTCAGCTGCTGGCCTTTCCTCCATACCGTCTGAGTATTCTCTGCCTGTGGTCTGTGCAACAGCTCAGTGAGGTTACTTTAGAAGCTAAGATAGGAAGAACAGATATGATTATAAGACATTGTGGTCAAAGGCCTAAGAAGGGCTAATCTTGCCAGTTAATTACCCCATCCCCTCTCAGCAAAGTACTAGACAGGTATTCATGGAGAACAAATGAAGCTTGGAGACCGACATGTTGGTTTATTGATAGTCACACAGGAATGATTTGCAGGGAGCTCTGAGTAAAGGCTGAGTTCAGAAAGAGTTCAGGTCAAAGTGAGGTCTCTCCTATGCACTTCCTCCCTGTCATTTCTAAGTGTTGCAGCTGAGACATTCATAACTGTCTCCTGAGAATAAGAGAAATAGGTGAGCTCATAAAAAGAAGATAGAATGGAGATCTGATCCTTTTAGGCATAATTTACCTCAGCCCCTCTGTGGCCTAATCAAAGTCTCAGGCCTTGACCCATAACTTTAGCAGCAGGGGCTTGTGTCTGAAAACCCAGACCTGCCAGAGAATGGGAGAGGCAGAAGTATCCAATCCACCACCATCACAGTACTTTGGGCCAAGACTTCTGTATGAATAGCTTACCACAAATCTAAAATCAGATAGCTGTAACCCAATGAGGGAAAGGTGGGGAATGTTCAAGGATTTTTTTCTCAAAGTGCTGCTATGAAAATGTCTTGTGTAAATGAATGGGCCTTGTCAGCTCAGTACTGGTTATATTTGTCCTTAGCATATGACCTGACCTGGGGCATTCTGGAAGATGGCTATAGGAGTGGGCATCAAAGGGGTTACCCTACCCTCGCAAATTCCAGAAAGAAGAAAGTCTATGGAGGAAAATTGTTGCATGGGGAGGGAAGTAACAAAGAACTTTCCAGATATTTTCAAAATTCACACCCTAGAGACTACTTTTATCTCTCCATCTTTCTTGTAAGAGTTGTTGTGCCAGGAAATGTTCATGATCCCTAAAAAGACTATCAAGGAGCAAACTCCAATGCAA
Organism: Apodemus sylvaticus; assembly: GCF_947179515.1. Classification (NCBI taxonomy): domain Eukaryota; kingdom Metazoa; phylum Chordata; class Mammalia; order Rodentia; family Muridae; genus Apodemus; species Apodemus sylvaticus. The sequence continues at coordinate 137,068,283 of NC_067477.1, read as the reverse complement.
GCGCATTTGAGCTTCTTTATTCAAGCTAGAGCTTGAATGAAGATCAGGCACCACTGTCTCTGACCCAGGAGAATGGGAGGGAGGGCCCCAAGCCCAGTTTCAGGAAAGTATTTATAGAAGCAAGAAGGGGGTAACTAGCCTGGTAAAATCTGATTGGGGGACATTATGGCCTTTAATATAATTGGCTGGTGCTGGGAGATAAACCATAAACTTAACTTCTGTTCTCCTCCTGATTGGTGGTTGTTAGAAAGTAAAATGACAGGTGCAGGATTGTAACCTGGAGGTGCAGATTTGTTGGGGAATAACCTGGAAATTGGTGCTAGATACAGGTCCTATTTGGGGGTAGCCCGGAAACTGGTGCTAGGTACTGGCCTGTTAGTTAACTTGAGTTCAGTCTTAGGTCAGGCTCTCTAAGACAGAGTCTAAACCCAAAAGATCTGCTCTCTCCATATTATACCTAGAATGATTTCTATGAAAAATCAATTCAAGAGGAAAATGAAAATATTTCCATTATTATTTTCTAATTAAGTATAATTATATACTTATAATTTAAAGTATACTTGAAGTTTAACCATTTTTTATAGAACTTTCCCTCCAAACACTGGCTCAAACACTAACCTGTGGTCTGTTTTATACTATTTAACAATGAGAAGCTACATTATGTTTCAAGGCAAATGACACATTGTGGCTAATCATTATTTTAATCATTATTTTTTAAAAAACAGCTACAGATCTGCTATGTAAAAGTCAACTGAAGTGCAGAAGCAGGTCAGACTAAAAAGGAGATGGATATTGTCCTGAATATATGAACTCCCTTCTTTCAAGTTTGCCATGCTGGGAGACATTCAAGTGACTCTCAGGTGCCACTGCCCCTGTGCCTCCACAGTGCGGCCTTGAAATCCTGGTTTAAAATGAACATGATGGCAAAGAACCATTATTCCTTCATTATTTTCTTGAAATTTAGCTAAACTTATCCAAAAGTAGCAAAAGCAAAGAAAATCAGAAGAATAAAGTCCATTCTTGGTAAAAATTGAATCATTAAAACTCAATTCCCTACTGTTAAACTTTGAATGTTTGAGAATCCCCAAAACTCATGTTGAAAATTAATGTCCAGTGTAATAGTGCTAAAATATAAGATGTTTGGCAGATGCTTAGACCAAAAAGGCTTTCACTTCATGAGTGAGATTAATAGCTTTATACAGGGTTCTACAAGGTTGAAAAGAACTAGGCAGTCCTTATTTCCCTTTCTCCATCTGTGAACAGAGTATCAGAAAACCATAATGAAAGCACAAACAGTACCCTCACCAGACCCCAAACATTTCTCCTGAACTTAGACAACACCTCTAAAACTCTAAGAGATGAATTCCTAGTAATTATAGATAAGTCACTGTTAAGTAAGTTGTTATAGTAGTTCATATGGATTAAACCATACACCCTGTCTCCTGTATACAAGTTATAACTGAAAAGGGAGGGTTCTGGAAGGACCTCAGGGAGAATCTAGGCTATGTTCCACCTGAAACTTCCAGAAGGTCTGAAGTAACTGATATGATGCTGGAAAGAAAAGAGCATTTGTCTACACATGCATACATGCAACACACACATAATTCTAGCATTTGAGAAGCAGGAAGTTTCTAGGGCTAGGCTGGGATACATGACAATAGGTTATCTCAAAAAGAAGAAGAAGATGAAGAAGAGGAAGAGGAAGAAGACAAACAAGAAGGAGGAAGAGGAGGAGGAGAAGAAGAAGGAGGAGGAGAAGAGAAGGAGGAGGAGGAGGACGAAGGAAGGAACGCAGGAAGGCAGGAAGGAAGGAAGAAAGGAAGGAAGGAAGGAAGGAAGGAAGGAAGGAAGGAAGGAAGGAAGGAAGGAAGGAAGGAAGGAAGGAAGGAAGGAAGGAAGGAAGGATAAAGGAAAGCCTTCCTCATCACCTAATCCATTTGCCTCAGCTGCAAACTACAGCAGGCAGTCCCTGGAAACCAATCATCCATGCCAGCCTGGAAAGCCAGTAGGCTACCTTGATTCTCCCTCCTCTCCTCCAAATCCATCCCCTACTCTGTAGCAAACCACCTGCTGTGGTCTCTCTCTCTCTCTCTCTCTCTCTCTCTCTCTCTCTCTCTCTCTCTCTCTCTCTCTCTCTCTCTCTCTCTCGTCCAATTCTCAAGAGACTAAGAAGACCTGGCTTTCCTCCCCCTCATGAACCCTCTCAGCATGTCTACCTGCCCATCCCCATTTCTAAGTGTCACCTCCCAATACCTAGAAATGATTCTTCCCAGAGCCTTCGGTGGCCACACCTAGCAGGATCTCAGAAGAATATACTACTAAGCAACTTATGGCTACTACACTCTTAAAGGGCAACAAAAACCATGGAAGAAAACACCTACCCAACAAAGAAAGACCAGATATCAGCACCTAGAATTACAATCATCTTAAACCCAGTTGTTTACATACCAGGCAAAAAACAAAAACAAAAAAGCAAAACTCAGTAACAGCCAGGACAGTACGTTTTAAGTATCAAAACACAGCAGAAACACAAGACAAAGACTTTAAAATAGAATTTATGAATGCGGTAGAGGTACTTAAAGAACATATGAATAAATCTATTAATGAAATCTATGTAAACACAGATAGTAGAACAGTCAAGACATAGAAGTGGAAATAGAATCAATAAATCCAAATTGAGGGAAATCTGGAAAAGAGAACTTGAAAAACTTGAACAGGAACCTCAGAAGCAAGCCTTATCAACAAAATACAAAAGATGGAAGACAGAATCTCAAACATTGAAAACAAGATGAAAGAAATAGTTACCTCAGTCAATGAAAATGTTAAAATTAAAACACTCCTGCCCCCCCACCCCACCCCCTAACCCCCCCCAAAAAATCAAGAAAATCTGGAACACTGGGAAAAGACCAAATCTACAAAGGAAGAAGAAATCCAGGTCAAAAGCATAGAAGGTATTTTCAACAAAATTATAGAAAAAAAAATCCCTAACCTAATAAAGAAGGTGCCTATCAACATAGAAGAAGTTTATAGGACACCGAATAGACTTGACTAGGAGAGAGATTTTCCATCGCACATAATAATCAAATCACTAAACATACAAAATGAAGAAAGAATATTGGAAGCTGAAAGGGAAAAAGACCAGTTAACATATATACGGGCAAAAGTATTCAACTAACACCTGTCTTCTTAATGTAGATTGTAAAAGCCAGAAGGTCCTGAACAGATATTCTATAGACTCAAAGCCATGAATTCAGCCCAGACTACTATATGCAGCAACATTTTCTATCACAACCAATGAAGAAAAGAAATATATTTCATGAAAAAATCAAGATGCATCTACAAATCCAGCTCGATGGAAGGTGCAAGAAGGAAAATTTCATCAACCTTAAGAGGGTACTCACACCCAAGAAAACACAAGAAATAAATATTCTCAGACCAGTAAATCAAAATGGGGGAGGGGAACACACACCACAACAGTGAAATAATAAGGAACAACAAACACTGCTCATCAACAACTCTCAATATCAATGGTCTCAATTTTCCAGTAAAAAGGCACAGATTAATGGAATGGATTAAAAAGCAGGATCTATCTGTCTGGAGTCCAAGAAACATATCTTAATATCAAGAATAGACATCTTGTTCATGGTAAAAGGATGGAAAAATGTTCCAAACAAATGGACATAAGGAGTAAGTTGGTGTAGCCATTTTAATATCTGACAAAATAGACCACACCAAAACTAACCAGAAGAGAATATAAAAGACACTACATACTCTTCAAGGAAAAACCTATCAAGAGAATGTTGCAATTCTTAACATATACAGTTACCAAGTTCAAAAAAGGAACACTGCTTCAGCTAAAATCACATATTTACCCTAACACAGTGATAGTAGGTTACTGAAGTACCAAGATCCAAACAAAAACTAAACAGAGACATTCTAAAGCTAACTGGTGTCATAAACTACAAGTGCCTAACAGATATTTACAGAACATTTCACCCTGAGACAAAAGAATGCACCTTCTTCTCAGCACCTCAACAAACTTTCTAAAACCTGATCACATACTTGAACATGAAGCAAGACTCAATAGATTCAAGAAAACTGAAATAACACCTTATATCCTATCTGACCACAATGGATTAAAGCTAGATAGCAATAACAATATGAACAACAAAAAGTTTACAAAGTCATGGAGACTGAAAAACTTTCTACTCAATGAAAAATGAGCCAAGACAGAAGTTAAAAAATTAAAGTCTTTGTAGAGTTGAAGGAAACTGAATACCCAAATTTATGAGACACAATTAAGGTAGGTCTAAGAGGTAAATTTATAGTACTAAGTACCCATATTATAAAAAGAAGAAAAAGAGGAGGAGGAGAAGGAGGAGGAGGGGGGAGTAGTAGTAGTAGTAGTAGGAGGAGGAGGAGGAGGAGAAGAAGAAGAAGAAGAAGAAGAAGAAGAAGAAGAAGAAGAAGAAGAAGAAGAAGAAGAAGAAGAAGAAGAAGAAGAAGAAGAAGAACTAGAGAGATGGTAGAGAAGGAGGAAGAGGATGAGAAAAGAAAAAAATGGAGAGGTCTCCTACTAGTAACATAACAGCACACTTGAAAACTCTAGAATAAAAAGAAGAAATCACACCCAAAAAGAATAGATGTCAAAAAATAATTAAGCTCAGGGCCAAAATCAATAAAATGGGTAAAAATACAAATAAAAAAAATAAGAATTTGTACTTTGAGAAAAGTAAATAATATTGACAAACCCATACCCAAGTAAACTTAAAAGTAGGAAGAGAATATCCAAATTAACAAAATTAGAGGAAAAAAGGGGGCATATATCTACAGACACTGAGAAAATAAGAGAATCATTAAGACATACTTTAAAAACCTGTACTCCACCAAATTGATAAATCTAAAAGAAATGAATGGTTTTCTTGATATATACCACTTTCCAAAGTTAAAGTAAGATCAGATAAGCAATTTAAACAAACACATAACTTCTAGAGAAATATAAGCAGTTATTAGAAGTCTCACAACCAAAAAAATAAAAAATAAAAAATATAAAAATCCCAGGACCAGATGGCTTTAGAGCAGAATTCTACCAAATTTCAAAGAAAATTAAGACAAATAGTCCTCATAGTTTTCTTCAAAATGCGAAGATAAGAAAATTATCCAATTCTTTCTGAGACCACAGTTACCCAAACCACACAACAATAAAACAAAAAATAACAGACCAATTTTACTTATAAATATTGATGCAAAAATTTCAACAAAATACTTCTAAACCAAATCCAAGAATACATCCAAGAGAAGAATAGGTAGGTCAACATACATAAATCAGTAAATTAATACACTATATAAACAAATTGAAAGACAAAAACCACAAGATCGTCTCAATACATGTAGAAAAAGCCTTTGCTAAAATCCTACACCCCTTCAGAATAAAAGTCCTGGAGAGATTAAGGATAAAAGAGGCATACCTTGAGCAATTTACAGCAAGCCCACAGGCAACATCAACTTCAACAGAGAGAAACCCAAAGCCTTTCTACTAAAAGTCAGGAACAAGACAAGGTTTTCCACCCTCCCCATATCTATTCAGTGTAGTACTTGAAATCTTAGCGATTGCAGTAAGACAACTGCTATCTTTAGCAATCCTTTTTTGTGACTAAGAGGATCAAGAGTGTACAAATAAGAAGGGAAAGGGTCAAAGTATCTTTATTGCAGATGATATGATAGTACACATAAGTAACCAAATAAATTCCACCAAGATACTCCTATAGCTGACAAATACTTCAGCAAATAGCGGGATACAAAATTAACATAAAAGGCAGTAGCACTCTTATATATAAATATCAAATGAACTTAGAAAAATCAAGGAAACAACACCTTTCACAATATATAAAATTTTCACAATATATAAAACACCTTTCAAATAATATAAAACTTCTTGGGGTAATGTATTATTAAAAACTTTAAGGCACTGAAGAAATTGAAGAAGATATTAGAAACTACAAAGATCTCCCATGCTCACAGATCAGTAGGATTAATGTGCTAAAAAATGGCTGTCCCACTGAAAGCAATCTATAGATTCAATGCAAACCTCACCAAACTTTTAACACAATTCTTTGCAGATATTGAAAGGACAAGTTTTAGCTTCATATGAAAACAGTAAAACAAACACACACACAAAAAAGGATTGCTAAAGCAACATGAATGATAAAAAAGAACTTCTGGAAGTATCACCACCCCTGATCTCAAAGTGTGCTACAGATCTATAGTAATAAAAACAGGATGATACTGGTGCAAAAAAAAAAAAAAAAAAAAAGACACATCAATTAATGGAACAGAGCTAAAGACCCAGACACCTATCAACACATGAATTTTTTTTAATATAAAGAAGCCAGAAATACACACTGGAAAAAGACTGTACCTTCAACAACAGGTGCTGGTCAAACTGGATATCTACACATAGAAGAATGTAAATAAATATATACTTATCACCCTTCAACTCCATGTGGCTCAAAGACATCAACTGGATATCTACACATAGAAGAATGTAAATAAATATATACTTATCACCCTTCAACTCCATGTGGCTCAGTGATCAGATACACTGAGTCAGAGAGAAGAAAAGAATAATAACCTTGAATTCATTGACATGAGAAGACTTTTTGACCCAGGATCACAGGTGAGGAGGCTGAAACATCTGCCCTACACTGGGAGTAACTGGGACCTCCTGGATCCAGGGTCGTGGGAACTGCCACCCAGACAGTGGCAGGAATTCCCTCAGGTCTGAGCCTATGTCCTGAGCAGACCTAGGCACTGGCTCAGCACCCAATCTTTTTTTTTAATTCAAAATATTCTTTATTTACATTTCAAATGATTTCCTCTTTCCTGGATCTCCCCTCCCCGAAAGTCACTTGAGCCCTCTTCCCTCCCCCTGTTCCCCAATCAACCCTGAATCCTGATATTCCCCTACACTGCTGCATTGAACCTTTCCAAGGCCAGGGCCCTCTCCTTCCTTCTTCTTGGACATCATTTGATATGTGAATTGTGTCTTGGGTATTCCGAGCTTCTGGGCTAATACCCACTAATCAGTGAGTGTATGTTATGTGTGCTCTTTTGTGATTGGGTCACCTCACTTAGGATGACATTCTCCAGTTCCACCCACTTGCCTAAGAGTTTCATGAATTCATTGTTTTTAATAGCTGAGTAGTATTCCATAGTGTAAATATACCACAATTTCTGTATCCATGCCTCCATTCAGGGACATCTGGGTTCTTTCCTGCTTCTGGCTATTATAAATAGAACTGCTATGAACATAGTGGAGCATGTGTCCTTATTACATGCTGGGAAATCCTCTAAGAATATGCCCAGGAGTGGTATAGCAGAGTTCTCTGGTAGTATCATTCCCAGTTTTCTGAGGAACTGCCAGACCAGCTTCCTACACAGCATTTTGGGAGTCAAAGGCAGATGGTGTGCCCAGTCCTTAAACCTATGTTTGAAAGTAACTATGAGTGATCCTTGTCAAGTAGGTCCTGTCCTTTGTCCTAACCCCAAGTGTGGACCTGCAGTAAAATGGAATGGGAGGAACCCTGGAGACTTATGTATGCCATCCATGGCACAGGATTGGGGCAACTGAAGCCTTAAGGGGGGGTGGTAATTAAATCAGGCCTCCTAGGGGAGTTGAAGGACACTAGGGATCAGAGTGCTTGGATAGCAGATATGCCAGAGGTTGGGCCTGCAGTTCTCAGTGGGGTAGAGCCAACTAGCACCTACTCTCTAAGTTGACACTAAGAAAATAGCATTAGAACAAAGTTACTTAATTGGAGCTTATCAGCACTCACTCCTACAATATCCAGAAGGAGTCTGACTACCAGGTGCTCTGAAATGCCCCGGATCACAGAAGAAGCTCAACTCCCAGGAGATTGGACACACCCAAAAGCACTGAAACTCTGACACACTCAAGATGACAGCTGAGGTAACAAAATCCTTCCCAACACCCAGCTTAACTGGGACCTCCACAGGAATTAGGGAAACACAAAAGCCACACAGGTTCCCTCCAGCTTGCAATTGTGCCCAGAGCAAACCCACAGCTCTGGATCCCCACCCAACCCTGCAACACTCGAAGAAAGCTTGACTCGGAGGAGCTCTGAAACCACAGGAATTTAAGAGCTTGGACACATTAGAATTTTAGGGTGCCAGATGCAGCTTGACTCCCAGGATCTCTGACACACCCAGGATCTCAGGATCACAGGATCCCATAATCACAGGAAAACAGAGACAGCTTGACTCTGAGGAGTTCTGGCATAACCAGGATCACAGGAGGGACAGGGTCCAGTGGGAGACAGCAAGGGCAGGTAGCACAGGAGATAACCAGATGGCAAGAGGCAAGTTCAAGAACTTAAGCAACAGAAACCAAGGCTACATGACATAATCAGAACCTAGCTGTCCCACTACAGCAAGTCCTGGATACCCCAACACATCAGAAAGGCAAGACTCTGATTTAAAAACCACATCTCATGATGATGATAGAGGACTTTAAGAAGGACATAAATAACTCCCTTAAAGAAATACAGGAGAACATCAGCAAAAAGGTAGAAGCCCTTAAAAAGGAAACACAAAGATTCCTTAAAGAATTACAGGAAAATGCAACTAAACAGGTGAAGGAATTGAACAAAACCATCCAGGATCTAAAAGAGGAAATAAAAACAATAAAGAAATCACAAAAGGGGACAACACTGGATATAGAAAACATGGGAAAAAGATCAGAAGTCATAGATGCAAGCATCATCACCAGAATAAAAGAGATAGAAAAGAGAATCTCAGATGCAGAAGATACCATAGAAAAAACATTGACACAACAGTCAAAGAAAATGCAAAAAGCAAAAAGCTCCTGACACAAAACATCCAGGAAATTCAGGACACAATGAGAAGGCTAATCCTAAGGATAATAGGTATAGAAGAGAGTGAAGATCCCCAAGATAAAGGGCCAGTAAATATCTTCAACAAAATTATAAAAGAAAACTCCCCCAACCTAAAGAAAGAGATGACCATTAACATACAAGAAGCCTACAGAATTCAAAATAGACTGGACCAGAAAAGAAACTCCTTCTGTCATATAATAATCAAAGCACCAAAGACACAAAACAAAGAATATTAAAAGCAGTAAGGGAAAAAGATCAATTTCATATATAAGCAGACCTATCAGAATTACTCCAGACTTCTCAACAAAGACTATGAAAGCCAGAAGATCTTGGGCAGATGTCATACAGACCCTGAGAAAATATAAATGCCAGCCCCAAGCTACTATACCCACTAAAACTCTCAATTACCGTAGATGGAGAAAATAAGATATTCCATGACAAAACAAATTCACACAATATCTTTCTACCAATCCAGCCCTACAAAGGATAATAGATGGAAAACTCCAGCACACAGAGAGAAACTACACCCTAGAAAAACCAAGAAAGTAATCATTCAACAAACCAAAAGAAGACAGACACACAAACATAATTCCATCTCTAACAACAAAAATAACAGATAGTAACAATCACTTTTTCTTAATATCTCTTAATATCAATTGACTCAATTCTCCAATAAAAAGACATAGACTAGCAGACTGGATACAGGACCCAGCATTTTGCTGCATACATGCAACGTACCTCAGTGACAAAGACAGACACTAGCTCAGAGTAAAAGGTTGGAAATTTTTTTCCAAGCAAATGATACCAAGAAACAATCTGGAGTAGCCTTCTAATATAGAATAAAACTGACTTCCAACCAAAAGTTATCAAAAAAGACAAGGAATGATATTTCATACTCATAAAAGGAAAAAAAATCTACCAAGATGAACTCTCAATTCTGAACATTTATGCTCCAAATGCAAGGGTACCTACATTCATAAAAGAAACCTTACTAAAGTTCAAAGCACACATTTTTTTACCTCACATATTAATAGTGGGAGACTTCAACACCCCACTCTCAGCAATGGACAGATCATGGAAACAAAAACTTAATAGAGACACAGTGAAGCTAACAGAAGTAATGAACCAAATGTATTTAACATATATCTATAGATCGTTTCATCCCAAAACAAAAGAATATACCTTCTTCTCAGCGCCTCATGGTACCTTCTCCAAAATTAACCATATAATTGATCACAAAACAGGCCTCAACAGATACAAGAATATTGAAATAATCCCATGCATCCTACCAGATCACCAGGAACTTAGGCTGGTCTTCAATATTAACAAAAACAACAGCAATTAGACAACACGAGGAGGTTAAAGGGATACAAATTGGAAAGGAAGAAATCAAAATATCACTATTTGCAGGTGATATGATAGTATACTTATGTGATCCCCAAAAGGTCCACCAGAGAACTCCTACAGCTGATAAACAACTTCAGAAAAATGGCCCAATATAAAATTAAACAAATCAGTAGCCTTCGTCTACTCAAAGGATAAACAGGCTGAAAAAGAAATTAGGGTTATGAAACCCTTCACAATAGTCACAAATAATATTACATACCTTGGTGTGACTCTAGCCAAGCAACTAAAAGATTTGTATGACAAGAACTTCAAGTCTCTGAAGAAAGAAATTGAGGAAGATCTCAGAAGATGGAAAAATCTCCCATGCTCATGGATTTGCAGGATTAATATAGTAAAAATGGCTATCTTGCTGAAAGAATTCTACAGATTCAAAGCAATCTCCATCAAAATTCCAACTCAATTCTTTATAGAGTTATAAAGAGTATTTCTCAAATTTATCTGGAATAACAAAAATCCCAGGATAGCTAAAATTATTCTCAACAGTAAAAGAACTTCTTGGGGAATCAGTATCTCAGACCTCAAGTACTACAGAGCAATAGTGTTAAAAAAAACTGTATGGTATTGGTACAGTGACAGGAAGGTAGATCAATGGAATAGACTTGAAGACCCAGAAATGAACCCAAACACCTATGGTCACTTGATCTTTGACAAAGGAGCTTAAATCATCCAGTGGAAAAAAGACAGCATTTTCAATAAAAAGTGATGGTTCAACTGTCAGTCAACATGTAGAAGAATGCAAATTGATCCATTCTAATCTCCCTGTACAAAGCTCAAGTCCAAGTGAATCAAGGACCTCCACATAAAACCAGATACACTGAATCTAATAGAGAGAAAGTAGGAAAAGCATCAAACACATGGGCACAGGGAAAAGTTACTGAACAGAACATAATGGCTTATGATCTAAGACCAACAATAGATAAATGGGATCTCATAAAACTGCAAAGTTTTTGTAAGGCATAGGAAACTGTTAATAGGACAAAATGGCAACCAACAGATTGGGAAAAGATCTTTTCCAATCCTACATCCAATAAAGGGCTAATATCCAATATATACAAAGAACTCAAGATGTTAGACACCAAAGAACCAAATAACCATATTTTTAAAAAATGGGGAACAAAGCTAAACAGAGAATTCTCAACTGAGGAAACATGAATGGCCAAGAATCAGATAAAGAAATGTTCAACATCCCTAGTCAAGGGGGAAATGCAAATCAAACAACACTGAGATTCCACCTCACACCAGTAAAACTGGCTAAAATCAAAAACTAAGGTGACAGCAGATGCTGGTGAGGATGTGGAGAAATAGGAACACTCCTCCGTTGCTAGTGGGATTGCAATATGGTACAACTACTCTAGAAATCGATTTAGTGGTTCCTCAGAAAATTGGACATATTACTACCTGAGGACCCAGCTATTCCAGTCTTGGGCATATACCCAGAAGATGCTCCAACATGCAATAAGGACACATGCTCCACTATGTTCATAGCAGCCTTATTTACAATAACCAGAAGCTGGAAATAACCCAGAGGAAAGGATATGGAAAATGTGATAGATGCTTTCACCCAACCATTGGACTGATTGCAGGGCCCCTATAGAAGAGTTGGAGAAGGGACTGAAGGAGCTGATGTGGTTTGCAGCCCCATGGACGGAGCAACAGTGTCAACCGCTAAGATTCTCTAGAGCTCTCGGGGACTGGAACACCAACCAAAGGGTACACATGGAGAGACTCATGGCTCTGGACTCAAATGTGGCAGAGGATGTCCTTGTTGGCATCCATGGGAGAAGAGGCCCTTGGGGTTGAGAGTACTTGATGCCCCAGTGCCAGGGAGGGGAGATAGGAATGGGTGGGTAGGTGGGGAAGTACCCTCATAAAGGCTAGGTAGGAGGATGGGATGGGGAGGGTTCCAAAGTGAAGACCTGGAAAGGAGAAAATATCTGAAATATAAATAAAGAAAATATCAAAAAGAGTAAAAATTATAATATTAAAAAGAAAGAAGACAGAAAGGGTATGGATCCAAACAAAGGGGAGTGGTGGGTCTGGGAGGAGCTGGGGGAAGGGAAACCATGTTAGAATATACTATATGAAAAATCTATTTTCAGTAAAGGTAAAATTCATGTAAAAAAAGAAAAACAATTATATTTACACAATTTTAAAAAATAAGATTTGCATGCAGGTAAGAATGAAAATGAGAAAAAGATCACTAAGAATAAATAGCAAACTGGTGCAGGAAAACTGATGGAAATTTAAAATATTTAACAACTATGAGCACTAAGCATATTACAAGAGTGCAAGGATGAGGTGGTGGCAGCGGCAGCAGCAGCTCATCCAGCAGAGAAGGCCACCACCAGTGGAAACAAGGCAACAGGGTCCAGGCAGGCACTGTACCTGCTACCACTGGCCACTGCCGGTTAGCCCAGCTGCAAGCAGCAGCAGCAGCGGATTTACAGCACTTTGCACCGCACTGAAGTCACATTAAACCTCTGCCTCCCGCCAGCCAGTTATGAGAGGCTTTCCATCATCGTGGCTCCTGGATGCCAGAGAGATCTGACAGCCCCAGGTACACAGACCTAGTCTAAGGCTAACATTGCTTGGGTCTAAGCCTGACAGGCATTGGCCTGCACTCAGGCCCTGAGCAGCTTGGTGGGCCATCTGTGTGCCAACCCTGCCAGGACATTGTTTACCCAGCAGACTGTCCAGCACAGGCAGGGGGCGTGCGTGCCACCATCTTGACTACGGGACACCAGAGTGCTCTAACAGACAAAGCCAGTTAACAGACATAGCCCGAGGCTAACATGGCAGGGGTCTAAGCCCGATAGGCATTGGCCTGTACCCAGGCTTTGGGCAACATGGTGGACCACCTGTGTGCCAACTCAGCCAGGAGGTTGTCTGCCAGGAAGACTGCCCAGCACTTGTAGGAGCACGCACGTGGCACCATCTTGGTTACATGACAGAACCAGTTAGCAGACATAGACCTAGGCAAACATTGCTCAGGCCTAAGCCTTTCAGGCCTTTACCTGGACTCAGGGCCTGAGCAGCTAGGCAAGCCGTGTGCACCAACCCAGCTGGGGGATCAGCTTCCCGGCAGGGTGTTCAGCACTCAGAAAAGGTCCCCATAGCATCCACGATCATCGCTCCCTGAAGGAGCAAACAGGCATCACCTGGTTCACAGAGACAACGTGGGGCAAGGCACACTAGGACTCCAAGGGCACCCAAGAGAAGGGCAACACATCAGCAAGCTGTGCCAGGGAAAACCCAGCCATCCAGTGTTTCGGAAATAGCCTTACAGACTCACAGGAGGTTCAAACACCAGCCAGTGACAACAAGACCAATTAACGCCAGAGATAACAAGATGGCAAAAGGCAAACGTAGGAATGCTACTAACAGAAATCTATGCAATATGGCAGTGTCTGAACCCAACTCTCCAACAACAGCAAGTCCTGGATACCCCAACACACCAGAAAAACAAGATTTGGATTTAAAATCATTGGTCATGATGCTGCTAGAGGAACACAAAAAGGACATAAATGAATCTCTTAAAGAAATACAGGGAAACATGAATAAGTTAGAAACCCATATAATGGAAACACAAAAATCACTTAAAGAAATTCAGGAGAATAAGGCTCAGGAGATAGAAGCCAATAAAGAAAACACACACACACACACACACACACACACAAAACTTAAAGAAATGCAGGAGAAAGTAAGTCAAATGGCAGAAGTCATGAAAGAGGAAAGACGAAAATCTCTTAAAGAATTAAAGGAAAACACAAACAAACAAATAAAGGAACTGGGCAAAACCATCGTGAATCTAAAAACAGAAGTAGAAATAACTAAGAAATCACAAAGGGAGACAACTTTGGAGATAGAAAACCTTGGGAAGAAATCAGGAGCCATAGATGCAAATATCAACAACAGAATACAAGAGATGGAAGAAAGAATCTCAGATGCTGAAGATTCCATAGAAACCATTGACTCAACAGTCAAAGAAAATGCAAAATGCAAAAAGCTTGTAACCCAGAACATCCAGGAAATCCAGGACATGATGAGAAGTCCAAACCTGAGGATTACAGGTATAGATGAGAGTGAAGATTTACAACTGAAAGGGCCAGCAAATATCTTCAACAAAATTATGGAAGAAAACTTCCCTAACCTAAAGAGAGAGATGCCCATGAATATACAAGAAGCCTATAGAACTCCAAACAGACTGGACCAGAGCAGAAATACCTCCCATCACATAATACCTCCCGTCAAAACCCCAAATGTACTAAACAAAGAAAGAATATTGAAGGCAGTAAGAGAAAAAGGCCAAGTAGCATATAAAGGAAGACCTATTAGAATTACACTAGACTTCTCACTGGAGACCATGAAAGCTAGAAGATCCTGGGCAGATCTCATACAGACTCTAAGAGAACACAAATGTCAGTCAAGACTATTATACCCAGCAAAACTCTCAATCACCATAGATGGAGAAACCAAGATATTCCATGACAAAACCAAATTTACACAAGATATCTTACACAAACGCAGCCCTACAAAGAATAACAGGAGGAAAACTCCAATACAAGGAGGGAAACTACACCCTGGAAAGAGCAAGATAGTAACATTCTTTCATCAAACTCAAAAGAAGATAAACACTCAAATATAAAAATAACATCAAAAAATGACAGGAAGTAACCATCACTATTCCTTAATATCTCTTAACATCAATGGACTCAACTCCCCAATAAAAAGACATAGACTAACAGACTGAATAAGAGAACAGGACCCTACATTTTGCTGCATACAGGAAACACACCTCAGTGTCAAAGACAAAAACTACCTTAGAGTAAAAGGCTGGAAGACAATTTTACAAGCCAATGGTCTCAGGAAATGAGCCGGGAGTAGCCATTCTAATATCAGATAAAACTGACTTTCAACCTAAAGTCATCAAAAGAGACATGGAAGGACACTTCTTGCTGGTCAAAGGAAAAATCCACCAAGAAGAACTCTCAATTCTGAACATCTATGCACCAAATGCAAAGGCACCGTCATTCATAAAAGAAACTTTACTAAAGCTCAAAGCACACATTGCACCTAACACAATAATTGTGGGTGACTTCAACACCCCACTCTCCTCAATGGACTGATCAGGAAAACAGAAAACAGGGAGACAGTGAAACTAATTGAAGCTTTGGGCCAATTGGATTTAACAGATATATATAGAACTTTTCATCCCAAAGCAATATACCTTTTTCTCAGGACCTCATGGTACCTTCTCGAAATTTGATCATATATTTGGTCACAAGACAGACCTCAACAAATATAAGAAGATCAAAATAATCCCATGCCTCCTATCAGATCACTATGGAGTAAAAGTGGTCTTCAATAACAAAACAAAAACAAAAACAAAAAAAAAAAAACAGAAAGCCCACATACACATGGAAACTGAACAATACTCAATGATATCAAGGTCAAGGAAGAAATAAAGAAAGAAATCAAAGACTTTTTAGAATTTAATGAAAATGAAGGCACAACATACCCAAATCTTTGGGATACAATGAAAGCAGTGCTAAGAGAAAAACTCATAACTTTGAGTGCCTCCAAAAAGAAATTGGAGAGAGCATACACTAGAAGCTTAACAGCCCAACTGAAAGCCCTGAAACAAAAAGAAGCTAATTCACCCAAGAGGCAAAGAAGACATGAAATCATCAAACTCAGCATTGAAATCAATCAAGTAGAAACTAAGAGAACCATACAAGAAAATCAACAAAACCAGGAGCTGGTTCTTTGAAAAAAATCAACAAGATATATAAACCCTTAGCCAGACTAACCAAAGGGCACAGAGACAATATCCAAATTAACAAAATTAGAAATGAAAAGGGAGATATAACAACAGAAACTGAGGAAATTCAAAAAATTATCAGATCCTACTACAAAAGCCTATGCTCAGCACAACTGGAGAATCTGGAGGAAATGGGCAATTTCTTAGACAGATACCAAATAACAAAATTAAATCAGGATCAAATAGATCATCTAAACAGACCCATAACCCCTGAAGAAATAGAAGGGGTCGTAGAAAGCCTTCCAACCAAAAAAAGCACAGGACCAGATGGTTTTAGTGCAAAATTCTACCAGACCTTCAAAGAACACTTAACTCCAATACTCTTCAAACTATTCCACCAAATAGAAACAGAAGGAACACTACCCAACTCGTTCTATTAAGCCACAATTACACTGATACCAAAACCACACAAACATCCAGCAAAGAAAGAGAACTTCAGGCCAATATACCTTATGAATATCAATGCAAAAATACTCAATAAAATTCTTGCCCACCGAATCAAAGAACACATCAAAACGATCATCCACCATGATCAAGTAGGATTCATCCCAGGGATGAAGGGATGGTTCAATATAAGGAAACCCATCAATGCTATCCACTACATAAACAAACTCAAAAAAAAAAAAAAACACGACATGATCATTTCATTAGATGCTGAAGAAGCATTTGATAAAATTCAGCATCCTTTCATGCCAAAAGTCTTGGAAAGAACAGGAATTCAGGGCCCATATCTAAATATAGTAAAAGCAATATACAGCAAACTAGTAGCCAACATCAAACTAAATGGAGAGAATTTTGAAGCAATCCCACTGTGTACAAAGAACTCAAGAAGTTAGTCTCCAGAGTGTCAAATAACCCTTTTAAAAATTGGGTACAGAGCTTACAGGGAAATCTCAACTGAGGAAACTAGAATGGCTCTATAGCACCTAAAGAAATGTTCAGCATCCTTAGTTATCAGGAAAATGCAAGTCAAAACAACACTGAGATTCCACCTTATACCAGTCAGAATGGCTAAGATGAAAAACTCAGGGGACAGCAGATGGTGGAGAGGATGTGAGGAAAGAGGAACACTTCTCCATTGTTGGTGGGATGCAAGCTGGTAAAACCACTCTGGAAATCAGTTTGGCAATTCCTCAGAAAATTAGACATAGTAGTACAAGCAGACCCAGCTATAATACTCCTGGGCATATATCCAGAAGATGCTCCTACATATAATAATGACACATGTTCCACTATGTTCACAGCTGCCTAATTTATAATAGCGAGAAGCTGGAAAGAACCCAGATGTCCCTCAACAGAGGAATGGATACAGAAACTATGGTATATATACACAATGGAGTACTATTCAGCTATTAAAAACAATGAATTCATGAAATTCTTAGACAAATGGATGGAACTAGAAAGTGTCATCCTGAGCAAGGCAACCCAATCACAAAAGAACACAAATGATATATGCACTCACTAATAAGTGGATGTTAACCCAAAAGCTCAAAATAAACAAGTTACAATTCACCCAGCACAGGAAGCTTAAGAAGAAGGAGGACTTAAGTGAGGGTGCTTCGGTTTCCTCTAAGAAAGGGAACAAAGTAGTCACAGGAGCAATAAGGGAGACAATGTGTGGAGCAGAGACTGAAGTAAAGGCCACGCAGGGACTGTCCTACCTGGAGATTCATCCTATAAACAGTCAACAAACCCCAACACTACTATGGACAACAAGAAGTGTATACCAAAAGGAGGATGCAATTGTTGTTTCCAGAGGGACATGCCAGAGCCTTACAAATATGGAGGCAGATGCTAGCAGCCAACTATTGGACTGGGCATGGGGTTTCCAATGGAGGAGCTGGAAGATGGTCCAGAGGAGCTGAAGGGTTTTACAGCCCCATGGGAAGAACAAAGATTTTGGCCACCCAGACGCGCCAAGACTTCCAGGAACTGAACCATCAACCAGGTAGTACACATGGTTCCAGCCAAAAATTTTGCAGAGGAAGGCCTTGTTGGGCATCAGTGGAAGGAATGATTCTTGGTCAAGTAAAGGCTCAATAGAGGCCACAACAAAGGAAAACCGAGGGGGGGAGGAGGGAGTATGTCTGGTGGAGAGGCATATATCTGGAGGCAGGGGGAAAAAGAAGGGGGAGGGGTTTGGGGGTATTAGGGGAGAGTGGATATCAGGAAATATTTTATTATTGGCAATGTAAATGAAGAACATATTCAATAAAAAATAAAATACAATAAAAATAAAATGAAGCAATCCCACTAAAATCAGGGACTAGACAAGGCTACCCCCTCTCTCCATATCTTTTCAATATAGTTCTTGAAGTCCTAGCTAGAGCAATTGGACAACATAAGGAGGTCAAAGGGATACAAATTGGAAAGGAAGAAGTCAAACTATCACTATTTGCAGATGACATGATAGTATACATAAGTGACCCAAAAAACTCTACCAGAGAACTCCTACGGCTGATAAACAACTTCAGCAAAGTGGCTGATTACAAAATCAACTCAAGCAAATCAGTAGCCTTTCTATACTCAAAGGATAAGCAGACCGAGAAAGAAATTAGGGAAATGACACCCTTCACAATAGCCACAAACAGCATAAAGTATCTTGGGGTGACTCTAACCAAACAAGTGAAAGACCTATACAACAAAAACTTCAGATCTCTGAAGAAGGAAATTGAAGACCTCAGAAAATGGAAAAATCTTCCATGTTCGTGGATTGGCTGGATTAATATAGTTAAAATGGCCATCTTGCCAAAAGCAATCTACAGATTCAATGCAATACCAATCAAAATACCAATTCAGTTCTTCATAGAGTTAGAAAGAGCAATTCTCAAATTCATTTGGAATAACAAAAAACCCAGGATAGCTAAAACTATTCTCAACAGTAAAAGAACTTCTGGGGGAATCAGTATCCAAGACCTCAAACATTACTACAGAGCAATAGTGATAAAAACTGCATGGTATTGGTACAAGGTCAGGCAAGTGGATCAATGGAATAGGACTGAAGACCCAGAAATGAACCCACACACCTATGGCCACTTGATCTTCAACAAAGGAGCTAAAAACATCCAGTGGAAAAAAGATAGCCTTTTCAACAAATGGTGCTGGTTCAATTGGAAGTCAGCATGTAGAAGAATGCAAATTGATCCATTCTTATATCCTTGTACTAAGCTCAACTCCAAGTGGATCAAGGACCTCCACATAAAATCTGACACACTGAAACTAATAGAAAAGAAACTGGGAAAGACCCTTGAGGACATGGGCACAGGGGAAAATTTCCTTAACAGAACACAATAGCTTATGCTCTAAGATCAAGAATTGACAAATGGGACCTCATAAAATTACAAAGTTTCTATAAGGCAAAGGGCACTGTCAAAAGGACAAAACACCAACCAACAGATTGGGAAAGGATCTTCACCAACCCTAAATCCAACAGAGGGTTAATATTTAATATATACAAAGAACTCAAGAAGGTAGACACCAGAGAACCAAATAACCCTATTAAAAATTGGGGTACAGAGCTAAACAAAGAATTTTCCCATGAAGAACTTTGGATGGCTGAGAAGCACCTTAAGAAATGTTCGACATCATTAGCCATTAGGGAAATGCAAATCAAAACAACCCTGAGATTTCACCTCACACCAGTCAGAATAGCTAAGGTTAAAAACTCAGGAGACAGCAAGTGTTGGCGAGGATATGGAGAAAGAGGAACACTCCTCCACTGCTGGTGGGATTGCAAGATGGTACAACCACTTTGGAAATCAGTCTGGCGGTTCCTCAGAAATCTGGGCATGACACTTCCGGAGGATCCTGTTATACCACTCCTGGGCATATACCCAGAGGATTCCCCAGCATGCAGTAAGGACACATGCTCCACTATGTACATAGCAGCCCTGTTTGTAATAGCCAGAAGCTGGAAAGAACCCAGGTGTCCCTCAATAGAGGAATGGATACAAAAAATGTGGTATATTTACACAATGGAGTACTATTCAGCCATCAGAAACAATGAATTCATGAAAATCTTAGACAAATGGATGGATCTGGAGAACATCATACTAAATGAGGCAACTCAGTCTCAAAAGATCAATCATGGTATGCACTCACTGATAAGTGGATATTAGCCTAGAAATGTGGAATACCCAAGACATAATCCACATATTAATTGATGTCCAAGAGGAACGGAGGAGTGGCCCCTCGTTCTGGAAAGACTCAGTGCAGCAATATAGGGGAATACCAGAACAGGGAAGTGGGAAGGGTTGGGTGGGGAAATAGGGGGAGGGAAGAGGGCTTATAGGACTTTCGGGGAGTGGGAAGCCAAAAAAGGGGAAATCATTTGAAATGTAAATAAAAAATATATTGAATAAATAAAAATAAAAAGAGTACAAGGATAAATTGAAAAACAAGAGATTAAATATGGGCTGAAAACACTTTAGAAGGGAAGCAAAACAAAAGCCACCTCTAAACTAAAGTCAAGACCAGGAAGCAAAGAAGGAAATGAACACCGGAAAACCTAGAGTGAGATGTGAAGAATGATCCAAAAATCTAGGTGGAAACAAAAATTTTACCATCTTAGAAATTATAATTGGCATGGGAGATTACTAACATCTCATCAGAATAATTGTAACTAGAAAGCTAAAAGGAGAACTGATAGAAAAATTAAAATCAAGAGATTAAACATAGAAATGGTCAGACCATACATAAAGACACACTCTGGGCCAGCCCCACAACATCCAGAAGATCCTCGGCTCCCAGGTGCTCTAACACACCCAGGATCATAAACGCAGAGGTGAAGAGGACTTAAGATCTGTCCCAACACCACTGGGAGTAACTAGGACCAGTGGGACCCAGAATCACAGGAACCCTGCCTGACCCACAGCACAAGTTCCTTCCAGTCTGGACTGGTTTACTTTGGTAGCCAAGTCCAAAGCCAGAGGAACCTCCACTCCCAGGTACTCTAATGCATCCAGGATCACAGGATCCCAGGATCACAGGAGTTTGGTTCACACCAAGATCCCAGAGCCCCAGAAGCAGCTTGACTCCCAGAAACTCTTGACACACCCAGGATCTCTGGTTCACAAGATCCCAAAATCACAGGATCACAAAGACAGCTAGACTCTGAGGAGTTCTGACATAACCAGGATCACAGGAAGGACAGGCTCCAGTCAGATATAGCGAGGTCATGTAGCATAAGAGATAATCAGATGGGAGGAAGGCAAGCTTAAGAACATACCAAAAGAAATCAAAGTAACATGGCATCATCAGAACCCAACTCACCCACCATAGCAAATCATGGATACACACACCATCACACCAGAAAAGCAAGATTCAGATCTAAAATCACTTCTCTTGGTGATGACAGAGGATTTTAAGAAGGACATAAATGACTCCTTTAAAGAAATACAGGAGAACACAGGTAAACAGGTAGAAACCCTTAAAGAGGAAATGCAAAAATCCCGTAAATAATTACAGGAAAACACAATCAAACAGGCGAAGGAAATGAACGAAACCATCCAAGATCTAAAATTGGAAATAGAAACAATAATGAAATCACAAAGGGTGACAACCATGGAGATAGAAAACCTAGGAAAGAGATCAGAAGCCATTGATATAAACATTGCCAACAGAATACCGGAGCTATAAGAGAGAATCTCAGGTGCAGAAAATACCATAGAAAGCATTGACACAACAGTCAAAGAAAATGCAAAACGTGAAAAGCTCCTAACACAAAACATCCAGGAAATCCAGGACACAATGGGAAGACCAAACTTAAGGAAAACGGGTATAGAAGAGAGTAAAGATTTACAACTTGAAGGGCCAGTAAATATCTTCAACAAAATTATCGAAGAAAACTTCGCTAACCTAAAGAAAGAGATGCCCATGAACATCCAAGAAGCCTACAGAACTCCAAATAGACTGGACCAGACCAGAAAGTTCTCTCAGTACATAATAATCAAAACACCAAATTCACTAAACAAAGAAAGAATATTAAAAGCAGTAAGGGGAAAGGGTCAAGTAACTTACAAAGGCAGACCTATCAAAATTACACCAGATTTCTCACCAGAAACTATGAAAGCTAGAAGATGCAGGGCAGATGTCATATAAACCCTAAGAGAACATAAATGTCAGCCCAGGCTATGATATACACCAAACTCTCAATTACCATAGATGAAGAAAACAAGATATTCCATGACAAAATCAAATTTACACAATATCTTTTTATAAACCCAGCTCTACAAAGGATAATAGATGGAAAATAAAAACACAAGGAGAAAAACTACACCATAGAAAAAGCAAGAAGGTAATCTTTCAACAAACCCAAAAGAAGATCACACAAACATAATTCCACCTCTAACAATAATAATAACAGGAAGTAACAATCACTTTTCCTTAAAATCTCTTAATATTTCGATGGACTCAATTCCCCAATTAAAGGACATAGACTAACAGACTGGATATGTAAAGAGGACCCAACATTTTGCTGCATACAGGAAATGTATCTCAAATATTGAGTTTGACAAAGACAGACACTAGCTCAGAGTAAAAGATTGGAAAACAATTTTCCAAGTAAACAATCCCAAGAAACAATGTCAGTAGCCATTCTACTATCAAATAAAATAGACTTAAACAAAAACTTGTCAAAAAAGACAAGGAAGGACACTTCATACTCATAAAAGTAAAAATTTGCCAGGATGAATGCTCAATTCTGAACACCTATGCTCCAAATGTAAGGATACCAGCATTCATAAAAGAAACTTTGCTAAAGCTCAAAGCACACATTGACTCTCACACAATATTAGTGGGAGACTTCAACACCCCACTCTCAGCAATAGACCGATCATAGAAACAGAAAATAAACAGAGGCACAGTGAAACTAACAGAAGTAATGAACCAAATGGGTCTAACAGATATCTATAGAACATTTCATCTTAAAGCAACAGAATATACTTTCTTCTCAGCACCCCATGGTACCTTCTCCAAAACTGACCATATAATTGATCACAAAACAGGCCTCAACACATATAAGGTTGAAAAAAATCCCATGGACCCTATCAGATCACAATGGTCTAAGGCTGGTCTTAAATGCCAACAAAAACAATGGAAAACACACATACACATGGAAGTTGAACAGTGTTCTATTCAATGATAACTTGATCAAGGAAAAATAAAGAAAGAAATTAAAGACTTTTGAATTTAAGGAAAATGAAGACACCTCATACCAAAACTTATGGAACACAAAGAAAACAGTGGTACGAGGAAAACTCATAGCTTTAAGTGCCTCCTAAAGGAAACTGGAGAGAGCTTACACTAGTAGCTTGACAGCACAGCTGAAAGCTCTAGAACAAGAAGAAGCAAATACACCCAAGAGGAGTGGACGGCAGGAAACAATCAAACTCAGGGCTGAAATCAACCAAATAGAAAGAAAAAGAACTATACAAAGAATCAACCAGACCAGGAGCTGGTTCTTTGAGAAAATCAACAAGATTGATAAACCCTTAGCCAGACTAACCAGAGGGCCCAGATAGTATCCAAATTAATAAAATCAGAAATGAAAAGGGAGACATAAGAATGGAAACTGTAGAAATTCAAAAAAAAATCATCAGATCCTACTACAAAAGCTTATACTCAACAAAACTGGAAAATCTGGATGAAATGAATAATTTTCTAGACACATACCAGGTGCCAAAGATAAGTATAGATCAGATAAACTGTTTAACTGTCTAATAACCCCTGAAGAAATAGAAGCAGTCATTAATTGTCTCTGAACCAATGGAAGCCCTGGACCAGATGGGTTTAGCGGAGAATTCTATCAGACCTTCAAAGAAGATGTAATACCAATACTCTTCAAACTATTCCACAAAATAGAAACAGAAGGAACACTACCCAGTTTGTTCTTCAAAGCCAAAATTACACTTATACCTAAACCTAACAAAGACCAAACAAAGAAAGAGAATTTCAGACCATTAGATGCTGAAAAACACTTGACAATATTCAGCATCCCTTTATGTTAAAAGTCTTGGAAAGATCAAAATTTCAAGGCCCATACCTAAACATAGTAAAAGCCATACAGCAAACCAGTAGCCAACATCAAACTAAATGGAGAGAAACTTGAGGCAATCCCACTAAAATCAGGGACTAGACAAGGCTGCCCATTCTATATATTCAATATAGTACTTGAAGTTCTAGTTCGAGCAATTAGACAACAAAAGGATGTCAAAGGGATACAAATTGGAAAGGAAGAAGCCAAAATACCACTATTTGCAAATGATATGATCGTATACTTAAGTGACTCCAAAACTTACCACAGAACTCCTAAACCTGATAAACAACTTCAAAGTGCCTGGATATAAATGTAAACAAATCAATACCATTCTTCTACTCAAACTATAATCAGGCTGAGAAAGGAAAAGGCACCCTTCACAATAGTCACAAATAATATTATATACTTTGGTGTAACTCTAACCAAGCAAGTGAAAGACATGTGTGACAAGAACGTCAAGTCTCTGAAAAAAGAAATCGAAGATCTCAGAAGATAAAAAGGTCTCCCATGTTCATAGATTGGCGTGACTAATACATTAAAAATGGCCATCTTGCCAAAATCAATCTACAAATTCAATTCAATCCCCATCAAAATTCTAACTCAATTTTTCATAGAATAAGAAAGAACAATTTGCAAATTTATTTGGAATAACAAAAAACCCAGGAAAGCAAAAACTATTTCAACAATAAAAGAACTTCTGGGAAAATCAGCTGACCTCAAGCTACACTACACAGTAATTGTGATTTAAAAAAAAAACTGCATGGTATTGTTCAGAGACAGGTAGGAAAATCAATAGAATAGAATTGAAGACCCAAAAATGAACCCAAACATCCATGGTCACTTGATATTTGACAATGAAGATAAAAAACATCCAGTGGAAAAAAGACAGCATTTTTAATAAATGGTGCTGGTTCAAATGTCAGCATGTAGAAAAATACAAATTGACCCATTCTTATTTCCTTGTAAAAAGCTCAAGTCCAAGTGAATCAAAGACCTCTACATAAAATCAGATACACTGAAACTTATAGAGGAGAAAGTGGGGAAGAACCTCAAACACATGGGCACAGTGGAAATTTTCCTGAACACAGCACCAATGGCTTATGATCTAAGATCAACAATATACAAACAGGACCTCATAAAATTGCAAAGCTTCTGTAAGGCAAAGGACACAGTGAATAGGACAAAACAACAATCAACAGATTTGGAAAAGATCTTTACCAATCTCACATCTGATAGAGGGCTAATATCCAATATATACAAAGAACTCAAGATGTTGGACTCCAGAGAATCAAATAACCCTATTAAAAAATGGGATGCAGAGCTAAACAGAGAATCTTCAACTGAGGAATATTGAATGGCTAAGAAGCACCTAAAGAAATGTTCAACAGTTTTAGTCATCAGGGAAATGCAAATCAAAACAACCCTGAGATTTCACCTCACACTAGTCAGAATGGCTAAGATCAAAAACTCAGGTGACAGCAGATGCAGGTGAGGATGTGGGGAAGAAGAACACTCCTCCATTGCTGGTGGGATTGCAATATGGTACAACCACTCTGGAAATTGGTTTGGTGTCTCCTCACAAAATTGGACATAGCACTACCTGAGGACCCAGCTCTACCATTCCTGGACATATACCCAGAAGATGCTCCAACATGTAATAAGGAGACATGTTCCACTATGTTCATAGCAGCCTTATTTATAATAGCCAGAAGCTGGAAAGAACCCAGATGTCCTTCAACAGAGAAATGGATGTAGAAAATGTGGTATATACTACTCAGCTATTAAAAATGATGAATTCATGAAATTCTTAGGCAAATGGATGGAGCTAGGAAATATCATCCTGAGTGAGGTAACCCAATCACAAAAGAACACACATGGTATGCACTCACTGATAAGTGGATATTAGACCAAAAGCTCTGAATACCCAAGATACAATTCACAGACCACACATGAAACTCAAGAAGAAGGGAGACCAAAGTTTGGGTCCTTTGGTTCTTCTGAGAAGGGGAACAAAATACTCATAGCAAATATGTAGGTCTGACCTTTCTATGTTTAATCTCTTGATTTTAATTTTTCTATAAGTTCTCCTTTTAGCTTTCTAGTTACAATTATTCTGGCGAGATGTTAATAATCTCCCATGCCAATTATAATCTCTAAAATGGTAACATTTTTGTTTCCACCTAGCTTGTTTGGATCTTTCTCCACATCAATTAATTCATATACAAGTCACCAAACCCCAACACTATCATGGATGCCATGAAGTGCTTGCTGAAAGGAGTCTGACATGGCTGTCTACTGAGAGGCTCTACCAGAGCCTTACAAATACAGAGGCAGATGCTCACAGCCAACCATTGAACTGAGTGCAGGGTCCCCAATGGAGGAGTTAGGGAAAGGACTGAAGGAGCTGAAGGGGTTCACAACCTCATAGGAAGAACAACAATATCAACCAACCAGAATCTCAGAACTCCCAGGGACTAAGCTATCAACCAAGGGGTACACATGGCTCCAGCTGTATATGCAGCAGAGGATTGCCTTGTCAGGTATCAATGGGAGGAGAGGTCCTTGGTTCTATGAAGGCTCAATAGATGCCCCAGTGTGTAGGGGAATTGAGGTCAGGGAGGTGGGAGGGAGGTGGGTGGAGGAACAACCTCATAGAAGTAGGGAGAGGGAGGATGGGATAGGGGCTATGCAGGAGGGGAGGAAACTGGGAAAGGGAATAACATTTAAAATGTAAATAAAGAATATATCCTATTTTTAAAAAGACAGCAGGGCAGTGGTGGTGCACACCTTTAACCCCAGCACTTGGGAGGCAGAGGCAGGAGGATTTTTGAGTTCAAGGCCAGTCTGGTCTACAGAGTGAATTCCAGGACATCCAGGGCTACACAGAGAAACCCTATCTAGAAAAACATAAATAAATAAATAAATAAATAAATAAATAAATAAATAAATAAATAAATAAATAAATCAATAAATAAATAAATACTGTGACCCACCTCTTCAGTGACCAGTACAGGAGATCAAGCAGGAGTCCTACACAATCAGCCCAAAGCCAGAGTCAGAACTGCCTGATTCCTTAGGTTTGTCCCTGCTTCTAATTAGGAAAAATCTTTAAAGATCTAATCTGCTCTACAAACCCACCATATGAAACACCCACTTCTAGATGGCTGACCAAGCTATTCTAAAATACCATGAGTAGCATGCTCCACAAACAAAGGAGATATATATATATATATATATATATATATTCTGCCAGTTTCAAATGTTGGTAACTCCAAGGTCAAGGTCCCAGAAGATTCAGTGTCTGGGGAGGAAACACCTCTGGTCCACCCAAGGTGCCTGTACATCAGTCAGTTCCTAGGTGAGAACGGGGGCTGGTGAAGTTGCTTTTAGAGTCCAGTTCCAGAGAGCTGCACTTCCATAATTCAACTGCTTCCCACGATACCAGTGCTCATTCTAACATTGGCCTTGTCTCAACAAATGCATTTTAGAGAAGCACAAACATCAAAAAAGATAGCAAGAACTAATGTTGCCCTTGTTTTATACCTAAAGAAAATTCTAAACATATCAATCAATAGAAGACTATAGCCATTTCCTTGTGCGGGGGGAATGTTTCTCTTCTTTGTTCTGAGACATACCAATATGTACATCACTGATAGACTGTTTGGTAACAATGAAAATATTAAAGAACAATAATCAGTGTCTTCAGATGCCAATGCAATAAATGAGCAATTAATTACATAACAAGCAAACATGGCTGCATGTACCACACCTATTAGGATCAAAAGCAAAGTGAATGTGACACAGAATCTACAGCCTCAAAAACATGTTTAGAATATTTTTAATGAAATATATAACAAAATTAGGAAATTAATAAAACCAAAGCACACTAGAGAGAATTGGTAATTAGCTAAAGACAGATGAAGAAAACAGAAACTAGAAAATTGAGATCAAGGGCTAGTGAGATAACTCTGTGGGTAAAGAAGTTTCCTGCCAAGCGTAGAGGCCACGGTTCGAGCCCTGAGCCCACATGGTAAAGAGAACAGCCTCCTGCAGATTGTCTCAGACCACTTGTATGCTGTGGCACTCATACAAGACAGACACACACACAAACACACAAGCATATATACATAAAAGAAATAAATACATGTTAAAAAGAAAAGCATAAATCAATACAGAGGTAAAAATCTCTACCAAGGGAAAAGAATTACTAAGCATTAATAATTAGATAACTAAGTATTACAATATAAACGTAATTTAGTCACTTAACAAAAATTATGTTCAAATGGCTGGTGAACATGAAAAGTTCCTCCACTGCAGAGAAAGATACAAGTCACAAAGAGATGCCTCTTTTTTGTTTAATCAAAATAGCTAAAATTAAAAAATATTAATAGTGAGTTTGGAGAAAACAAGAAAGAATACCATATTCAAATCCTGATGGGGGAAGGAAGCACTTGACAACCACTGATAGAATTTTCCAGCAGTAAATTTCTAAATAAACAACAATATAAAAAGATATGCCTGTAAGCATGCATACCAAAGAGAACACGTGAGTGCTTCTAAGAGGATCTTCCACAATCACTGGCATACCCAGCAAAGGGGGCAGGATAAACCATGGGTGTTATGTCAGAATAGCAGGACACATCAAAATCAGAGAATTGCTGCCTCATGCAAGGAGTAGAAATCTCACAACATATCACTCCCCAGGGCCAAACAGGAGCTGACCACACTTGGCTTACATCTGCAGGAAGTGTGGGAAAGAGCAAGACTGCTGTCAGGAGATAGCATGCGGTTTGCCTTGAGCAGCTTGGAAGAGAAGAACAGGACTTTAGAAGGTGTTAAGTTGCTGAGCGCAACAATGTTCTCTTTCTTATAGCCTAATTGACCTACAAAGCTTTTGGTTTGCACTATTTTTTAAAGTGTCCATGCTATATTTTTAACTTTAAATCCTTTAAAGAAAAGAAAAATGTCAGCAGAAATTTTTTGTAAGTGTATTCCTATTATGTTAAGCCACTGGGTTTCTTACAATATCCAAAGCCACCTTAACAGATATAGAACCTTAGAGGTCACCACTACTATTACATAGACAATCACTGCTGTCCAGAAAATTAAGAGAGTCACTCCTGGTCACGGAGCTGGTGAGACAAGCTCATGTTCACTAACTCCCAAATCTAGCAGGGTGCTACTTCTTCCTCTTCTTCCTTTTCTGCTCCTTCTCTTCCTCCACCTCCTCCCCTTTGTCTTCCTCTTCCCCCTCCTCCTATACCTCCTCCCCTTCCTCTTCCTCCTCCTCTCCCTTTTTCTTCTTCACTATGTCTCACTCCCTCAACTTGTATCCCTACCACTTAACACTCTCATCCCTCTTGGTTTCCAACAAATAAGCCATGATAATAGAAAGGGAAATCCATCTATGTGGAAATTTCATATAATAGCACCTACCCTGAGATTGTCCCCAAATAACCCAAATGTCTTCTTTCAAACCTTGCTAACATTTTGACACATTACATCTTTAGAAAGAAATAACACCTTTCCCAAGCTGAAAACCCCACTAGCTAATTCCAATATTTGCTTGGCTATCCAAATATGTTATTTTGCAATATTTTTAAACCTGTAAATGTTGAAACAGTGGATTAGGGTGACTAAGTGAAAAGGTACCCTTAAAATTGGTATAGCTGAAATTTGTTAAAAATAAACATGCCTGGACAGAAATATGTGTGACCAAAGAAAATTACCCTTCAGCCACTCAAAAAAGAAAACCATGTGATTTTAGAACATGATAGTGTAGCATTTCTGATGCTTCTCTCCTGGGATTTAGTTTAAGTCAAACACCAGCCAATGTAGACTGGGAAAATATAAGGGAAGATTCCAGTTTCCCTTCATTTTCAGTTAGGACTGCCTCTCTGGGACATAGGAGTCAAGGGCAGAGTTTTATAAATTATAAAAGCTATCATGATCTCACCAGAAAAAAAATTCAGAAAGGCAAGAGTGTTGTGTATGGTGAATTAGGCTTTCAAAATCTCCATTTTTAACTATGCGTGTCTTTTTATGTCTTAATGTACAGCCTGAATTTGAATCCTTTCAAATACTTATATTGAAATATAATCCCCGGTATAACCACAACCAAGGAGTGAAGACAGCAGGCACCAATGCTTTATGTTTCATAATACTTTGTCAGCTGGCTCCTGTGTACCTAAGTGTGTGGACATGAAGGGAACAGCTATGGACCAGAGGGAAGGGACAGAGTCAGTGACAATGTCATCTATCTACTAACAGACTTCCACTGCCCATCTCCAAAAATGGAGGCTATCTGCTGCTCCTGGGCTTATATGTTAGGTGTCAAAGATATCGTTCATGATGGAGAGCTCCATTCACTCCCTGTTGCAAGCTCCTAACACTACAGACTTGGTGGAGGCAGGGGAGTTTCTCTTATCCTTCTTAAATAAAATCTCAAGTCGGCAAAGTAAATTCCTTAAATAGCTGTAATACTGTGTCTACTAAGCACACAGTGCTTTCAGATCCACTACTACAAAGTAGTTTTGGGAAATGGAAAAAAATCTGTATTAGGATCATCTTTACAGATGAAGAAATTAAGAACCATCTAGGCAAAATGACTGCCCCCAAGTTAGCTGATAAGATATTATTACAACTGGATTCCTTTCTAAGTCCCTGTCAGATATTTCTTGACTGTCCTGTCCCACCTCTTGCTCCCCCTCTTCATACACTCATACTTCAGCCCACACCCACAGGCTGCACACACTAGTATCATTCGCTCAGAGCAATCAGCCCACACAGCCTCTTAAGCAGAGGTCATCTCTCCTTCCCCATCCCACGGGTTAGGCTAATCCCTGCTCTTATTTTAGGACTTACTTTACATGACACACACACCCTCCAGTGTCCTGGGCTAGATTAGTTCCTCCTCATACTTGCCCTCACACAAGGTTCTATTGGTCCCTCATAGTCTTTGTCACACCACTCTGTAATGACCTCTTTAATTGTCTGTGTCACCTAGTAAATTGTGACTTCACAAAGGCAGAAACAGGGCATGCTGAAGACAATCAAGAAATGCCTAATGTGTGTTGGAGCCAGATGCCACCTCTAGCAGCACTTAATGTGAAGCCAACTGAACAGACAAATCTTCTAAACATCCAAAAGTCAAAGTTTCTAAAGGAAATGAGAATGTCCCCCTTGGGGCCAGCATTTCCCCCAAAGTCAAATATATATATTCCAAAAGAACAAATTAAGCTCCTCAGAAAATTGTTTACCAGATTGTGGCCACCCAGGAAGCCACTCACATCTGCCTCCTTGGAGCTCTATGGGAGCTCTACCCTTGGCTGTGTTTTCAATAAAATGCAACCAGACAGGCCTTTTGCTCTGATTGGCAGGGGTAATAAGTGCCCAGAGTTCACTCTTCTGCCTCTGATTTCTAGGTGTCAGGCACTGCTCCTAGCTCTTGAGGACTTATTTAATTATTGCAATGGCTCTATCAAATAGGCACTGCTAATGTTCTTATTTTATCAAAGAAGAAAATGGAACAGAGAATGATGAAGAAATCTATCAAGATCATTCAACCAGTATGTGGTAGCATTGAGATTAAAAGCTAGAGTCTCAGCTCTTATGTGTTTCAAGGACCCCAACAGACATCACCAGCTTAGGGCTGATGACCCTAAAGGAGGTACAAATTCTAACAGACATCTCCTGTTGAATGATGCCTGATCATCCTTCGGTCCTAAATGGAGTCTTCACCCATGCATAAAAATTTATCCTCACAAATGTATCAGAGAGCTTGGTGAGAAAAGATGTCCCATAAAACATAAAAAAAGAGAGAGAGATAGAGTTAGTTGATGACTAAGAGAATGCCTACCTCTCAGCAGAGGAAAATTCTGGGCATATTCCTAACAAAAGCTTTTGGTGCGTATTCAACAAGTTACCATAGCTCTAGAAGCAAGGAAACCCTGACATTCTTACTGACTAATGAGAACAGAAACTAAACACTACTCATTTTTTGTCACAAAGGACTAGAGCCCTACGGCAGCACCATTGGGAGGCAGTAGCCCTCGGAATTAAGCTCCAGGTTCCAGAGCCCCGTCTTCATTTTATAAATGCTTCATAGTTAATGATGTCGAGTTGGCAATCTGTATTCTATTAGGCTGATTCTTTTGCAGAAATCAATAGTCTGACAGAGAAAATCCTTTTGGGAAGAGACTGTTTAATCATCTTCATTATCATCATTATCATTGTGATGGATAGCTTTTATTGAATTTTGAAGATGTGTAAGGCACTGCATATGAATGACCACATCTCATCCCTTCTCAAGCTTTGAAGAATAGGTTATTAAATATTAGGAGGCACAAGGCATTGACTTTTTCCATTAAGCTGATCTAGTACCTTACTTCAAATGGGTATATTCCTGGCAGCCTGACAGAGGACTCACATATCTCCATCATACACAGTACTGGCAAGCAAAGTTTCTATATGAATGCAGATGTGGTTTGAAAAGGATATCAAGTACCCTTGCATCCTTCTTCAGGAGTCTGATGACAAATATCTAATTTCTTTTGGCCTCAGTTTCCCCCAAAGCACAAATGGAATGAGACTGCCTTGTGAGAGTTTTGTGGCAAGATGATCATCTATTCCTGTGTCTGAGAGCACTTGACGGAGGGAGACTCAAGAGAGGCAGGCTCTCTTCTGCACCAAGTATCCAGTGAAAGCACTCTCTGACTTCCCCACAGTCTTTACCAACCTTTAGAAAAGTCTTCCTCATATTCTTTATTAAACTAATTAAACAGAACAAAATGTCTATCTTTTAGCTTTTTCACAA
The DNA here is from genome assembly GCF_947179515.1 of Apodemus sylvaticus. Lineage (NCBI taxonomy): Eukaryota > Metazoa > Chordata > Mammalia > Rodentia > Muridae > Apodemus > Apodemus sylvaticus. The sequence goes on along the minus strand of NC_067477.1, from coordinate 137,035,290 downwards.
TACAACAGTTATAGCTGAGATGCAAGATTGCATCTCCATGCTAAGACTCTAGACTGCTGAGCCTCAGTCCTCTTCATCCATGGTGAGGCTCTAGACTGCTGAGCCTGCAGTCCTCTTCATCCACGGTGAGGCTCTAGACTGCTGAGCCTGCAGTCTTCTTCATCCATGGTGAGGTTCTAGACTGCTGAGCCTGCAGTCCTCTTCATCCATGGTGAGGCTCTAGACTGCTGAGCCTGCAGTCCTCTTCATCCATGCTAAGGCTCTAGACTGCTGAGCCTGCAGTCCTCTTCATCCATGGTGAGGCTCTAGACTGCTCAGCCTGCAGTCCTCTTCATCCACAGTGAGGTTCTAGACTGATGAGCCTGCAGTCCTCTTCATCCATGCTAAGGCTCTAGACTGCTGAGCCTGCAGTCCTCTTCATCCATGGTGAGGCTCTAGACTGCTGAGCCTGCAGTCCTCTTCATCCATGGTGAGGCTCTAGACTGCTGAGCCTGCAGTCCTCTTCATCCACGGTGAGGCTCTAGACTGCTGAGCCTGCAGTCCTCTTCATCCACGGTGAGGCTCTAGACTGCTCAGCCTGCAGTCCTCTTCATCCACGGTGAGGCTCTAGACTGCTCAGCCTGCAGTCCTCTTCATCCACGGTGAGGTTCTAGACTGCTGAGCCTGCAGTCCTCTTCATCCATGGTGAGGCTCTAGACTGATGAGCCTGTAGTCCTCTTCATCTCTGGTGAGGCTCTAGACTGCTGAGCCTGCAGTCCTCTACATCCATGGTGAGGCTCTAGACTGCTGAGCCTGCAGTCCTCTTCATCCACAGTGAGGTTCTAGACTGCTGAGCCTGCAGTCCTCTTCATCCATGGTGAGGTTCTAGACTGCTCAGCCTGCAGTCCTCTTCATCCACGGTGAGGCTCTAGACTGCTGAGCCTGCAGTCCTCTTCATCCACGGTGAGGCTCTAGACTGCTCAGCCTGCAGTCCTCTTCATCCAGTGAGGTTCTAGACTGCTGAGCCTGCAGTCCTCTTCATCCACAGTGAGGTTCTAGACTGCTGAGCCTGCAGTCCTCTTCATCCATGGTGAGGCTCTAGACTGCTGAGCCTGCAGTCCTCTTCATCCACGGTGAGGCTCTAGACTGCTCAGCCTGCAGTCCTCTTCATCCACAGTGAGGGTCTAGACTGCTGATCCTGCAGTCCTCTTCATTCAGGAAGGAATGTGGACCTGAGCCTGAGCCTAGTTTCTTCCATCTACTCCAGAGGCTCCCTCCTCCCCTCCCTAACTAAGATTTGCCACTTTAGCAACCTCAATTTTTACAAAGCTATTATTCAAAATAGATTCCTGCCCCTACCGTGGACTCCTGCAGAGAGAAAGTCATGGGTTCGTGGCAGCTGCTGACCATCAGTCCTGAGAAGTCTTTGGATCTGCCCTTCAGATTTCTATTTGATGAATATATATATTCATATTCTGTTTTTCCCTAAGCCTATATTTTGTAATTCCTAATCCTTAGCTAGGATGTAAAAAGATGAAACAGAGATGTGACCATCACCCTCTTTTCCTGCATTCGTTCCCAAATGCTTGGCTGAGGCACAGGAAACCAAGTCCAACCATTGCTCTGAACACTCCCAAGCTCTCCCTTTCGATGGCAGGCAAGTTCTAGTTGAAATCTAAAGCCAAGGAAGGTTTTACCTCCTCACTTGAAGTGCTTCCTCTTCTTCTTTGCCTGTCTGCACAAAGTCCAAGCTTGTTGGCCCCACCACTGTGCACTTTCCGAGCAACTATAGTAATGTCTGTCTGGCCTCTACCTCTATTCTTAGGGTTTGCTGGATAGCTACATCCTATAGAGTCAGAACTCCCACCTCCAAATACATGTTCAAAGTGTTGAGACTTTAAGCCAGAAGAAAAGCTGCCAGCTAGAAAGCTCTTGTCTCCAAGTAGCCTGATATCTCCAAGGAGAGGTTACTTGACTGGTGTGGGTGCAAAATTAACACAGAGTCAAAATACAACTCTAGGATTCCAAAGTGTGAAGAGCTAATAAATTCTCACCAAACAGGACTTCCCTTTATGAGGTACTTCATGAGCACTTCTGTGTTTCTTCTACTGAAATGGCAAATGACAACTGTAAATATTAACAAAGTGCGTTGAAGGCTCGAAAAGAGGGGAATGGTAACCCTGACTGGATCCCAAGAAGGACTGCCACATAGGTACAAAATCTTGTCACCAACTTCTGCTTGGTAATCCATACTACTTTTAGTGAATTGCAGTTCTGAGAAGGAATGAGTAATCTGTACTCCCATGGAATGAAGTAGTGTTTCATTATTCTAAAACAACACAATAGTGAATATCTCTTTTAACTCTGTGACTGTTAAATTAAGGCTCAACTCTGAAGATGCCTATAGATTCCGGGTCACTTGTGAAGTGTTTTCTTCATGTATGAACAAATGAATACTTGCTTGTTGATATCTGATGTTTCTGTTGATTGTTTTGAGGTATAAGCACAGGATTATTTTTCTATTGATTTTTAAGACTCCCAATACCTCAATTTTACCATTTTATCTAACTCATTTGGCAAGAGATTTGAATATGAAAAGCAGAAGAAATGTAGAAAACCAAAGACAGGGGGATAAGAACACATCTGAGCTCTAAGGCAGCACCTGTGTATTTGCTGATGGCCACGCCCTCTATGGGTTAGATGATTTAATGCGAGTAGATAAATATGCACCTCATCATTGATATGGACTGTCTCCTTTAATGGCATTGCTATCCCTGCCATGTTGCAGATATGAAAGCCAAGTCCCAGGAAAACATGGTACCTAATTTACAACTGAAACAATGAAAACTTCCAGCAGGTCTCCCAGTGCAGCTCCTTAGCCATACATGGTGATTCCCTCTGCCAGAAAGCCTCAGCCTACAGCTCTGTGCTGTGCTGTGAGAGGGTTCATGAGCTCCGCTCAAGTTCTCTCCAGACTGGCTTCTTCTCAGCGGTGGGCTGCAGCATGTGATGTGGGGAGGCATTTCTGGGAAGTGGGAACATTACGTCAAACAGTCTGTGCTCCTTTGTGAACCCTTGTATAAGCCAGGGCAGCGTAGCTTCGTGGTTGGTTTCAGCAGAATATACAGTTCCAGGAAGGAGGTAACTGTGACTCCTTCAGCAAGGTGCTTAGAGAATATTGATTTGGGGCCAGGAGAGTAGGAAGGCAAGGCTGAGCTTAGAGACTCTACAGTGTAGGCCAAAGCAGTAACAGAACGGAAAGCTCCTCCTGTTTCTTCCAGGTGAAGTTTGTCCTTGCCAGATGCCTGTGGGTTGGGAGCCAAAAACCACAATCTGCCCCACAGACTACGACAACCCACAGGAGTCAAGGCCCCACCCACATTCCACCTGCTCAGGCAGCAGGTGCCCACCCATTTTTGTCCACTTACATCATCATCAGCCCTGCTCCCTTGTTCCATTTAACTATGACTCGTCCAAACCCCACTGTTTTGCAGATGCTATGCTGGGCTTCGTCACACCGATTATCACGTCATCTGTGTGTCCACTGACAGCGTGGCTGCCGAGGACAGATGGATCACAATGTGCGAGCTTCAGTTCTGTGGCAGAAACAGTGAAAAGAGTACCAAAGAACGTGAGAGATGGGCCTGCTAGGCAGACCTACAGCGTAAGAATTTACAAGGAGAATAAGGAGAGCGTGTTCCCTGATGCGTGGACCTTAACCAGGTAAACACGCAAAACGGGGCCAGGGAAGAATTTTAAGGGACGCTGACCTGGGAGAGACTGGCTGAGGCTTCCATTCTCATCCCACTCTGTTCAGGATTTGGAGGGCTACTTGTAACATTTCTCCAAGAAACAGGCTCCACAGGAGGATCCAGCATGCCCCACAGCGGGACTTCTGCAAGAGCGAGCCGATGAGGGCTGGTGCTCAGTCCTTGCCTCACGGTGGTGACGCTCTCTGCAGATTGAGGTCTCGAACATTAGAAATGGAGCGGGTAGCCAGGGGCAGGTGAGGGAAGCTGCTGTAGAGAGGGGCTCACATACCCGAGAAACACAAGAGCTTGGCCATGTGCCCCATGTGAGAGATGTCAGGCGACTTCACAGAAGGCCCTGAGACGGTGGCCTGTTAGGGGCTGCAGAGACACCCAGCACCCCGAGTTAAAGGAAGAACACCTAAGCAAGTACCTGGGAAGGTGGGTCAGGGAGGAGAACCCAGCAAGGGAGCTCCTGAGATCCTGCCAGACGGCTCACCCAAATAGATCTTAAACACTGTTTGACTCAGAAAGCAGGCATTCTGCCAGCCAACGAAAGCTTCTGGCTGGTTCTTCTCCCCTCCCATCCATCTTAGGGACTGATTAACATGGCAGCAAATAGTGGGTGAGAACTAGATGAGGACCCCATTCACTTGACGTCTTCCAGAGTGGAGAAAGTCCAGTCATAAATATGAGTCAGGACTATTTCATGTTGGCCTACTGAAGAATTTTTTATACCTCTTAGACGGGCCATTCTAAATCTGAACTGAGTCTGTGCAGGTGATGAGGTTCACTAGACTGTCTCCTGTGGTGAGCAGGAAGGATCCAGAGATGATATTCACACTGAGCTAATCAAAGTGTGAGGAAGCTGCTGGCCTCTTTAGTATACAAGACATGTTTCTTCCATGCAGTGGTTACAGCCAAAAGAACCACACTCACAACCAAGTCCTGGAGAATTTAGAAAAATAGGATCTATTTGCTGGGCAGTGGTGGTGCATGCCTTTAATCCCAGCACTTGGGAGGCAGAGGCAGGTGGATTTCGAGTTCGACACCAGCCTGGTCTACAGAGTGAGTTCCAGGACAGCCAGGGCTACACAGAGAAACTCTGTCTTGAAAAACCAAAAAAAAAAAAAAAAAAAAAAAAAAAGATCCAATAAGTCTCTACTCTAGACAAAATCTTTCTTCACAAAGGGATTGCAAACACACAATCCTGAAAGCAGTTTCCTGTCAGCAAAATTCATGGAGCCTGCATAGCCAGGCAGGGAGTCCAGGTGTCAGGAAGGATTTGGATGTCTCATGACATCTTCAATACTTCACTGGACTCCATAGAATTTGACTTGAGAACACTTTCTCCATCTCTCTCATTGGCCTGTGCCATGTCAAAATTCCATCATTCTCCTGTTATAACCACATAAAATTTAAGTATTCCTAGAAAGACAAGACAGTTTATGCTCTTTTTCCACACCTCATTGTAAATTACTACATTTCTACAAACTGAGATGTCCCATTTTGATGCTCCAGTAGGTTTTAAGATAGTTTTTAGGTACTATTTAATGTTATCACATCGTGGGCATATAGCATCAAAGAAATTATAAAGTTGAATATATCTGAAGAACAACACATGGGCTTTCTGTAAATATGGACCCCAGCATCTCTGAGGGTTCACATACCGCCATTCTATCATCCTGGTTGAGTACCATCTTAAACCAGCTAAGATCACAATTCAGGAAACATTAAAAAGTCAAATTTTGTCTTGTATCCATGGTACAAAGAAAGAGAGTGAGCTTGCTGAGCACTGCGCCAAAATAACCGGGTGTCGTTGAGGTCAAAGAGACACAGCAGGGGCGCCAGAATCATACAATTTGATTTTCTAAATACTAATACAGGACCATAATTTTTTCTCAAAGAATAGAGGCTATATTTTTAATTCAGGACTACAAAATCCTGCCTCATAAAATATCATCCCAGCCTTTATCTGTAGCAACTCATTGTTCATCTACAAAGATGCTTTAGACCACCGGCTGGGCATCAGAACAGGCAGGAGGTAACTTTGAAACCAGAATGTTTCACACTTCTTAACAAGCTGCGTGACCCTGGGCACATTCCTTACTTCCTCTGAGGCTATTTTTTCATCTTTAAAAAAATGGTATAAAAATAGATACCCTGAATATCCCCTGTGAAGTTTAAGTCATTCCTAAAACAAAATGTGTCAAACACAATGCCTGGCACACACTGGAATTTGGTAGCTTGGTAGCATTTTCTGGGATTACAGATGGAAGAGGCTTCCCATGCAGACTGTTATGTTCCAATATCAACATAATTGGAGGGCTCAGAGAGCCCATGAACTAAGCCACAAGCAGACCCTCCACACAAGATCTTGATGATTCTGTCTGCTGCTGTCCATATTAGGACACTAAGCCATGTGGCTGCTATACCTGGGCAACTGCTGCCTCACCTTGGCCATCCTTGTACCCTGGGAGATAATCGTTCAAATGACCCCAGTCCCTCCTCACGGTGTCTTCATGGAAAGGGCTGTGAGGAATTCTAAGGTTCTGCGGAGCTGGAGAGCATGGCTCATTGAGATGTGAATGGGAGAGCCTCCAATCTTCAATTCCACAGACCTGCCCAGCCTCTGCCTCCCTTTACTGCCCCTGAACACACCTTGTTCATGCCTGCCACACACACCTATGCAGAGTGGATAGAATACACACAAAGCCAGCTAGACACTGACAGGTTGAGTTGTCTTAAGAGTGCCCTGCTGTCCATGTCCTGGCTTGGACTGTGACACACTCTGCTCTCTGGCCACCCCATCCCCATCAACAGTCCAGACAGCATGCAGCCACCCAGCACTACTCCCCAGCTGAGCTCAGAAAGCTCCCTGTTCTGTCCAGCCCCTCATCCTAGATCAAAAAATAACATCTTGTACAAGGAGAGGCAGGCACTTTGTGTTATTATGGTAAAGCTTTTCAGCATGGGGGATAGTTATACATGTTTTACATTTGGGAAAAATAAAGAGAAGTTACTTACCATACCTTCAGAAACAAGTTTAATAAGCAGTTAATGAAGATAATGCCATATTGGCAAGAATATGGGCTACCCATGACTGCCAAATCCAGAGTGAGCAGATAGCCCCAGGAAAGGTCATTTTCTTCGTCACCCAAGTTATTTAAGATATGTGTCATAAAATGAATACTTCTGAAAGGCCAACAACTCCAAGCTTCATGGCCAAAAGTCAGTTCTCATAACATCTGGGGGAGTCTGCCTTCTGGCCCTACAAATGTATCACTAACTGAAATGTGTATCCTTTGACAACTTAGAGACCCAGTCCCAGGAAACACCACTCAGTCTAGGACTTTGTATCAACACTTACCTTGCACCAAGGTTTTGTGGCTAGCCAGTGGGAGACAGTTATTTTCATCACAATAGGCAGGGATTTTTTTCAAGCTATAGACTCAACACCGTTGACATTGTTGATGTTTTCACTCTCTGAGAGCCCAAAGAGGATGCCAAGACATGCTGCTAATTCTGAACACCAGCAGCATGCTATGAGTATAGGTCTCACCAAGACCTTCAAAAAATTTCACTCGGGAGTCCAGGTGTGAGTTTTGAAGTTTCCACAAGAAACCCTAGCCATCATCCCAGATGAGAATCAGTATTCTCCTGGGATCGCAGAGCTACAAGGTGAGAGAAATTTGGTCTCTAAACAGAGCAAGGAGAAAGCCTTCCACTGACAACAGGAACATATCAGAGCATCTCACGGCTAGTGCAAGATAAAGAAATTTCAAGTATTTTAAGCAACTGACAGTTCGAGAGTTTAGTAGCCAACACTGCAGGGTGGGAATCCAGACATAAAACATTTTCTGGTTTCTTTACTGGTATGGATGAATCCTCAATGGCTGGAAACTGAAGACATCTTTGTGTCCAGAGCTCCACGTGAATAAGCCACGAAAGCCACTGGGAGACTGAGCCAAACTGCTGGGGTAGCAAACGAACAACTGTACCTCGAGTTCCCACAACACAAACACCATGTCAAGTGACACCTCATTCAGAGTCTTAGTTTCTCCGTTGTGTTGGTTTGAGCTACTATAATAAAATATCATTAACTGGATGGCTTATAAAGTTTCAAGAGGTCAAGGTGAAGACATCAGGAAAATCAATGTCTGAGGAGGACTCACTTTTAATCTGTGAGCAGTGATCTTCCCAGTTTGTCCTCAGGAGGCAGGAAAAGCAAGCCAGCTCCCTTTGTCAACTCTCCAGAGGGCACTAACCCTGCTGTCCTCTGAGAGGCCCCACCTTTTGACACTGTTGCTTTGGGGATTATGTTCTAGCTTATGAGTTTGAGCGGACATAAATATTCACCCCTCAGTATCCATGCAGGTGTGACAAAGGAGCCGTCCTCTTGAGTGATATAAGAATGGCATTTATAGATGAAGAAATTGTGGCTCAGACAAGAAAATCACTCCCCCCAAAGCATCGGAAGTCAACAGTCTGCAAAACCAAAGATAAGCGAAGAATTTTCCAAGGTAGTATTTCTTCAACCATACCCTGATATTCTGTCCCATTTGATAGGACCCATGACAAAAGACAGCTTATCTTGCTGTAGGAGAGCCTTGCTATGATAGGAGAGTAGTCAAGGTGAAAGACACTAACTGGGCTTTGAGTATGCTTCAGCATCATTGTGCTAGAATAAGATCATGAAAGGGGAGTCTAATATGGACCCAATACCCACTAAGGAAAGCAAGCCCATAAGCTGATGCAAGGGCCGCAGACCGCTCAGCAAGACCTAAGTCCCATTTTTGCAACAGCATCCTCCCCTGCACAGCAGTGTTTTCTGCTAAACCTGCCTTCCTGCTGATTTGAATCCCAGCCTCCACAACATGATCAATTTTGGAAAATTCCCAGTGATCCTTTCTGCCTTTTCAACAAAAAAAGACTTAAGAAAGTACACAAAGACATGTTTTTAAAACAAAGAGAAGTCTGCTAATGACAATTCTACAAAGTCACGAAGGGTCTCACATGCCCCCTACCACACTCAGATCTGACTGAAGAATAAGTGACAGACAAAAGGATCCTATGTCTGCATTAAAACCAAGAGTCATAACAATGTCTTGTTGGCATCAAGGTGGCCCATGCCCAAGCAGGCTTCAAGAGAAATGGGAGTCCATACAAGCTCATTCCCTCACCAGTGAGTTTATTCAAAATGTTCATAGCACATTCTGGCTCTCCAAACAGGTCACTAGGGCTCACAAAATGAATTAAAGGTGAACTCAAAGGCTTTATGTGAATCATCCCTAACCCCTGAGTCCCTGGATTTAATGATTAAGAGGTACATTAAAGGCAGATGTCACAGAATCATCATATTATACAACTTTGATTGTACCATTCCCATCACAGTACATGTTAACAGCATCCCCTAGAGTTGTGCCTGCACACTCTGCATGACCAAACACGTGAAGTGACAGCCCTGCCATGTCCTACTTTTTGTAAGAATTTATACATCATCCAGACAAATGTGAGTTGCTCTTGATAGACCGGAATATGCTGACTACAAGAATATCAGATGTCAGCATTAAATAGAATTAGCCATCAGCACAAATCACACTCCACTCACTCTCATGCTTGGGAACTCCTAAAAGGTACCAGGCTGAAATACAGCCTGTATTTGAGATCCAGGCTCACAAATCTGTTTCCCTTGCCAGACTGTAAGAGCCTCAAGATCAGGGATACTATCTTATCCTGGTGCCTGGCACAGAGGCTGACACATAGTAGGTGTTTAATGGCTTTGTTGACAGATGGAGAAGTGAGTACATACTCTCATCTACTATGACTTGAGCAAGGACCAACATCACAGAGAACCTAGAAAAGCTACGGAAAGTCTCCTCCTGAGTATCTCCCCCACAGCCAACCATAGCCATCAGTTAGCACTTCAAGGTAAAACATCTCACTCCAAGCTCCTTTAATACAGAATCTGCCTGATGAGTCAGCAGGTAGCCAAGTATGCAGTGGTTACAGGGCATGGAATTCAGAGATTATTGATATTAGTCTAAGCGTTTTTTAAATTCTGTGGTTTGCACTGGTCTAGAACCCATCATTTGGAAAGATCAGCCACAAGCAAAGAGTGAAGGGTTCTGGAGAAGCAATGGCTACAAACAGAAAAGTACCATAAAGCTTCTGCAGGCTGGAAAACAACATATTTGTATAGCCTCGAGCAGAAAGAAAAGGATGTGTGCACTGTGTAGAGGTGGTGAAATGGGACATGGACAGACTCAGGGGAAATGTGACCTTCTAAGCAGTATTCTTGTTGGGTTCCTGAGACTGATTTGTAATAAGGGCAAAGGTGAACTTAACCATTCTCTACACACAGACCACTCTACCTTCCCTTTCTGGTGACCAAAGAAAAGGTAAAGGTGAAGAAGAAGATGTGGCCCAACCCCAAACCTTATCATAGTGAGCACATGGTTGACCCTGAGCCTGAAGTATATCCAAGTGAGATAAGCAATAATTTCACTTCAGCAAAGGGAGACTAAAAGACACACAGCAAGAGGAGAGCTAAGAAGAAACAAGAGGGAAAGGGAAACCCTCCACCACCCCTGCACCAGCTCAGACCTGAATAAGAGAACAGCTGAAGGTGTCCTTACTCCTGTGGATGTCCTTACTGTGTAGTATTAAAAGGTCTTTTTCAGGATCTGGATAGAAAACTCTACCCATACATTAGCTCATCTCATCACCACCACCAATAATGGGGCGATCTCTGTTCAGATTGCTCACCCATATCAAAAATAGCAGTCACTATTTCCCACAGACTGGGATGTGAACATGTTCTGGGCCCAGGAGGCTGAGAAGGGAGGGTAGAAATGCTGAGGGAAGGAAGAAAGAGGGAATTCCTGAAGCCCACTGCTCAGGTATATAAAATGTCAAAACTGACTTCTGACTTTTGAAGTCTCAGAAATCCTTCTTCAACCTTATTTCTTCTCGAGATGCAGAACTAAGAGGGGACAGATAAACAGAAGATTCCAAGTGTAAGGTTATTTGCCAGTCTCGCTGCAAGTAAAACTACACTTTGATATTAGTTAATATTATTGTTCAACATATCAGCAATGCTAAAAGCCTCTATTCCATAGCTACCCTGGAACAGCCAGGCAATAAAGGTTGGTGATACTATGAGTGTACAGTAGTGGGGGTAGTGGGCAGCAGATGGATGGATGCAGATGGATAAATGATTGGATAAGTAAGTGAATGGTATATCTCTATACTATAGCCAAATGCCCTCTTTGTTTCCATAGAATACTATTTTTAAACAGAGGTCATTAGGAGTTAGTATTTAGCATCATGAGTACTTTTGATGTGACTATTTATTCATCTGCCAACTCCATAGAATTGGTTTCCCATCAAATCACATCTTCCAGCCATTCTCTCTCTCTACATCATCTCCCTCAGATCCTACTTTTCTCTCACAGAAAGTAAAGATTACCTACTAGAAGATAATGTCAACATTCCACCCCAGTGCTGACCTTTGCCCTGACCTCATCTGCTCTGACGCTCTCTATCCCGTGTGTCCATCTGGATGCCAAGTACAAATTTAATCTCAACCTGTATTCATGAGGGCCAACACATCCCCTCTCCACTTCCATTTCTCTCCTCCAAAGGCTTAGTATCTCCATTCTTCAAAGTTTTAAGGATAAATATGAAATCAGGTTTTAATATGTTCTTCCCTCCAGATGAATTCAGTCACCATATCACCTTATCTCACTGTTACCTTTAAGAAGCTCCCACTTCTGATTTCTGCTCTTCAAAATCACACCCACACATGTATTTATTCATTTAATGCTACTTTACTTGTGAAGACTTCAATGTGCTCAGGCCCAAGCACTACACTAGGGACTCCAAGATGGAGAAAACATACTTGCTGACCTGGAGGGTATCAAAATCTTCACGCAGACAGTATTCGTTCCTGTCTCAAGTTTTCTAGCAGATCCTCATTGTCTGAGGCTCAAAGTCATTGCCAAAACTGTTTTTGTTGTTAGCTTGAGAGGCTGGTTTTGGTGCAAATTCAATTCTATGCTTACATAATAATTACTGTGAGTTAAAACAAGGCATACTGGAGCCCATGTCCCTGGCCTGTACCTTCTGCTCAGAGTTATGATGCTGCAACTTCAGATGCTGACTTGGGGCTCAAAGAAATAGCAGAACTGGGTAAAATTTAAATATTGGTGATAAATCAGGGAGTCACCTTGAGGCTACGAGTGCTGAGGCTGAGAAAGCATGAAATGATAGTGACTAATAATAGAGCAACTATTCTGCTAGGGCATAGCAACTAGGGGAGGGGACCCAGCTTAACAGTTCCAGAATTTCTGAACTACAATGGCATAGACCCTAAAAACATCTGAATGTCCCCCCCCACATGGGTTCCTTGTAACCCATATTGCTTGGCTCTCCGTCTAGTAGGGATCCCAAAAGAAAGTGCTCAGTAAGGATGTGTAAATGAATGGGAAAGGATGAAAGGAAAATCAGAGGAGGAATCAGGAGGAAGTCAGGCATGAACACTGAGCTGACATTATATAAACACAGAGACTGGACATGTAGCTTGCAGGACAGTGAAACAGGAGAAGAATCTTCTCCCCATGATCCTTAAACCCATATTCAAGAATCCATAAGGTTAAGGGATGTAAGGGGAGGAAAAATACTAGAAGAGTGCTTACAAAGAGTGTGACACTTGATGACACTGCCTTAGCCCCCACACTCTGAACCTTTAGCCGAGTCCTTCCCTAGGAGATGACTCAAAGGAAAAACTCTGTGTGCTCTTCCCAAAAGGAGACAGAAACCAGACCCATATAGGGTTCAGCTTAGTTTATTTCCATCATTGTTACCTAGAATGTCAAGACTCACCAATATAGAGGCCAGTGGAGATGGGTGGGAGCCCAACATCTGTCGCTACCTGGAGCTGCAAGCACAGTCAACATTCTTCTTTTCCCACACCTGTCTTCCAAAAAGTGATGAATGTTAGAGACACTCCATTTTCTCTAAAATTCAAGTATAGTCAAAGGTTTGTATTCATTGACTGTAAGCTTTGGAGGAAGATTTGGGCTGGACAACATACCCAGCTGCCTGATCCAATTCCCAGTTTTCTGAGGAGAGATTTTGTAATTTTAGAATTGTTTTAAAGATTAACAAAGTTGTCAGTATTGTTTCTTCATCCTTTTTCTTTTATATTTAATTTTTCTTTTATAAACAACTAGTCTCCAAGATGGAGACTAGAAATCTACTTAATTTTGACCACCATGTTGTCCATCAATTTTGAACCATTTTTATCAATTGGCATTGAAGGAAAATGTCTGAATCGACACTAGGTTTCCAGATGCAATTCTCAAAGACTATTGTGAAGAGGCAAAAAGAGAGAGAGTGGAAGGTGTCCAGAGTCAGTGACACCTATTGAGATGATAACAGGGCTGGCCATGGATATTCCATAGCTAGCAGCCTTTATTTTTCTAAGATTTATTTTATTTTTAATTATGTGAATTACTAGGTGTCTGTGTATGTGACCAAGTACAAGTGACCTCAGAGACCAAAGGTGCTGGATCCCCTGAAGAGTTGCTGTACAACATTGGTGCTGAGAACCATACTCAGATCCTCTGGAAGAACAATATGCATCCTAACAACTGAGTCATCTCTCTAGCCCCATAGTGGACTTTTTATAGATCTGTTCTAGCAGCGAGAAGATGACTCCTCACTCAGGCTAGCCCCACCGTCGTCCTCCTAGGAAGCTGGATTCTGGCCTGCAGTGTGCCTCTGACCAGTTAGATACTCACGTGCAGCTTACTTATTCTCTTAGAGCAGCATTCCCTAGTGTGTAAGAAATGGGCAAGAAATGGGCAGTAAATATGCCTGGCCCACCGCAGAGCAGGCATAAAGATCACAGCAGATTTAAAAGCTAAAAATGCTTTACAAGCATAAGACCTTATTAATGTTACTTTTATTTGCTTGGCATGAAGAAGAAATGCAAATAACATGGGAGGAGGGCACAAGCTTCCAGAGCTGCCTGCCCTTATAGAAAGGAGAGAAGAAGAGAGGAAAGGACTGGGGGCAGGAGAGAGGGAGGGAGGGCATGCAAATTCCAGGCCACAAGCTGACAAACTGTTCTTCTACAGGCCTGGAAGAGCTGGGAGGATCAGAGAAAATTCATGTATTTACAAGCTAAGCAAAGAGAAAAACGCCCCCATAAATCGGAGTGGGAGGGATAATATAATAAAACAATACAAAGTGTCCTATAAGCACGGAAACAATAACAACGCTAAAACAGAAATAGCTTATTACGTTAAAACAGCAGTAAATCTGTCAGAGCAGCCCATAGAAACTCTCGTCTCATGATAGTAAAAAGCTTCTACCAGGCCTATTGTCTTATACTTTCATTAAGCTACAGTTTTATAAGCTCAATTATCAGTACTTCTTGCTCAATTCCCAGAATGAAACCTAGTTAAACTCTTAATTTGGTAGATAGATCTTTTGTAAGTGATGTATCTTTAATGGACAGCTCCCAAAGGCTGACTTGACTTGGGAAAGAAGCACCAGGAACCAAGGCAGAGAAGTGCTGAGCCAATCCTTGGGGTTTGATACACTGTCGAGATGTGACCAGACACCCAGGGAACAAGGAAGTCGGGAATCTCCTCCAAAAAAGGGGGTTCATACCACAGAGGAAGCAGACATACAAATGAGCCAGCTCTGTTCTCTCTTTAGCATGCTCCAAGCCCTCTCAGCATTATGTGTGCCAAGCAACGGGTAACCAGAGTTTTAAAATGTTCTTCCTAGTAAAGCCTTGGATCTTATCACCTGACATACCCCATCTCTGAATTTACTTGCTTTCAGTGTTCTTTGTGTCCATACTGTCTGGGTTATTTTCTTTGTTAATTTCCTCAACTTACATCCCATGTAGTGCTTATCCCACTACCATATTCTGAAATTCTCCCACAAAGCTTCTGTCCAGCTGTCAACATCTCTGGCAGCACATGAGGAGCCTAGCCTGAGCTCTGTTGCCAGAGAGAGAGGCAGCTCTCCTGTGTTGTCCCGGTCTAATGGGCAGAGCAAGACTTTATTACATTCACAACAGTGACAGGGGGATGGGCAGGGAGTAAGAGGACTGTGAGACATTCCAATGATGCACGCCGTCACAAGACTTTAAGATGTGGAAAACTGACCATGGTAAGTTAAAAATAAAATAGCATATTCCCATTAAAATTATCTAGGAACCTATATGGCATGATTGTCTAGATTTTTCTCTGGCGTGTTGTGGACAAATGTCTCAGGGAAGTCTTCTTGTTTTTAATGCTATCACATATCCAGTTTTATGAGGCAAATTATTTCTAGTACTTGAGAACTGCCAAGGATGACCTAAGTACTTGACATAGCTAGTTATTTTTATACTCTTTAGCACTGCACATGACAGTCTTTCTTTCTTCTATCCATACACCAGCCTCACTCCCTCTCCTTTCTGCTTCTCCTTCCCACCACACAAAGCCCCTCTCTCCTCAGACCCAGCTCAACACTGCAGGCCTGGCTCAAGCCTCCTCAGCCTGCAATAACATTGCCCATGAAGCAACTTCCCTGCCCCTCATAGCCCTGAACAAATCTCACTTGCTATATGCAGATTCATGTTCACCGAGCGGTGGTGGCACACACCTTTAATCCCAGCACTTGGGAGGCAGAGGCAGATGGATTTCTGAGTTCGAGGCCAGCCTGGTCTACAGAGTGAGTTCCAGGACAACCAGGGCTATACAGAGAAACCCTGTCTCAAAAAAACAAACAACAACAACAAAAAAAAACAAAAAAACAAAAAAACAAACAAACAAACAAAAAAACAAAAAAGTCCATGTGACTTCTCTCATTTCAAATATCACAAAGTGCTTCTTTGTGCTGTCATTACATTTAACATTGTTCACTTAGTACAAATGGGGCAATTACTAAAAAGGAAAGCAACTTATATAAGCATTGTTTTCTATACCCACAGTATGTTAGTTGCAGTGACACTGCCTTCTTTCCAAAAGCCAAGTTCATCTTTATGCACACACACACACACACACACACACACACACACACACACACACTCACTTTTATACCCAGAGACTCAGAGAGTATGTGTTTCAGAACCATAGAAGAACACGCTGGGCTCATTCACGGGAGCACTGTATGTGTGTTGGGGGAGGGGAGAGGTCACCAGACTAGAAGACAGTTGAAGTTTCTTTTAGACAAAGATTAAGGTTCCATGCCTGTGCCCTTACTTGGAGGCAGTGCCATGACAGGGTGAGAGAGAAGGTTTGGGGGATGGGGGAGGGGGCCAGGTTAGAGAGCAGTCTGTGATCCCTGGGAAAAACAGATGAGAATGTCCCTGACTTCCCCAGGGGCATGAGGACTGAGAGATACAGAGACAAGTTCACACAGCCACTGTGCATGAAAAGGGCAAATGCACAGACTGGAATGACAGGCCCACAATCTGCCCCTTCCTAGTTTGGGGCACAGGGAAGGTGCAGGATATTTTTATGCTCTGACAGAGCCAGGGAGGCGGCGACTCCAAGAATGGCTGATCTCTCATCCCTCACAGGGCTGCGAGGGCAGTGCTGACTTAGGAGGGTCTGTGACCTGACTCACATGACCACAAAACACCCTGTGCACTGGATCATGGATGTCTCTCCCCACACCTCCATTCTCTGTCTACCTCACCCTGAGTCTTCCTCCTCTAAGTTATCAAAGGGTCACCGAGCATAGAATAATGGAAATGATGCCATTTCCCGGCGGTCTATAAGCCAGCCCCGTAAAAGGCAAGTGTGGAGGTCATCTTTCCATAAATTCCCAATTCTGCTGGAAACGCAGACAAAGGCAGCTGGGGAGCCAGGCGGCCGCTTTGTTTTTGCAACTCTTTCCATTGCGGTGCCCTTTATAGATGCAGCCCAAGTGGAATGCATCATAAAAGGTGACATTTTATCACAGCAGTTTGTAAATTTTACAGAAGCAAGCTCTCTGTAAATCACCCAGCTTATTCCCAAGCTGACTTTATTACAGCAAATCCAGTCATGGATAAACTGTGTGCCAGTTTACTTGAAATTTATCTTTTTTATTCAAGCTGAACTGAGTCCTTTTAATATTCTTCTCTCTTATAATGATAAGGTATAATGATAACCCTATTTTCTATTTAGACAGCTTTAAGGACTCTCATTTCTCTCAAAATGCAGTCCCTATTTGGGGCCTCTTTGCTCCCAAAGTCATTTAGAATTTGTTTCTTATGTCAAAAATATGGGCACCTTCCTGCACCAAGTCATTTAACTCCTTAGAACATAGGGTTACTCTCACTCCTCATTGTCCTACAGTTCTCTGATGTCTGGGTCCCAGGCTATTCCCTCCCACCACAGCTGCAGGGAGACCTCCTTCTCTGCATCACTTGGACCTCCAGAGTCTCACCTGCCAAAGAAGCCACACCCTTCCACTCGCCTGCCTGCTCGTCCACCCACTGAAGGCTGAAGTCCAAGCTGACGCATGGGGCAGCTGAAAATGTACCCCAGACCACATGGGCTCGAGAGCCAGCTCCGTGTGGAAAACGCTTTCTGTGCAAACAGGCTGGCCCGAGTTCAAGTCCCCTGGCTCCCAGATAAATGCCAGGCACAGCAGCATAATTCCAAGTTGAATAATAGATTCTGTTGACTCTATAGATAGATCTAGTTGAATGATAGATCAAAACAAATAAAAAGTAAGGTGGAAGGCAATACCCCAGCACTGTGGGCAAAGACAGGAAAGCCCAAGGAACTTGCTGGCCAGTCACCCTAGCTCTAGATTCAGCGACAGACTCAGTCTCAAAAGATAAGGTGGAGACCATGGCCTAAGGCTGATCTTTTTTTTTTTTTTTTTATTCTGTTTTTCGAGACAGGGTTTCTCTGTGTAGAGCTGGCTGTCCTGGAACTCACTCTATAGACCAGGCTGGCCTTGAACTCAGAAATCCACCTGCCTCTGCCTCCCAAGTGTTGGGATTAAAGGCATGGGCCACCACTGCCCGGCAAGGCTGATCTTCAATAATGCCAAAAACAGTCGAAAACCCACATACTTATGGAAACTAAACAACTCTCAACTCAATGATAACTTCATCAGAGAAGAAATAAAGAAATTAAAGACTTCCTGGAATTCAATGAAAATGAGGACACAAAATACCCAAACTTATGCGACACAATGAAAGCAGTGCTAAGAAGAAAATTTATAGCAGTAAGTGCCCTGGTAAAGAAATTAGAGACATCCTACACTAGCAACTTAACAGCATACCTAAGAGCTCTAGAACAAAAGGAAGCAAACACACCTAAGAGGAATAGAAGGCAGGAGATAGTCAAACTCAGGACTGAAATGAACCAAATAGAAACAAAGAGAACTATACAAATGATCAAAAACAAAAAAAACAAAACAAACAAAAAAAAAAAACAAAGGCTCGTTCTTTGAAAGAATCAACAAGATAGATAAACCCCCTAGACAAACTAACTACAGGCCCAGAGACAGTATCCACATTAACAAAATCAGAAATGAAAAGGGAGACATAACAACAGAAACGGGGAAAATTCAAAAAACATCAGATCCTACTGCAAATACCTATGCTCAACAAAACTGGAAAATCTAGATGAAATGGATGATATTCTAGACAGATACCATAAACCAAAGTTAAATCAAGAGCAGGTAAACTATCTAAACAGATTCATATCCCCTAAGAAAATAGAAGAAATCATTAAAAACCTGCCAACCAAAAACAGCCGAGAGCCAGATGGCTTTAGTGCAGAATTATACCAGACCTAATACCAATATTCCTCAAACTAGTCCATAAAATAGAAACAAAAGGAACACTACCTAATTCATTCTCTGAAGCTACAATTACTCTGAAACCTAAACTACACAAAGACTTCGGACCAATTTCCCTTATGAATATCATGCAAAAATACTCAATAAAATTCTCACAAACTGAATCCAAGAACACATCAAAATGATCATTCAACATGATCAAGCAGGCTTCATCCCAGGGATACAAGCTTGGTTAAATATAGGAAAATCCATTCATGTAATCTACTATATAAACAATCTCAAAGAAAAAAATCATGTGATCATCTCCTTAGAGGCTAAAAAAGCATTTGACAAAATATAATACCTCTTCATGTTAAAAGTATTGGAGAGATCAGGAATTCAAAGCCCATACCTAAACATAATAAAAGCAATTTAAAACAAATCAACAGGCAATATGAAATTAAATAAGACATATTTGAAGCAATCCCACTAAAATTAGGGACAAGACAAGGCTGCACACTCTCTCATATCTATTCAATATAGTATTCAAAGTTCTAGCTAGAGCAATAAGACACCAAAGGAGATTAAGGGGCTACAAATTGGCAGAGAAGTCAAGGTATCACTATTTGCAGATGATATGATAGTATATATAAATGACCCCAAAAATTCTACCAGAGAACTTCTACAGCTGAAAAGCAGCTTCTGCAAAGTGGCAGAATATAAAATTAACTCAAATAAATCAATATCCTTCCTCTGCTCAAAGGATAAACAGGCTGAAAAAGAAATTAGGGAATCAACACTCTTCACAATAGCCACAAATAATATAAAATATCTTGGAATAACTTTAACCAAACAAGTAAAGATCTGTATGACAAGAATTTCAAGTATCTCAAGAAAGAATGGAAGATCTCAGAAAATAAAGAAATCTCCTATGTTCATGGATTGGCAGAATTAACACAGTAAAAATGGCCATCCTACTAAAGACAATGAACAAATTTAACACAATCCCCATCAAAATCCCAACACATTTCTTCAAAGACATGGAAAGAGCAATTCTCAAACTTATCTGGAAATGTAAAAATCCACAGAATAGCATAAACAATTCTTAACAATAAAAGAACTTCTGGAGGAATCACCATCACTGACCTCGAGCTATACTACAGAGCAATAGTGATAAAAACTGCATGGTATTGGTACAAAGACAGACATGTTGATCAGTGGAATAGAATTGAAGACCCAGAAGTAAAGCCACACACTTATGGATACTTGATCTTTGATGAAGAAGCCAAAATATACAATGGAAAAAAGAAAGCATCTTCAATAAATAATGCTGGTCTAACTGGCAGACTGTATGTAGGAAAATGAAAATAGATCCATATTTGTCAAAAAGCTCAAGTCCAAGGGACCAAGGACCTCAATATAATACCAGATACTCTGAGTCTAATAGAAGAGACAGTGGGAGAGAGCCTCAAACTTATTGGTACAGGGGGGAGTTTCTTAACAGAACTCCAGTACTTCAGGCTTTAATATCAAGAACTGATAAATGGGACCTTATGAAAATGAAAAGCTGGGGCTGGAAAGATGACTTAATGGTTAAGAGCAGTGGCTGCTCTTCCAAAGGTCCCGAGTTCAAATCCCAGCAACAACACAGTGGCTCACAACCACCTGTAACGAGATCTGACTCCCTAGTCTGATGTGTCTGAAGACAGATACAGTGTACTTACATATAATAATAAATAAATCTTCAGGCTGGAGCAAGCAGAGGTCCTGAGTTCAATTACCAGCAACCACATGATGGCTCACAACCATCTGTACAGCTACAGTGTACTCATATATACAGAAAATAAATAAATCTGTTTAAAAAAAAAAGAAAATGGAAAGCTTCTGTAAGGCAAAGGACATAGTCAATAAGACAAATCAAAAACCTACAGATTGGGAAAAGGTCTTTATTAACCCCACATCTGATAGAGGACTACCAAAATATATAAAGAACTCAAGAAGCAATCTACCAAAAATCCAAACAACCCAATCAAAAATGGGGTGTAGAACTAAACAGAATTCACAACAAATGAATCTCGAATGGCTGAGAAGCACTTAAAGAAATGTTTAGTCCTTAGTCAGGGAACTCCAAATCAAAATGAACCTAGATTCCACCTTATACCAATCAGAATGGCTAAGATAAAAAACTCAGGTGGCAGCACATGTTGGCAAGGATGTGGAGAAAGAGGAACACCCCTCCATTGCTGGTGGGATTTCAAACTGGTAAAAAAAAAAAAACACTCTTTAAATCAATCTGGAGGTTCCTCAGAAAATTGGAAATAGATCTACCTGAAGACCCAGTTATACCACTCTTGGGCATATACCCAAAAGATGCCCGCCATTCCATAGGGGCATGTGCTGTACTATGTTCATAGCAGCATTATTTGTGATAGTCAGAAGCTAGAAGCAACCTAGATGCCCCACAACAGAAGAATGGATACAAAAAATGCGGCTCATTTACACAATGGAATATTACTCAGCTATTAAGAGCAAGGACATCCTGAGTTTTGCATGAATGGAACTAGAAAATATCCTGAGTGAGGTAACTCAACCCAAAAGGATATATATGGTATGTACTCACTAATAAGTGGATATTAGGCAAAAAAATAAGTACAGAATTCCCAGGATACAATCCACAGAACTCAAGAAGGCTAACAAGCCAAAGAGGCCAAGTGAGAATACCTCAACCCCACTTGGGAGGAAGAAGAAATCAGTCACAGGACAGGGAAGGGTGGGAATGGCAGGAGGAAGGGGAATAGGAGAATACCATAAGATACTGGGGTGTGGGGAACAGAACTGAAGCCCTGAGGGCCAGCAGAAAGAATTGAAACAAGCAACCTAAGACAGTAAGAGGTAGGGAACCCTCTAGTCTGTACCAGAGACCTGGGAGGTGAGAGATTCTCAGAACTCAAAGGGAGGTACCTTAGATGAAATGTCCTACAGTAGGAAAGGGAACTTGTAGATTCCACCTCCAGTAGAAATACAGGGCATCAAGTGGAGGGATGGGGTTGCCATCCCATAGTCAATAGCTCTGATACAGAATTGTTCCTATCTGAAAGAACTGCAGGAACCAAACTGGAGAAGATTCAGAGGAAAAGGAGGTTTAGTGACAGGCCCAATCTGGGGTCCCGCTCATGGGGAGGCCTCAAGGCCTGACACTATTACTGATGCTATGGTGTACTTACAAACAGGAGCCTATAATGTCTGCCCCACAAGCATCTGTAAGAGTCAGATGCAGATATTTATACCCAACCAATGAGCAAAAGCTGGTGACCCTGTGGTTGAATTAGGGAAAAGCTGGAAGAAGCTGATGAGGGTGACCCTATAGGAATGATACTCAACTAATCTGGTCCCCAGGATCTCTCAGACACTGAGCCACCAACCAGGACATACACCAGCTGATATGAAGCCCCCAACACATATACAGAAGAAGACTCAGGTCTGGATTCAGTCACAGAAGATGCACCTAACCCTCGAGAGACTCAGAGCCCCACAGACTGAGAGGGTCTGGTGGAGTGGAAGTTGGGGTGGAACATCCTCTTGAAGATGGGGGAAGGAAGTATGGGATGTGGACTGGGAGGGGGATAAATTATGGACTGTAAAAAAAATAAAGAATATATTTTTAAAAAAGATAAGGTAGAGAGAGATAGAGCAAAGCACCAGATGCTGGCCTCTGGCCTCTGCATGCACACACACACACACACACACACATACATACATACATACACACACACACATATACACACACACACACACACACACACAGGCAAATTCATGTATACATACACACACATAACAGACACCCTACACATACAAACACACACACACATACACACATGGGCAAATGCATGTGTACATACACACACATAACAGACACCCTACACATACAAACACACACACAGACACACACACACACATACATACATGGGCAAATGCATGTGTACAAACACACACATAACAGACACCCTACACATACAAACACACACACAGACACACACATACACACACGGGCAAATGCATGTGTACATACACACACATAACAGACACCCTACACATATAAACACGCATACACACACAGACACACACACACACACACACATACACACACGGGCAAATGCATGTGTACATACACACACATAACAGACACCCTACACATACAAACACACACACAGACACACACACACACATACACACATGGGCAAATGCATGTGTACATACACACACATAACAGACACCCTACACATACAAACACACACACAGACACACACACACACATACACACACGGGCAAATGCATGTGTACATACACACACATAACAGACACCCTACACATATAAACACACATACACACACACAGACACACACACACACACACATACACACACGGGCAAATGCATGTGTACATACACACACATAACAGACACCCTACACATACAAACACACACACACACACACAGACACACACACACACACATACACATACAGGCAAATGCATGTGTACATACACACACATAACAGACACCCTACACATACAAACACACACACAGACACATACACTTGGAGTAAGATATATATTCCAGATGTCAAAAGTTTAGTGAAAAGATATCATTACTAATTTTTACATTATAATAATAAATGACTAATTTTATGTTAAAATGGTAATATTTTGAATTTACTAGAAATAAAACACAGTAAAAAAAAAATAACAGCAAAAGCTTCTTTTACCCTTTAATGTCGCCACTAAAAAACTTAAGACAACCTTAAGCCTTGCATTCCATCTGCTGGGCTTACTGCTCTTGGCACTGGTTCCTATAGCCTTCCCACACAAAGGCACATCTCCCAAGAAAGTGTCCCTCCCTAGTCTTGAATTTGTACATCTCCTCTTATGCTTTCTATTTCCTTTAGAGTTGAGGGAGGTCTAACAATGAGAAGATGTCTATTAATCTTGTCAGCCCACACCCTCCCCTCAAGTTCCTCTGTGTAGACCCTAGGAAGAGGAAGTACCTGGTAGTGATGTAACTATTCCTCAGTGCTCTTGGCAGGTTTGGAGGTACTCAGAGAAAAGATGAATGAACGGATGTATAACAGACTGACAACTCAAGGTTCATGATGGTACAGGGCCAGGGCCTAACAGTAAGGAATATGGCTAAATACTATTAGATTATAATCTTGAAATGAGAGTCCTCCCCCTGATTATATTGACACCATGTTGAGCCAGATTCTACTACAAAGGAGTGTTTGATTGTGCTGTCTGAGGCCATGTTATACCAGGGAAATTCAACCCAAGGAGGGGGGTGCACATTAGGACAAAGATGCAAGAGTAGATTATAACTGTGCTTCCACTATACATTGCTACAAATGAACCCCTTGGTTAATATTACAGCTCTCATCTCCCTCCTATAGACCCTGTGTAGTCATCTGCCTGAATACGCACAGCTGGATCACATCCTAGCCTCGCTCTGAACCACTAGAGAACAGTGTGATTTTCCTGTCTCCCACTCCTGTCTCATATTCCTCATGAACTCGACACACTCATTATGTCAGTCTCCTGTTTTAGGATTACAAACAACCTATGCGTGTCATCCTCCAGCTGTCTCCACTCCATTCATCTGAGCCCTCCGTCCATACTGGACAACCATCAGCTATTCTGTGGAGCCCCCCAGTTCCTCCAGCACCTCACATGTTCTCATTTCTAAGCAATGACAGTACCATTGGAAGTCACTGTCAAATACCATGCTTTAGAAAGTCTCCACAGTCAGATGATAAGCTACTCCACGACAGGCGTTAGATGCCTAGAACGCTGGCAGAATGCAGGGAGAGTGTGAGTTCTGTGGAGTGAAGCCAATTAAAACTTACTCCCTGAAAGCGTTGGTAGAGTTGGGGACAAACTCCAGCCGTGAAGGACTGCTCCAACTTTGAGAGGAACACACTGTTCACCTGAGGAGGGAACAAGCAAGGACTCTATCTTAGTGTTTCTATTGTGACAAAACATCAAAACCAGAAAGCAAGTTGTGGAGAAAAGGATTTTCTTGCCTTACAGGTTGCTGTTCATCATAGAACCCAGGACCACGAGCCCAGGGGTGAGATCATTCATAGAGGACAAACCACCCCCCCAACTCAATCACTAAATAAGAAAATGTGCTATAGCGGATCTAACGGAGGCATTTTCTTAATTGAGGTCTCTTCTTTTCAAAAGACTCTAGCTTGGGTCCAGTTCACATCCCACTCTTTCCTAGCCCACCCCAACTCAATCCAAAACTTTCTCTGGGACCAGAACAGGACCTCATCTGAAAACGATAAGATGCCACTGGGTTATCTAAGTGCATCTCTCATCTGCTGGTTGTTCAAACAGAGGCCTTGCATGGGAAGAAGATGTGTCCAAGAACTCAAGGATCAGCAGTGCTAAGACCCAGCTGTGGCTGCCAGCCTGAGGCAGGCAAGAGTGCTCATTCTAAATCTTGGTCAAAGAATTATCTATGTCACTACCACAAGCATGCCTTTTCTATGAAGTCATGCACACAGAGTCCTTGCATCTCTGCAGAGCCCTTGCATCTCTGCAGAGCCCTTGCATCTCTGCAGAGCCCTTGCATCTCTGCAGAGCCCCCAATTAGCCAACCTGTGACTCAGCTGAGTCTTCACCACCACACTGCTCTCCCTCTGTGGCCTTCATGGAGTCGATGGCCCTGATGGGGGAAATCCCACATGTGGAAAACAGAATGTCAGATTCTGTGCTCTGTGTCACCAGTGGACCCTACCTACGGGACCACAGGACTTCAGGAGTCCCCGGGGGGACTTGGGGAGGGTTCGGAAGTGACAGGTTAGAGAGTGCTAGGAAAAGGTGTCACATGGGTGCAACTCCAGGAGGCTCCATTTTTCTGGTATTCACTGGCTGGTCACCTGTGTATGCGTCTTAAAGGCCAAACACCCAAATCAGGAGAACAATAAATAAATCTTGAGAAAGGCTTTAAAAGCTATTAGGTTGTGAAAATTTGGGGTCTGGGAAACTCAGAAAACTGCAGAGTGTAAAAACAGCTGTCTAGTTCTGGAATGATGCTGTGTGAGGCGTGGACCTCTGCAAGACATGAAGTATGTGCTGTCAGGAGCCATGACCATAGCCCTGGGCAGCCTCTTTATGGACCATCCCAGCTAAGAGTAGCACTGGCTTATGCAGGGCCTACAACCAAGTGTTATCCCCATTTCTAGCCACTGGGTCCAAATGCCAGCTTAGCTTAACATTTGGACAAAAGGAAATAAGAGTAAATCCCAACTCCTCTCTTATTTCAGGAAGGATCTGGTCCTTTCTAAAATCTGCTGTCTTGTTTGCAAAAGGAAAAATCAATCCTACCACTGAGATAAAAATTAAAGACTAACATGGTCAGGAGCTGTAATTCCATTCCAAGACTCCTGGGGAAACAGCTTTTGTAGAGGTTTACACATGTGTTTGCACATATCTTGTGTAGACCTCATTGTCTAGGCCTTGATACTCAGTGTCCAAGCACAGGATTGGAGACGTAACACTGTACAAATAAACAGTGAAGGTGAGTGCCAAGCCACTGAACCTGGATTCTATTCTGTGGGTCCCAAGTAGTAAAGACAGAGCAATGAAGGGAGTCTCTTCCTAGGAAAGAGAAGATTGCTTCTCAGAACAAGGGGTGTTCTCTCTCTCTCTCTCTCTCTCTCTCTCTCTCTCTCTCTCTCTCTCTCCCCCTTCCTCTGTCCCTCCCTCTGCTTTCTCCTGTCTTAGTGTCTCTGTTTCTCTGTCTCTGTGTATGTCTGTCTCTCTGTCTCTTTCTCTGTCTCTGTCTCTCTCTCCTATCCCTGCCTCTCTCTCAGTGGGCATGGACAAGTTGGTGGTAGGACCACATAAGACCAGAGCTTGGGGACTCTTTGCTTTTGTATGTACAAGTGCTATCTGGCCCTTACCATGTCACCTTGTAGATAGATGGGCCTAGAGAACTGGTTCTAAAGCAACTATTCGGGCATGGATTTGATGTTATATCAAGAACTATTTTGGATTGTTTTTAATGACTCAAAAGTTTCTGGTGTGTGTGTGTGAGAGAGAGAGAGAGAGAGAGAGAGAGAGAGAGAGAGAGAGAGAGAGAGAGAGACTGTCTATAATCAGTTGCAGCACAGCCTAATTTGTTAGCTCATGTGTTAAGTAGAATCTGAGACCCATCACTATATCTGGCTTAATAATACAATGAGCCTAAAATAATTAATGTTAAATGCTATGTTTGACCAGATAAAATATGTGGGGCCATTCTTCAGCAAAGCCAAATGATAAAAGAATTTCACATAATTTGACTCTTCTCTGGCAGAAACCAAACGTCCTAGCCCATTGCCCTCATTTGCCCAACAAACTCCAGGTCTCTGTCTCCTGTCGGCACAGTGCACGTCAAAAGAGTCCTGACAGTCCAGCCCCACACAGGCAGGCAGACCCACAGGCCTTATTGGAATCAGGGAAGTAATGGGAAGTTTACAAAGGATGAATTAGAAGATGTTACCTAACTAACATGGAAGAGTCGGCAGTGAGAACTAAGACAGGTAGAGCCTTGATGATGCCGGCCATTAAGAAATGGAGCTGACCTGGAGTAATTGCTCTGAAGACACTGTGCAAAGTGCCCATAACTGATATTAAAGTCTATCAGTCAGTAACAGAGGCATCATAAGACACTTGGGAGTGGAATGTGAACAGGAGGAGGGGGGGAACAGTCAAGAGATTAAAATCCAATGTTGAAAGAAAGAGGAGGGGAACAGAAATCAGAATGGCTAACATTTTTCCATCTCTTTGTAAGGAGAGATAACGTAATAAAAACTGCAATGGTTGTAGCTCAGCCTATATGTTATATTTAAGGTAGCTCCTCTATAAATAACCCATCCATTCATAGAGTGATCTCAGCCATCCCAAATGAATCGTTTTTATTATCTTCATTAAATTCTGAAAGAAAAGTACTCTTTGTACCAATTGAAAGAAAATATTGCTGAAAGAGTCAAGCATACCTTGCCATCTCCATTAGGAGCTAGCAAGGAGTATGCACTGTACACTAAGCCAGAAAAGGCACAGGAATGAGACCACAAGTCTAGGCCCCATACTCAGCCTACTCCACACAAAGCCCCAAACCTCCCTTCACAGACTAAAAGCCATTTTATACCTACTATCTCTCCCAAATCCCTAACAACCTCTCCCTTCTCTCCACACTTCAAACCCCCAGACTTCCACATACCACAAGTGTTCACTTGTAACACTTTTCCATCTCAAATTCTCCAAATTTCTTCACGGAAGCTTCAACTGCATTCACTGAATGCACTGCCTGGCTGTTCCCAGCTTTGGGAACAAAGGATCCGTGGAGCAGCAACAACAGGCCTTCTCTAGAGAGGACTATCAATGTGAGAATGAAGATGCCATCCTCCTAGAGACAGCAGTGAGGGCTTCTGGTGTCCCCAGTTCCACAGAGTCCCAAGGGATAGCACTAGCTACTAGTCACATGCAACAAGAGTAAGTAATAAGGATGGACTGGAGACCCCCCCCCCAAACCTGCAATTCAAATGACACTATCAGTAGCTATGCTTTAGCCTACAGATGAACCTCTGCACCTCTCAGCAGGAGTCCCACCCAAAACATTCTTGCATTAAAAAACTCTTGAAAGGCCACCTTTACCCTCAGCTCGTAGGAGGCAGAAGAAGGTAGGGAACTCTGTGAGTTCAAGACCACCCTGGTCTACATGTGAGTGAGTTCTAGGACAGTCAAGGCTATGAAGAGAGGCCCTGTTATGTCAGAGGCCCTGAAAGAAAGAAAAGAAAGAAAGAAAAAGAAAGAAAGAAAGAAAGAAAGAAAGAAAGAAAGAAAGAAAGAAAGAAAGAAAGAAAGAAAGAAAGAGAAAGAAAGAAAAAGAAAGAAAGAAAGAAAAAGAGAGAGAGAGAGAGAGAAAGAAAGAAAGAAAGAGAGAGAGAGAAAGAAAGAAAAAATTAAGAAAAAAGAAAGAGAAAGAAGAATAGAAAGAGAAAGAAAGATTATTACAGCTTTTAAAATTAACACCACTATAAAGCAAAATACTAAATAATCTACATAAGGAAAATGGGAGAGCACCAAAATAATAGAAAATTATATCTATACAACTATGTATGTATCTATGTGTATATATAATTTTTATACTTTGTCATACTTTGCTCATGTGACTGTCACAACTAAATAAACTTAGATAAATACTTTTTAGTGCATGCCCCAGCTGAGGAGCCAGGAAAACTGTACTGTACTGCTGATTAATTAAAAATTGGCATCAAATTTCCAGTCTGCTGACTCTCGTAGGCTGCTCTTGTATCCACTGAGAAGGGAAGTATATTAGGCCGTATCATGCTGCCTCGGTGCATCTCAACTCCGAGTCATTCTTCACAGCTATCCACTGCACAATGCTGCAGCCACCTGCAGCTTTTGACCCACTCACAGAACAACAGGATAGGCTAGGCTTTACAGCAGATGAAAGACAAGGATGTCCTTGAATTCCATATAAAATATGGGGACCTCACAGACATGGGGTTATCCAATAATCTGGAAAACCTTATAACAAATGTGTCAAAGGAAGAAAGAATATTTGCATCCAAAATATATTTAAAAATTAATCTAATTCCAAAGACTGATGGTGTGACTTCAATGTTACTCATGAAATGCTATATCTGGCTTTCTCTTTACAAACTCAGCATCACTGTTTTCAAGCCTGCCACCTTCCATTTTTACATGCTTCAAAACGAAACCAAGACTGTTCATTTTTTTAAATCCCCTAATTGATTTCTTGAGTCAGACGCAACTTTTTTTCAAACAAACATGTGAACTTAACATTTTCGAAACCCTAATTTTAATAATAGTGCTTAAATGCTTTAACCTCTGTTCTAACCCACCACCCACCAGAGGGAGTGGAAGAAAGGTTACTATGATACAGAGGAAGTGGGCATGTTTGGAAATGCTTCTTTGGAGCAAATCCCATCTGTGCTGTCAGGAAATCAGCAGTTCAGTTCACAGGTCAGCAGTAGCAGTTCAGTCCACTCACAAATACTTCATGGATATCCCAGCAGTCCAGTTCAGTAGTGTCAGGATAGCAGCAGCAGTGACATAATCTAGCAGGAGCATCCAGACCTCAGCAGAATCAGCAAGAGTGATCAGGAGGAACCAGGACCAAAAGGATGCCAGGAGAAGTTCTTTGCCAGTCAGTCCAAGTCCACAGAAGTGGGAAGAAGCCACCAGCACACTGTAAGAAGTTTTTTGGTATATTTCTCTCTATGGAATCCGAACAAATGGAACTCAACTACACAGTGTAAAGCAAACCAATACATGCATGCTGTTAGTGAAGAATCCTTCATTGCATGTTCTTTCACGTGCTTGCTTTAGCAAAACATCCTTTCACCAGTGTCTGCTTCAGCAAAACGTTCTTTCAGGTATCTGCCTCAGCAAAATACTATCAGACACAACTGACTTTGCAAAGAACCCTTAAGTTTCCACTTCACAAACTTTAATATGAAAGAGACTTATTTTAATTCTGGGACCAAAGAGTTCTGATATGAGAAAAAAAAGATAGAATGCTATAACTTCTTAATATGAAAAGTAGTATTAATAATTTATAGAAATAAAAATACTTATTCCATGGTGGATAAAAGTGAGCCTCTTGGGAATGATCTATGTGTAGATTTTGAATGACTTTTTCTCAATAGAATAAAATGAATATTCGAAAATGGCACTGTAGTTTCCAAGCTTCTAATTGCAAGATATAGTTACTTAATTACACATTGTTAGTAACTGATTACACAAACCTGTACTCATTTTGTAATTATGCTTAATTATACTAATTAACTCAATAATCAATCCACAAAAAGTCCAACGATTTCATATGGAGAAAATTCTTAGTAACCTGGATGATACTTGAAAGAAATGACCTTTTAAAGCAAAGACATTTCGCCCATACGTCCCACTCACACCTTCCCTACCTATAACCGAAAGTATGCGTGCATGGGTCTGTCCCACGTCACACTGAGTCAGAGGTCCTGAGAAAGAGTGGCCAGGGGCACCATCAGAAAACTGTGGGGCATACTCCAGCTCTCACCTAGGGGAAACTGAGCCCAAAGATGATTCCTTGAGTTGTGTACTTACACACCTAGTGGATGAAAGGAACAAATATCCAGTTCTTTAAATTTTTAGTCATTCCTCTTCCCCACGTTTTTATATAGGAAGCCAAAGGTGCATGCAACACCAGAGTCAATTGACAATTTTATTCTGGATGTGTCAAGTCGGATGCATTGGGCTTCCTAATATTAACTTATTGCTGAGCTTGACAACCCAAAATTCCAAATAGTGGAGCTTTAACTCAATGGGGATTTTGTTTCCCTGAACCAAGGCAGGTCCAGTGCAGATAGATGAAAGCTCCACAACAGCTACTTGATGCTGAGGCACAGGGACCTGCGATGCACAGGGTATGGGGCTTGATTTTATCCTCTCAGGAGAGCCACACAACTCCAACCTGCGAGGTCTGCATTTCAAGGGACCAGAAGAGTAAAGGGAAGGTAAAGTATTTGTATCAAAGAACTAGGGTTTTCACCCAAGGACATCAGATTGTTGAGAGACAACTTCTTATTACAAGGTCCTACTACTGTGAGCATAAACTCAGCTTCTGTTAGTCAAACAGAAAAGACAATGATTATTATTACAGCAATTGCCTGTAATAATACAGTGTTTGCCACATTCTCAAACCTTTCTGTTGAGGGGAACACCCTTCATTGGGGAGCCTTGGAAGGCTTCATAAACACCAAGAGGACAGACCTTTTTCTTCTTGTCTTCACCAACTTGAATTCAACAGTACTCCCTGATGAAGCAATCAAACATTTCTACCTGGGGTTTCCAATCTTCGGGGAGTAGCCCACAGACAAGAGCAGTTAACGTCTGTGCAGGGCAATAGGCATGAGGGTAGGTTTTTAATGCACATCTTACTGGTAAGGAAAGCAGGCCCAGAAACATACACATTTTCCCAAGGTCAAACCGCAAGCAGTAGCTGGTCAGAGCCATGACCCTGCCACTGAAATTATTAAGCACCTTATGAATCATTTCTGAACTCATTGCAGCAGTGCCTTCTGTGGTTTTTCCTCTGAAAGGGGAACATAGTTTTGGATTGTGGTTTCTCCTATCAGATTTAAACAACTAGTTTCTGACTATATTAAAAATGGATATTGTCAGGATGTGTGTAATCTAATTTCTTTGCTAATTAGAAGGTTGTTTCCTCTCAGATACTTATCTAACCTCCAGGGAGGCCTTTGCAGGAAGGAAGGAGTATCTGGGAGGGCTTTGCTGGAATTATACTGCATCTTGCATATTCATGGCTGCACAGCATCTCTTTGGAAGAGCCAGTCATGAGAATGATAATGGAAAGCTCTCCTCTGCTGTGCCAGAGAAGGAACTGCACTGGCTTAGACTTCTGGCAATGGTTGCATGGCACACATTGGGCATTGAAGGTGGCCCTTCCAAGAAACAGGCTTACTTGTCCTTGCAGCTGTTCAAGAGGAAACTGCAGATGAGGATGCACTGAGGAATGAGGGGAACGAACAGTCTCCCTGAGGGTACTTTTCTTAGGAGTCATTTCCTTCTATGTATTGCAAAGCAAGCAGGTCTTTTTTGAATAACAGAATCTCAAGGATTCAAGACACACACACACACACACACACACACACACACACACACCTGAAAGCACAGACACCCTTTCCTAACTTGGCTTTATTTCTGGTCCTCAATATCAGGTACCCAGCTAGGGGCCAGCTGCCCTAATCAACTCTAGCCCATCTTTGCAAAGATCAGCTTATCAGAGAGCACTTAATTGTATTTACTCCAACTCTATCTTCTCATAATCTCCATAAATTGAATCCAAGACATGAAAATTAAATGGTATTCCAAACATAATACCTCCTTAAATATTAGGAGAGAGTGTAGCCAAGGATGCAGCTTGGCGGGAAAGTCAGTTGCCATGAACCATGCGAATCTAAGTTGGATCACCAAAAACCCACATGAAAAAGTAAACAAAGCTGGGCATGCTCATACTGTAAGCCCAGTGTTGGGGAGGTGGGACCTCCTACCTGTCCTACCCTGCAAATTCCAAGACAAGGAGAGTCTGTAGCTCAAAAAAGAAATGAAAAAATGAGTGGATCATGAAGAGCAACATCTAAAATTGACCTCTGACCTGTTCATGCATGCACGCATAAACACATATTTGTGTCTCCACAAATGTATGTGTGTGTGTGTGTGTGTGCACAGTACTAGTGACATCCTTCAACTAAAGTAGTTTGTTCTTAAATCCAGCTTAAACCCGCCCCTCCAGGAACTGGGCGACACTGTCAACACAAGCATCATCACCAGCCTGGCCTCTAGAGTTATAGGTGCAAGTAGCTATCATTGTACAAGTCAGGAGATGATAAGCCCCTTAAAACTATAGTCTCTTCAACATTTTTAACAAATGGTGCTGGATCAACTGAAGGTCAGCATGCAGAAAAATGCAAATCAACCCATTCTTATCTCCTTGTACAAAGCTCAAGTCCAAGTGGATCAAGGATCTACTCATAAAACCAGACACATGGAAGCTTATAGAGGAAAAAGTGGGGAAGAATCTTGAACACATGGGCACAGGGGGAAAGTTCCTGAACAGAACACCTGGCTTATTGTCTAAGAACAAGAATCAATGAATGGGACCTCATAAAACTGCAAAGCTTCTGTAAGGCAAAGGACACAGTCAATAGGACAAAACAGCAACCACCAAATGGGGAAAAGATCTTTACTAATCCTACATCCAATAGAGGGCTAACATCCAGTGTATACAAAAAACTCAAAAAGTTAGTCTCCAGAGAGTCAAATAATCCTATAAAAAATGGGGTACAGTTGTGTTGAGTATAGGTTTTTATAGTAGGATCTGATGAATTTTTTAATTTCTTCCGTTTCTGTTGTTATATCTCCTTTTTCATTTCTAATTTTGTTAATTTGGATACTGTCTCTGTGCCCTTTGATTAGTCTGGCTAAGGGTTTATCTATCTTGTTGATTTTCTCAAAGAACCAGCTCCTGGTTTTGTTGATTCTTTGCATGGTTCTCTTTGTTTCTACTTGATTGATTTCAGCCCTGAGTTTGATGATTTCCTGTCTTCTACTCCTATAGGGTGAATTAGCTTTTTTGTTCCAGGGCTTTCAGATGTGCTGTTAAGCTGCTAGTGCATGTTCTCTCCAGTTTCTTTTTGGAGGTACTCAGGGCTATGAGTTTTCCTCTTAGCACTGCTTTCATTGTGTCCCATAAATTTGGGTATGTTGTGCCTTCATTTTCATTAAATTCTAAAAAAGTCTTTGATTTCCCAACACAACTGGAAGATCTGAAGGAAATGGACAATTTCCTAGACAGATACCAAATACCAAAATTAAATCAGGATCAGATAGATCATCTAAACAGTCCCATAATCCATAAAGAAATAGAAGAGGTCATTGAAAGTGTTCCAATGAAAAAAAGCATAGGACCAGATGGTTTTAGTGCAGAATTCTATCAGACCTTCAAAGAAGACCTAACACCAATACTCTTCAAACTATTCCACAAAATAGAAACAGAAGGTACACTACCCAACTCATTCTCTGAAACCACAATTACGATGATATCAAAACCACACAAAGATCTGACACAGAAAGAGAACTTCAGACCAATTTCCCTAATGAATATCATTATCATGC
Source organism: Apodemus sylvaticus (assembly GCF_947179515.1). Lineage (NCBI taxonomy): Eukaryota > Metazoa > Chordata > Mammalia > Rodentia > Muridae > Apodemus > Apodemus sylvaticus. The sequence continues at coordinate 137,001,004 of NC_067477.1, read as the reverse complement.
AAAAATACTCAATAAAATTCTTGCCAACTGAATCCAAGAACACATCAAAATGATCATTCACCATGATCAGTAGGCTTCATCCCAGGGATCTAGGGATGGTTCAATAGATGGAAATCCATCAATGCAAACCACTACTTAAACAAACTCAAAGAAAAGAACACATGGTCATTTCATTAGATGCTGAAAAGGCATTTGACAAAATTCAGCATCCTTTCATGCTAAAAGTCTTGGAAAGAACAGGAATTCAAGGCCCATACCTAAACACAGTAAAAGCAATATACAGCAAACCAGTAGCCAACATCAACTAAATGGAGAGAAACTTGAAGCAATCCCACTAAAATCAGGGAATAGACAAGACTGTCCCCTCTCTCCATATCTTTTAAATATAGTACTTGAAGTTCTAGCTAGAGCAATTAGACAACACAAGGAGGTCAAAGGGATACAAATTGGAAAAGAAGAAGTCAAACTACCACTATTCGCATATGATAGTATACTTAAGTGACCAAAAAAGCTCCACCAGAGAACTCATACAGCTGATAAACAACTTCAGCAAAGTGGCTGGTTATAAAATCACCTCAAGCAAATCAGTAGCCTTCCTATATTCAAAGGATAAACAGGCTGAGAAAGAAATTAGGGAAATGACACCCTTCACAATAGCCACAAACAATATAAAGTATCTTGGTGTGACTCTAACCAAACAAGTGAAAGAGCTGTACGAGAAGAACGTCAGGTCTCTGAAGAAGGAAATTGAAGAAGACCTCAGAAAATGGAAAAATCTTCCATGCTCTTAGATTGGCAGGATGTAGTTATATAGTAAAAATGGCCATCTTGCCAAAAACCATATACAGATTCAATGTAATCTCCATCAAAATCCCAACACAGTTCTTTATAGAGTTAGAAAGAGAAATTCACAAATTCATTTGGAATAACAAAAAACCCAGGATAGCTAAAACTATTCTCAACAGTAAAAGAACTTCTGGAGAAATCAGTATCTGGGACCTCAAGTAGTACTACAGAGCAATAGTGTTAAAAACTACATGGTATTGGTATGGTGACAGGCAGGTAGATCAATGGAATAGAACTGAAGACCCAGAAATGAACCCACACACCTATGGTCAGTTGATCTTTGACAAAGGAGCTAAAACCATCCAGTGGAAAAAGAAGATAGCCTTTTCAACAAATGGTGCTGATTCAACTGGAGGTCAGCATGCAGAAGAATGCAAATCAATCCATTCTTATCTCCTTGTACTAAGCTCAACTCCAAGTGGATCAAGGACCTCCACATAAAAAAAGATACACTGAAACTAATAGAAAAGAAACTATGGAAGACCCTTGAGGACATGGGCACAGGGGAAAAGTTCCTGAACCAATAGCTTATGCTCTAAAACGGGCTGTGGTGGCACATGCCTGTAATCCCAGCACTCTGGGAGGCAGAGGCAGGTAGATTTATGAGTTCCAGGCCAGCCTGGTCTACAGAGTGAGTTATAGGACAGCCAGGGCTATACAGAGGAAACCCTTTCTCAAAAAAACCAAATCCAAAAAAACAAAAAACAAGCAAAAAAAAAAAAGAATTGTCAAATGGAACCTCATAAAATTACAAAGTTTCTGTAAGGCAAAGGACACTGTCAATCAGACAAAATAGCAACCAGCAAATTTGGAAAAGATCTTCATCAACCCTACATCTGACAGAAGGCTAATACCCAATATATACAAAGAACTCAAGAAGTTAGACTCCAGAGAGCCAAATAACCCTATTAAAAAATGGGGTACAGAGCTAAACAAAGAATTTTTACCTGAAAATTTTCAAATGGCTAAGAAGCACCTTAAGAAATGTTCAACATCATTAGTCATTAGGGAAATGCAAATCGAAACAACCCTGAGATTTCACCTCACAACAGTCAGAATGGCTAAGATTAAAAACTCAGGAGACAGCAGGTGTTAGCCAGGATGTGGAGAAAGAGGAACACTCCTCCATTGCTGGTGGGATTGCAAGCTGGTACAACCACTCTGGAAATCAGTCTTGGGGTTCCTCAGAAAACTGGGCATGGCAATTTCGTAGGACCCTGTTATACCACTCCTGGGCATATACCCAGAGGACTCCCCAGCATGCAATAAGGACACATGCTCCACTATGTTCATAGCAGCCTTATTTATAATAGCCAGAAGCTGGAAAGAACACAGATGTCCCTCAATGGAGGAATGGATACAGAAACTGTGCTACATTTACACAATGAAATATGTACTGGCTAGTTTTGTGTGTCAACTTGACACAGGCTGGAGTTATCACAGATAAAGGAGCTTCAGTTGGGGAAGTGCCTCCATGAGATCCAGCTGTGGAGCATTTTCTCAATTAGTGACCAAGTGGGGAGGGCCCCTTGTGGGTGGTACCACCTTTGGGCTGGTGCTCTTGGGTTCTATAAGAGCAGGCTGAGCAAGCCAGGGGAAGCAAGCCAGTAAGGAACATCCCTCCATGACCTCTGCATCAGCTCCTACTTCCTGACCTGCTTGAGTTCCAGTCCTGACTTCCTTTAGTGATCAACTCCAACATGGAAGTGTAAACTCAATAAACCCTTTCCTCCCCAACTTGCTTCTTGGTCATGATGTTTGTGCAGGAATAGAAACCCTGACTAAGACAGAATACTACTCAGCAATTAAAAACAATGAATTCATGAAATTCTTAGGCAAATGTTTGGAACTGGAAAATAACATCCTAAGTGAGGTAGCCCAATCACAAAAGACCACACATGGAATGCAGTCACTGATAAGTGGATATTAGCCCAGAAGCTCTGAACACCCAAGACACAATTGACATATCAAATGATTCCCAAGAAGGAAGGAAGGAGAGGGTCCTGGTCCTGGAAAGGCTTGATGCAGCAATGCAGGGGATTGCCAGGACAGAGAAGTGGGAGGGGTTTGATCGAGGGAATGGGCGGAGGGAAGAGGGCTTATGGGACTTATGGGGAGGGGGGAACCAGGAAAGGGGAAATCATTTGGAATGTAAACAAAGAATGTAGAAAAATGGGGTACAGAGTTAAAGAGGGAATGGCTCTAACGTGCTTAAAGAGATGTTCAGCATCCTTAGTTATCAGGGAAATGCAAATCAAAACAGCACTGAGATTCCACCTCACACCAGTCAGAATGGTTAGGATGAAAAACTCAGAGGACAGCAGATGCTGGAGAGGATGTGGGAAAAGAGGAACACTTCTCCATTGTTGGTGGGATTGCAAGCTGGTAAAATCACTCTGGAAATCAGTTCGGTGATTTCTCAGAAAATTAGACATAGCACTAGCTGAGGACCCAGGTGTTCCACTCCTGGGCATATACCCAGAAGATGCTTCTACATGTGATAAGGATACATGCTCCACTATGTTCATAGCTGCCTTATTTATAATAGCCAGAAGCTGGAAAGAACCCAGATGTCCTTCAACAGAGGAATGGATACAGAAACTGTGGTATATATACACAATGGAGTACTAATCAGCCATTAAAAACAATGAATTCATGAAATTCTTAGGCAAATGGATGGAGCTAGAAAGTGTCATCCTGAACCAGGTAACCCAATCACTAAAGAACATACATGGTATGTACTCACTGATATGTGGATGTTAGCCCAAAAGCTCAAAATAAACAACTTACCATTCACCCAGCACAGGAAGCTCAAGGAGAAGGAAGACTTAAGTGAGGATGCTTTGGTTCCTCTGAGAAAGGGAACAAAATACTCACAGGAGCAATAAAGGAGACAAGGTGTGGAGCAGAGACTGAAGGAAAGGCCACCCAGAGACTGTCCTACCTGGGGATTCATCCTATAAACAGTTACCAAACCTTGTTACTACTAGGGACAACAAGAAGTATATACCAAAAGGAAAATACCATGGTTGTCTCCAGAGGGGCCCTGCAAGAGCCTTACACATACAGAGGCAGATGCTAACAGCCAACCATTGGTCTGGGTGTGGGGTTCCCAATGGAGGAGCTGAAGGGGTTTATAGCCCCATGGGAAGAACAACGATGTCAGCCACCCAGACACCCCAGGACTCCCAGGTGTCCTGACCCACAGGACAGTCAACAGAGTTCCTGGAGCTACCTAGGAAGGGGGTAAGGGGTGGGGGGGGGGCAAGAAACACAAAGAGGCTTACAGCAAGTCAGTATTCTGATCAAGCTGTCAAACTTTAATTTTCACACAAGGCATTATAAAGGCAAGCAAGCAGGTGTGGGGAGGGGTGAAGGGGGAAAGTCATTGTATTCGGGGAACAATCTCATTCTTTAGGAACAGTTTCTCAGAATTGTCTCTCAGGATCTCAGGGAAGATTTGGCAGATGCAGTAGGAACTTGGCCTCATATTTTGATCATGAGGAGGTGACATGGGAAGGATTTGCTATGGTAACCTAACCACAGGTGAGCTTCATTTGTTCAAGCCCACTCAGGAGAGCTCTGTATGTACTGATAGCTTACTTGGCTAATCTTTAAACTAGTACATTTCCTCCTAAAGGCAGCCTAGAGAAAGCAGGCTGGAAATGGCTGAGGAGGAGGTTTTGAGATCTCTATGAAAAGGGCTCATGGCACCCAGGGACTAAACCATCAACCAAGGGCTACACATGGTTCCAGCCAAAAATGTGGCAGAGGAATGCTTTGTCAGGCATCAGTGCAAAGAGTGGTCCTTGGCCAGGTGGAGGCTCAATAGATGCCCCAACAAAGGGAAATAGAGGGGGAGGAGGTGGGAGTGGGTTGGGTGGAGGGGTATATATGTGGAGATAGGGGGTGGGAGGAGGGGTGAGGGGTTTGGGGGAAGGAAATCAGGAAAGGTTTTACGATTGGAAATGTAAATGAAGATTACATTCAATAACTAAAATTTTTTAAAAAATATAGTCTCTTTTATTCCTGTTAGCATCTCTGCAGTATAGCACATCAGAAAGTAAATTCAAATAAGTTACTAGTTAAAAATAGTCTTCCATGAGAACTCTTGAGGGTAAATATGCTTTTTTTAGATACTCATATGGGTTTTCTCATTGCTGAAGTCACCATCTAGTTGCAGCCATGAAGTGAACCCTCAAGTGTCCAAGCTGCAAGGGCGCCAACTTCTCTCTCATTAAGATTTCTCAGAAATCTGCTTGCAGAGACCATGACTTCCCCAGGGTGCCCCTATCCAATGGCTCAACCTGTTACAGTGCCGAATCCTAGAACATGGACTTTTCTTCACTTATTTTGCCTCCAGAACTCTGTAATGATCTTGCCCAATGTCCTTAGCCTGCATAGCTGACTGGAAAGCTTCTACCCAACTCTCTCAGATGCCCTGTCCGCGGAATAAGATTTGTATCCAATAGCTCTCTCCCCACCTCCCTAGAATTCTCTCAAGGGATTTCCCCCATACTCTTTATATGCCTTATCCCATCTACTTCCTGAAGGGCCAAGACTAACATGTCTAACCTACACCTTCATCAGTCTGCAAGAGAAAAACCCTGGCATAAGCCGGGTGGTGATGACGCATGCCTTTAATCCCAGCACTTGGGAGGCAGAGGCAGGTAGATTGCTGAGTTCGAGGCCAGCCTGGTCTACAAAGTGAGTTCCAGGACAGCCAGGACAACCCTGTCTCAGAAAAACCAAAATGGGGGGGAACCCACAACCTGACATAATAATGCTTCGTGGTAAGACAAACCTAAACAATCATCCCTTCCTTACCTTTAGGAGCTAGAGTTTTAGTATAATCTAAGCAAATTTGTGCTTTGGTACCACTTGTTTGCTTAGCTGTCAGTCTCTTACAAGGCACAGAACCCATCAGAATGGGCAGGACACAACTTTAACGAATGTTTACTGGGTTGAACCTGACTCTTGAAAGACTTTTATGGTATCTCGGACCCTTGTCAAAGCCAGGACAGAAAAGATGCTCAGGGTAGTTGAAGAAAGGAACTGTATGTTCCCAACTTTCCTGTGCGAGATAGTTCCTCTCTCTACCCTACTTGCTAACTGGGCTGCACTGAGCGCCCACCATTATCTTTCAAATGCTGAAGAGACCCTACCACACATTTTTTTCAAATGTTTTTGATACCTTGCCATTGCACTGAGAACAGACATGAAACCTCAGTTCCAAGACCACATGGAAGGCCTGTCAGAGCTGCCTCCTGTCAGAACCCCACAGTTCAGCTCCCCCACCTCCTTTCCTTCCAGCCTACCTGTGCCCTAGACACCTAGAGTGCCCCTGTGCTATCCTGGTTGACAGTTCCCCTACCATGGAACCTCCAGCAGCAGTGCTACCTGGCAACCTGTGATGTTCATGATACTCTTAACATCATGCAGGGCTCTTGCAACTCATAGCGTTGACCACGATTCAAAACTAAGTGGCAGAAATCCATTTCTCATCCATTTCCTAGCACAAGCCTGAGATTTCAAAGGAAGCACAAGATTTCTCTCCTCCCAAGGATCTCAATCTACACCTCTGTCCTGGCTGCTTTGTTGACCCTCTCAGACCTGGCCACACTTCCTTTATTCGTCCTCACACTTGAAATGGCTGCATCTTGACCAATATAAATCCCTGATCCACTGGGCTTTGAACTTCCAGACTCCCTAGGAGAGCTGAGGCTGTTTCTGTCTTCTCCTGTGTATTAGTCATCTTTCTGTTGCTGTGATAAAGTACCATGACCAAAAACAACTGCAGGAAGAAAGAGGTTTTGTTTGTTTTGTTTTGTTTTGTTTTGTTTTGTTTTGGCTAATGATGCCAGAGGGCTAGAGTCTATAATAGTAGGAAATGTCAGATATGCTATCAAGAGCAGGAAGCTGGCTGGTTACGTTTATTTTCATAAGGAGAGTGGGACCATGAGATAAGGACAATGAACACTGCAAATAGTGATGCACTTCGTACAACAAAGCTCTACCTCGTGAATGCTCCTTGGTCTCACCAAGCAAAGCCACCAAATTGGGGCTATGTACACAAATACATGAGCCCCTGAGGGACATTTCTCATTCAAAGCACTGCTCTGTGCCTCTAGGGAGCCAAATGAGAAGAGAACAAAAGAAGAAGAAAGTTGTTCAAGGCAGGTTCTATTTTCTGCCTGAAACTGCCAGTTTTTGCTACCTGAACTTCAGAAGCCACCATGTTGGTGCTGTTTAGAATCTGAAATTTCACAGTACCTTCACAAAAGAAGGTATATGCTACTTCTGCCCTCAGAGACCAAACGCTCTAGAGGCAACTGCTTTCTTTCTTTTTTTTTGTTTGTTTCTTTTTGTTTTTGTTTTTTTCAAGACGTGGTTTCTCTGTATAGCCATGGCTGTCCTGGAACTCACTCTGTAGACCAGGCTGGCTTCAAACTCGAGGCAACTACTTTCTACTGTCTAAACTCGAGATTTGCCAGAGGAAGCTAGCAATAGCTTTAAACGTCTTTGTTCTCGTAATTTGAGCACCAACAGAACAAGATGAATTCCTGCCTCCAAAACCTCTTTCATCTCCATGAATTATTTTCTTTTTTGTTGTGGGGGAAAAAGAATCACCACCACTACACAACACACACACACACAATCTTGCTTTGAGTGAATTTACATAGTTTTATTAATATTCTTAATTATTGGAATATATTTAAAAAATTAAATTTTCCTCAAACTGGATTTCTTTAAAAACTCAAGACAAGGAGAAACAAGATAGGAAACAGGAGTTGTGGGGGAAGGATTATGCCAAAGATAAGATCTGAGGTAGACTCTGAAGACTGGAATATTTTTAGGTGGTCTGGTGTAGGCAGAAGAACAGATGTGGGGATACCATGAGGAACCAGCTGTTCAAGGATGAGTGTGAATGGTTAGAGATGTATATGAATGAGTAGATTTCAGGAGAGCTTGGTGCCTGTGAGGAAATAAAACTGTTCTGTCTGGATCTCAGGAACACAGATTGAGTCACACAGTGTCAGTGTCATGGCCTCCATGAAACAATCTTGTGACCCCTTCAATTGTGATAATGAGAAAATGAGCAGGATCTAGTTGCAAGACACTGCACTGAATTGGTCACAGAAGGAGTGCACCTTTGGACCATAAACTGCAGGAGTGAGGCATCACAGAGCAGAAACAACGCTGTAAGCAAGATGTCGGTACTTAGCGTGGAGAATATTCTCACAATTGAGGCATATTGCTCACTGCAGTCCACAGGCTGGAAGAACCCTTGCCCCCTTCAGGGTCCTTACACCATATTCTCTTCTCCCTGTCAACAGCTCTCTGTGCCCCATAATTTAAGCCAGAAGCAGAGGAGGGCAGTTCATATTTAGGACAGTCTAGAATTATTCTTACTATTGCTAAGGAAAAATATTGGTCAAATAACCTCCTTCCTCTTCCTTAGCTGATTCTCAGCAAGAGGATTAGCATGAGAAGGCTTTCCTACTGTAGTCCTTGGACTTGCAGAGAAAAACACAGGCTTGGCACAGGCATGGCTGGTATCTTTAAAATTACAGACTGGCTTTGATGGTCACATCGTCCAGCTTGTGGGAACTATCACTGATAAAACTGTGATTGCCTGTGAGGCCCCGGCCCCACAGCGAACTTTCAGCAGACAGACTCAGTACAAGAGATTCTGCCTTCCATACCTACAGCATGCCCACATGGTTCTACATTAAAAACTGCTCACATCCCAGGTGAAGTGTGAACCTTGTCTTCCATCCCTAGCTCCTGAGTTCTGCAATGCTAATGGGAAGAGAATCAGAGGCTTTAAGACAAAGAAGGACATCCAGAGGTAACTCCCAAGACACAGGCCTCAAGGAAAAAGGAGAATAGTCACGTGGCATCCAGAGCTGCTGGTGGCAAGATAGATTTGCAAGCTAAGGCATTCACCCACCTTAGGTTTCCTCAAAGCAAGAATGACCGTCGGTTTAAGGTAAGCTAACTTGGCAGAAGAGGAAGGTCAAGTTTTGTGCCCACAAGAGAAAAGCTGGATCTGGACCTGCTCAGTCTCTGCCCCACAGGTCTCCGTGATGGGACTGAAGGTGCCTCTCAACTCCTGTCACATAAAATGACTTCAATGCCAAAGAGCTTAGAGAGACTTCTCTGGGTAAAGCTGAGCAGGCTTTCAAAATAACTCTTGCTGTGGCCTCGAGTGAGATTCTGCTGGGTCTATGCATATTTTCCATGTAAAATTTGGAGAGCATCCCTATGTATGTAGCCATCTTCCATGTTAACTCTGTGCATTCTTTCAGGTACACCATCTGTTGAAATGTTGCTAGAAGCAAAAGAGAAGACACGTCTACTCTCATTCCTTTCCTGCAAGACTTTAAAACACAAGAGTTGCCTGTGTTCTACAAAATTATGCTAAGACAATCAGAAAATGCAACATCATACATAGGTAATGCTAAGGATCATAGCAAAATATGAGAATTTGGGGGTCTAGAAAAGTGTGGGAAATGGGTAGAGGCACTCTGCTCCGAGTCAACCTTCCTTCACACACACACACACACACACACACACACACACACAAGCTGCTGAAGTTGTCTCTCACCAAATGGACTCCTTCATGCTCCAACCAGCGCCTTCTCAGAAACCCATGTGCACGGCTCCAGAGGCACTGGTTAAGCTGATCTAAAGTTCTCTGCTCTCCATCCTTCTCTTCCATACTCCCACATCCCAACATGCACCAGGACAACCAATGCATTCAAACTCTCGTTTTCATTTCTATATTACAGCTGTGGGTTCTAGTTTCTGAGCTCTCTGGTAAGACTGTGCAGCCTACAGTCACTGCTAATGGAACAGATAAACCCACGGAATTCTGATCTGTCCCACGATTATCACAAACTACAAACACACACACACACACACTGGCCAAAGTTGATAATGCCAGATGTTGAATTCTTAGTCTAAAGACTTGCAGGTTGATCAGTAGCCTGTATAAAACATTTTATTTTCTGAAATCTGAATCAAGAAATGTGTAATTATAGGGTAGCCAAGGCTATATAGAGAGATCCTGAATCAAAAGAAGGGGACAGGGAATGAGGCAGAGAAGGAAGGATTAGACAGACCCCAAATGGAAAAGATGCCAATGAAGAGGTAAGGTCACACCAGGAAGGCTTCACATAGGGGTCACACAGTTATGACAGAGAAGAAACTGAAGAAAGAACAGCCACTGAAGAAAATAGAGAAGTCACCTGAGAAGGTAATAGCACCTTGCAGGGAGAAAGCGTGCATCTTACGTTGGTAAGGTGCCTGGCCCTAACCCTGAGCTCTCCACTGCAGCTGAGGTACATTGTCCTTTTCTTCTCCTTCATCAAATCTCACTACTCCTTGCTGCACCCACCTACCTCTCTTATTGCACACAGATGCTATTCTATTCCAAGACCTATGCCCTGATAACTCATCACAAGTTACAAATGTCATAAGGTGGAGATAAGCTTCAGACACCTATCATATCAGCTATCAGGACTCAGCGGCACCGTGGACTGCAGAATGCTAGCATCCCTGTCATGTCTAGGAACTCTGGCTCTCTGTTGCCACTTAGCTTCGTAAGGGACTACCCTCCACATTCTAGACTGGGAAAAGATCAAATTCTGAACTTTGAAGTGCAGTTCCTACTAAATGTGTATCACTTTCACACATCATAAACTTAAAAATATCTGAAGTTGGAACTTTGCAAGTCAAAGAGCATCTGTATTTTGGTCTTGTAGCAGCCATATGCTCACAAATGTAAATGCTGTCAGACACACATTCCTGACTGAAGAGCTGGGCACAGGGGGCTGGATTTTATTCCAGCAATGTTTCCAGATCTACTTCAGGCTCTGAAGAATGCAGTCCTCACACATAACCAACCAACTGCAATAGCACCTTCCCTGTCAGACACGGCAAAGAGATGGGGATTTTTAAGGATTTAAATTGTTCAATAAAAATTTTAAAGTTAATGAGTTTGCATAAACTTACTACACGTGCTATTTATGATATGTGTATTACATCTCAAAAAAAGCAACTACTAAAACAAAAGGAATGAATTTGGAGATGTCTCCAACTCTAGAGTACCAATGTAACACTTTGTATCTGCCCCACATTTTAGACTTTTCTGGGCCATTTCCTTCAGTATGATAATGAGTCTTGACATTGAGTTGCCAATATGAACCTTCTTTTTATTTAATAAAAATTATTTCTTCATTTGGTTGATTGTTTGGTTGGTTGGTTGCTTTTGTTCATTTATTGTTTTGCAATGCTAAGAATCAGGCCCGGAGTCTTACACATGCTGGGCTGTATAGATGGTCTGCATTCCCATTCTGTACCAGCACCTTTGTCTCCACCAAGCTCTACTTCAATCGGGGGTTTGATTATCCTGGCCTGGATGATCCAAATTTTAATGAAACTTAGCCATGAAGACCCTGGCAATGCATGTAGCCATCTAGTCCTTGTGATCCATGGGCATTTCCTCGTGTTGGCGTGGATACTGTGATGCACAGCTTACTTTACTTACTTTACACTCAACTGATGGCTTCTGTAACTGTGTAAGGCAGACATGCTCAGCCTGTGCCTTCCAACCCCTTTCTGGCAAGTGGTGGAGTGGGTTGTTCACAGGGGTCACCCAAGACTATCAGAAAATAGATATTTACATTATAATTCATAACAGTAGCAAAATTACAGTTGTGAAGTTACCATAAAAATATTTTTATGGTTGTGAATCACTACAGAAAGGGTCAAAGCATGAGGAAGGTTGAGAACCACTGGTGTAATGCATATGGAAGCATGACTCTGGTTCCAGCTGCAAGGGTCCCCGGGTGCCAGGATCATAATATCACTAAGAACATCGATGGCAGAAGAGGCCTAGCTGCTTCTGTCAGCCTTGGGACCAAGATTCTTTCTAAAGATAACTTTCTGTTCTTTAGGTTGTCATGAGTCTGTGATATAGATGAATAGAATTGTGTTCACAGGAAGTTGTCAGATAAGAGATTCCTGGACATTATGTGACTTTGAAAAACATAGAGAAGAGAGATTCCAAATGACATTGATTTCAGTATTGAAACTGAAAAAAAAAATGGGGCTTATTTTACATAGTCAAGATCAACCTAATGACTATAAGGCAAAAAGATTACTACTGTTTGGATCCAGATCAGGTGGTTTTCTCTGACCATTTCCCTAGTCAGATCCTTGGCTTGAGCTTCCCAGAGATTCTCAATTAACCACAAGAGTCCCCTCCACTTGCAAACAAGAAAATAAAACTAAGAGACTCAATGTTGCCTCCTGAGTCAGCAAGCTGGCCAATATCAGTAAGGAACAAGATTGGGACTCTAGTGTGTGTGCATGTGTGTGTGCCTGTGTGTTATCAGGAACAAGATTGGGACTCTAGTGTGTGTGCACGTGTGTGTGCCTGTGTGTTATCAGGAACAAGATTGGGACTCCAGTGTGTGTGCACGTGTATGTGCCTGTGTGTTATCAGGAACAAGATTGGGGCTCTAGTGTGTGTGCACGTGTATGTGCCTGTGTGTTATCAGGAACAAGATTGGGGCTCTAGTGTGTGTGCACGTGTATGTGCCTGTGTGTTATCAGGAACAAGATTGGGGCTCTAGTGTGTGTGCACGTGTATGTGCCTGTGTGTTATCAGGAACAAGATTGGGGCTCTAGTGTGTGTGCACATGTATGTGCCTGTGTGTTATCAGGAACAAGATTGGGACTCTAGTGTGTGTGCATGTGTATGTGCCTATGTGTTATCAGGAACAAGATTGGGGCTCTAGTGTGTGTGCACGTGTATGTGCCTGTGTGCTATCAGGAACAAGATTGGGGTGTGTGCACGTGTATGTGCCTATGTGTTATCAGGAACAAGATTGGGACTCTAGTGTGTGTGCACGTGTATGTGCCTGTGTGTTATTAGGTTTCTCCAGCCACATGACAGATTACTTCTAAACGTGACAGAAAGATCTTTAAAACTAATCATATAGAGTTCAAGCCCAGCAGCTCCATTTCTTCTGCTGTATGCCTGAAAGAAGAAAGGCTTAAACTCTGAAGCCCTGTGGAGACATTAACCCTGAAAACATTTACTACCCATACCCTTACTGCAAAGGAGTTTGTTGGGAGAGGAAACATAATATTGCATCAATAAAGACAAACACAGAAAGGCATTAACTCTTCTCATTGCTCATTTCAATCCACACTAAGGAGCAGCAGCTGCCATTATACGCTTACAAAGATGAGCTTTAGTTCCAGAATGGCACTGCTGCTGTTTGGGGTCAAGAGTAATGAACTACGCACCCATAGACAAGTACTGTACTGTGAGGTGTGTGTGTGTGTGTGTGTCTACAATCATGCACTGGTTAATTCAATGATCACTTTTCTCCACATCTGCTCTAGCTCCTTGCTCAGACTCTTATGTGGTTAGAAAGTCAACAGCCAATTCATATTTAGCCAACTGTTATCGATGGCAATGCAGACAGTCTTCAGAAGGGATTATTTATATAGATAAAAGCAAATAAAATCCTATTGTAGATTTTATACGGTCCTCTAAAGTGACCATCCCTGAATGACCTCTCCAGTCTCCTGCTTGAGAATCACTGTACTGCTGCTGAAATTTCACCCTTGACTCACTGCCTGAGAATCACTGGTGATGAGTTCCAGAAAACTGCAATTTTTAAAAGACCCCCAGGAGATCTCTCACATGTGGGCCTAAGGGAAACTGGAGAGAATTGTGGGGGAGAGGATTAGGAGAAGGGGTTAGAACCCCCACAAGAGAGAGTTACAGAAGAAGAGAGGCTGGGTTGAGGCCCTGGCACTCCTTTCCCAGCCACCTCTACTAAGCTCTGAAAATGACAAACTACACTGTCAAAGTCCACATCCACCAGATCAGATTTGTTTCTTTGATAGAAGGTCCGAGCTCAGCAGACTCCATGCACCTGACTTGGATGTGGGATAAACATCTAGACCAATACCTGTGCTCGAGAAATAGTCTGCCATGGGACCTCAAGTCCAGGCTCCCTAGAGCCTTCCCTTGGGAAGCATTAGTCTGGTGCAGTGTGGAGAGGCTTCTCTTCCATGTGGACTCTCTGTTGGGAGTACCCTACAGCAAACTCTGCTAACTGCTTGAGAGATCATTGGGTAGATGCCACGGTGAAGGTGTTGGCACTCTGGGATACTATGACTATTAGTCCATCTGCTCCTCTGGACAAATGCCCTCTTCCTGTGTGAGGGATAGGAACTCACCAACAGGCTCAATTGACAAGTCTCTCTTGACATTAATTAGTAGGGGATGTAACTTAGTGGAAAAGCCTGAACCCTCAGGAAACTGCAATCAAAGTAGCAAAATAGTTGTGATACACATAGAGGCAGGTGTTTGCTGTCTCCTCAAAATGAATAAAAACAACACAGAGACCTGACAGTGAGAACCTGGCAGAGATATATGAACCCTAACCCTAACCCTAACCCCAATATACACATATTCCTTCTACCCCTCATCACACACATGCACACACACACACACACACACACACACATATAAACACACACACACACACACACACACACACACACACCAGAAAAGAGAAGAGTGTGAAAAGACAACTCAGCTGTGGAAATGCCTCAGCTGACACAGCATTTGCCTGCTTATTCCCAAGTCTGATGGCATCAGCTTGTTCCCAGATGCCACATAGAAACAGAAGAGACCCATCACCACAAAAAGTTGTCCTCCAAGTCCCCCATTTGTGCCCTCCATACACAATAATAACAAGCTTTAAAGGTTTGAAAAGCCACCCTGATAGCTCAAGTCAGTAAAGTGCTCAGTGTGCAAGCAGGGGGCCTGCATTCGGATCCCCAGTACCCACAAAGAAACAGTGGAATGCCTGGGGTGCACTAACATCCATTACCAGGCAAGGTGGAGCCAAGAAAATTCCTGGGATTTGCTGACCACTTAAACCAGAAAAAACAGGAGCTTCTGGATCTGGGAGAAACCCTAGCTCAAAAAATAATTTAGCTAGGAATTGAGAAAGGCATCCACTAGCCTCTGCATATACCTGCACACACATGCATGTACATGCATACACACAAGCTCATGTGTGAATAATAGCCATGTGCAAGAAGGAAGGAAGGAAGGAAGGAAGGAAGGAAGGAAGGAAGGAAGGAAGGAAGGAGGGAAGGAAGGAAGGAAGGAAGGAGAAAGAGATGAGGAGAGAGAAGTGGACAGAGACAGAGAGGCAGGGAGACAAAGAGAGAGAGAGAGAGAGAGAGAGAGAGAGAGAGAGAGAGAGAGAGAGAGAGAGAGAGAGAGAGAGAGAGAGAGAGAGAGAAAGACTGAGGGAGAAAATATTCCAGGGCCTTGAGTTCCCCCTGCTAGAGGCAGATTTGGAAGTCTTAAGTATGCAAAGCAATGCAATCAAGCTCCTTCTTACCCCCTCCTCTGATACTTTCTAGTGCTTGAAAAATCCCGATTCAGCTGTGCTGTGAGCACCACAGAGAAAGGTTTTACACCTTCGGGAAAGATGTCCTCCCATCAAGTGCTTGACTTGTAAGAAAAACATCAAAGGCGTGTTGTGTACCTGTGATGAGACAATTTTAACATCAGGGGGATACTGGAGCAGAGGAATGATTCCAAAGGCAAACAGGCTGATGCCAGCTCTAATGAATGGTAGCCATAGTGAATGGTAAGAAAGCAAAAGAAAGATGGAAAAACAGCAGGAGGGACTTGAGCTTCTGCTCAGTTACAACTATCTCTTCACGTCCCCAGAGAAGTACGTTAGTCTCTGCTTAGCATAGGGAGGCAAGGAATGAGTGGGGGACCAGAGGCAGATATTAGGGAGGTGGATGGGTGTGCCACCTTAATATCTACTCATTTTTTTATAGGAGACAAATTCTCTATGTTGTAATCAGAAAAAAAGAAAGATTATTACAAACAAGGGAGATGAAGTAACAGGCACTTGTTTAAACCATTGCATGTATCGTCTATACACAAGAACATCCTAAGAGCTAGTGTTATCTTCATTATATACAAGGATTATCTTCATTTTGGACAAGGATACTGAACCTCATAAACTCTCATAAAAAATATGTCTAAGAATAAACCCTCCATAAGTGGCAAAACTGAAACTCAGTCCCTGCTTCTCTCTCTCTCTCTCCCTCTCTCTCTCTCTCTCTCTCTCTCACACACACACACACACACACACACACACGCACACATACACACAGTGTGTTCTCATTCACGTATGCTATCTAGCTTATATCAGACATATATCGTACTCAAAGACTCAACCAGAACCACTGGTACTTAGATCATGTACACATAAATATGTAAAGTTGAGTTTTGATCTGTCTGCACTCATAAACCAGACTCACTGGACAGAGCATCAGCCAGAGTAGCTAAGTGGCAGCCAAAGAGTCTTTGTTTTGCTTCTCCTGGAGCATTGGTTTCTCCTGTCCTGGATGGCTTTCCTAGGTCCATCCTTTACTTATCTACCCATGGTAATAGGTCATCCACCCTTTCTGAGAAGTTTATTACATTACAAAGGCAAGTTGTGATGCTCGTTGTTTTACCCTATAATAGTGCTTGGAGCCCCTCCATGAATGCAATCCCATATATGTGACCACCTTCTCCAGCGCTTTACACCAAAGCTAATAGAAAAGTTGTTTTGACAAAGCTTGAGCACTGATTTTGTTGTGAAAAACAGAGCTAGTGGTATGCATCTGGGTTCTGTCTGAAAGCAAGTTCCCTACTGTCAGCAAGGGCCACAAGGAATAAAGAAGCAAAGATTGACCCACCTGAACTGCAATCAGCACGTCAAAACAAAGTACTCATCTACGAGACAAGCTGCAGTGTGATTATTCTTCTATTCCTCAAACCCAGAGGCAGTCCCTTCCATTTCTTTGATTGTGCCATTCAGCTGCACCCTTAAAGAAACATAAAGGGACCCACTAATCTAGAAGCTAAATAGTCAATATACTCACTACATGACAGGCAAGAAAGTATCACTACACCAGGACAATAATGCACAGACTCATGCCAGGCTGATATTTCTTACTTTAAGCCCACATGAGGCTCTATGACAGCTGAGATTCAGCATATGCTACCTACAATGGTGTTGTCCTACTTCCCATGTGGAGGGGAGATAGGAGTGCCATTACAGTTTGAGCAATTATATCTTTGGAAATGAATATAGGGGGAAAATAGAGGCATGGCGTGTAGCGTGTGTGCACATACAGTGCACACATCTACGTGCTCAGCATAAGATGAACCATATATGAATAAACATCTGCCTCCAAGATTCTCCCCATCTGGAGATCCCCTCCCAGATGCTCACTCAGTCATGCTCTAGAACAGTGCTTCTCAATATTCCTAATGTTGTGACCCTTTGATGCAGTTCCTCATGTTGTAGTGACCCCAACCATACATTTATTTTTGTTACTATTTTGTAATTTTGCTACTGTTATGTGCCCTGCCACCATAATTCCCAGACTGGACAATAGAGCATAAGTAAATCTTTTGCCCAGTCCAATAAATTTTAATAAATTAAAAGGGAGGAATTGTGCCCTCCCCCACAGCCCAGATCTGAGAGGGAATCCCAGACCTCTGTGCTAGCCACAGCCTCCCCACCTAGGGTGGAGCTCTCAACCAAGCTGAAGTCCAATGTTCTTCAAGGACCTGCAGTTCCCTGAGAGGAGCCAACCACCTGCTGAGCAACCAAACAAGTTTTGCAGATGAGTTCCCAGCCTGTGGGGGAAGGGTTTTCCCCCCACCTTTAAATTTGGAGCTCCCCATTAAACAATGAGCCTTGATCAGAAAAACTTTGTCTTGTTCCTTATTTCTCTTGCCCGCCTGCCCCTTCTATTTCATCCCCAGCTTCTCTTCCAGGTGTCCATGCTTTCCCATAACAGCAGGTGGTTACAGATTGGCACCCAAACATGGGACTTGCAAACAGAGAGACCAACTGCAGGACGCTGTCTTGGGTGGAGCTCTGCAGGAACAAAAAAATATATGTGTCCAGCTCAGTAAGCAACATACAGCATTAATGTTAGCACTATAAATGTCATCTTTTGAAGGGCTGTTGTTGCAGGGATGCAAAAGGGACACAGGCTAGACTGAATCAGCATAGGCCCAACACTGAGATCAGCAAGGGTGTGACAGCAAATTGGGACAACAAATCTTATCAGGCAATTATCCACAGTCTAGAACTGCATCAGGCAAGAGGAATAGAGCATAAAATAAAATAAAATAAGTAAAAACAAAAACAGATTTTTAGAAACAAGAGAAAAAGAAAAAGAAAAGTAAAATGCATTTCAGAGTTCTCCTAGGGACAAGAGGAAATCTGGAGACGTTCTGTTTCCTCTATGGGCCCTACTGGAGATATTCTTAGTACTGGTTACAAGCACTCTTCCCTCTCTATGTATTATTTGTCTTTGGTGCACCAATTTGTCCACATGTCAATTTGTGTCTGTCTGTGTTTTGTTGTTTAAATAACTGTTGTTCTATATTTCATGTTGAAAAGAAAAAAATGTTAAAAACTTTATCTGCTGGCAGTCCATCTCTTACTCCAGATTCAGTTTACACAGTGGAGACTGACTTAAGCTGCCTGCGTTCTTAGCTAGGAATCAAGCACAGCTGGAGAAAAAGCTGCTTTTAAAGGGGTCAGCAACTTCTCAAGTTCTAGGGCAAATATGCTGATGGTCATTTCTCCTAGAAAAATCTCTACAATAGTGATTATTGAGCCAAAGTGCTTTTTCTCTTGAAATTACAACTAGAAGAAGAAAAAAAAAATGTTTGGTTTAAATTTATAAGATTCATGTAGTCGCTTCATTTTTGTTTCTGATTGGTCTTAAAGGTATAAATATGTTTTGCATGTCTTGGCTATAGAGTATTGGCTTATAAGTTATTGAACATAATTAAAAATCGTAACATTGGTAACAAGAAAGTTAACTTAAAACTGGCAACTCAGAGTTGGAATCATTTTAAACAATAACACATGGCATGATCCATCTCAGGAAAAACAGGCCTCTAAAGATACTTCTAAATTGGCATAATAGTTTATGTAATTCTTATCCTAGAAATTAAACTTATAGGGACAAGATTTAAAACAGTGTCTCTTTAATGAGGTATTATAAGTTGCACTGTCATGCTTTCAAACATAAGAACTGGCAGACAAACTTTGTAATGTGAAATTAATGCTTTTGCTATTGATTTTAAAGAGAACAGATTGTTTAAAATTGGATTTTGCTTTCTAAGGTTGTAGTTATCCTCTAATATTGGAAGAGAAACTTAAGAATTGCGGTTAGCAACTGCCAGGGTTCCATTGACTGCAGTTTGCAGTCTGATCGAAGGCTCACGATTCTTAACTCACGCATATTTTGTAATTAGGATGATTTCAAGAGTGATAAAGTTAAAAACAGCTGTGGCCAGTATGGGCCTGCTGCCACTTTTACACAAACTTTATTGGATACAGTGGTAGAAGCAAAATTTAACCCCCCAAGCTTGGAAAGGAGATCTCAGTGGGGATTTATTTCATATCAAACGGGCTCCTTTTGAACTGTTCCAGGAATGTGTGGATAGACTACTAAAAGCAGCTGTAGAATTTTTTGGAAACCCTCAAGCAGAGGTTCCTTTTGGTATTGGACCCTCATACAATGGGGACTGGTTGCAGGCTGCAGCCCTGCAATAGGAGTGGGCTTGGGGCGTGGCCTTGGCCGGGGCCTTGGGCAATAGGCTCAGATTAAAAGAGTCAATGCAAAGCACAGAGCTGCTCGGCAGGGGCTTGTGTGGTGGTGCTTTTGCCTTGCAAACCCCACCTAGGAAGTTTCAGGCAGAACTGGATTGACAGATCTATCTGGTTAATAAGGCTGTATAGAACTTATGAAGGCATTAAAATCTGGCCTTTCTACACCACACAAAATTATTATGGATTTGGAAGGTTGTTTTTTCCTTTGCATCCTGATAATTGTAAAGTGTTTGCTTCTAATGAGCTAATTTTAAAGAACCAATAAAGTAATATCATTGGAAAGTTTTTCCTCAAGGAATGACTGATATAACCTTATCTTATGTGAGAAAAAAAATGATTTGTCTCTGCTTCAATACGAAAAGCTAGGATTTTAAATCTTTCAGTGTATACTATTCATGGAATTTTATTACAGGCCTTTGCTCTTAACAATGGGCATTAAAATTTTTGGAGGAGTTGTTGCTCCAGAAAAGATTCAAAAGCAATATATCGATTATATCCTAAACAAATTAGCACTGAAAAGTCAAAGAAAAGATAACTTACTTACTTTAAATTATTTTCAAAGTTTTTAGGAGATATTAATTGGCTAAGACCTTGTCTTAAGCTCACCACAGAAGGACTTAACTTTCTGTGTTCTCAAAGGGATACAAATTAACTGGTGAGAGAGAGACAAATAGCTTTGCAGATAGTAGAGGAAGCTACTGTAATCAGTTGCTAGTTGTTTATGTTATGTGTTCACAGCAATTCCTTGACAAGGGGAGCATTAATGTGGAGTCACCATTTTTCATCTCCAAGTAAAGTTTTAACAACCTACTATGAAGCTGTTGGTGTGCAAATAAAATATTGGAGGATAGAAGCCAGAAAGTTTGTTGAAAAGAATGTCTTAAAAACCTGATGAAACATTTGTTCCTTGTTTCAAACAGCAATCCAATTGACTAATGCAGAATATTGATAGTTGGCCTATTGCATGGCAAGCCTTTTAGGCAAAATCAATAATTGTTATCCAAAAGACAAGTTGTTAAAATTTGCTTCCGTGCATGCTTTTGTATTTCCTATAGATTTATGCATGCATTCCATAAAGAATGCATCTACTGTGGGAGAGAAGCTCATGTAATTGGATCACATGTTTATTCTTTTGAGTTTCCCCCTGCTTCAGCACAGATAATTGACTTGGGTGCTGTAGCAGCTATTTTTAAAATGTTAAAAAAAAAAAAAAAAAAAACAAAACAAAAAACAAGCTTTTAATTTGTATATATATTGCTCATGGCTTACAATTGCTTGAAATGGTTCCTGTTTTAGATACTGCTAACTCTTAAATTGTTGCTATTTTTTATGCAAATACAATTCAAGATAAGAAAAGGTACTGTTCCTTTAAATGAATGTCCTCTAGACGTTTAAGAGCTCATCCCAGAGGCTGGTGAGATGGCTCAGCAGCTAAGAGCACTGGCTGTTCTTCCAGAAGTCCTAAGATCAAATCCCAGCAACCACACGGTGGTTCACAACTGAGAGACCCCAACTCAATGTTTTTAGACCTCTAAACAACTAGCCCAGCACAGAGTAACTTGTTTTTCTGTTTTCAGCTTGAGAAAGATAACCCACCCTGTTCTAGTTCCAATGTTTAACTATACAGTGCCCCAAGGATGTTTGCTCCAGAAAATCTCTAACCTTCCTTACTTCCTCATTCTGTACTTCCCCATTCCGTGCGCGTTTTGTCCTCCACCCCTTGCCTTGTGAATTGTGTCCTCCAACCCTTGCCTTGTGATTTTTCCCCTTTAAATACCCCTGACCTCAGTTGCAAGGGGTCCTCAGTCCTCTACCCCTGTGTGGTGTATGGCTGTGGAACCCAGAATTCTGGAATAAAGAAATCCTCATGCTATTGCATCGAGACCGTTTCTCGTGAGTGATTTGGGTATTGCCTTCCGGGGCGTGGGGTGCTGGGGCACCCTCGGTTTTTGGGGTCTTACACAACCATCTAAAATGAAATCTGATGCCCTTTTCTGGTGTGTCTGAAGATAGCTACAGTGTATTTAATAATTATTTATTAATAAATTAATAAATCTTCAAAAAAGAGCTCATCCTAAATTGCCTGGACAAGACCACTTAAGGATAGGCCACAAAATTTGTATCCCAGGCAGACTATAGGCCTTACATAGGAACAATTGGCCATATAATCATATTCTTTACATCATCAAAATAGTAATGGTTTGATAATAATTGGGTGTTTTTAGAGAATGTGCAACTCAAATTGTAAAGACTTGTTTTCAATGTACTCATTTTCTACCTGTACCACATAATAATGTTAATTCTAGAGGACTTAATTATTACAAATAAATGGTACTCATATTTCTGATTTTAGAAAATTAAATTAAGTACATGTGACTAATGATACCTATTCAGGCTTTCTCGTTGCAGCTGATCTAACAGGAGAAGCAACTAAAAACGCTGCGTTTATTTTCTATGCTTACACGGTCATTGCCTGCGTTATTGTCTATGCTTGGTGTTCCAACTCAGATTGAAACAGATAATGGAACTGGCTATTTATTACAGTCAAGCATTTAAGATGTTTTGACTATTTAATAACAGTTCAACTCATTATAATTCTCAAGGACAAGGTACTGTGGAACTTTAAAACAATATCTTCTCAAAAAACAAAAAGGGGAGAATTATATCCCTGTGCACATTATGTAAATCATGATTTTATATTTTTAAGAAAATTTTAAAATTTGGACGCCACGATACTCCTTGCTGAGCGTCTATAGCATTCTACAACTAGGCAAACTTGGTGAGATGGAACGATTCACTTATTGGTATATGGCATGATCCTGACCAGGTATGGGGACGAGGGCATGTTTGTGTGTTTCTTCCGCAGAATGCTGCAGAAGCAGGCTAGCTGCCAGAGTGAGTGGTGTGGCATGCTGAAGATCATGCCCACTGTGAGCTTGTTGAGTGCCCTGATAATGGAGACAGGAAAGCTGCATTGGGTGTGTGTTCTTGACCCACCTTTACTTGCCTATGTCCCAGATTAGATAAACTGCCTTGCTTCAAGCTTTTAGACTCGAGGGACAGAGAACATGGAGACTGTGAAAACTGACTTAGAAAAAATTAATCTAAAGGAGGAGTTATAATGACTCTTCTCTTTCCTAATGTGGTCAGTTATTCTGACTCAACTCTGGACTGATCTAGAAATAAATTCAATATTGGAGATTCCAATTATGAAGATGGCTAAAAATATTTACCAGCCAGCTAAATTAATTTGGAATATAGTCTCCCCTCTTTCTGAGAAGTAACAGTTTCTCTGTTGATTCTCAAAGCCACCTCCCACACTCTGGAGGTCAGGCTTTGTGTCTGATAGTTGTTAATTTGCAACTGAATTGAATACCTTGGGACATCCAGAGACAAGTTAATCCTGTTTCGCTCCTAACTTCTGAGTTTTTATTTTAAGCAGGCTGAGGCTCACCTGGCTCAGTGACTCACCATGACAACTTTTCGTCACTGTAAAGAAATGCACTGAGTGCCTATTTGTAAGTCACTGTGGCATGGTCTGATGTTGGGAAAAGGGTGTGCTATGAAGGTCTGCCGCCAAAGATGGGCAACTAAGAAATTATATTATCTGACCTAAGACAGAGGCATTCGCTGGAAGCCTGTGCTTGTTTATTAATAATAAACACTAATCAGGCAGTGTTTGTTCAAATAACACAAACAAGCTGTGTGTGACCTTGAAGACAGGTAAGAGAGAATATATAACCTTTGACCTAAGTCAGGTGGGGCCGCCAGCCACCATAATTCCCAGACAGGACAATGGAGCATAAGTAAATCTTTTGCCCAGTCCAGTAAATTTTAATAAATCAAAAGGGAGGAATTGTGCCCTCTCCCACAGCCTCTGAGAGGGAATCCCACACCTCTGTGCTAGCCACAGCCTCCCCCACCTAGGGTGGAGCTCTCAACCAAGCTGAAGTCCAATGTTCTTCAAGGACCTTCAGCTTCCCGAGAGGAGCCAACCACCTGCTGAGCTACCAAACTGGTTTTGTGAATGAGTTCCCAGCCTTTGAGGGAAGGGTTTTCCCCCCACCTTTAAATTTGGAGCTCCCCATTAAACAATGAGCCTTGATCAGAAAAACTTTGTCTTGTTCCTTGTTTCTCTTGCCTGCCTGCCTGCCCCTTCTATTTCATCCCCAGCTTTCCCTTCAGGTGACCATGCTTCCCCATAGCCGCAGGCAGTTACACTGTTATGAATCATAATGCATCTGATATGTGACCCCTATGAAAGGATTCAATCCCCAAGGGGATCACAACTTTTTTTGTTGAGAAACCACTGCTCTAGAAAAATGAGACCAGAGTTGTCTTTCCCTAGATGGTACTATTGAGAATGTTACAGTCCCTGGTAGCCTCCCAGGAACAAAAATGGAGAAGAGGCTGAAGGAAAGGCCATCCAGACCTTGGGACCACCCCACCACAGGCTCCATACCAGTAGACACTTTAAGAATAGAAAATACAGCCTAACTCTAGCCTTCTAAGGGGCCCCAAACACTTCATATTCCAGAGCCCACTCTTTGTGCTCTTTGTTAGAAACTAGGTAAAAGGTCACATTCCAGAGCCAGCCCTTTATTTAGAGCTAGCAAAAAGGCCTTGAATATGTGATCCTGGCCCCATAGGGTAACTGGAAATGAGCTAAGCTTATCTTGCTTCTGTAAACTGCTTATGCCATTAACCCTATGCAGGAGTTCATGCAGCTATAGACATTCAAGAAAATAGGAAACTAATTGGTCAACTGAACTGAGCTCAGATAATTTAAACTGATTGGCCTAAAAACTATGGAGTGGTACAAATCAATTGGCTTGCATTTCTTGGGCTCTCCAGGCTAAGAAATGATTGGTTTGTGATTCGCGGGCTTTGTTGTAAACTTATAAAAGCTGTCGCGATTCGGCACTCAGGGTCCCACAGTCCTCGACTCCTGCGCAGTGTATGGCTGTGGACCCCAGAGCTCTGGAATAAAAAAAAAATCCTTATGTTATTGCATTGAGACCATTTCTCTTGAGTGATTTGGGTGTTGCCTTCTGAGGCATGGGATGCTCGGGCACCCTAGGTTTTGGGGGGTCTTCAACACCAAACCCCAACACGATTGCTGATACCAAGAGGTGCTTACAGACAGGAGCCTGGTGTGGCTGTCCTCTGAGAGGCTCTGCCAGCACCTGAATGAGACAAATGCAGATATTTATACAAATGCTAACTGTTGGACTGAGCTCAGGAACTCTATGGAAGAGTTAGGGGAAGAACTGAAGGAGCTGAATGGGATTTCAAGCACATAGGAAAAAACAACTCTATCAGCTAACCAGACCCCTCAGAACTCCCAGAGACTAAGCTACCAACTAAAGAACATACATGGGCTAGTCTGTGGCCCTCACCAAATGTAGCAGAGGACTGCCTGGTCTGGCCTTAGTGGGAGGGGATGTACTTGGTCCTGTGGAAGCATGATGCCCCAGAGAAGGAGAATGCTAGAGGGGTGATGTGGAAGTGAATGGGAGAGCACCCTCTTAGAGGTGAAGGGAGGGGGATGGGGTGGCAGATTTGTGGAAGGGGCCAGAAAGAGGGACAATATTTGAAATGTAAATAAATAAAATAAATGAATAATAATAAAAAGAGAGAATGTTTGTTACAGGTCAAAGGACACCCAATTGACCTTCTCTCGTGTCCTTTGGCATGCCCTGGCATGACTACATCCAAGCAGAGAAAGCAGTGACGCATTAGCATGAACAGTTTCACAGATTACAAGAGAAAGAAAGCTGAGCATAGAGAACCACAAGCTTATACTCCGACGGATTTGTATGATGTTCGTCTGAGGCGAGTGGGATCTGTGAGCTGACTGTGCGTGTGTGAAGTGAGCAACTGGAACCACCAGCTTCCAACATCTCAGGCTTTAGAAACTCCAGACATGGGGCTGCCACATTTTCACAGTCTGTTTTCCTTATTCTCCAATGATGCCCTATAT
The DNA here is from genome assembly GCF_947179515.1 of Apodemus sylvaticus. Taxonomy (NCBI): domain Eukaryota; kingdom Metazoa; phylum Chordata; class Mammalia; order Rodentia; family Muridae; genus Apodemus; species Apodemus sylvaticus. Next base: position 136,975,414 of record NC_067477.1, on the reverse strand, counting down.
TAAGTATCCCACTTGTTGGAAAAAAATGAGTACTATATTTTCTATTGGCAAATTCATAAAATATGATATTGTTTTAATGGCTTGGAGAAGTCCAGAAAAAAAAGAAAGAAAAGGAAAAGAAAGAAAGGGAAGAGGAGGGAAGGAAGGAAATGGGAAGTGAGGGAAGGAAAATAGAAACCATCTTTTACTTTTAATTCAACACTACAAGGGATGTTTGCTTAGTGATCATACCCCATATTTCTTAGAAATAATTACTAGTGTCTTGAGAAACTACTAGAAATCCCTACACAAATGATGTCATAGATAAGATTGGCCTGGTAACTGAAAGAAGAAAGCTTCTAAAGAAGATGGAAGTTAAAGGGCCAAGAGCTCTGCACCATGAACAAAGCATTTTTTTAAATCTCTGCATAGGGAGAACATGACAGGAAAAGGGAGGAATGTGAGAAAGAGGACTGAAGGCTGAGATGAGCACCCAGAAGGCAACAGGACCAGGGAGGCAAATCTTCAGGGCAATATGAGGAAGGGAAGAGGCAAATCTTGCCAACAGTGCTGGCGTTGTGTTCCCAATTCATCAGGTAATCATCTGCTAATGCATCCACAGCAGCCTTTAATTGGCTTTAATCTGTATTCACATCCCTATTATAGTTTTAAATTCACTGAGGATTATTTTCAACCAATCTTCTAATCTTTTTCCAAGAGCCCTCATCAATAATAATGGGAAAGAAGATTAAAATAACACACTGTGTATAACAAACTAAGTCAAAATTATTGTGAGGAGTAAATTACTCTAACAGAGATATAATGTCAATGCCATTATTTCTCAAAGATTTGTTGTCAAATGCCATTTCAGTGCAAAAGTATCTATGGATTGTAGAATGGCCCTTGCTGGAACATCTACGGAAAACAAAAGGATAACTGAGGACTGGATTTGGCCTCCACTGACCTACTGTTGTAGCAAAAACATGATGGATAAAGGAACTGAGGAAACCCTAACCAGCCTCTGTGTTCAGCTGTCTTTGGCAAGAGATGTCACTTTCCCCAGGTCAGTGAAGCCACCATCCTCATAATAAATCCCTTTGAAAGCCAGTTAGCCCAGGAGGAAGGGCTGATGATGGAAGATGAGGAAAGTGCAGGGATGCCGGATTCAGACATGGATGCAGGCTGGATACCACTTCCCACAGGACACTGTGGTTTTCAACAGCAAATTCCTGGATTCCAAGTGACTGCTGGGTAACAGTAAGGTGGCATCTGTTAGAGAGGCACAGCGGCAGAGCAGTGTAGAGAAAATCAGTCTAGAAAGCACTTTAGAAATTATGCATTTCAATCCCTTCCATGTGCAAAACGGGAAACTGAGGCCCAGGGGTGCTCAACAATTTGCTCATAAATATGCAGTCTAATTGGAACTTTGCCTAGCAGTGATAAATCAAAACCCAGCCTTATTAGTAGGTGTCTTAGTCAGGGTTTCTATTCCTGCACAAACACCATGACCAAGAAGCAGGTTGGAGGGTTTATTCCACTTCCACACTGATGTTCATCACCAAAGGAAGTCAGGACTGGAACTCAAGCAGGTCAGAAAGCAGGAGCTGATGCAGAGGCCATGAGGGGTGGGGGGAGGATGTTACTTACTGGCTTACTTTCCCTGGCTTGCTCAGCTTGCTTCCTTATAGAACCCAAGACTACCAGCCCAGGGATGGTGCCACCCACAAGGGACCCTCCCCACTTGATCTCTAATTGAGAAAATGACCCGCAGCTGGATCTCATGGAGGCACTTCCCCAACTGAAGCTCCTTTCTCTGTGATAACTCCAGCCTGTGTCAAGGTGACACACAAAGCCAGCCAGCAGAGTAAGCATGAGGTCATTTCCTATTTTGGTCCCACATTGTCATTTAAAATAAAAGCTTCCATCCTGCTCTCCCTGAGGCTCCCTGAACACAGGCATGACCTGGCTCAGTGAGATCAAGGGCTCCACTAGACTTGACAGCTGGCCGCAATGACCAGCTACCTCAATCCATGACAGAGGATATTAACCCAAGCAAAGAGAGGAGCAGGTATGCAGACTTGCAACCAAGAAAACTCACGGAGAGCCAGGCACAGGAAGGCTGTGATTCACTTCAACACTCTCCTCCAAGAATCTCTCCAACATAGCTGGTGTTGTTAGTGTCAGTACCTGAGTCCCAGCACCCATAACCTGCTAGTTTGTTTATTCATCCTCAGTAGGTCATTAAACAGAGAAGAGGACTAGGGATATAGCCAGTTGGTAGAGTGCTTACCTAACCCCCAGCACTACATATCCAGGACATGGTGTCATATACCTGGACCATCAGCACTAAGGAGGTAAATGCAGGACAATCAAAAGTTCAAGGTCATGCGACCTACCTGGCCTAAAGATAATGTTTCAAAAATAAAAAAATAAATTTAAAAGAATTAAAAGTAAAAACTAAAAAAACAGAAAATAATAGTAAAAATAGGAAAAAGAGATTGATCTAATGTGTCCACATTGGAAAGAGAAACAGAGGCCCAATGACTGCCAGAGTCCTGACGTGAAGCTAAGATTTACATAGAGGAGAAGGGAGATGCATAACAAAGCAGCCCCTGTCAGGATGTGGTCCTACCCCACCTTTGTCTCTTCAACAAGAAGAACTGACAACTTCTCAGATTGAAATCTCCTCCTGGGAGACCAGCTCCCCTTCTGGCTGGCAGAGGAATCAGTGGTTTCTCCTTTTCCCTGGAAAAATTCTAATTTTATGGTGGCTATTGCCTTAATAGTCAAAAGGCAGGGGAAGAAGTTGTTACTTAGAACAACTTCTTTCTGCCAAGGAGATTACGACACACTGTTAACTCACTCATAAACTCATTTCTTCGTCTTTGAGTGCCTGGGATTGTGTTTGCTTGGTGAAACTGACAAGGGTGATAAATAGCATGGGGCAGAAAGGGTACAGAAGAGAAGAAGGAGCCAGAATCCCAACTACTAAACCAGAACCAATTCAAAGACATGGACCAATCAAAAAACACGTGAGACTACACAGAGACAAGTCACCACAGATTTCCAGCTGTGATTGGAAATCCTCAGCAAGCAAGGGCTGACTACAGAATAACTAATAGTTAATGAAGAACTTTTCAGTCTTCCCACACACACATGCTCTCACCACAGAGGCAGCCAGACAAGTTACATGTGAGAACCAATGGAGACCGGGCAGTGGTGGTGCACGCCTTTAATCCCAGCACTTGGGAGGCAGAGGCAGGCGAATTTCTGTGTTCGAGGCCAGCCTGGTCTACAGAGTGAGTTACAGGACAGCCAGGGCTATACGGAGAAACCCTGTCTTGAAAAACCAAAATAAATAAATAAATTAATTAATTAAAAAATTTTAAAAAAGAAAGAAAGAAAAAGAAAGGAAGAGAACCAATGGAGATGTCTTGATCTTGAGATTTGCCCAATATTCAATTGTGGCTAAAGCTGGGGATCCTCTAAACAAGGCCCTTCCCCCCATCCCCAGCCTCTGGGAGGGACAAAGACAAACTTGAAATGCAAACAGGTATTTATATATAAAGATTCCTATGGGGGCAGCAACAGCTTTTGATTATCTAGGTCATCCTTGTCCTCTGAAAATCAGGCTGAAACCATAGAGTCAGCATCTTCTTAGCTCCCAGATGGGCCCAGGCACAGTCAAGAACCATCACCTAGAGCCCAGCATGCCCGCATTCCTAATACCAGGATGTTAGGGCAGGAAGACTAGGAATTCCAGGTCACTCTGAAATACATAAGGAGAAAATAGATAGTTAGATAGAAAGATAGATAGATAGATAGATAGATAGATAGATAGATAGATAGATAGATAGATAGAAAGATAGATAGATGGATAGATGGATGGATAGACAGGTAGGTAGGTAGACGGATGGATAGATAGATAGATAGATAGATAGATAGATAGATAGATAGATAGATAGATAGATAGATAGATAGATGGATGGATGGATGGATGGATGGATGGATGGATGGATAGATAGATAGATAGATAGATAGATAGATAGATAGATAGATAGATAGATAGATAGATAGACAAATGAACAAATAGCTACCCAGTCTTCTAATCCTGCATAACAACAACAACAACAAAAAAAAAATGCCAAAGAAATGGTACTAACAAAAAAGAGCTTTAGTTAGCTCTCCTTGAGGACTGAGCTCCTGGAAAACTCCTCCTCCAGAAGCTGCCTATAGCTTGGTCTGTGTTCCACCAACTCACAGAAGAAAGATTTCTCCAGAACTCCACAGCCTCCATTATGGGTCATTTGCCATGTAGAAGCTCAGAGCATTCTTCTGAGTCACCATAGGGCTGGTTCTCACTGGGGAATATATACATTTTGAGATTTTTGAGGTGTCAGAGAGTCATCATATTACACTTATGCCCCAAAGTCTTACTGACAAGGTGATGGCTGAAGGCCCAATATGTTCTCCGTTTCTGGAAGATTTTGCTTTGCTCTGCCTTACCCTGTACAGATAAGACAAAAGCTAGTTCCACTCTGTGATAGGCATTCCCCAGCATGAGGCTTCCGGCATCTTTTCATCTTGGAACAAGATAGAGAGTCGGGTGAGTTCAACTATGTAGAAACCAAAGGCAGAGGACCAAACACGACATCTGACCACATCCACATCCTCTCATCCTCGGGGCAGGGCTGAGATGGCTGTGCTCAGCTCTCCTCACGGCCTTGGTTGTCCTCACACAGCCCAGCCAGTGAATGCTGGCATGAGCACATGTCACAGATGAAGAAATAGACACCAGAGAAAGTATTTAAATCAGTCAAGTGCAAAAGCGATATCACGGCTAGAAATGCAGCTTGAACTCGGATGAGACCAGGGTCGGTACCTTGTCAGGTCCTCACTACAGAGCTCTGACGCCATCCAAACATTATCCCACAGTGACAGGCAGCCACAGGCTGACCCAGAGGCCTAGGCTGCCGGCCTGCATCAGAACTGATAGGCATGGAGTGGCTAACAGACTGCACATCGGACAAAGTGACCAGATCACTGTAACCATTTCTGCTGCTGGGAAAACAACCAAAAGAATAATCTTGCTTACGTCATCAGTCAAGGTCCTAGAGAAAAACAATCCTATTCTGAAGAAGAGGATCTAATTAATGAAGGATTGCCTTCAGAGGGATGTGCAGGGTTAGGGAACCAACATGAGCATCTGGCTTCCAGTAGTAGCCACAGGAGAAGGGCATTCCTACTCTATGGCCTGAAAACAAAGAAGAAAGTGTCATCACTACATCCTGGTGACAGGAAAGCCACTATCAGGAGCTGTAGTCACCTGACCATGTTGAGTATCTAGCAGGGATGGAGTCCAGTTCTCTGTCTCCTGTTGGCACTCTATCAGTTCCAGCTAGAAGCCAGCTGTCAGGGACACATGTAGGTCAGGTAGTTTGTGGAGGTCAGCCCACCCAGACACTGATGGAGCAGGGAAAGGATTGAAGAGGGCTGGAGGAGGAGAGGTCAGGCCAAATGATGAGTGATGTGAATGTAGGGGTGTTTTTTCAGGGATGGCTATGTACATTGTAAGGAATTGATTTACAAAAGGGTTTCTCCAGGAAGTCCACGAATGACAATCTTTTTGGTTTAAGGTGTCTCTTGTGATGTTGACACTGTTCCAGAAGTTTCACAGGTGGGGCAGGTAGGAGAAATCAAGCAGATTTTGTTGGTCGTAAACGAATTTTCATTCTGGATTCCCATCCTACTCAATGGGCAGAACTCTTGAAATTAGTCACCTATTGTGCTTTCCCAATCGAAAAAGACTTGTCTCACATGACACAGACACACCACACACACAGAGAAAGAGAGGGCATGGGTTTGACAGGCACATATACACATATACACACCACACACAGACAAACACACAGAGAGACACACACACAAACACACACACAAAACACACAGACATACACACAAGCACAGACACACAAACATACTCACATAAACACACCACACATACAGAGGCAGGGGTTGACAGGAATGTCCAATGTTCCAGTGTCACTGCCCCTCATATGCAGTGGCTCACTCTCTTATCGTTAGGGACACTGGTCAGGGTTGGACTCCTTGATAGAACAGGGTATCCCACCTGGACCTATCCATCCCTGCAGTCTTCTTCTCTAGGATGCAGAGTCTAGACCTAGCTACCCATGAACAAGAAGAACCACTTAAGAAATTTGGAAATGTCCCTTCAGTGTGAAGAAAACCCTTCCCCTCTAATGGTCTCTCTAATTAGACTGTCTTCACAAGTCTCCTTTTACCTCCTCTAAAGAACTACTGGATGGTCTCAGAAGTGTGGGGTCTTTAAAGCAGAAACTGGGAACAGTTGAAGCAGTGCACAGCTCTTCTTGAGCCCTGATTTGCATCACTGGCTAGGAGGCCCAAAGGTAGAAGGACAAACCCAGGCTATACAAAACATCCAATGCTCAGGGAGGGCCCAGTTGCACAGTGGTAAACCTCTAGTAACTTTTTCTGTGTTTTGTGATGATATGACCTCTTAGTGGCTTGGAAATCCTGGAGAGACTGCTCTTAGGGTTAGCTCATTTGGAGATGGTAAGGAACTTCCTTATGGGTGTGTGTTTGATATAAAAACCAACCAGTCTGAGCCTATCCTCTGAACCAGCTGTCAAATCTGGAAAGAGCTGAATCGGAATGAAATGTTGTGTGTGTGTGTGTGTGTGTGTGTGTGTGTGTGTGTATTAATCCAAACAAGGAAGTTGCATTAGGCAAAAAGAGGCAACCTCCTCCACTATTGAAACCCACTTTCCAGCTGGGAGGAAGAGTCAGTCTGATTCCTTCTTAAAAATGGCCACACTTTCCCTTTTCCCCACTTGAGCCTCCTGGCTTGCTCTGGCCACCCCAATGGCCCATCCCCATCCACCACCCACTCCATCCACCCCTGCCTCAGTCCATCCTGGCATGCAGTGCCTCTTGTTCCTGGGGATCGATTGAATATAAGGTCTTCCTTCAGGACAATTGTTTGCATTCTATGCTTTGCCCCTGTGAGGAGGACAAATCCCGGGTTCAATTCAGGACACCATAAGCTCCGATTTCACCAATGAGATTCAGAGCAAGTCTACACAGAAGCAATGGTGTGTGTGTGTGTGTGTGTGTGTGTGTGTGTGTGTGTGTGTGTGTGTGTGATAAACCCAATTCGGATTACCCCTAAAGCCTGCCTTCCTAATTAATTTAGAGGTGACAAGCTGATTTCACTGTATGGGCCAGCTCTGACTGCTGCTGTGACTTTCTGAAAGCCACATTGATGATTCTGGCTCTGTAAGAACGTCATGAAGCAGTGCCATTACTGATTGGCTTGGCAAGGGCTTATGTGAGAAGCCCAGTACTTGGCATATGTACTTTGGATCTATGTAATGAAAAATGAAAAATAAAGCCATCCTAAATATAATGAAATGAGTTGTAAATAAATAAATAAATAAATAAATAAATAAATGTGGTTTGAGTTCATGCAGTGTATCAACAGAGACATCAGGAAGATTGCCCAAGGATAGCTCTACTGAGGGAAGCAGGAAGCAGGAGGCAGGGAGCAGAAGAGGCAGAGGTGTGCTATGCTGACTGGGATGGGAACACCGTGGTGGAAAGTGGTTAGTTACCTTCAGAGCCCTCCTCAGCCCACAGCCAGGAGTTGGGTCAGTTCTTTTGATACTTATTCTAACTTGTATTTAAATTTCACGTTTCTTTTACTCAAAACACAGAAGAAAGTAAGGCTGAATCTGTTTTGCATCCCCCCCACCTCGCGCGCGCTATGGCTGACCCTGGAAATTGACTCACAGATCCCTGCCACCTCCCACCCCACCCAGCTATCCCAAGGATATCAAGTCAAGTCAGAGAGAGAGAGAGAAAATTATTTCATTATGAGTTCCCTTGCATTTTCCTCCCAGCAACTTTTACTGAACTTCTCTTAACACTGTAGATTTGTTGCTCTGTGTTGATTTATGTAGAACTCGGGATCTTTGTCAGTTTAATTAAGAAAAAAATAATACTGTTGTATGCACTTGTCAATGTAATTTTCAAGATTTGTCCTGTTTTATGTTGTAAAACTTTAGGAACAATTTGTTCTGTCTTTGGTAGTCAACACTTGCAGGCTTTTAAAAAATTATTATTATCATTATTTGTTTGTTTTCATTTTTTCTCTTGAGCTTCCAAGGCCAATACAAATAAATATGCTTCCCATCCCTTCTCACATCCTGCACCATGTTTATAGTCTCTCTGCTCTGAGGAAAAGACAAGCCATTTGTGTTTTTATGAAAGAAAGTACTTTGAACATGACATAAACTAGTTTAAACAGTCCTGAGCACACAGCCACATAATCTACTGCTGGGGCTGGATTCATCCATTTCCGGGATGGTTTTAAACAGTCATTGCCTTCTCTTACCTATAAAGTTAGTATATACCTGAAGTTCATGGGCTACATAGGAGTTTATGGATCCTATGTTAATGTTATTATTTGAAAGCAAAAGAGAATTACTTTAGATAGCATAGAATTTAAAATGGAGGAGACTTGTGTCATTTATGAAATCACAGAAAGAAATAAACTGTCAGGTCCAGAAAAGACACAAAGTAAAGAGTTGCTGAAAATTCCACAACAGAACTGCTCGGGCCTCAAGTATTCAACCTTCCATCCTCCATGCCTTGACTAGAGTTTAGAAGCTCCAGGAGAAACACTGTAGCTGGACCACACCATCTCTGGAGCCAGGGTGTGTGATATGGTTTGGAGGCCAACCTGGAGCTATGCCAGGATGCAACATTTGTTATAAGAAAGGATGGGAAAATGGTTGGAACTGTGGAAGTATAATAAACAATGATTACCATGCTCTACTACTAAATACAAAGCCCAGCACATGCTTGAAAAATACCTCTCTCCCTCCCTCTCCCTCCTTCCCTCCCTCTATCTATCTATCTATCTATCTATCTACCTATCTATCTATCTCTATCTCATCAAATTCCATCTTGGTGTTAGTCTTATCTGAATTTTATTCATTAATAGGTGAAATAAAAAGAAACCTCCAAGTAACACCAAAAGGAAATAGAATATGGGAGGAAGTATGAGTGTGTTATAAAATATGCAGAAAAATGGGAGCAGGGGCTTTGCCTTCAGGTCTCTGGCTGTCTGGTAACTGTAGCCTCTCTCTCTCTCTCTCTCTCTCTCTCTCTCTCTCTCTCTCTCTCTCTCTCTCTCTCTCTCTCTGTGTGTGTGTGTGTGTGTGTGTGTATGTGTGTGAGCATCATGTCTAGTATTTGTTACAAGTCCCCGAGACCTGACTAGAACTTCATAAAGAACCAAAGTTGTTTTCAGGCTTACAGCCCTCAGTGTCCTTTCCTGTATCCCTACACAGCAATTCCACATTAACAATGACCCCATCGTGTCTTTCTCAGACTCACCCACTTCTATGCAATGACCACCTGCCTTCTCCTTGGTAGGCAGCCAGAGCCATCAGAGCGAAGTTGATCGCCACCTTTCCTGCTTACAGGTGGTGAGTTGTCTCTTAGCTTCTATGCCATGAATCTATTCTTGTCACTGATGAAATAATTTTGCCTTTAGCCACCAAGACTTCTAACACAGCAGAAGTCTGATTCTCAGGCACAGGAGTCAAAATGCACAAAGCATATTGTTTTTATAATTACTCGATACCAACTCAAATTATTGCAGAACAAGAGGAAAGGGGAAAGAACGAAGCATCTGAGAGCAGCAAAACTATAAATACAATGACAAGCAAAAAATGGGTCTATATCTCTTCTCTCACATCCGAGAAGATGGCTCAGGACTGGCGCCACATTTTATTGTGACAGAGACCAGATTCTATGCTCCGTCATGTTCACTAGGCTGGTGACTCGGGGAATTCATCTGTTCCAAGCTCTCGTTGCTCAGTCCTCTCCTATAGGAAAAAGAAGAGAAAGCCCTCTTCTGCAGTCTACACCAGGCACCTACATCATTCTCCAGGATGCATCCATAGGACCCCATGGAGGTGGCCATTCAGTCATCCTACAGTGTTTTGTTGTTGTTGTTGTTGTTGTTGCTGCTGCTGCTGCTGCTGCTGCTGCTGTTCTCAAGACTCCTTTATTCATTATTCCATTAGCAGGACATTCCTTCCTCACCTCCTAATATACCTCCTACCCTTGGTTCCTTTGATGTCATTTCTAGTTATGAGCAAATCTGCAAGCTTTCTCTCAAGGCCCAGGCTTTGTTAGCTATCAGTCTCTATCACAATTATTCAGTTTTGCCTCAATTAAAATACTAAGCATCACAAGGCCCATTGATAATACTTAAACAACGGCATATACCAGTAATAATATAGGCACATTTTTAAACTTTGTACAGTTTTCATAAAATTAATTAATACGTTTTAACCACATGTAAAATTATTCATTTCTTCTGAGCCATACAAAAATAGATAGGAGACTGGATTTGGCCCATGGGCTACAGCTTTCCAACCCCTGGTGCACAAGCCCTAAGGGCGGAGTCAGAATGTCAGAATCCAGTGTCCCCCACCATTCCAGTTCTTCTCTTAGACCAACCCCATGGCCCTGGATGAATCTAAGCATCCTAGCCTGTCTGACAAGAACTCTCAGACCCACACGCCCCGATTCCTTCCGCCTGCCTCCCTGTCCTCCCACTTCCTGCTCTGAGCAATGCCTTACAGCAACTGGAGTGATTTCCTAATGTGCTCTGATTGTGTCACTGTTAAAATCTCCCCCACAGTCCCCAATAGCCCTCAGGTTTATCTAGTTTCCTCCACTCCACAGTTGAAAAGGTCTCCAGTGTCACTGCTGAGCCTTCCATGACCCTCCTCACAGTGCTGTCTGGTTCCTCCTTTAGCTTTCTCTGCTCGTGTCATTTCCGTTGGGTGCGTGCTTCATGCTGGTCCCTTGCACCTGCCTGTGTTTTCTTGGAGCACATCCCTTCCTCCCATACAAGGATTATCAGGTTGTGTGGAACCTGCTCACGTCACTTTAAAGAAATGTCATTTGATGGATTTTTATATTTTCCCACTGCCTTTGAAAATTATGTCATCTAGGATGGTTTTAGGTCTGCTGCTAGATGAAAATTGGTCATTTTAAATAATAAAATGCTAGATGATTTGGTCATTTTAAATAATAAAACATAGACCCAGTAGAGAAAATAGAATTTCTACTCTAATGTATGTATTACCATTCTGTCTCCGTTTATGATTAAGATTTCTATCTATTTATCAATCAGAATCTATGGCCTGCTGCATTTAGGAAAGAAATCTAGAGGTACCTTCCTTTACCTCTCTAGAGTCAGAACATGGGGGAAAAGAAGCAGAAAAGGACTCAGAAGCTCTTACATAAGTCATTGGGGTCTGAATTGGGAACTTATTTGTGTTCCAACTAAAGTTAAATTTGTTTCTTCATAAGTGACTTTAGAGTCCTTTGAGGCTCCCTAGATGGGATTTCCTGACTTGTGCCTCCAATAGTGAGGACTGACATCTCTCTTGTTCCTTCTCCCTCCAATTCAGGAGGGAGAGAGGACAGGGTGGGGCACAAAGGTCTTCTCTAGGAAATCATCAAGACTTTGAGATGTCAGACACACCATCACTCAGCACAGTGCTTCCACAATTCCTGTGTCCATCAATGTCTAGTTATCAAATATGGGAAGAGACAGGCATTTAGGCAACAGAGTGTCTGTAGCTAAGCCTGAGCGTGAGCAGTCATAAGCCTCTTGCCTTCCATTCCCAGCACTCGGTCCCACAGTAACGGGAAAAGTAAGAAAAGTCGATTAATTTGAACAATAAGAAACCATAGTGAGCAGGTGGTCAGTCTTTGCTGTAAGAGCTGGAACCATATTTTGGCTTTTTTGTTTTTAAATTAGGGTAAGGTTGCAATCAGGAAAGACCACCAGCTTCAGAATCAGAATACATAATTTTAGGTCCAATCTATTTCTAAGTATTTAGGCCTTAAGCAACAAGGTGGACCTCTCTGTGAGCCTGTGTCTTCATCTATAAAACACAGGGGATTGGATCTAAGCATCCCTTAGCTCCAACTCTCTCATTCCATGGTACTATATATGACACTAAGGAACACAGCTACAAATGAGGTGTGACTCTTCTCAAATGGTCTTAGTGCCAGGGCTAAGCTAGAAAGAGATGTCTGGTCACACACAAAGAAAAGTTGTCATCCATGATGTCTCACTCAAAGCCATGGGACAAAGAATCTTGGAAGACAGCACCTGTAGAAGCTAGGCTGGAAATTCTCAAAGCCTTTCTGAAGCCCAATCTTCCTATGAACCCTCAAAGTTCATTACTCCTTCCTGCCTGGATTATCATGCTAGTTTGCTGCTTGGTCTTCCTCCATGTAGCCTCTCTAGGAACACTCAGCCTTTTGGATTGCTGCTGCCTAGCTATAAATGACTTATTTCAAGTCAACTTTAAAAAATAACCACAGACCACAGCACACTTATGCACCTGTTCCTGGATCTCAGAATGCTGACCTGCCCAGCTCCTCAAGGTAAGTCTCCATATACCTCATCTCTTCCCTTCTCCACTCAAGCCATTAAAACTGATCCATGAAATTATTCCAAGCAAAAGCCTTTGTCTTGCTTTTCTGAGTTGCCATATTTGCCATTCCTTTGTGTGCTCTGGCTCCATACCTCTACTTATTTGGCACCATCTTATCTTTCCAACTGAATAGTAAGTTCCCTGAGGGAAGAAACCAGAGATGATATTATTTGCTTTATGCACCATTCAAAGTGTTTAATTATTTACAGACTGAATGAAAGACTAATGACTGTAGAGGATTGTTAAAAGGCAGAAGTGAGGCAGCCCTGTTGGAAACAGCAGCACATCCCATCTCACCTTGGCATGTATTTTGTTTCCTGCTTGTTTTTCTCAGCATCCGCGGTGACCACACTAAACATTCTGGGGGGAAAAACTGTAAGTGTGAATCTTCAGCCAAGACAATGATTGCACGGGGTTCTGATTCAATTCAGCCTGGCTCAGGGGCGGTGTTAGAAAGCCGGTTAAATGAGAGATCATATTCTGTCAAATCCTGAGAAAATGGCTGCTTGCCTGCCAAATGAGAAACTGCAACTGGACAGCAATTCCTCTCTCTCCCATGTTTAAATGTGAAGCCGTGTGCTCTGAAACAAAACGGAGGAAGGAGATGAGGAGGTTTTCCCGAGAATTCAATCAGAGTGGATGATTGTTCTATTAAATTTAGATAAAAAAATCCCTTCCCTTCTCAGCAGCAAGAAATTATGAGCTACTTATGTGAACCAGTGCTTCAGCCTCCATTTCCCACTGGCAAGCTGTATCAATGGCCTGTGTTCAGTTAGCTTACAAGAGCAGAGACTAAGGTTGTTCCCCACCAGTCACAACCCTGGCACCTTCAGGACCCATTAGCTTCCCTTCCACCATGTGCCTAAACTGGACTGGGGAAAGTAAAGAATCATAACAAAACTTCACTTGGTGCTAAGGAAGTCAGAAGATACAGTCTTCCAGCATCAGCAACCCTGTCCTGAAACTCCATGCACACTGGAAGGCTTTGGATCCGTGTGATCGTGTGTTCACCAACATCACACTCAGAAAAGAGCAAACACCTGCCATTGACCCTTTTTCTCTGGACCCTGCACACAGTCTTCAATTTCACACCCATCTAAAACAGTACAATCTACTTTAAATGTGAGAGAACTGAGCTCTCACGTGGTCCAAGGTCACCAGCATGTGACAAGGCGGAGACTCGAAGTGATGATGAACTCTTTCACCACACACGTTCTACTTTGGCCTACTGCCCTTTTTTTTTTTTGACAGACCCCACACATCCCATTTTGGGGTCACTGAGTTAAGAAAATAGGGATGCTGGGTGCTCCTTTAGAGTGCAACACTGTATACACATATTATCTCATATTTTCCCAATAACTCCCTGATAAACTTAATAATGCCGCTCACACTCCTTCCTACTTTACAGATCAGGGGAGTTCAGATTGTGACAAATGGGAATTCTGTTGGCTCACTGACCAAGGCCTTTTGACTGAGATCTTCTCTGACTGCCTTATTAAATTTCTGTCTCTCTTCCTACTCTGAGACCCTAATTCTCCTTAAATACTTAGTTGTCTCCAAGATATATCTCAACATCTAAAAGACTATATATATGTGTGTGTGTTTTATTTTTAATCCTTTTTTCTATTTGAATTAAAGTAAACAACCCTTTGTATCCCCAGCTCCTTCCACTTGCCACTTGAGTGCGTGTGATGCCTGACTATAGTTATCTAGTATCTTCAGCTTCCTGAAATACAAGGGCTGGCCAAGCCCAGCTTTTTTCTGTAAATGAATAATATTCAAAGAATCAAAGGTAAAGATAGCATAAGGCAAAGGCAGAGCTCTAGGCCAGGGCAGGCGCTTTGAGTGTAGACAGTCCTTCTAGCAAGCACATGTATGTGCCCTGGGACACTCCCTATGATAAACAAGTGTGCAGGACACAGGGACAACAGAGAACACAAACCAGGACAATTCAGGGAGGAGCAAGTATGAAGAAACTATAAAAATGGTGGGCCTTGGTGCCTGTATGGGGGCAAATCCCATAGGCAGAGCAGTGTAAAGAAAGTAATAAGGCCTTCTGATCTCCAACTGTGCTACGGAGCTAAGGCTCTCCCACAGCCCTCAGAATCCAAATGCCACCTGAAGAGCTGGTGTCCGAGTAGCGCTGTCACTCCCAAGCTCACAAATGAGACCACCACTTTTGCTCCAATAACTGGCCAAAGAGGGATCCCCCAGGAGCACACAGGACAGAAAAACCATAGAGCAGCCTGGGACAGGATCCTTCCAATTTCCATCTGCTTGCCTGAGCACAACCCTCCATATTCAGCTCCTGCCTGAAGAGAACTGGTCTCCCAGGAGTGCTGTCACACCTAAGATCCCTGCTCTCTGTACCCCATTATCAGCAGAGAGAGAGAGAGAATCACAGGAGTGCTGACACACCTAAGATCACAGACTTACAGGCCCACAGGAGAGACAAGCTCCAGTCAGAAAAGCAAGATCAACTAACACCAGAGATAACCAGATGGTGAGAGGCAAGGACAAGAACCTAAGCAACAGAAACCAAGGCTACTTGGCATCATCAGAACCCAGGTCTCCCACCACAGCAAGTCCTGGAAACCCCAACACAGCAGAAATGCAAGATTCAGATTTAAAATCACATCTCATAATGATGATAGAGGACTTTAGGAAGGACATAAATAACTCCCTTAAGGAAATATAAGAGAACACAGGAAAGAGGTAGAAGCCCTTAAAGATGAAACACAAAAATTCCCTTAAAGAATTACAGGAAAACACAACTAAACAGGGGAAGGAAAAAACCATCCAGGATCTAAAAATGGAAATAGAAACAATAAAAAAAATCACAAAGGGAGACAACCTGGAGCTAGAAAACCTAAGAAAGAGATCAGGAGTCATAGATGCAAGCATCACCAACAAAGTACAAGAGAGAGAAGGGAGAATCTCATGAGCAGAAGATACCTTAGAAAACATTGGCACAATAAAGAAAATGCAAAATGCAAAAGCTCCTAACCCAAAACATCCAGGAAATCCGGGACATAAGAGAAGATTAAATCTAAGGGTAAGAATAGAAGAAAGCAAAGATTCCCAATTCAAAAGGCCAGTAAATATCTTCAACAAAATTATGAAAGAAAACTTCTCTAACCTAAAGAAAGAGATGCCCATGAACATGCAAGAAGCCTCCAAATAGATTGGAACAGAAAAAAATTTCTCCTGTCACATAATAATCAAAACACCACATGCACCAAACAACGAAATAATATTAAAATCAGTAAGGGGAAAAGGTTAAGTACCGTATAAAGACAGACCTATTAGAATTACACCAGAGTTCTCAACAGAGATTATGAAAGTCAGAAGATCCTGGATAGATTTCATACAGACCCTAAGAGAACACAAATGCCAGGTCAGGCTACTATACCCAGCAAAATTCTCAATTACCATAGATGGAGAAACCAAGATATTCCATGACAAAAAACAAATTTTATACAATATCTTTCCACAAATCCAGCCCTACAAAGGATAATAGATGGAAAACGCCAACACAAGGAGCAAAACTACACCCTAGAAAAAGCAAGAGAGTAATCCTCTTTCAACAAACCCAAAAGAAGATAGCCACACAAACATAATTCCACCTCTAACAATAAAAATAACAGAAAGCAACAATTACTTTTCCTTAATATCTACTACCATTAATGGACTCAATTCCCCAATAAAAAGACATAGACTAACAGACCAGATATGTAAACAGGCCTCAGCATTTTGCTGCACACAAGAAATGTACCTCAGTGACAAAGACAGATACTACCTCAGAGTAAAAGGCTAGAAAAAATTTTCCAAGCAAATAGTCACAAGAAACATTCTGGAGTAGCCATTCTAATATCAAAAAAAATTAACTTTCAATCAAAAGTTATCATAAAAGATAAGGAATGACACATCATACTCATCAATAGAAAAATCTACTAAGGTGAACTCTCAATTATGAACATCTATACTCCAAATGCAAGGGCACCCACATTTATAAAAGAAACTAATTAGTTCAAAGCACACATCGAATCTCACACAATAATCGTGGAGAACTTCAACACCCCACTCTTATCAATGGACAGATCATGGAAACAGAAACTAAACAAAGACACAGTGAAACTAGCAGAAGTTATTGACCAAATGGATTTAACAGATACCTATACAACCTTTCATCCTAAAACAAAAGAATATACCTTCTTCTCAGCACCTCATGGTTTCTTCTACAAAATTGTCCATATACTTGGTCACAAAACAGGCCTCAACATACACAAGAAGGTAGAAATAATCCCATGCATCCTATCAGATCACCACGGACTAAGGCTGGTCTTCAATAACAACAAAAACAATGGAAAGCCCACATACACACAGAAACTGAACAAGGCTCTACTCAATGATATCTTGGTCAAAGAAAACATAAAGAAATTAAAGACTTTTTAGAATTTAATGAAAATGAAGACAGAACATAATGGGACACAATAAAAGCAGTGGTAAGAGGAAAACTCACAGCTCTAAGTGCCTCCAAAAATAAACTCAAGAGAGCACACTAGCAGCTTGACAGCACACCTGAAAGCTCTAGAACAAAAAGAAGCAAATATCCCCAAGAAGAGTAGAGGCAGGAAATAATAAAACTCAGGCCTGAAATCAACCAAGTAGAAACAAAAGAACTATACAAAGAATCAAAAACCAGGAGTTGGTTCTTTGAGAAAATCAACAAGAAAAATAAACCCTTAGACTAAACATAGAGCACAGAGACAGTATCAAAATTAAGAAAATCAGAAATGAAAAGGGAGATATAACAATAGAAACTGAAGAAATTCAAAAAAATCATCAGATTCTACCACAAAATTCTATACTCAACAAAACTGGAAAATCTAGATGTAATGGACAATTTTCTAGACAGATACCAGGTACCAAATCAGGATCACATAAACCATCTAAACAGCCCCATGACACCTAAAGAAATAAAAGCAGTCATTAAAAGTCTTCCAATCAAACAAAAGCCCAGGACCAGTTGGGTTTAGTGAAGAATTCTGTCAGACCTTCAAAGAAGACCTAATACCAATACTCTTCAAACTATTCCACAAAATAGAAACAGAAGGAACACTACCCAATTCATTTTATAAAGCTATAATATGCTTATACCTAAACCACACAAAGACCCAACAAAGAAAGAAAACTTCAGACCAATTTCCCTTATGAATATTGATACAAAAATAATAAAACTCTAGCAAACTAAATCCAAGAACACATAAAAACGTTAATCCATCAAGACCAACTAGGTTTCATTCCAGAGATGCAAGGATGATTCAATATAGGAAAATTCATTAACATAATCCACTATATAACGATCTCAAAGAAAAAAATCACACAATTATCTCCTTAGATGCTGAAAAAGCATTTGCCAAAATATAATACCCCTTCATGTTAAAAATATTGGAAAGATCAGACATTCAAGGCCCATACCAAAACATAATAAAAGCAATTCACAGCAAACAACAACCAATATCAAATTAAATGGAGAGAAACTTGAAGCAATCCCACTAAAATCAGGGACTAGATAAGGCTGCCCATTCTCTCCCTACTTATTCAATATAGTACTCGAAGTCCTAGCCAGAGCAATTAGACAACAAAAGGAGGTAAAAGGGATACAAATTGGAAAAGAAGAAGTCAAAATATCACTATTTGCAGATGATATGGTAATATACTTAAGGACCCTAAAAATTCTACCAAAGAACTCCTAAACTTAATAAACAACTTAAGCAAAGTGGCTGGATAGAAAATTAACCCAAACATATCAGTAGCCTTCCTCTACTCAAAGCATAAGCAGGCTGAGAAAGAAATTAGGGAAATGACATCTTTCACCATGGTCACAAATAATATTACATAACTTGGTGTGACTCTAACCAAGCAAGTGAAAGATCTATATGACAAGAACTTCAAGTCCCTGAAGAAAGAAATTGAAGATCTCAGAAGATGGAAAAATCTCCCATGCTCATGGATTGGCAGGATTAATATAATAAAAATGGTCATCTTGCCGAAACCAATCTACAGATTGAATGCAATTCCCATCAAAATTTCCACTCAATTCTTCATAGAGTTAGAAAGAACAATTTGCTAATTCATTTAGGATAACAAAAAAAAAAAAAAAAGCAAAACAGGACAGCAAAAAATATTCTCAATAATAAAAGACATTCTGAGGGAAATCACCATCCCTGAACTCAAACTGTATTACAGAGCAATAGTGATAAAAAAAACCTGCATGGTATTGGTACAGAGACAGGCAGGTAGATCAATGGAATAGAATTAAAGACCCAGAAATGAACCCACACACCTATGATTAACTGATCTTTGACAAAGGAGCTAAAACCATCCAGTGGAAAAAAGACAGCATTTTTAATAAATGATGCTGGTTCAACTGGCAATCAGCACATAGAAGAATGCAAATTGATCCATTCTTATCTCCTTGTACAAAGCTCAAGTCCAAGTGGATTAAGGACCTCCACATAAAACCAGATACACAGCTGGGCAGTGGTGGCACAAGCCTTTAATCCCAGACCTTGGGAGGCAGAGGGTAGATTTCTGAGTTTGAGGCCAGCCTGGCCTACAGAATAAGTTCCAGGACTGCCAAGGCTACACAGAGAAAGCCTGTCTTGAAAAACCAAAATAAACAATAAAAAAATAAAAATAAAAATAAAATAAATTAATAAAATAATGTCCCTTCCCCCACAGCATTGAGCTGGACTTCTCAGCCCCCACCCGTCTGCTGGTGTTACCCAGCCTATTCAAACTGCGACATTCCTGGCTGGCAGCGCCCAGCCTTCTGCTGGGGTTATCTCTGTTCCGCCTAGAGGCTGTTCTTACCTTGACAACCAAGGCTGCCTCAGGGCAGTCTCACCTGGAGACCAGCCCGACCTGCTAGACTTGAAGTACTTTCCTCCCAGGTGACCCGCAGAGAAGTGGAGCCAGGGAGTTCATGGAGCCAGGGAGTTCATGGAGCCAGGGAGTTCTCGACCTTCTCCTTGTTGTGTGTGTGTGCGCGCGCGCGCGTGTGTGTGTGTGTGGGGGGGGGGAGGGGAGTTGTTTTCTAAAAACTATATATATTGGCTAAATAATAGTAAAGTCAGTCTTGATCGGCAAACTGTCGTCTTGACGCAATTCTCTTTCGTCGCCTTCCCGTTTATCCCCAGAATTCTCTTCCAGGTCTCCAGTTCACATGTGGCTCGGGCAGCTACAAAATAAAATAAAAAATAAAACCAGATACACTGAATCTAAGAGAAGACATTTGGGGAAGAACCTGGAGCACATGAGCACAAGGGAAATTTTCCTGAACAGAACACCAATGACTTATGCTCTAAGATCAAGAATTAACAAATAGGACCTCATAAAATTGCAAAACTTCGGTAAGGCAAAAGACACTGTCAGTAGAACAAAACAGCAACCAACAAATTGGGAAAAGATTTTTCCCAATCCTACATCCAATAGAGGGCTAATATCCAATATATATGAATAACTCAAGAAGTTAGTACAGTTTAAAAATGGGATACAGAGCTAAACAAAGAATTCTCAACTGAGGAATATCGAATGGCCAAGAAGCACCTAAAGAAATGTTCCACATCTTTAGTCATCAGGGAAATGCAAATCAAACCAACCTTGAAATTCCACTTCATACCAATCAGAATGGCTAATATCAAAAACTCAGGTGACAGCAGAGGCTGGAGAGGATGTGGAGAAAGAGGAACACTCCTCCACTGTTGGTGGCATTGCAAGCTGGTACAACCACTCCGGAAATCTTTCTGGAGGCCCTCAGAAAATTAAACATAGTACTACCTGAGGACTCAGCTATACTACCCCGGGCATATACCCAGAAGATGCTCCAACATATAACAAAGACACATGTTTCACTGTGTTCATAGCAGCCTTATTTATAATAACCAGAAGCTGGAAACAAGCCAGATGTCTTTCAACAGAAGAATGGATAAAGAAAATGTGGTGTGTTTACCCACTGGAGTACTACTCAGCTATTAAAAACAATGATTTCATGGAATTCTGAGGCAAATGGATGGAAATGGAAAATATCATCCTTAGTGAGGTAACACAATCACAAAAAACACACATGGTATGCACTCACTGATAGGTGGATGTTGACTACCCAAGATACAATTCATAGATCTCATGAAGCTCAAGAAGAATGAAAACCGAAATGTGCATGCTTCAGTCCTTCTTAGAAGGGTGAACAAAATACTCACCGGAGGTAGAGGGTGGGAGGGACTTGGGAGGAAGAAAGGAGGGGAGGGGGAAAAGGTGGCAGAACCAGGTATGGGAGGAGACTGGGATGATATACAGAGGTCAGGAATTTGAACAGAGGTGTGTAACAAAGGGGGATGGGGAACTGAGGGTAGCCACCAGCAAGGCCCAGGTACTCAGAAAGCAGAGGCTCTCAAGACCCAACCAGGGATGAGATTAGCTGAAATGCCCAACAAAGAGGAGAGAGAATCTGTAGAGAACATATCCTGGTTGGGGGATGGGGCCATCCACTCATCTTCCAATTTTTAACCCAGAAGTGTTCCTGTCTGAAGGAAATACAGGGACACCATGTGGAGCAGAGACCGAAGGAAAGGCCATCCAGAGACTGCCCCACCTGGGGATCCATCATCCCATGTACAGATACCAAACCCAGACACTATCGTGGATGCCAAGAAGGGCTTGGAGACAGGAGCCTGGTATAGTTGTCTCCTGAGAAGCTGTGCCAGAGCCTGATAAATATAGAAGGCTGCCAACCATTGAATTGAGCATGGGGTTCCAGAGAAGGAGTTAAGGACAGGACTGAAGGAGCTGAAGGGGTTTGCACCCATAGGAAAAACAACAATATCAACCAACCAGAATCCCCAGAGCTCCCAGGGACTAAACTACCAACCAAAGAGTTCACATGGAGGGACCCATGGCTCCAGCCACACGTGTAGCAGAAAATGGCATTGCCTGGCATCAATGGGAGGAGAAGCTATTGATCCTATGAAGGCTCAGTTCCCCAGTGTAGGGGAATGCCAGGGCAGTGTGGTGGGAGTGGGTGAGTGGGAGGGGGAACACCCTCATAGAAGCAGGGTAGGGGTGATGCGGTAGGAAGCTTTCGGAGGGGAAACCCGGAAAGGGGATAACATTTGAAATGTAAATACATAAAATATGCAAAAAAAAAAAAAAAAAAAAAAAAAAAGAAAGCAGTAAGTGCAGAATCAGTGGGTGTTGGTGCAGAAGCCAAAGGAGCAGGGCTGTACTTCTAGGAGCCACCAGCTTTCTGGCCTCCTGCCTGTGTGGAAACTGTGATCCCCATGCTCACAGGAGCATGTGCTGTGCCAGCACCGAGCTCTCTCTCACTCAACACAGCGTGGGGTGGAGAGTGCTCACTGTCGGGTCTGAAGACCACATGCAAGCACCCTAGACACCTGGTTGCACTGGGTGCCTCTGTGCCTCTGACACACAAGAAAGCCAGGCTTTGGGGAAACAGTGCAGCTTTACAGAGGTGCTGCTGCAGACACCGGTAAGCGCAGGTGCATTTTGATTCTGGAGATCAGGAGGCTGGGTGAACACACTCAGAGCACAGATGTTGTCTACCTCTGTGTGGTGTGAGGGAAAGAGAGGTGAGTACAGGAACCAGCACCAAGACACAGCCATCAGATCCTTTCAAGCCGTTTTGTACCAGCCCTTCACTGCATGCAGAGCGGGGACCTCCTGAGTGCAGACAAGACTCTGACAAGTGTTGGTTTTTAGGAATGCTTCCTTATTTTTCTTTTCTGAAAACAAAAATCTGCAGTCTGTATTGAATGAATACTACATGAATTCAAGGCTAAACCATGTAAATATAAACACACCTGGATGCAGGCGAAGGTTCGGACATAGTTATAAAGACAAGAACGAGGCCGTGCAGGGTCCGCTCTGCTCCCCACCCTGCACACACCCTGCTCTTTCTGATGGGAACTGCTGATGATGAGTTGCCTCCAGCTTACTTGTTTTACAATCACATATGGGCATTGCACACTTTTCTGCATTAGTCACATCACTAAACATAACTTTTGTGGCTTTTCTCACTTAACGGAATTTCTCACCGATCTGACCATGCCTGTTTTTTTAAATATTTAATTACCTTAGGGCATTCCAGTGTGGACACACTAACTGTATTTAATCTCCTTTAGAGGAACTTATAGGCAAAGTGATTTTTTTACATCTAAGAAAAATCAGGTCTCTGTGAAGATGCACACGAGTGCCTTTAGAAGTACTAGAGATTCCAGATCGGCCATGAGTGTGATTCCATTTTTAAATGAGAAGAATATTTTGAGACATCACCTTTAGATAAATATAAGCTTCTACTACCATAGGCAGTCATTCTATTAGTAACTCTTACCAGATGGTAATTACGAGGTTTTTCCAACAGAAATATCAAGATCATTTAACAGAAATTTTCATAGTATCAGTTGCCTAAAATGTTCTGTGGCCTGAAGTCAGGAAGTTTTCTGGTTAGTGTAGTTTGCTATGTAAGCCATAAAAAGGAGCAGCTTTGTGATCAAGTAACAAGGCCTGGAACACAGCTGGGAGTACAACTCAGTGTAGTTGGTTGATGAAGAACATTCTGAGCATGCGTACGGCTAAGCTTCAATGCCCAGCACTGGGAGGAGGCAGAAGCCAAGGACCTCACTTCAGAGAAAAGATACTGTGCAAGCGTTTACCCTGCAAATGGCTATAGGGATCCTTAATATGCAACCAAAGGGACCTGCAGATACTGTGTTATGACCCTCCATATACAGTACAGATCTTATCACTCTATGAGGCCCATTCACAAGATCATGGCTGCCCTTGACAATCCCTAGTCACCCAAGGAAGGTAACCACGTTAGGAAAAACCAGGCTTTCATGCCAATGAAGCCTTAAGCTTAGTTAAAACTTCAAGTTACTCTTTTAAAGTGACACATCTCTCATTTTTCTTGAAGCAAGTCTGATTTTCCTGGGGCATCTAGAACTTGTACAAATAAAGGAAGAAAAATCTGTAGTAAGATAATGTATAGATGTTAACAGCAATATAAATATAAAATTATAGTATTTTATGCACACTTGGAAGCAGTGTTATAAGTCAACCTAAACAGTGAACATCAGACCCATTTTGAAAATATCCATCACAACAAGAGCAAGTCTCCCGATGAGCTGCTACCCAGAAAACTTTGCCAGATTGCCTTCTCTCAGTCCTCTGATCCATGTCTGGGCTTCCAAATGTCTTCTTCCCAGTCATGCAAGAGTTCTCTGGCAAACAGAATGATGTGTCTCTGTGTAAAGCAGTGTTCAGAACATCACCACCTACCATGCCTGCCTCCAGACACAAGTCCAGTTATTTGCCCACTGTTTCTGCTCCCTCAAAAAAACATGAGATAAATTAGAGATCAGTAATGATGCCTGATAGTATTGGGAAAAGACCGGCTCACTCATGAAGTTTGCTTTAAGAGGGACTTTCACCCTGAATTCTGCCTTGTACCCAGTAACATTTATAAACACACACGAAATAAATAACATTCCTTAAATATTAAAGAATCAAATCTTCAAAGTTCACAATTTAGCAAGTACTACTTCACAAATGATAAATCAATGCCTGCCTTAACAAATTAGACTTTCCTAGACATCCTGACATTGAATGCATACTTTTTAATTTAAATCTCTTAACCACATAATTACAATTACAAATTTAGTGTCAGAGTCTTATAAATTCACCGAACACTTCAAGAAGTAGATGAAACCCTTATAAATTATCCCAAAGAATAAAAAACGTATCAGACTTAAATACTTCTGTGCTAGTGACACCAATTTAATACTTATGACTTTCTAAAGTTGTAGTAGCTAGACATATAAGACCCACCTACACCATCAAATCTTAAATTGTTTGCAGGGTCTGAGGCAGTGGTCCAATGGCCTTCTGCTTTAGCTGCTTGGTTGGTTGGTCAATTCATCTGGTTAAGCCATGGGGCTAAAGTTCCCTTATTATGTCAGGAGACTATAAAATCATACATTCCGCTTTGAAGTTTGATAAGTTTCCCTTTGCCAGCAGGAATCATTGTCTTACTGTTACACCTCAGTGGCCCAGCTTGTCACCATTATCAGGAAATCTCATATTCCTAATTACTACATTATGATTAGCAAATCTATCCAGGGGTTCTGTTGCCTAGGAGATGAGAGATTGAGTTGGTAAAATTGCCTCTTCTCCATAGGACACTGGGACAATTAAAAATCTTTCCTACACCCTGATATCCTCTCCTTCTACTCAGTTACAGTGATCATTGTGCCAATTAAACCTTGGCACCTCATGCAGGTCACTTTTATGGGAGACAGTGGGCACTGATCAGCTATCCTGGGTTTCATCATTTCTGCTATATTACTCACTGTTATTTGGGGACATATGTTGAATTATCACCATGTCTTTACAATGCAAGAACAGACATAATCTTCATAAAGTCAACAAAATACTCTCCTGGTGAGGAAAATGCACTTAAATTCATGTATTCCCTTTATTATCATAACTAGGTTTGGAGTGCATACTAAGTCTTTGCCTTTAGAGTACAGTTCTAGACTCAGGAGCTTTCAGAACTGACTTTCTCTAAACAAATGTCATTTGAGATTCAGACAGTTACTTCTTTTAGCCTGAGCTCTGGTTCCATGCAAAGTCACTTGATCCCTTGGAAATTTACTTTTTCCAAGAGCCACAGAGATTCTCTTGCTCGACTGTGGCAGGACATCAAACCCCATTACCTCTAGAAATCTTTGGTTCCCACTAAGGGCTGATACCATGAAGCTGGGATTGGTGCATCCAAGCCAGAAATTTCTAAGAGAACCATGCTCTGAACCACCTAAGGGGCTAATAGAGTTGAAAAAAAAATTCTTCTCAAGGTTATGAGTTCAAAATATTTTTTTCCTAAATTAACACATTATCTTAATCACTGTTCTATTTCTGTGAAGAGACACCATGATCAAAGAAATTCTTATAAAGGAAAACATTTAGTTGGGGCTGGATTACAGTTCACAGGTTTAGCCCATTATCAGCTTGGTGGGAAGCATGGCACATGCAGGCAGACACGATGCTGGAGAGGTAACTGAGAGTTCTACATCTGGATCTGTAGACAGAAGGAATAGAGAAGGAGAAACTGGGACTGGTTTGGGTTTTTGAAAGCCCAAAGTCCACACTAGAGTGACATACTTCCTCCAGAAAGGCCACACCTCCTAATCCTTCTCAAGTAGTGCCTTTCTCTGATGATCAAGCATTAAAATATATAAGCCTGTTCCTTGGCCTCCCCAAAGACTTCTACCAAGATAATATCATAATGCAAATAAAAAAAGGTATTTAGTGTTCAGTCCAACTTTCAATGTCCTTATAGTCTCTCAATGTCAAGACTGCTTCAAAACTCAAAGTTTCTTCTGAGACTCAAGGAAATCTCTTAACTATAGCCTCCTGTAAAATCAAAATCAAAAAGCAGATCACAATGGCACAGAGTGTTCATTACCACTTCAAAGGGTAAGAAAGGGAGCACAGTGAGGAAATTCTTGACCATAGCAAGATAGAAAACCAGCTGGGCAAATTCCCCAATCTGCATCTCCATGTCTAATGTCAAAAAGCTCTTCAGATCTCCAATTCCTGTCAGCTTTATTGACTGTAACACACTTTCTCTCTTGGACTGGTTCCCTACACTGTTAGATGCTCTCCTTAGCAGGTCTCTCACAGCTCTGGCATCTCTAGCGTTGTGTGGTCTCCCAGATAATCAAGGCATTGCACAATAGCCTCTCTAGGCCTCCATGCAGGGACCCCATGCCCAACCGCAGCAGCTTTCCTTTGTCCTGGAGGGAGAGTCCATGACCCCCTTCTTGCATCCTTGATAGTAAAGCCAGAGCCAGTAGCTGAAGCTGCTTAGTTTTGCTTGCTGTGGATGAAAGTTGGTCCCTTGCTGACACACTTTTTCACCTGCTTTCTGACTTAAATGGTCACTGCTTAAGCTTGTCTTTAATTCTTTTTCACAGTTGGAAGCTTAGCTGGGTGGAGTCCTTTGCTGGGGTCACCACTCCATTATTCCATTTAGCACAAGGCTTTTGACCATGGACTTAGCCACCACACTTCCTGGGGCTCCTCTCTTCAAGCATTTTGTAGTTTTCCTTACTCAACTTTTTCCTTTTCATATGGATGTGCATAAGAGTGGCCACTAAAAACCTAATGACACAGTTGACACTACGCTGTCTTACAATCTCCTCTACTAATTAATAATGCTCTTAATTTAAAACTTCAATTTAACCTCAGGCAGAAGTTTAGACAAGGGCAGAGAGCAGCCACATTCTTTGACAAAATATTACATAACAGACTTTTGGCCACCTACTAATATTCTTCTCTCCGAAAGCTCTTGAGCTGGGCCATCATAACTTACATTGCTCTCAGTACCATTGTCTTTATGCTCCTTCTAGGATGGCCCACTAAATCCTGCTTAAAGTGTTCAACTGTGTTCCTAATCAGCAGTCTCAAAGTCCACATTCTGCCAGCAGGTAGCATGATCAGGCCTGGCACAGCAATGCCTCCTTCACTGGTACCAACTTTTCTCTTGGTCACTGTTCTGTTGCTGTGAAGGGACACCATGACCAAGGCAACTCTTAGAAAGACAACATTTAGTTGGAGCTGGCTTACTTTCAAGTAGTGCTTTTCCCTGGTGACCAATCATTTGAATATGATCCTGTGGGTCCATTCTTATTCAAAGCACCACACATGTTATACTAATACCCCTTAGCATGTCTTAGGTATGATGCTTTATAGCCTTGAACATAGATCACCCTCCATTGTCTATTGAGATGTTTGTTCCACAATGTGTTCCACACATTGAATTTTAAAATGTTCTGATTCCAAGTGATTTTTTTTCTCATCATCCCATTACCATGATACAATAAGATGACTCACTTGACTGTCACTTGATTGCTGTCAACACACATCCACCAACCCAACCTCTATCACTTGTTCCTCACAGTTTACAGGCAGAGGGAAGCATTTCTTCAGATAGCGATCTTCCTCTAGGTGTGTTGTCAGCACCTACACAGACCATGCTCCTCTCCCTGCCTGGACTCATTCCTTTTTGTCTTCATATTACCTCTAAGACAGTCAAACTCAGAGAGAGGACAGGGTTGTTTAGACCCCACACCACTAGCCTTCCTCCTTTCTCATGAAAATATATTGCCTTGGTTTCGTTTTGGATTTCAGTTTGGATTTTTTGGTGTGGTGGGTCTTTTGGGTTGCTTGGGTGATTGTTGTTGCTTTGGTTGTGGTTGGGTTTTTTTTTGTCTGTGTTTGTTTGTTTGGGTTTCTTGTACTTCTATAGGTAGCAACACAAAAGAAAAGTACTTCTGAATACTTATTACTCCGGGACTGGTGGTATCAGGACCCTTTGTCTCTTCAATTTCAGCCCGAGAGAGCTAGGAGACTACCAACCTGGTGTTTGAAAGCCATGTGAATTCTCAAATGCCACAATCCTCAAACGCTTACATTGAGAACAGAAGACTGGGGGGGAAATGAGGAGAGGCCCATTTCTTTGCAGCCTGTATTTATTTCTCATTGCTGAGTCAAAATGTCTGATGAAAGCAGTTTAACGAAACTGGCTCAGTCTGCGAGTCCACTGTGGTGGGAGCATCATGGACACAGAGGCATGGGTCAGCTGCTTGCCTTGCATCTGCAGCCCAGGACCCCAGCTCAGCAAACACCATGGCCCACATTCAGAAACAGGTCTTGCTTTCTCTCCTCAGTTAGTCCTGTCTCATAGAAACACTCAGAGATGTGTTTCCATGGTGATGCTAAATCCAGCCAAGTTGACAGTGAAGATGAAGTTTCACACATTTATGGAAGAATTCTTTTGTTGCTGTTGTTTGTTATTGTTACTGTTGGGATGATTTGGTTTCGTTTGCTTTTTTTCCAAACAGGGTCTCAGGGTTTCTCTGTGTAACCAACTCTAGCTGTCCTGGGCTGGCCTTAAACTCACAGAGTTCCATCTGCCTCCGCCTTCTGAGCATTGGGATTAAAGATGTGAGCCACCACTGCCCAGATTTATGGGAGAATTCTTATGCAGTGCACAGACGTGTCAACTCCTTTCCTAAGAAGAGCATCGTATTATTAATCAGGTTGTATTTTAGAAATGTCACTTGGAGGACATTGTGAGGAGTGGGACTATATGAGTATAATCTGGACCAGACACAGTAGATGAACAAATGGTGGAAATAGGAAGAGAGAGGAGGAGTTCCAACAAGATCTAAGATGGAAGGCGAGAGCCAGGGATGGCTAGGATCCAGAGAAGCAGCAGGCGATAGGAAGGCTAAGGCATTGCTCAGCTCATATGAGAACCACTTGAGGCATGGCCCTAAAGACTACACTGAAAACACTGGAAGAGGTTTAGAAATGAAACAAATACCTGGATTTACAGTTAGTCTTCTTAGGTGATGGAACCTGCAGGCTTGTCACAGAGCAGAAACCAGGTTCTAGAATCAGGATGTGGGATCACATGCAGGGTTAGGTGTCACGAGGTGGCTGCTGGTAGCGTAGGACAGGGATGAGGTGTCCCAGGGAGGAGAGTGAATCTAGTTAATCCCAGAGGACATAGGAGGATATGAACCCCAGATAGCAAGGCCAGAAGTTACGGTGTGAGCGAGAAATAACAGCATTCTAGTCAGTAGAAAAAAAAATCACTGGGTTTCATATTTGCCATTTTTACTAGTTTCCTTACATTCTACCTCATTCTTACTAAGAAGGTTTAAAAGATTTTACAGCTTACAAGATAATTTCATAAGACCCAAATTGATAGGAGAAGAAGCACAAAGAAGAAAATAAGTCATTTCAGGTTTTGAAACTGTGAGCAAAATGAGCGTGCTAAGCATGGCCACTGGGTGTTCACATACAGAGTCCTGGGGCGGTGAGCTTTGCATACCGGCAAGCTCAGGCTTAGAACCCTAAAGACCTGGCAGGTGACTATCACCTACAAGGGACAGCAGGTATTCGGCCACGCCCCTTAGGCCCCTGGCTCCTGTCGCAGCTACAGCCTCCCACAGCCCACCCCCACCCCTGCAGAGAGATCTGTGGCCATCAGTCAAGTTGGAGCAGCACCAAGTCCTTCCACGTGTAAATAAGGTTTCCTCAAGCTCTCAGACCAAGCCAATGAGAAGTACCTGCTGTCAGACCCTGGACCACCCCAAAGCTGTATATAAGAATCCTATCCAGAAGGATTAGCTGTGTGCCTGAGAGCTTCGGTCATAAGCTCTGTAACACTTGGGAAGAGGTCTGCTCTCCGGAAGCACTGCCTGAAGCTGCCCGCACTCCTCCCTGACTAGTCGGCATCTCCTCGGCCCAGCCGCGCCTGACTCAGCACAGGGCAACAGAGAAAGCACTGCTGAGACAGAGGCGAGCCAACTGCAGTGGCTGAAGCAGCAGAAACACCTCCCCGGCCCAGCTCGCACTCGTCCGCTTTGCGTGAACTCTCGCACCAGGCCGGGACAGAGATCTCCATGGAAAGCCTCCCTCCGGTACACAGGCCCACACAGAGTGAGCACGCTAAGCACAGGCACTGGGTTTACACAGGCATGCACCGCGTCCCAAACTCTCCTCAAAGCACTGAGGCAGCCAAAGCTAAAAGGAAAATGTTAGGGATTACAGGAATCTCAATGAAAGCAGAATGTTCAAATTCCAGGCTAGGGTGTAGTTAAAGCGCTTGCTTGCCCCGCCCGCCCGCGTGTGTAAGTCCTGGTTTCCATGGCCAGCCCTCCCAGAGCAAAAGAAAAGGAGCAACCGTAGTTCAAGTGTTGGGAGAAAGGCAGATTTCCTTGTTATTTCAACCTAAATGGAATATTTCCCAAAGGCATGGCAGACTGGAGTTGGCAACACCTTGGTGCTGCTCTTTCAAAAGCACAATAAACTACTTTCAGCTTCCGCACCACTTCTCACACATCCGTGTGGCTGAACCTCTCCATTCCTCTCAGTGGGAGCAGGGAAAGGGACGAAATGGTGTGGGGCTGAGTTCGCGGTTCTATGAGGCTCTGGGTTAATCCAGGGCTGGATTTGGAGCTACTTGGAGGACCTGACATCCTTTCAGCAATCGCCTAGGAAATACCACAACAGAGCTTCCTGTAAGAACCAAAGAGCAAAGCTCAACGTCATAGCACCTGGCCACAACCCAGAGTAGGAAACCTGGGGTCATATCTATAATAAATAAATGTTGTATCTGTGTATACATATATGTGTGTATGCATACATGTGTGTGTGTGTGTGTGTGTCTGAATGTGTATATCAATCTGCTAAAAAGGAACATTCTCTTCACAGATCTTTTCTTCTGAACACTGGAGACTGAGTGCCCTGCACCTGACAGGAGGACCTTTGTGGTCCTGCCTGTGAAGCCTAGCTCCTGCCTCCGCAAGTGAGTCTGCAGATTCTGCACAAAATTAATGGCTAATAAAGCCTCCCCCTCCAGGCTCGCCACGTTTCGCTGGAGCTGGGATTCTAGGAGCCTTACCTTCAGGGTGACTACTTGCTCTGTGCCCTTGCGACCCTACATAAAGAAGGAACACAGGGAAAACTGAGTCTAATGGCAGTGAAAGGAAACTCCTACAAATAAGCCATTTATATACTGAAGTATATTTAATAGTGAAAAGATAGTTTAAACGTGTCAGGGGGCAGGGTTATCCAGATTGTCCCTGAAACCAGAGAGCAGAAAAGCCTCACCTAATTCAGCCTGATCATGCAGAATTATCTTCTCCTTACTGCTGCCAACCATATAGTCTCCTGGAGAGGAGTCCTTGCATGGTGGTCCTGCTCCTTGGGGCTGGCTCAAGCCAGATGGAGACCAAAAGGAAGCTCAGCAGGTTCTGTTAGACAAAATGCAAGATGCCAGATGCACCCATAATACTATTTTACAAATAAAACTTAATCATTCCAAAGAATCTAATGAGTCACTAGCTGGCCCCTAAATACTCCGATGTAGGATGGGGAGAGGAAGCTCTTTCCTCTTCTTCACTGAGAGTGGCAGGACATGGCTGAGGGGAAGAGGGACTAATTGAGCAGCCGCTGACTGCTGCCCTCTGGGTCAAGGAGGAGCACATGTTAGAGCATGCTATAACACGAGAGAAGGGGTGAAGGTGTCTGATGTCTCCTCTCCTCCAACTGTAGCTCCATCGACTAAGCTGTCAGTTCTGTTAGGCCTGGCAATGGTCTGCTTGCTTTCAGTGACTGTTGCCAATTTAGACAGGAAATCCTGGAGCACATCAGGAAGCTCATTTGATGCAGGGAAGAGCCAATGCTGGTGCAATAGAGTGCTTCTAGTCAGTCCCAAGTGTAACCAGGTTAGTAGGAGCCATACCGATTACAGCCAAAGCACGGGTTACATCCCATGTCACATGTGTGGCCTAGTAGACCACTGCACTCTCAGTGAGAATAGCCTTCTTCCATTCCTGCAGGTCTCAGTCTGCCAGAAACTTATCTCCATAATCACCAGAACTAACAGAGTAGCCCAAGCCAAAGGATCAAAAGCTTGTGATCCAAAGCTACTGATCTTTCAGGGGAAAAATAGTCTTGTGTTTTTTCACTTTTGTGTTTAAGAGTAGATGTGGGTGTTTGTTTGTGGTGTTGTAAGACCCCAAAAACCGAGGGTGCCCCAGCACCCCACACCCCGGAAGGTGACACCCAAATCACTAGCGAGAAACGGTCTCAATGCAATAGCATGAGGATTTCTTTATTCCAGAATTCTGGGTTCCATAGCTGTGCACCACACAGGGTCAGAGGACTATGGACCCCGAGTGCCGAATTGCGACAGCTTTTATAAGTTTACGACAAAGCCCGCAAATCACAAACCAATTATTTCTTAGCATGGAGAACCCGCGAAATGCAAGCCAATTGATTTGCACCACTCCATAGTTTTTAGGCCAATCAGTTTAAATTATCGGAGCCCGCGCTCAGTGGACCAATTAGTTTTTTATAATGTCTACAGCTGCATGAACTCCTGCTTAGGGGTAATGGCGTAAGTTTACAGAAGATAAGCTTAGCCCATTTCTAGTTACCCTATGGGGCCAGGATCACCTATTCAAGGCCTTTCTGCTAGGTCTAAACAAAGGGCGGGCTCTGGAATGTGACCTTTTACCTAGTTTCTAACAAAGCGAGATAGCATTTTAAACTCCTGATTTCTTGGGGTCATTAGAGTTAGGCTGTATTATTTTCTATCCTTTCAGTGTGTGTGTGTATGTGTGTGTGTGTGTGTTGCCTTGGGTGTAAACACATGCAAATACCCATGCAAATAGTGTGCGTGCAAATGGAAATAAGAAAGCAACATTATATATCTTCTTCAATCACCGTCCACTTTTGTTGCTTGAATCTCTGAATCTCTGGCTGAACTTGAGCCTCTAGACTGGGAGCTTCAGGGCCCACCTGTCTGCCTCTCCAGCATAGGCTCGCATGGACATGCCACTGCACGTGGTTTTTCATGAACATTCTGGGATTGGAACTTGGGTCTTCAAGCCTCTTAAGCAGATGAATGGTCACACTCATCTTAGACCAAGTATCAGCAGGGCACCTAGAGAGCTGCCTTAGTTTGGTTTCAAGCAACAGAAATCTACTTTCTGAATTTAAATGATAACTTAGGTAAAAGAAAACATTTAGAAGTCTATTAGACTTCCCATAAGTTGAAAACTGGGTCATTTTATTATTGTTTATTTAATGCATTAATGACCACTTGCCCTGATGGCTGCCCAAAAGCGAGACTGCTTGGTGACAGGAATGTCACAGCAGGGTACCATTAGCAAAACAAAAGGAATACATTCCCATCCTGTCTTAAGGGCTGTTAGTCCTCTGGGTATTTTCACACATGACCTTGTGTTCTTGTGTCTCAAGACCCAACTGCCTCACACTCACCTCCACAGCTGAACATTTGGTGATTGCACCAAGCTGCGTATAGTGAGATGGTTAACTGTTGTTCAACTGTTGCTTCCTTTATACAGTATTTCTTTCATATTCTAGTTACTTCAGCCTGCTTGGTGTTCTGACAAAGCCAACTCCACACAGAGGAAACTTACTGCATCACCAGGAGTTTCACAATAGGAGCACCTATTCCAGATTCCAATGCAGTGATGGGAGGAACTCTTGAATCCAAGACTACATAGAGACAATGTCCCCAGCTGTAAAATAAGAATCAACTCCTAGGAAGCTTGGAGATGGTTCACTGGGCCAAGAAAATACAGAGGAGCAGCGTTTGGATCATTAGCATCTAGATGAATACTAGACAGGCATGGCAGCCCACGTATAATTCCAATGTATGAGCGGTGGACATGGGGGAATCACCAAAGCAAGGTAACTAGTGACACTAACCAAAGTGGCAAGCACTGGGCTCAAGTGAGAGAACTTGCCTTACTATGCAAAGTTGTCACCAAACACAATACATGAATGCATATCACATACACAAGCAAATAGTTTTATCTTTTAAAATAAAAAATCGAATCTATAGTGATACTTTATTTTCCTATACCAAATTAATCTTGTTCTATCCAGTGAGAAGGAGTTCAAGCCTCGTCATTTTTACTTAGAATCAACGCTAGAAGGCTTATCAAGTGGCACATAAACTGTTGCTCATGGCATTGACTTTCCTTTAGCTCTCGTACTTGAGGCCAGTATCCTGACAGGACTGCAGAAGGCTGGAGAAGTCAGCTTTCCCACCTTCCTGCTGACACATTTTATACCACTGGTAAGTGGTGTCGTGCGATTTTGATGTTAAGGCTTTACTGCACACATATAACAAGATCATGGTTTCCTCTAGCAACGTTGCTCCTGCTGGGGTGAAATACATCACCATTTTATGCCAGTCCATAAAGACCATGGTGTAAGCAAAGAGCCCCAGTTTGTCCAGAGGCTCAGTCGGCCAGATTGAGGCGCACTGCTCCTGGCTGCCTGTAACGTACAGAACACCTTCGCTTGCACATCCTCTTGCAGCTGTTCTTTCTGTTTGGTCTCTTAATCTTAATCTTGACCCTACACTGTGTCACTCATAGCCATCATCATTCCTTCTTATAGTCCTCTCTACCAGAAAATGTGAGGGGAATAGAGGGAAGATTGTGGCTTAGGATATTTGGTAAACTTAATAAACTCAGGTTTCTTTAACTAATATTAAGGCTGTAGATTCATTATTCAGAAATCAGTTCCAAGTGTGTGTGTTCATATATGTGTGTGTTTCTGTGTCTGTATGTGTTTATGTGTGTGTGTGCATGTGTATGTGTGTGTGTATGTGTGTTTGTTAAGCTGAACAATCTAAATTTGAAAATGTGTCATCCTTATACATTATCAGATACTTGATTATCTTTACTAGAAAACTTATCTTTCCTGTTATAATGAGAAACAAGAATTAATTATAAATAATCTCCAAAGAAAGAAGAGGTATTACTATTTGATCTAAAGTGAGAAAAATGTAGGTTTTTTTTTGTTTTTGTTTTTTATGCAGGATGCAGTCTGGGACAGAAATGGTGATGTAGAAAAATGTAAAGAGACTTGGAAAGAGGTAAAGGAAGATGGGTGTGTCCACTGTCTTCACAGTTCTGCCAAGATCTTGTGCTTCACAGGCCTCTGCAGAATGGCTTCTCCAGGCTCTAAAGTGGATGAAGAAAGAAGGATTCACTGGGTCCCTGTTTATATTCTATTCAACTGATCAAAGCAACTCGCACTAAGTCACAGACAACCCCGAGAGGTAGAAAGTAGCTTGGACCTCTGGAAGGAGCTTAGTTGTTGGGAGGAGCACAGAATGTGCACAAAAAACAAATATTAAGCACTGATCTTCAGTAGGAGACAAGAGAACTGAGCGACCATCTGTGGAGAGGAGAACAGGGGTGGAATTTCCAGGATCAGTTAGACCAGTTCAGGAAAGTCCATGAAGATTTAAGGATTTCGGGCTTGCTCTTGAGCAACTATTCTTAATTGAAGGCGAGTGTTCTGTTATCAAGTCCATTAGTGGAGATCTAGGGATCACTGAACCCTTTGGACCTGTATTTACTGCGATGAGTTTTCATGGCCATCACCAGACATTTAGTGGATAACTGGAAAGGTGAACAGTCCCCACTTTACAAGCAATTGCATAAACAGTAAGAAAAAATTATAAAGAGGGGCCAGTAAATAGCATGTTGAGGAAATGAACAAAACTTGTTTAAACAGCAGGAGTGGCCGCATATGCATCTAGGCAGTGGTAAGTGACTGACCTGGGAAAACAGAAGGGCTGGAGAAAAGAGTTAACTACCAACATTGTCCTGTGTACTATGTTCAAGGCTCTCACTCAGCATCCTGGGCTTTAAGATGATCGAACTCCTCCTCAGTGCAAGAGATAAGGTTAGTGAGCCTGAAGTCCAAAGAAGCCCTTCAGCTCGGGATGAGGCCAAGAAAGCCAGCTGAGCCTGCGGATGTAGCCAGGGAGTAAATAGAACTGGACCGGAAGTACTTCAGGGAAAACGGCTCAAATGTACCTGTAAAAGGCAGTGTCTGGGATACAGATGGAGAGGTGGAACCAAGAACAACTGAGAGGCCCTGGTCTGCATGACTGGCAGTGTGACAAATTATTTGTAGAAATAAGGAACTATGAAAAGCCTTTTGCTCCAATGTTGGCACGCACGTGCTGTGCCCAAGCAGAGACATCCACAGTGCTCTTTGCACCCAGCATCCTCTGTCCTAGATAACCGATCTCGTCTAACGTCTCGGGGTACTCTGCACCTTCAGCTAACTGGAGGCTGTATCACTTTTGTTTGATATTAGCAATCTCTCTCTGAATGACGTTACTGAGCTGTGATAAGGAGACAAGCAAGGACATAAACATTCCAGAGAGATAAAGGCAGCCCCGCCCTCCCTCCCAGTGCCCACAGCACTTCAGCTTCCTTAGGCCACGCGGTGTTTCTTTAGAGCCAATGTCATCTACGCTTTTATGTTCACTTCAAGGCTATTTGTTTTGACAAAGGATTTTAAGAAAAGGCACTCAGAACTTTCTGGATTTTATTTTAACTTTATAAACATCTAATTTACTCCCCCAGTAAGGAGATAACTAAGCATCCCTGTTACATTGCTAGAACCTTCCTGACATAATTTTGAAATACAACATAAGATTCCACAAGGAGGAAAATTAGTGTCAATGAAATGCTGACCCAGCTGTCTAGCTTTGACGCCAGGGTTTAAGGCCTCCACACTTTCTTCTTTATCAACACACACATGTTCTCTAACAGCAAAGGATGCTTTCTATTCACATGTTGGTGCTTTTCCAAGAAAGCGTAACTGACCCTACTACATCTGGGGTAAATGAAATGAGCTCCCCAGAGCCAACAGTCAGGAGTAACCATGGCTAACAAGGTGTGGGGTGACTCAGAGGTATTGAAGAACAAGGGTGTGTTTTGAAGATTTGTCTTCAGGCTGAGCTCAGTGGTGAAGGCCTTCAATCCCTGCACTTGGTAGGCAAGAAGCAGGTAGATCTCTCTCGTAGTTTGAAGTCAGCTTGGTCTACCTAATGACTTCCAGGACAGCCAAATCTGCATAGTAAGACCCTGCCTTCAGAGAGAAAGAGAGAAACTGAGAGACAGAGAAAGTCAGAGAGAAAGAGACAGAGACAGAGACAGAGAGACAGAGAGATGTGTCTTGTTTTTTCCCAAAGATTTGATTTGACTGTATTTGATTGAGAAAGATCACTGTCTGATTTAGCACCTCATAATTCAAGCTGGTGTGAAAACTGTTCAGTCTAAAAGACTTGTTCATTATTATTCTCTGCTAGGGAGAATTTCCTCCCTATCTGTGCAAGTAGAGCAGATCACAGAGCAACTTAAACCACACCTGGCCCCCGGGCTTCCTCCCATTTATCTCAGTCTCTTGCATCCTCTCTTCTTCTCCCATCCAAGCAACAATAGCAGCCAACACCACCTCCACCCACCCCACCTGAAGACACACAAGTCGTTTTGACTTGCTCTTCATCTGCCCCTCTGACAGCCTGGCCATCTGATGCAGCATGGTGGCATGTTTTCCTCTTTCTCACAGCTTGGCCCCGGTTCTTGGGCAGGGTGTCAGTGAATGTTTCTAATGTAAAAATGTGCCCAGTGTGTTCTGAAGGAAAGGAAGAAGTGAAAGTATTCTTAGACAAATTCAGAACCATCCCACCACCACCACCACCACCACCACTGGAGCTAGAACAATGCAGGTTCGTGGTTGTTTGTTTTGGTTTAGCATTTTTAGCAGAAGGAACAGAACTGACCTGGTACCATATTGCATGTCCACAGTTTCAGCACTCCAGTACTTTGAGGCTCCACTCAGTTACATAGCAAGACCTTTTGATAAATTAGATAGATAGATAGATAGATAGATAGATAGATAGATAGATAGATAGATAGGTGAGATATGATAAAGGAAACACTTCAATGGCCATGCACTGGAAAATGTCTACAATACAACGACTGAGCAATGTGCTTGGGTGGTTTAATGAAGAGGAAAGTGGGTGGAAGTAATGTTCACTTCCATCTCAGAGGTCTTGCTCTCGTAAGGCTGTGTGCTGTGTGCAGGTTGCACTTGGACAGGAATACTGGCTCATTCATCTTATCTATGACAGAAGCTTGCCTGTGCTTCCAAAAAAGCCCTGCAATTAATATACTCTAAAATCCAGATCCAGTAATTAAACTTCTCAGGACATCCTCTGGACACAAAGCTTGAACTACTTGGGGGTGAGGGAATTTCTATCATAATCAAGTATAGATAGATGATGGATGGATAGATAGATCCAGGGTGTGTGTGTGTGTGTGTGTGTGTGTGTGTGTGTGTGTGTGTGTGTGTGTAGCTTTGAGGCAGGGGAGAAGCATGATGGAGAATCTTTGTGTTTAGTGGAGGCTTTTGTTTCTGTTTCATTTCCTGACCATGAAGTCACAGGCCCTATACTTTCTTTCCCAATACAGACTCAATAGAGTCATATTTATTGGCTTGCTTATTTATTTATTTATTATTTATTTATTTATTTATTCATTTATCATGGCTTCAAAGTAGCTCATATTGACCTCTAGAAAGCAGTAAATATCCACCTGAATTGCTAGTTTTCTCACAAGCATATGGCAAGTTTTGTGGGCCTCTTAACTATTGATTTTCCATATCAAATGCATTTTCTATTTAAATCTTTTATTTATAATACTTTTGAGAAAATCTAAAGCAACCGAATATACTCTGAAGCAGAAATTTTAACAGAGAAATGAAGCTCCTTTTCAGTTGTTATGTTCCTAGCATGGCTATTTTAATACAAGGGAGAGGGGGCAGAAAAATTAACGAAATTGTGTATGGACTCAGAGGGAAAAAAGAAGAGAAGAGAAGAGAGGAGAGGAGAGGAGAGGAGAGGAAAGGAGAGAAGAGGAGAAGAGAAGAAGGAAGGGAAGGGAAGGGAAGGGAAGGGAAGAGCAGAGCATTTAGTTAAGTAGCCACAAAAGAAAAATTTCCTCAAACATATTGTTCTCCCAGAACAGATCATGCTCTGAAATAGAAGACTCTGAAATGGTTGCTGAGAAATTTATCTTTGGTTTCAGTTCTAAGAAGCCACTGGTATTTCAGTGACAAGGTACAGACAATGAGGAAAATGTCCTCCACACACATTCCTGTGGGATCTAAAACAATACACTCTTGGAGCTGAATATCAGAGTTGTCATGCATTACGTGAAATGGACAGTATTCTAGTTTCATTTCTGTTGCTATGGTAAAAAAAAAAAACTGACAAAAATCAGTGTAAGCAGAAAGAGATATTTGCCTCACACTTTCAGGCTACAGTCCATCCTTGTCAGGAAAACAAGGTGGTGGGGACTTAAAATAGCTCATCACATTGTACCCACTGTCAAAGCAGAGAAGACATTCACACGTACCTTCTCTACACAAATCCAAGGACCCCCCCCCCCCCACACACACACACACACCTAGGAAATGGTGCTGCCTAGAGCAGGCTGGATTTTTCCACATCAGTTAACAGTAAAGACAATCCCCCTCAGACATGACCACAGGTGAGTATGTCTGATCTACATAACCTCTCATCGACACTGTCTTCCAAGATGATTCTATGTTCTGCCAAGGTAATAATTAAAACTAGACACCACAGACACATTTATTGATAACCTGACAATATAAGCAAACTATGACTTCTCTGAACTTCAGGTACAGTGAAGATATAAAAACAGCAACCTCTCAGCACTTCAGTCAGGACTAGAAAATAGAAAATACCACATGATGTTCTAGAATAGTATCTGGCTGTCTGACATACTGTGGAAGCTCAATGAATGATGATATTTTTTCTCTTTCTATCTTGAGAACAATTTATCTATTTTGTAGAACAAAACTACTAAAAAACTGAAGCAGACATTCAGATCTATCTTAAAATAATATTTTACTAGGAACATCTTTGAGACTAGTGCTTTGTCTTGGTTATTTTTCTACTGCTGTGATAAAACACCATGACCAAGGCAACTTATTTTAAAAACCATATAATTGGGTTACAGTCCCCAGGGGTTAAAGTCCATGATGACAGATGAAGGCACAGCTGAGAGCTCACATCTTAATCACAAGTGAGAGACTAGGCACTTTGAAACCTCTAAGCCCATCCCAAGGTACACACCTCAGGGAGCAGGACCACACCTGCTACTCTTTCCAAAACTGTTCACCAACTGGGAGCTAGGTGTTCAAACATGACTAAAGGAGAACAATTTTTATTTAAACCTCCACATTCTCCATATCTGTTTGCATATATGCAAAATGGGAATTATATAGCTTACCTTACCTATTTTATAAGGTGCTGTGTCATCTTAGAAAAATGACTGTACAAAGAGAAAAATGTCAGTATGACTGGAAAATCCTGACTGATGTTTAAAAGATGATTCTAGTCATGTGACTTTTGTCAAGCTCCTAGGCTTCCCAGCTCATTATTTCCCTTACAGTTAATATAATCAATGACAATCACGTTACTTCCTAAGTGTATTTAAATGTTGTTAACAGAGTATCAATTATATAGGGATGTGGTACAACCTGCACCCTCTCTCCCATTATCTCTCTTAACTCTCATATTTATAAACTATAAGGTTTTGGTTCCTCCATCTATCACATAGACCTCATTAAAGGGTGCTAGAGAAATTGACTGACATAGTGCCTTGTAATGAATAGAAGGCAGTCTATGCTTTTAGAATCCATGCAAGAAACTGTCAGCAACAGAGATCTCTGTGTAGAAGGTAAGAACACAATGAACATTTGCAATCACAGAGTTTAAAAAGCACTGACGAGGTTCAGCAAAGTTGAATCTCCCACCCTTGCCCATTGTCAATTCTGTCCCCTGTATTAATGTTGTGACATAATGAGCTAAGGGCTCAACCTAAAAAATGGAAGTTTCCACCAAAACAGAGCACTACCTCCATCCATTTCTATGTTAATGGTTGAGTCCTTGTAATGAAAGAGAAACATCATAACTTACGCCAACTTATGTAAAAGATGTTTCATATCACATGGAAGCTTCAGAAATGAAAACATGGTGAATCTCTGTACCAAGCTTGAAGAGGTCATGGAGAATTGTGGAGAGAGATAACTGAACCAGGCAGTCATGATTAACCAGTTATACCCAGAAAGGCCTTAGCCACACTTGTTTGTTCAGAGTCTTCTCTACCATAGATCAGAGATAAAGATTCCTTGAGTGTAGGATAGATGCCTCTCCTATTAGGGTCTCATGAAGTGCAGAGAAAGGCAAAAAACATCATGACCTGCCACAGAAGATGGAAGGAAAGATCAGAGATACCTGCCTGCCTCTGATCTTTCCTCAAATGCAGAGGTGTCATACTTCCAAATCACACACACACATACATTCAAATGTGCACATAATCACACACACACACACACACACACACACACACATACACACACAGACACATCCCAAAATTTATAGTAGAACCTTATGTAAGCATAGAGACATTAAAAAGGCTGAGGCAGAAGGATAACTGCAAGTTAGAGGTAAGTCCAAACTCCATCTGGAGTTCTGCATCAGTTTGGACTGGAGTATGAACTCCCATCTCACAAAAACACATAAAAGAAGCAGAGAAACAGAAGCATGGACACAAGCACATCCACCCCTTGCCTCTGGCCACCCTAGGTTCCCCAGTAGCTTATTAGTTCAGGGGACTCCCATGAGCAGTAGAAAATGATAGGAATATTACAATGAAAAATAACTGATGAGCCTTCTATTTAAACATCACAGACTAAG
Source organism: Apodemus sylvaticus (assembly GCF_947179515.1). Lineage (NCBI taxonomy): Eukaryota > Metazoa > Chordata > Mammalia > Rodentia > Muridae > Apodemus > Apodemus sylvaticus. The sequence goes on along the minus strand of NC_067477.1, from coordinate 136,933,567 downwards.
AAGCACATTTCTTTCCGCATCTCCTCAAGTCCTATTAAAATGGCAGACATGCTTAAATTGTGGGAAGTGAGAGGTAGATGGCCGGTGACAAATGACCAGAAAAAGCTAAACCTTAAACTGACAGGAAAGGTGAATGTGTCACTGCCTCTGGAAAACTTTGAGAAATGGAGTCATAAGCTAGGTGCATGCCTGTAGTCCAAGCACTCAGAACTGTGACAAAGTGACAAAGACCTTTTTGTGATTCTGCAAACAGGAAGTGCCATCCTAAAGCCTGGGATCCTCCTGTCTGGCTTCAGCTTGAGACTGAGGAAATCACAAATCCCTTCAAAATCCTGCTACGGAGAGTGGTTTGAGAACCACTTATTAACTTACTAACAGTCTTTTCTTTTAAAATTTACCTATCTATCTATCTATCTATCTATCTATCTATCTATCTATCTATCTATCTAAGTATCTATCTATCTATCATTCATCGATCTTTTTTCATTTATTGATTTTCTGAGACAGATTTTCTCTGTGTAGGTCTGACTGTTCTAGAATTCACTCTGTAGACCAGGCTGGCTTCACACTCAGAGATCTGCCTGCATCTGCCTATGAACGCTGGAATAAAGAGTGCCATCACTGCCCAGAACTAGCAGTCTTTTCAAAGCCAGCTCAAAGGAGCAGAGCGTCCCCTTCAACAGTATGGAGACACCACCAGATGTAGCATAAAGGTTGTCAGGCACTCAGCCTGGAAAGCAGCGTCCACACAGAAGCCTCGCAGGACTCTATATCAGCTGCTCAAACTCAAATGAGATCTGAAACTACACTTTCCACGCCTGATCTTAGGTCAAAGGAAATGACAATATCCTTGTCAAATGAATGGCCTATGGCTGCTCCTTTCTCCTTATGTGACCTTATTTAGGAAAAATAGGGTTTTTGAAACAATTATTTTGATCATCTGGATTTCATTATCTGACATAAATGTTTTTGCTTCTTTTCAGGTTTTCTTTTCTTGGCTTTTTTTCCCCAATGCTGGGATCCAGCCTAAGTCCTTGACCATGTTATGCTAGGCAAATCTTCTACATCTGAGCCACAGCCACATCTGTTAGATACACAGATTTATAGATGTGTGTGTGTGTGTGTGTGTGTGTGTGTGTGTGTGTGTGTATTCAATTCCTATGAAGAGACAGCATGACCAAGCCAAGACAATTGATAAAAGGAATCACTTAATTGGGGTTTGCTTACTGTTTCAGAATGTTAGTCCATGAGCATCACTGTAGGGAAGATGGTGGCATGCAGACAGACATAGCACTGGAACAATAGCTGAGAGTTCATATCTGGTAGGCAAGTTGCAGGTAGTGAGAAAAAGATCAAGATTGGTCTTGGTACAAGCTTTTCAAATTTCAAAGCCCACCCCCCAGTCTCCCACTTCCTCCAACAGACCACATCTGCTTTGACAAGGCCATACCTCCTAAGCTTCCCCAGACAGTCCACTAACTGGGAACTAAATATTCAAATATATGAGCCAGTTGGGCCATTTTTATTCAAACCACCACAGGGTCAAAGCTAACCTACATTTCCCAAGTTCTGAGATTAGAGATAGGTACCACCACACCAGGAATTTTTTGTTCCTTGCAGTCTATGTCTAAAGACCTATGTCACTGCAGACACCAGTTCAAGCATGAAGGTACCTAAGGCCACCCTCATGTAAAACACCAATATTCACCATCATCCTTGTGTTCCACAGAGTCTCAAACATGCCACAGAACCCTGGAAAGCTCTTATAACCACTATTATGCTAACAGGACCCTAATTAGAGTTGGCTAGAGAGCAGAAAGCATAGTCTGGCAGGGTTCTGTGTGCAAAGTTCTGATCTCCAGGGACTCAAAACCCTAGCCACCCAGCATAGATGTATCAATTCAGCAGATTTCTGTGAGCAGGGATGATGGCCCAACTTTCAGTGTCCAGAGGTTTGGAGGATTCACCATGCTAAACTGACTGCATCAGGGAATTGCATAGCTCAAAACTATCCATCCACATGCCTGTCTTTCTGAACTGACAGGCCCCCATCTTGTGTCTTCTCATTAGCATGAAGTATCAGGTCATGTGTGGACAGAGTAGACCACCAGCAACAGCAACAGCAAAGATATTCCCTCCAAGGCAGGAACAGAGACAACAACGAGATCCTTCTTTAAGTGAATGCTGATTCTCACTCTAGCGCATGCTTAAAAGACACAGGTCATTGGCAGCACGCACGCACATATTTACACAGGCATTGGGCTTCACACCATGGCGTGATGAACAGCAGATGTGTAGTCAGACAAAGTGAAGGGTTCCACTTCTTATGCAGGGACTGGGAAAGGAAAGGCAAATTGCTTAAGCAAATTATAAACTAGACTTTTAAAAACTGTGTCAAAGCTAATCTTTCAGTATCAATCTAACAGTTAGTGAGAAGGATGAGTATAGCAAAAGAAGTATTGTCTCCTTGGAACCAGCGATTGGAGGTGATATAACTAAGCATGAATTTAAAAAAATAAAAAATAAAAAGACTCTTCTAAAATAGCCAAGGACATCATCTTCCATACCTGGGGCCAGAGGGGACTCAAAAAGTATGAAGTATGAAAAATCTAATTGTTCATCCTGTGTGGAGGCTGAAAAAAGATACTGAAATGTGCAATTTCACAGCTCAACCTCTGCCCAGACAGGGGTCAGGCTCCCCGAAGGGCCATCTAAAATATCCTATGCCATACAGCCCTTCCCCATCTGATGATTCTACAGAGGGACAGTGGAAGTTCTTAGCATGACAGATCCTCAACTTAGACATAGAATTGTTTTGTAAGAAAGTGGAGCAGCTCTGAGAAGTGTTCCTCTAAAGATTTCAAAAAGCATAACTGTGTGTAGATATGTATTCAGAGTGTATATATATATATGTGTGTGTGTGTGTGTGTGTGTGTGTGTGTGCATGAGTGTGCATGTGTGTGTGCAGATGTGTTCATGAGCATGTGTGTGTATATGTGCGCACATGTGTGCACACACAAGAGAGACAGAGAGACAGAGAGACAGAGAAACAGAGAGACAGAGAGACAGAGAGGGAGAGGGAGAGGGAGAGGGAGAGAGAGAGGGAGAGAGAGAGAGAGAGAGAGAGAGCATTTGAAAAGAAAAATTATGATGCATTGCCCTGCTTCCTTTGCCTTTCTCTGATTTTTCTGAAATGTCAACTCAACTAAATCAATATGATCTATCTGGAACTTTAAGAGAAGAATGAGGAAGGACTTTCATATGACAAAAAATCCTGGACTCCTTCTCTCAGTTTACAATCCATATCGCAATATTGTTTTAAAGTTGGTAAAAGAATGAGTATCTTAAGAATCTAAGGTGAATGGAAACTGGGACTCAACTGAAACTAGAGAAAGGATGTGAAATTTAAACTGAGTTAAAGAAAAAAATTTGTAGTAACTTTAGCCCATAGAGAATGGTAGATGGAGAGACATCTTAGGGACAGAGCTCATAGTAAGGAAGGCTCACATGTAAGGAGGTTTGTGGAGTGGAAGGATAGCAGAGAGAGGAGTACTAGTCGATTTCATGTTACAATGATGAAAGGCTTGAGAGAGGCTATAAAAAAATGAAACTTGATTTCATGGTTTGGGAGGTTGAGAGACTGTGGTAAGGGTTGTCTTTCTGGCAGAGTCTCACAGCAGTGTAAAGAATAGAATGGCAATGACTGCAGCCAAGGGCCTTATGCTGGAAGTGTATCTATCTGGTCTCTCTCCCTCTAGGACAAGGAGGATTAAATTAAAAAACAAAAACAAAACAAAAACAAACAAACAAACAAACAAAACCTCTTCTATGATCCAAAGCTAAGCACTTTACAAAGTTCATATCTCCAAACACTACAGGCAGACTAAGTGACCACTGTCACAAAGAGGATTGAAGTTCAGTATATGATGCCTTGCAGACAACACAAATTATGTCCCAACCACAGTAAGTACAAAGCAAGGTCTGTGCCTCTGAGAGCATTTCCACAGCAAGTATGAACCATTGCCCCTGCATAGATGTCACAGATTTTTTTTATTTCTTTCTTTCTTTTTTTTTTTTTTTTTTATTTGAGACAGGGTTTCTCTGTGTAGCCCTTGCTGTCCTGAAACTCACTCTGTAGATCAAGCTGGCCTCAAACTCAGAAATCCACCTGCCTCTGCCTCCCTGAGTGCTGGGATTACAGCACCACCACCACCTGGCTAGATGTCACAGATTTTAAAACTGTTCAGATAGAATCTGAAGAGAATCCTTTTAACAACTGTCTGGATTCTGCAGGGAGGGAGTGAGTTGATGCACAGCTTTGGAGGTCAGGCTGCCGACAGCTTCTCTCTGGTGACCTAGCAGCAGGTACAGAAGGAGGCAGGGACCAAGAGCAGCAGAACAGCTGGGTCCATCCGGGCTCCACCTGCACCCAGGGGCTGGGTGTCTCCAAGGTCCTCTGTGCACCGATCATGCCAGGGGAGAACCATTTTGCCGGGAGTGAATGAGTTGACTTCAGGCTTTGGAGGTCAGGCTGCCTCCAGCTTCTCTCCTGCGACTGAGCAGGCAGGTACAGCCAGGAAGCAAGGACCAGGAGGGGCAGAACAGCTGGAACAGAGTCAGTCCAAGATCCACCTGCACCCAAGAGCTGGGCAGTGCCACAACACTCTGTGCCAGAGGAAATCCAGTAACCCAAGGGTGCAGAGACAGGCTTAAAGGCCCACAGGAGGGCCAAGCACCTGCCAGAGACAGCAGGACCAACTAATACCAGAGATAACCAGATGGCAAAAGGCAAACGTAGGAATGTTACCAACAGAAATCAAGGCAAAATACCAGCATCTGAATCCATTTCTTCCATAACAGCAAGTTCTGGATACCCCCAACATATGCGAAAAGCAAGATTTGGATTTAAAATCACAACTCATGATACTGATAGAGGACTTTAAGAAGGATATAAATAACTCACTTAAAGAAATACAGGAGAACACAAGTAAACAGGGAGAAGTCCTTAAAGAACTACAGGAAAATACAACAAAACAGGTGAAGGAATTGAACAAAACCATCCAGAATCTAAAAATGGAGGTAGAGACCATGAAGAAATCATAAAGGGAAACAACTCTGGACATAGAAAACCTCGGAAAGAAGTCAGGAGTCATGGATACAAGTATCAACAACAGAATACAAGAGATAGAAGAGAGAATCTCAGATGCAGAAGATATCATAGAAAGCATTGACACAACAGTCAAAGAAAATGAAAAATGTAAAAAGCACCTAACCCCGAATATCCAGGAAATCCAGGACAAGATGATAAGACCAAACCTAAGGATTATAGGTATAGAAGAGAGTGAAGATTTCCAACTTAAAGGGCCAGTAAATGTCTTCAACAAAATTATAGAAGAAAATTTCCCTAACCTAAAGAAAGAGATACACATGAACATACAAGAAGCCTACAGAACTCCAAATAGTTTGGACTAGAAAAGAAATTCTTCCCATTACATAATAATTAAAACACCAAATGTACTAAACAATGAAAGAATTTTAAAAGCAGTAACAGAAAAAGGTCAAATAACTTATAACGGAAGACCTACCAGAATTATGCCAGACTTCACACCAGAGACTTTCACAGCAGAGACTATGAAAGCCAGAAGATCATGGGTAGATGTCATATAGACCTTAAGGGAACACAAATGCCAACCCAGACTGCTATACCCAGCAAAACTCTCAATTACCATAGAAGGAGAAACCAAGGTATTCCACCAAAAAACAAATTTACACAGTATCTTTGCACAAATCCAGCCCTATGAAGGATAATGAATGGAAAACTCAAAAAAAAGTGAGGGAAACTACACACTAGAAAAACCTAGAAATTAATCGTCTTTTAACAAAACAAAAAGAAGATAGACACACAAACATAACTCCACCTCTAATAACAAAAGTAACAGGAAGCAACAATCACTTCTCCTTAATATCTCTTAATATCAATTGACTCAATTCTCCAATAAAAAGACATAAACTAACAGACTGGATACATAAGCAGGATCCAGCATTTTACTGCATACAGGAAACTCACCTCAGGCATAAAAATAAATACTACCTCAGAGTAAAAGGCTGGAAAACAACTTCCAAGAAAATAGTTGCAAGAAATAAACTGGTGTAGCCATTCCAATACCAAATAAAATTGATTTTCAACCTAAAGTAATCAAAAAAGATAAGGAAGGACACTTCATACTCATCAAAAGAAAAATCTACCAAGACGAACTTTCAATTCTGAACATATATGCTCCAAATACAAGAGCGCCCGCATTCATAAAGAAACTTTACTAAAGCTCTAAGTATACATTGCACACCACACAATAATAGTGGGAGACTACAATACCCCATTCCCATCAATAGAGAGATCAGGGAAACACAAATTAAACAGAAAAACACTGGAAATAACAGAAGTTATGAAGCAAATGTATTTGGCAGACATCTATAGAACATTTTATCCTAAAACAAAAGAATGTAGCTTCTTCTCAGTACCTCATGGTACCTTCTCCAAAACTGACCTCAGCAGATATAAGAAGACTGAAATAATTCCATGCACCCTATCAGATCACTACAGTCTAAGGCTGGTCTTCAATAGCATACACATGGAAACTAAACAATATTCTACTCAATGATAACTTCATCAAGGAAGAAACAAAGAAAGAAATTAAAGAGTTCTTAGAATTTAATGAAAACAAAGATACAACAAACCAAAACTTATGGGACACAAGGAAAGCAGTGCTAAGAGGAAAACTCATAGCTCAGAGTGCCTCCAAAAGGAAACTGGAAAGAGCATATACTAACAGCTTAACAGCACAGCTAAAGGCTCTAGAACAAAAAGAAACAAACATATCCAAGAGGAGTAGACTCAGGGCTGAAATCAACCAAGTACAAACAAAAAGAACTATACAAAGAATCAACCAAACCAGGAGCTGGTTCTTTGAAAAAACCAACAAGATGGATAAACCCTTAGCCAAACTAACCAGGGGGCAGAGAGAGCGTATCCAAGTCAGCAAAATCAGAAATGAAAAGGGAAGCATAATCATAGATACTGAGGAAATCCAAAAAATCATCAGATCCTACTACAAAAGCCTATAGTCAACAAAAATGGAAAATCTAGAGGAAATGGACAATTTTCTAGACAGATATCCAGTACCAAAGTTAAATCAGGATCAGATAAATGATCTAAACAATCCCATAACCCCTAAAGAAATAGAAGCAGTCATTAATAATCTACCAAACAAAAAATGCCCAGGACAAGATGGATTCATGCAGAGTTCTAAGACCTTCAAAGAAGACCTAATACCAATACTTTTCAAACTATTCCACAAAATAGAAACATATGGAACACTAGCCAATTCATTTTACAAAGTTACAATTACTCTGATACCCAAACCACAGGAAGACCTAACAAAGAAAGAGACCTTTAGACTAATCTTATGAATTTTGATGCAAAAATACTCAGTAAAATTCTTGCCAACCAAATCCAAGAACACATAAAAACAATCATCCACCATGATGAAGGAGGCTTCATCCCAGGGATGCAGAGATGGTTCAATATAAGGAAATCCATCAATGTAATCCACTATATAAATAAGCTCAAAGAAAAAAAATACACATGATCATTTCATTAGATGCTGAGTAAGCATTTGACAAAATCCAACATCTCTTTATGATAAGTGTTGGAAATATCAGGAATTCAAGACCCATACCTAAACATAGTAAACATAATATACATCAATCCAGTAGCCAACAGCAAACTAAATGGAGAGAAACTTGAAGCAATCCCACTGAAATCAGGGACTAGACAAGGCTGTCCACTCTCTCCCTACCTGTTCAATATAGTGCTCAAAGTCCTAGCTAGAGCAATTAGACAACAAAAGAAGTTCAAAGGGATTAAAATTGGAAAGGAAGAAGTCAAAGTATCACTATTTGCAGATGATATGATAGTATACTTAAGTGACCCCAAAAATTCCACCTGAGAACTTCTAAACCTGATAAATACCCAATAAAGTGGCTGGATATAAAATTAACTCAAACAAATCAGTAGCCTTCCTATACTCAAAGGATAAGCAGGCTGAGAAAGAAATCAGGGAAATGACACCCTTCACAATAGCCACAAATAATATAAAATACCTTGGTGTGACTTTAACCAAGCAAGTGAAAGATCTGTATGATAAGAACTTCAAGTCTCTGAAGAAAGAAGTTGAAGAAGATCTCAGAAGATGGAAAGATCTCCCATGCTCATGGATTGGCAGGGTTAATATAGTAAAAATGGCCATCTTACTGAAAGCAATCTACAGATTCAATGCAATCCCCATCAAAATTCCAATTAAATTCTTCATAGAGTTAGAAAAAGCAATTCCCAAATTTATCTGGAATAACAAAAAAACCAGGATAGTGAAAACTATTCTCAAAAATAAAAGAACTTCTGGTGTAATAACCACCCCTGACCTCAAGCTCTAGTACAGAGCAATAGGGATTAAAACTGTATGGTATTGGTACAGAGACAGGCAGGAAGATCAATGGAATCGAATCAAAGACCCAGAAATGAACCCACACACCTATGGTCACTTGATCTTTGACAAAGGAGTTAAAACTATCCTGTAGAAAAAAGACAGCATTTTCAACAAATGGTGCTGGGTCAACTGGCGGTCATCATGTAGAAGGATGCAAATTGATCCATTCTTATCTCCCTGTACAATACTTAAGTCCAAGTGGATCAAGGACCTCCACATAAAACCAGATACACTGAATCTAAGATCAAATGGGATCTCATAAAATTGCAAAGCTTCTGTAAGGCAAAGGGCACTGTCAATAGGACAAAACGGCAACCAACAGACTGGGAAAGGATCTTTACCAATCCTACATCAGATAGAGGGCTATTATCCAATATATATAAAGAACTCAAGAAATTAGACTCCAGAATACCAAATAACCCTATTAAAAATGGGGTACAGAACTAAACAAAGAATTTTCAACTGAGGAATACCCAATGACTGAGACACACCTACAGAAACGTTAACATCCTTAATCATAAGGGAAATGCAAATCAAAACAACCCTGAGACTCCACCTCACACCAGTCAGAATGGCCAGGATTGAAAATTCAGGGGACAGCAAATGTTGGATAGGATGTAAAGAAAGAGGAGCACTCCTCCATTGCTGGTGGGATTGCAAAAATTGGACATAGCACTACCTGAGGGCCCAGCTATACCACTCCTGGGAATAAACCCAGAAGATGCTCCAACATGCAATAAGGACATATGCTCCACTATGTTCATAGCAGCCTTATTTATAATAGCCAGAAGTTGGAAAGAAACCAGATGTCCCTCAACAGAGAAATGGATACAGAACATGTGGTACATTTCCACAATGGTGTACTACTCAGCTATTAAAAACAATTAATTCATGAAATTCTTAGACAAATGGATGGAGCTAGAAACTATCATGCTGAGTGAGGTAACCCAATCACAAAAGAACACAGGGTTTGCAATCGGTGATAAGTGGATATTAGCCCAAAAGCTTGTAATACCAAAGATACAACTCACAGATCACATGAAGCTCAAGATGAAGGAAGACCAAAGTATGGATACTTTGATCCTTATTGGAAAGTGGATCAAAACACCCATGGCTCACAGCCAACCAATAGAATGAAAATAGTGTTCCCAGTGGAGCAGCTAGAGAGCTGAAGAGGTTTGCAACTCCACAGGAAGAACAATAATATGGACCAACCAGTACCCCCAGAGATCCCAAGGACTAAACAACCAAACAAAGAGTACACATGGAGGGACCCACGGCTCCAGCTACATATGTAGCAGAAGATGACCATTTCAGACATCAATGAGAGGAGAGGCCATTGGTCTTATGAAGGCTCAATTCCCTTGAATAGGGAATGCAAGTCAGGAAATTAGGAGGTTGAGCAAGGGGAGGGGGGATGTAATAGGGGGTTTTCAGTGGGGGTAACATGGAAGGGGGTTAACATTTGAAATATTAATAAAGCAAACATCCAATAAAAAAAGAGTTGTCTGGTTTCTAATGACAACTTCAAATGTTTGGATTATAGAGAAACAGAGAGCAAATATAGAGTAGATATCTAAATAGGACTGTGGCCTCTATTCTAAGATGAACAAAGTATTATTTCTTAGAGAAACAATATTACTTAATTATGTGGTAGCTCAGAGGGTACTTTTCTGACCCCATTTTTTTCTGTGATCCATATTTCTGGATGAAATTCAAACACATAAGCAGACTCACAGGGAAACACTATGAGAGGCAAAACAGCCTGAAGAAAGAATTCAAGTCTATCAAATGCTAAAATTCAATTCTAACAAATGGAATTCTTCAAATTCCAGCCACACTGGGTACAGGCTGATAATTCAAACTAACTTTATTGTAATGTCACAAATCTAAGAGGACTAAAGAATTCACTGGATAGACAGAATTGGTATTCACAGCAGAATATAAGATTACATGATAGTTACAAACTAAACAGATGTATTTAAACAAGAATAAGCCCAGTGTTCCAGTGTAAGGTGTACATAAGTAGAAAGAACTAGAAATCACAAATGTCTTTCCCCCACATAGAATAAAAACAGATTTGGGCTGTGTTTAAAGAGGTCACTGTCCACAGGTAGAGTAGGAAAAGTCAGGTCTGTTCTACCCAGACAACATCCTGTGGTCTCACCATACACTCTAGATAAGAATTTAGACTTCCAAAAGTGGATAGGAGGACTCAATAGAAAAACATCAGTTTAGGGACATAATGGTTGACTTTGGGATCTGGATGTCTCACCAAACAAAGGGATTATGCTGCATGTAATTTTAAATCCATGCTAGTTCCTGTTAGGCTCCGGGACTAGCAGCAGCCCGCCAGCTAGTCAGCCCCCACACTAGGCTGGCCAAGCTGCCCCGGTCTCTGTTTGTTCCTCCTGAGGACACCTAGAGCTACTGCTTGCATTCCTCAGACTGACCGCCCAGGTTGACCACCCCTGCCAATGACCATTCTGCAGTTTGCCCTCTCTCTTATCTACCTAAATCATCACAAATGGAAAACACCAGATAATCTTTATATTTAATACCAACCACATTTGTATTGGCAAATCTCCAACCCCAGTATGTCCATAAAAAGAACACACAGCACAATTATAATATTTATAAGCTACAAGCCTAGCTTGGACATTACTCTTTTCTGAGCTGTGAGACCCCTGGCTACTTGTGGCTCCTCCAGGCCATGTGGTTCTGCTCCATCTTCCACCTCCTCTTCCTCCATCTTCTTCCCTCCCCTCTCTAAAACTTCTAGTCCCACCTTTTTCTTCTACTGCCCAATCACAGGCTCTAGTCTTTATTTAACCAGTTAAAATGGGGAGCAAGTTCACATGAAATCACCTGAGTATGTGATCTGCTCCTTGTCAGGGCAAGGAGTGGAGGGGTGGGGCTGCCGCATCAAATACAAACAACACCAAGGCAATCCACAAAAGAATTGGATTAATTTTATACTTTGTAACTCCCAAACTTTCCAAATCCCAGAACACAAGATGTGACAAGAGTTTTTATGCCATTTCCAAGTACACGAGGCAACCTATAGTACGTGGTTTGAATACGTAAAGTTTCAGGACTCTAAGAAACTTACAAGATAATGTTTGAAATCCAATATGATGTTGGAAATCTGGGTCTTAAATTAATAGAATGTAATAAAGACAAATAAGTAGAAATGTGGGGATGATAACTTCCAACTCTATGTGTGTATATATATATATATATATATATATATATATATATATATATATATATATTCAAAAAAAAAGAACAGAAGTTAGCCACAGAACAAATGCTAGTCCATGCTCTGCCTATCAATATTAAATAGACATTTTTGCAATGCTTACATGAATCTGATGTCTAACAACTACTACTCAACCATCAAGTCACTTGGAACATAAAGTAGAAGACAAGAAAGAGAACTGTATAATACCCAGGGTCAGAACGAAAATGTTTGATAGAAGTAATAAAAGTTTAAACTCAGAGTCTAGAGAGGAGATGGTACAGAGAGTGACACTTTTTGTTTTTCTCGGGATTGATTGCAGTAGAAGCAATGAGAGTCACCTGGAATAAGAAATACAAGTAGTGGAGGCACTGACAAAATAAAAGAAGGATGTTGTAGTGGTCTAAGTCAGAAAAAAAGTAATAATAATAATAAATAATAATAATAAAATAGGGTGGATTTAACAGTCATTGTTAATAATGTCAGAATAAACAAAACTTAGATTTCTGAATACCTAAGACTGTTGTTGGTGATAGTTGGATTTCCTTGACAGATGGAAGCTGTATTTATTTGGAGAAAACACAATTTTGTTAAAGATTAATTTGATCCTAGACAGGAATTTAAAGAATGTGAAGAATATCACATGGAGAAATCAAGAAGGCAGCTGGATCTGATTTACAGTTTCAGAGGTTTAGTCCATTATCAAGATGGCAGGAAGCATGTAGTCTACAGGTAGACATGATGCTGGAGAAGGGGCTGAGAGTTCTACATCTGGATTAGCAGGCATCAGAAAGAGACTGAGAGGCCATTTGCACCAAGGAGCTGGGCGACTCCACAGCCTTCTGTGTATCCTTCTGATCACCAGGAGAGAGTGATCTCCAAGCAGTGCTTTCTGAGCATGGAGGTGAGATCTCCACCTTCTCTCTGGAGGGGAACATCCAGGAGAGCATAGGGCAATCAGTGGAGCAGTTGGTATAGCAGTCTTCAGGCTGCCATTTGCACCAGGGAGCCAGGTGCACAGCCTTCTGTGCACAGACCCTGACAAAAGAGAGTTGGTCTCCCAAGAGTACAGACACAGGTTTACAAGTCCACAGAAGGGACAAGCTCCAGCCAGAGACAGCTAGACCAACTAGCACCAGAGATAACCAGATGGCAAAAGGCAAGCACAGGAATCCTACCAACAGAAACCAAGGCTATTTGGCAACATCTGAACCCAGTTCTCCTACCACAGCAAGTCCTGGAAACCCCAACACACCAGAAAAGCAAGAGTTGGATTTAAAATCGTATCTCATGGTGCTATAGAGGGCTTCCAGAAGGACTTAAATAACTCCCTTAAAGAAATACAGGAGAACATGGGTCAATAGGCAGAAGCCCTTAAAGAGGAAACACAAAAATAATCCCTTAAAAATTACAGGAAAACACAAACAATCAAGTGAAGGAACTGAACAAAACCATCCAGGATCTAAAATTAGAAGTAGAAACAATGAAGAAGTCACAAAGTGAGACATTTCTGGAGATAGAAAACCTTGTAAACAATTCAGGAGTCACAGATGCAAGCATCAACAACAGAATACAAGAGATAGAAGAAGGAATCTCAGGTGCTGAAGATACCATAAAAACATTGACTCAATAGTCAAAGAAAATGCAAAATGCATAAAGCTTGTAACCCAAAACAACCAGGAACACCAGGACACAATGAGAAGACCAAACCTAAAGATTATAGGTATAGAAGAGAACAAAGATTTCCAACTTAAAGGGCCAGTAAATATATTCAACAAAATTATAGAAGAAAACTTCCCTAATCTAAAGAAAGAGATGCCAATGAACATGCAAGAAGCCTTCAGAACTCCAAACAGACTAGAACAGACCAGAAAGTTCTCCCGGCACATAATAATCAAAACACCAAATTCACTAAACAAAGAAAGAATATTAAAAGCAGTAAGGGGAAAAGGCCAAGTAACACAAAGGCAGACCTATCAGAATTACACCAGACTTCTCACCAGAGACTATGAAAGCTAGAAGATTCTGGGCAGATCTCATACAGACCATAAGAGAACACAAATGCCAGCCCAGACTACTATACCCAGGAAAACTCTCAATCACCATAGATGGAGAAACCAAGATATTCCATGATAAAACCAAATATACATAATATCTTCCCACAAATCCAGCCCTACAAAGGATAATAGCTGGAAATGCCAACACAAGAAGGGAAACTACACCCTAGAAAAAGCAAGAAAGTAATCTTCTTCCAACAAACCCAAAAGAAGATACCCACACAAACATAAAATAACATCAAAAATAACAGAAAGCAACAACCACTATTCCTTAATATCTCTTAACATTAATGGACTCAATTTCCCAATAAAAAGACATAGACAAACAGAAATATTTGTCATGTAAATCTTCAATTTTATCAAAAATGTTTGTAATTCCTCTTTCAAGTAATTTAGTAATGTTTTATGTCTGCCATTTTATCTGCATTATTTCTCACAATAATCTTCAATTTTAACATGTTTTCCTATATATTTCTATTTTATCAGAAATGTTTTCCATGTAAATCTCTGATTTTATTGCAAAATGTTTTTAATTTTAGCTTCAATTAATTTAGAAAGTTTTTTCTATCTACCATTTTATCTGTATAATTTTCCATGAAATAGTCAATTTTAACATGTTTGTCTGTATAATTCTTGAATTTTATCAGAAATATTTCCCATGTAAATCTTCATTTTTACCTGAAAATGCTTAGAATTCCACTTTCAATCAACTTAGAATTATTTTTATGCCTACCATTTTATCTGAATAATTTCCATGATAAGCTTCAATTTTAACTATGTTAAAACTGATTAAAACACTAATGTTTTTCTATTTATTTCTTCAGTTTTTATCAGAAATATTTTCCATGTAAATTTTCAGCTTTATCAGAAAATATTTATAATTCAACTTTCAATCAACTTAAGAATACTTTTATGCCTACCATTAGTATATCTATATAAAATTTTCCATGATAATCTTCAATTTTAACAAGCTTTTCTACATTTTCTACAATTTTATCAGAAATATTTTCCACATAAATCTTCAATTCTATCAGAAAATGTTTCTATTTCATTTTTTCAATTAATTTAGCAATGTTTTTTATTATGTCTATCACTTTACTCTTTAATTTTCCATGAAAATTGTCAATTTTAATGTGTTTTTCTTTATGTCTTTTCTATTCTATCAGAAATATTTTTCATGTTAATTTTCGATTTTATCATAAAATGCTTACTTCCTTTTTTCAATAAAAGAACATGCTAAAAAAAGGAAGAAGAAGAAGAAAGATACTGAGATACAGTTCCTCCAACATTGCCACACCTATCAAACAAGGCTACACCTAATATTAGGGTCACTCCCTATGGGCCTATGGGTACCATTTTTATTCAAACCACTACAATGACCAAAAACTTAATTTGCATCATGACCTGAGTTTTAAGAATTCTGAAAATAAAGAAAAGATCCTTTAAAAGACAAATATTAAAGAATTGGAAAAATAGCAAGAAATTTTTTAACAGCAACATTGTTCACTGTAAGGCAGGCAGGTAAGACTATAGTCTCCTCTTGTGAAATTATGACCAATTTGTAATTTTATATGAAGTCAAACTATGAATGGGGAATAAAGGTAGATGTCCTGGTGAGATGGAGGACTAGGTGCTACCTACGTATAACAAACTAAAGTGTCAAAATAAGAAATAAAAAGTGGACTTCGTTACAAAGAAAAAAGAAACCCTCAGAGATCCAGGAAATGGGTGGTAGGTCAGCTGAAAATTGCAGAGAAACAGAAAAATGAAAAGCAACAAAAAGAGGAAAGGCAAACCAGGCACAACTCCACCAGGGTGCCTGGAAACAGAAGCCTCATCTAAAAGAAAACCCTGGTGACAAGAAGCTGGCTTTGCTATCCACAGGACAAGCCCATAGCCTCTCAAAGAGTTAGAGCCGTCTGCAGTCTCACTGAGCAGACTGTTGCAGCCAGTCATGCATCAGCAGTAGAGAGATGTTTCCTCAGCCCTGAGGGTAACTACCAGGCACCATCTTGAAAGAGAGCCTGCTATTTAACGAGGAGCTACCCTAGGGGTCTGAAAACCAGGAACATTGAATTGCTAGAGCCAGAATTCATCCTCCCAAAGCCCAGGTTGGGAAACTGCCTTAAGAAATAAAAGAAGCTGGAAGCTGACAAGCCAGAGTACAGGAAGCAGAAGATGTGTCCCAGACAACAATGTCTAGACAAAGTTGGGCCTACCTCTGGTGCCTGGGGACAATAGTCATCAACTGGGAGTAGTTCAACAATTCAATAGCCTTGAGCCTGAAATCAACGCCTGTATCAGCCTCTGGACTCAACTACCAGTCACAAAACTCACTGCTGTGGAGTCCATAAACTTGGAGCCTCCACAGGAGCCTCTCTCTACTGGCCTTCAGTCAGTTTAAAAGTTCATAGGCATGTCCAGATCTTAGTACTGTGGTTGTTTTCCCAACCCCTGCTAGAACACTGGCCACGTTAGAGGCTGCAACCAGGGAAAATGAGAGAGTCTGTGTACTCTACAGAGAAGAAAACTAAGTTTAGCCAGTGGTGGTTCCCATTATTAGAAAAGGGATGGGGGAGAATCTACTAAAGATAAACATCAGACACTTGTCCAGTTCAGTACAGGTTAATCGGGAGGAGCTTTAAACATTACATACAAAAGAAATCAATATTCTCCAGGTCCTTGTAAGATGGCTCCAAGGTCATAGGGACGTGTGTTGCCAACCTGGTACCCTGGGTTTGATCCCTGGGACTCATGCAGTGGTGGGAGCAGAGAACTTGCTTCCCAGTGTTATCTTCTGACCTCCACACACAGGCTATGGCATGCATGCTTACAGACAGAGAGATGAGTGTGATAATAAATTCTTAAAAATGTTTAAAACCATTGTTGATAAATGGGCTAAGGAATTAACTAGATAGGTGCTGAAGGAAAAATATGTGAACAGCTAATAATTATTTGGAAAGTTATTCAACCTCCTACCCATAAGAGAAAAGCAAATGAGATCTATTTTGGAATTCTATCAGCCTAGTCAGAATCGCTAGCAGCAAGAGAACAGAAGACCGCAAACACTGGTGGTAACATGGGGAAGAAAACTGCTCATACACCGCTGGTGGATATGGAAAGCAGGGCAGTCAGTACGGAGATCACTCAGTAATCTACACCTGGAAAAGCTCCAGGGCACAGTCACACTGCCTCTGAGTATTCACCCTCAAGGGTCTCTGTCAGCACACACAAAAGACGCTCACCTGCCCGTTGTAGTACTCTTCATAACAGCTGAGACACAGAACCAACCAACACACAATGGCATATAGGTGTGTAAAGAGAATGCGGAACATATATACAATGGACTTGATTCATCTGTAAAGAAAGTCAAATTACAACCTTTACAGGAAAGAGGCTGAAACTGGAGATCATTCTGCTAAACACAGAAAGTTGGACTCAGAAAAACAAATATTTTTTTCTCCTATATAACATATGGATGAAAATTATGTATGTTTATATATTTCATGACATCTATGACAGGAAAGTAGAAAGGATGTTTCAAGAAAAAAGAAAAATCTAAAGGGGAGGATATGGAATATATACACTAGAAGAACATACAGGGGTTAGTACTGAGGAGGAGAACAAGGGGAGGGGAGGGGAGAGGAGGGAGAGAGAGGAGAGAGGAGTGGAGGGGGGAGAAGGGGCAGGGAGTGAATATGAACAACAGAGAATGATATATGTGTGGAACTGTCACAGTGAGACCCATTCCTTTGTACACTAACAAAAAATGATGTAAAACAAAGAAAAAGACAGTTTATTATATGCAAACATTTTTTTAAATTATATTTCCCATGTTTGCTTTCTCAGGAAACTTCTGGAAGATAAGCTTCTGCAAAAAAAAAAAAAAACAAGTTACTGAAAATGAAAAGAGAGGCATAGGAGGCATTTAACAGGAGACTTGGGGCAAGAGAGTTAAAAAGGACTCAGGATACAAGAAAAGAGTGTGTCTCTGAACAATAACTGGCAGCCGTTCTATAAGGCCACCATTCGAGGTTTAAACAGGAGCAAAAGGCTCTAATACAGAGGGTTCCAGAAGAAAACAAAAGTGATAGATCGTATGACGGACTCACAGTGAGGAGGAATGGACTGTGAGACATTTTACAGAGTTATAAAGGAAGTAGAAAAACTTAGCAAGAGATTGGAAGAAAACTAAACACAATGTGTAAAGAGGCAAAAGAAACTTCTGGAAAACCAAAAGGGCACAGTAGGGGAAACATAATGTAGTTCTCAGCTCTGCATCCAACTAGTGTCAACATAGTTACTAACTATGGAAAGAATGAATATGCATACTATCAAAGGCATGACAGAGATGCAAGGGGTGAAACGTGTGTGATCGCATGTCATATCACAGATCTATTTCTGTAGCACACCTCTCCCAAACCGTGCATTGATCGACGGTAATCGGAGCTGGAGAGATGGCTCAGCGGCTAAAAGCACTGACTGCTCATCCAAAGGTCCTGAGTTCAAATCCCAGCAACCACATGGTAGCTCGCAACCATCCGTGATGGGATCAGATGCCCTCTTCTGGAGTGTCTGAAGACAGCTACAGTACAGTGTACTAACATATAAATAAATAAATCTTTAAGAAAGAAAAAAGAAAAAAGAAAGAAAGAAAGAAAGAAAGAAAGAAAGAAAGAAAGAAAGAAAGAAAGAAAGAAAGAAAGAAAGAAAGAAAGAAAGAAAGAAAGAAAGAAAGAAAGAAAGAAAGATGGTGGTCTTACCTTCACACAGCTTAGCCATTTAGACTGGCCTCAGATAGACCTTCAGTTATGGCTGCTATAACCTAGGGGACTTGATAAAGAGAAACTGGATAGAATGGTTTCACGCTCACAGTGAGGACTGACTGGCTGGTGACTGACGGGACTAAAGACCTCATCGAGGACCTTCAGCGTCTGCATTTTGTGTGGGCTACCAAACTCCCAGGGATGAGCCCGAGCTTATCTACGAGAAAGCCTCAGGACAAGGGCAAGGGCAAAGGTGAAGGTTCTCTCCATCTAGTTTTGGAAGTGTCATTGCCAGAATATCCTATTACTCATAGCAAGTCATAGGCCCTGCCAATGTCAAATGGAAGAGAAATAAATCATATCTCTTGATCAGGGCTGTTACAAGCATGGACAGGAGGGTTTATTGTAGGCTTATGTCAAGCCCTCTACTATAACGGCAGATAAGACTGTATACTCTATAGTGAGAAAGCAGTGTATTTGAAACATAAAATGAAAAATCAGTAAATAATCATTTAGAAAGCAAATAGCTAGGGAGTCTAAGGCCCTGACTTTGAAGAGAGGGTAGAGTAGAGAGAGGTGGAGGAGGACCTGCTGTCGGGTAAGTCACATACAACAGTCTGACATTTAAAACTGTGCATGTGATTACTGTAAAACACAGACACGAACATTAGGTTAGCTGAAGTAACCATTCCAAGTATGGCCTATATTCCAAACAATTGAAAATAGTGTCTTGAACAGGCAGATATATCAATTTTCATTTATCTCATTATTAGTCAAAGTAGTCAAAGGCAGAAACCAAAGTATCCCAAATGAAACAAAGTGAACTATATATGTACTGTGGAATAGGAAGTAAATCCTGACTGGTTCTACAGCACAGATGACTACTGAAGACATTCTGCTGAGATAACTCAGTCCCAGAAGACCACTACGTCATGAGTACACTTTCATCCAAACCATCGAGGGTAGTCAAATTCATATGAATGAGAAAAAGAAAGGTAGTTACCAGGTGCTGGGATGGGAGAAAGAAGGAGTTACTATTTCATAACTTTAATAAATATGGGTTTTGGGTTTGGAAAACTTTTTAGAAATTGAAAATAGCTGCTGGTAAAGGTTACATGATAATACAAAGACACATAATGCCACTGAAGCACGTGCTCAGATGTTTTTATATATTTATTACAACAGAAAATAGAGATGTGATCCTGCTCCTTTTCTCCAAAATTGGTTTGTCCATGAAAGGATGGGAACGTCTGTCTCAGTCAGGGTTTCTAGTGCTGCAATGAAACATCATGAACAAAAAGCAAGTTGGGGAGGAAAGAGTCTATTTGGGTTACACTTCCACATTGCTGTTCAACATTGAAGGAAGTCAGTACATGAACTCACTCACACAGGGCGGGAACCTGGAGGCAGGGCTGGTGCAGAGGCCATGGAGAGCGCTGCTTACTGGCTTGTTCCCATGGCTTGCTCAGCCTGCTTTCTTATAGAACACAGGAGCCCAGCCCAGACCTTCACAATGGGCTGGGCTCTCCCATCAATCACTAGTTAAGACAATTCACGACCAGCTTGCCTACAGCCTGACCTTTAGTTGAGTTTCCTTTCTCCAAATGACTTCAGCTTGTGTCTGATGACATAAAACTAGCCAGCACAGACTCTTCCAGGGAGGTGTAATTCCGAAGACTATTTGTTCCCCCTTGCTCTTTTTTCTTTTCTCCTTTTCCCTTTAGGAAGAGAAGACTTGAATATACTCAAAATCTGAGGTAACAAGTCAGGACCTGAAGGTCCTCGAGGCTGAGAGGAAAAGTATGGAGGTGAGTGTCTGCTAAAGACCTATGAAGTGTAGTGAAGGCTTCTCCCACAGGATGTGATAAAGACAGCAGGCTGAGTCCCGCTCATCATGGCATTGCCACAGATGACAGCAACATTTCCCTCCATCCCTAAAAAGTCCCTGTAAAGTCATACATGTCTCAAAAACTCCTATGAGGAAATACATCAACTGACAGGAGCATTTACCAAGCTCTATTCTATTTACCGCTCACTCTCTATGACTGGTGAACTAGTCAGGGGAAAGGGAATTTTTTACACTGAATATCAGAATCAAAATTCCTGCATATTGTCAGTTGTGTTTCTCTAAGGGCGAAATCTCTTGACATCACAGAAGAATGAGTCTCTTGGATAATGTGATTCATGGTAGTCAGGGTCATCTGAGTCTAGTAAGAATGAATAACAGGAGACCGAGACTCATTCTGTTTCTTACCTGGGTGTTAAAACAGTAGAGCAAGCTGTGGAGAGAGGAATACCCCAGAACACCCACAAGAGCGAAGATTCTGCCTGTCTTGTTTAGGGTTTCTGCTATTGTGAAGAGACACCATGACTATGGCAACTAATATGAGGGGGGAAAATAACTGGGGCCGGCTTATAGTCCAGAGGTTTAGTCCATTATCATCACAGGAAGCGTGGCAGCATGCAAGCGGATAGAGTCCTGGAGAAGGTGGTGAGAATCAGGTCAGCAGGCAGGAGAAGAGAAAGCTACACTTGAGCATCTGAGACTTCAAAGCCCACACCCTAGTAACACCTCCTCCAATAAAGCCACAGGTACTCTAACAAGGCCACACCTCCTAATTGTGCCACTCCACTTGGACCTATGGGGGCCGATTTCTTTCAAGCCACCACATTCCACTCCTGGCCCCCACAGTCTTGTAGCCACAACATAGTGCAAAATGCATTTAGTCCAACTTCAAATGTTCCCCAATGGTCTATAACAGTTGGAAACTTGTTTAAAAGTTCAAAGTCTCTTCTGAGACTCATTCAATTTCTTAACTGTAACTCCCTGAAAAATCAAAATCAGAAGCAGATCACATACTTGATATATACATTACCCTGACACAACTGGCCACAGTGGCTTTTCTTGGTCTCAGAGGGAGATTCTACAATCATATTCTTCTATCCTTACCTCTAAAACCAGAGCTATGTAGCCGAAGCTGCCAAGTTCTGCAGAGCTTGCAGGGGCTGGAACATGACCTGGTTCAATTATATCTTCACCAGCCTTTTGGCTTTGATGACTTTCTTCACTGGCTAAACTTAGCCACTGGAACTTAATCTGTTGACTAGGCCGGCCTTTAACGAGGAGATCCACCTGCCTCTGCTTCTGAAGTGCTGGGATTAAAGGCATTCACCACCATCCCTGGCTCTGAGTTTTTCCTTAATTTCTTTTCACAAGTTGGCAGCATCGCTGGTGGCATCTTGCCATGGGGTCACCATTCCCTTTATTCCGATTAGTGTCAGGATTCTCTTTAATCTATGTATCTCCTTGAACACAGACAGCATTTTCCTCCATCCCACTTCCTGGCGCCTCTTTTATCTTGGAACTGCACATTTTGTATCTTTACTTGCTCATCTTGCTCCTTCTCATCAT
This sequence comes from Apodemus sylvaticus, assembly GCF_947179515.1. Classification (NCBI taxonomy): domain Eukaryota; kingdom Metazoa; phylum Chordata; class Mammalia; order Rodentia; family Muridae; genus Apodemus; species Apodemus sylvaticus. Next base: position 136,911,548 of record NC_067477.1, on the reverse strand, counting down.
AGATCTGCATAAGTGTGGCCACTAATAGCCACACAACAGAGTCAACGCTAGGCTGGCTCGATAGTTCCTCTGCCGATGCAACTAATCCAAACCTCTTTAGCCTCAGGTAGACTTAAGCAAAAAGCAGTATACTCTTTTCCAAAATATCACAAGAATGATCAGTAGGTCACATGTTAATCTCTTTCTTCTCAGAAAGCTTTGGCTCCTACAGTTCAAATAACCCTCAGCACCACTGTCTTACATGTTCCTACCAGGATGGCTGATTAAGCCCCAATTAAAATGTCCAATTTCTTTTCTAGTGTAAAGTCCCAAATGGTTCCATATTCCTCCCAACAAAAGTATGGTCAATCCTATTACAGCAATACTATACTCCTGGTACCAGAATCACCCTATAAAAAAGGTCAATGGTCTTATTGTATCTTGTTTACCTAATAGGCTTATACCCCAACCCCTGCAGGATGGTATACAGTCTCCAAGAAGGGTGCCTTCAAGAGGGAGAAGAAGCCCCCACAATCAGAGAGGAAAAGAGTGTCCTGGAGATGTCCTCTGAGACAGACTGGACACCCTGCCACTCAAGCTGAAATACTGGAATAATCTGTAGTGAACTCATTAAAATTTGATGAACTATACAAAAGTGCAGTATTAGTAATTTGGAAAGAAAATGAAAAGAAGGTACTGGCATCCATATAACCACCTACGGCAAGGAAAGAGCTCTGGGGCAGCACCCTTCCTTAGCCTGAGCTTTTCCTTCTTTGAAAATAACAGCTCACCACATCTAACGTGGAGGCTTGGCAACGTTTCTTCCAGCCGTGACCATTCCTCAAAGACGTGAACTTTGTCAATTTATAAGTAAAGGACAGTACTAAAACACTTCAGCTCTTCTCATTTCCCAAGCCTCTGCAGTGACAGCTACACTCATCTCTCTTTCTACAGAAGATGTGGTAAGACTGAAAGAGAAGCACCGGCTCCGTACACACAGTCCCTCCAGTCTCTCGCGTGCACACTAAGCCAAACTGCAAAACACTTTCCTTCCCCCAGAGCTCCTCACCCTGAAATTCCAGGACCAGCCTTAGCTTCTGATCCATCCAAGGTCTGATCTTACATCATTTCAGCAGAAGTTGGGTTTTGGAATTTGTGTGTTTCCATGACAACTGTGCCCCATTATAGAATCTGCCTCTTCAGGCAGCATTTTAAAGATGCTTTCTGGAGGAACTGGGAGCAGGCGAAGAGGGGGTGGGGATAGAGAAAGGGGAAAAGAGACAGGGGAGAAGATGAGGAAAATTAAGAGAAAAGGGGTGTGTGTGGGAAGGAATTGTCCCTAGAGAGTGAGCTAGTGAACCTCACAGCCTAAGGATAGAATCAGTGTTACACTGCTCAGGGTCTGAAAGACACTGGAATCTTTCTAGTGGGATTTACAACGTTTCTCTGTCTCTTCATCTTTCTTCTTCCCTTCTTCCCTCTCTCCTTCCCTCCTTCCATCTCTCCCTCCCTCCTTCCCTCTCTCCCCACTCCTTCCCTGTCTCCTTCATTCCCTCCCCCTTCCCTCTCTCCCCCTGATGCTGAAACTCCTGGTACCACCCTAGCCTCTCTCAATGTGTTTATCTGCGTGAATGCTTATTCCTTTTGGAATTTTGATCAATAGGCTCTCTGAAATTATCTCCCGTCTCTTTTGAACGTTTAATACACAAAAGTGAGTAGGAGGTCAGCTTCAGTGGTGAAGTCACTATTCATGACAACACTTAAATTGCAGTCGCCTCACATAAAGAAAATTGATTTTTTTTTTACCATGGCCAAATGACTGTATGAGGTAGACCCAGGGCCTCACTATGAAGGGGAGCACTGAAAGCTACCATACCACAAGTTTCCAACAATTTTTACAAAATTCATGAAGCTACAGTGAGTCTAAAGATGCTACAGAGATAGCATATGGGTGTGCTACACATACACACACTCACGCACATGCACACACACATGCACTGTCTAAGCAGTCTCCCCATCACTTTGTAACACCTACTCTTCCCACCTTTAATTTACTGGAAATGACACCAATTCTTTTTTTTTTTTTTACAAGCAATTACTTCGAAAACTGTTAAAAGATTACAATAAACATTGCTCGGTTTTAGAGAATCCGTTACGGTTCTTCTGAGGGAAGGTCAGAAAGTAGGGGTATGGAAAGCAGTTTCATCATTTTCTTCAGAAAACTCAGTTCTAGTGGAGATGGTTAAATAAATAAACAAGCAAACAGTGCACCCTATATTTTCTAACAATTAGTATTCTCTGCAATGAGCCTCTTTAAATGTCCAAAGAAACAGTGACACATTTTTTCAGTGTCCTTACATTTGGCATTTACAGAGAAATCTGAGTATGTGAAATTTAATAACAAAAACAAAATTTTAAGACCAGCTTTTCTGGTTGCTTTATACTTTACCCTATTGCTTTTCGTAGCCATCCCAAAATGCTGAAAGGAATGTAAAAAAGACAGAGTTTTGGTGAATCTGCCCTACAGAGCTGTACTCAACAGGAAGAGGATGCCAGATCTTGTAGGGCAACTATGAAAGGCATTGGGAGACCAGGGGTAAAGAAGAGAAAATAGGAAAATCCAAAGAGAGTTGGGAAAGTCTAGGAAATAAAGTTATAGGTGGGGCATAGCCCAATCCTCGGGAATCCGAGGTTTAATAATAAACAGGTATGAACCTAGTTTGTAGTTCTTATAAGATGGCTTTTAAGCCTAAACTGAGGCAGGCTGGTTCTTCAGCAGGATACTCTCATCCGAGATGACAGTCACCAGAGTCTTCTCTCAGATCTTAGATTGCTGGTGCCAGTGCCCTGACAATCATCTCATTAACATGTGCAGACAGGACCTCATTGCAAAGTCACAATTCTGGATTTTCTATTCACTTTTTGCCTGTGGTTGTGGATCTTTTATCTGTTTTATCTGTGGAACCAAATGAACTCCTGTAAAGTCTTGATAACAGTTGTCTTACCACTTAAATCTTTCCCCTGATCCTATTTACCAGAGTTTGCAAGTCACAGTGCTGGGTGCTAAATTATATTTTTACAACCATTACTAAATGCTGACTTTGTAAAGTGGTTATGTTGCCAAGAAGACAGTCCCTGATAAGGGATAAGTAGAGCCTAGCAAAGAGATAACATTCCCTTCTCTCTTCCACACGCTGGGTCTGCCCTTCCGAATACTAGCACACTGGGGGTTCTCCTGGGAGCTCAGGTTGCCTAACTCTTCAGTGGCTAGACAGAGAAATGGATAGACATCCAGAAGCCTGAATTATGTCCCAGTCTTGATCTGACTAGCCAGGTGAGTTCAGCAAGGTCTTCAAGCTCCTCCGCTGTGGTTTTCACAGCTGTGCATGGAGAGCAGTGTATCTGCCTCTTCTGGACCAGCGCTGGGAGAGGAACAGGATATAAATACATGTAAAAGGGTAGACAGTAGACAAAAAGACCGCTAAGTACAAAACTAGAGACAGGCAGATAGCTGGAGCCCAGAAAGACTTGTCTTGAAGCTCCCAGATTCCTCTCAGTCCACACCCGTAAAAAGGGTAGAAATTTTATACAGTGAGTCAATATTCTTCACAATCAATTAGTTCTTTGGATTAAAAGGGACTAAGGAAATCTGGGATACCTCAGTGGGTAAAAGTGCTTCCACCGAGCCTGAGGACCTGAGTTTTATCCTCAAACCTCACGTTTGAAGGCAAGAACCAACTCCCAAAGCCATCCTCCAACTACACACACACACACACACACACACACACACTTTTAAATCAAACACTAAGAAGTTAGGTAGTGGTGGGGTATGCCTTTAATCCCTGAACTTGGAAGTCAGAGGCAGATGGATCTCTATGAGTTTAAGGCCAGTCAGGGCTAAGCAGAGAAACCCTGTTCCTCTCAGAAAAAAAGAAGGGAAGGAAGGAAGGAAGGAAGGAAGGAAGGAAGGAAGGAAGGAAGGAAGGAAGGGAGGGAGGGAGGGAGGGAGGGAGGGAGGGAGGGAGGGAGGGAGGGAGGGAGGGAGGGAGGGAGGGAAGGAAGAAGGGAGAAAGGGAAGGAAAGAGGGAGGAAGGGAAGGAGGGAGGGTGAACTAAGCAATTCTGAGCGCTGTTTCTTGCAATTTTTGAGCTGATCCCATCTTGCAGCTCCAGTCCTTCATTGTGTCCAACCCCCCCCCCCCCAGCTCTGCACACGCCCCTATCTCTGTTTTGACTAAAGTCGCCTCAAGGAAATCCCAGGCGACTTGCTGTATAGTGTCACTATAATCATTTTCTCATGTGGTCCCATCCTTAGAATCATGCCAAATGGCATCTCCATCTAATTGTTTTGCTACAAAAACAGAGGCCTATTAAGGCAGAACAGTCACCGCTGGGCAGAGCTCTGCAAGCTATCCTTCCTGGGTCACTCACCCTGTCCTCATTTTCAGAGAGGGTGACATTTTTAGGCATTCCCCCAATAGTGAATTTTTCACACAGGCAATATACCCTTATGTATAAGACACTGTATACAACTCTGATACTTGAGTATTTTACCAGGTGTATGGATTTGGGTCCAAACTACTGGATAAGATTTCAGAATTATCTGACCCCAAATACTGATTCTTAATTTTTAATTATTAAAGCTGGAACATACAGAGAGCCATAAAAGTACTCATATATATGACACTGAAAGACCACACAAATTACCTAAAGCAAAATCCAAAGATCCCAATGAATCATAACTCATAAATATGTTGACTAGTTTTTAATTTTTAAATTTTATTTATGTGCATGCATGTATGAATACATGTATGTATGTGTGTGTGTGTGTGTGTGTGTGTGTGTGTGTGTACCAAAAGAGGACATCAGATCTCTCTTGAGCAGAAATTACAGGAGGTTATGAGTTGCTGAACATGGGTGCAAGAAACCAAACTCAGGATTTCTGGAATAGAGGCAAGCATTCTTAGCCACAGAGCCACCTTGCGAGCTTTAACATCCTATAAAATCAAGCCTTTAAGGGCAGTAAACAGAAAAGAAATAAATAATTACTGAAGACCTACTAGGTGCATTGGACACATTGTCACGTGGGAGTCATATCTATAACTATCACAGGGCCCCAGAGGATCAGTAATATTATGCTTATTTTGATTTGTGGGAGATTACTCAGAGAAAGTACGTGACTTGCCAAGGGTAACAAAGTTTACTAAAACGGTGAGATTTAAAAGGGTCGCAAGCATGTGGAACAAGGGGTGACAAGAAAACGCTGTGGAAGGGGACAGTGAGACCAGCAAGGGCACTGACCCATTCTCACATGACTGTGAGAAATGTAAGAAGCCCGGAGGGCTGCCCTGCAGCACAGTCTTCTACTTTCATGACGCTTACATTGTCCTTTGATACTATCAGCAATTAATGAATGTCTACTGCATATGCCCAAGGCAGTGTGTCTTCTGTTGCAAGGCAGCCATGAGTGTGGAAAACAGAATTCTGTCCTCCACAGGCACCGAGCCCAGCAGCAGCAAACAGGCATGCCCAGAATCCTGTTCCTTTAATACAAAGTGGGTAGGTATGCTTGCTGAGAAATATGCAGTCAAAGTTCTATGGCCATTTGTGGGGAAGAGAGGGCTTTAGATGGCGAGGATTTAGAAGACTTTGTAAAATAGTGTGGCTGTGTTTTAGATCTAGAGAAAAGGGAAAGGAAGTCTGAATGAAGAGATAGAACAGATAAAGTGGCAAAGCCAGAGAGTACAGAGCATGCATGTGGAGGAAAGTGATTTCATTTTAAAAGAATAAAGGAGTATGACAGCTGTGGAGTTCTGGCACACTACCTTATAATAAGGGCACTATGGTACCTTAGATGACTTAAAATAAAAAACAAACAAACCTGCAGATATGGCAAGTCTACCTATCATTTCTGAACATACCCTCCCCCTTTTTAGATTTGTTTATTTTTATTTTTGTATACAAATATTATATCTCCATGTACATATACAAACCACATGCACATATGACTGTGGAGGCCAGAAGAGGGTGTCAGATCCCCAAGAACTGGAATTACCAAAGCCTCTGAGCTGCCAAGTGGGTGCTGGAAATTGAATCCCGGTCCTCTGGAAGAGTACTGTTAACTGCTAAACCATTTTCCCAGCCCCTTTTTTCTGACTCCTTTAGCATGTCATAGACTGTCATGGGAGGCGTTCATCTGAAACCTAGAGGAAAGAAGTCCATCATCTCCAAACACACAGGACACAAAATGAATCTGAATACACAGTCCTTTCCTGTCTGCAGTTCATTACACTTTCCCTTACTGTCTCTCTACAACCGTCTGTTCTCTGTTGACAACCACGGAGCTTACCGACTTCAGGTCCTGCTTTCTTAACAAAGTCTCTGAGGCATGGAAAACTTGTGTACATGTTTTCTTTGTTAGTTTATCTTTTGTTATATAGGCCCCGCAGTGAGTGGAGGAAAAGCAGATTTTCCTTCCCTACAAAAGAAAAAGCAAAATGTGGAGTTGAAAATGTAGCATGGTCCCAGTTCCTCCCAAGATCCAAACAAACTTGCTGACAGTGGTGATAGCAAGTGATGCTCTTTTGGGATCTGAATATAAAATGAAGCTCTTAAAATCCCACTTTTCAGGCTGGTTTTAACATTCAACAGGGTAAACACACACACACACACACAACTGTTTAAACAGCAGAGTCAGCACAATGGAAATGCTCCAGGGTCATGGTGAGTTCCGACTGAGTGGTGGTGCTAAGGGTAGTTATGTGACCGGTGCTAGGCTTCAGAAACACTTGACCAACTGCTTCAGAAGAGTTGGGGAAGAAAGCAGGAAAATTGGGAGTTCTACGGATGACAGGTAAAGTGGCACTTGCTTAAGAAAGGAACAAAAAATTCAAATGAATGGGGATGGTACTGAGTCAAAAATACTCATTGGGCACTGGAAAGATGGCTTCCCAGTGAAGAAAGGCGTTCAGAGCACTGTATGCTCAGCCAGAGGACCTGGACTCCATTCCCGGCACCCACCCACATGGCAACTCACACCACCTACAACGCCAGTCCTCTTCTGGCATCTTCAGACACTACATGTATGTGGTACACATACATGCAGACAAGCACTCAGGCACATGAAATAAAAATAGATAAAATCTCAGAAAAAAAATAAAACTATATAAATAGGTCATGGGCCCTAGTATCAAGTGTCTGTCTAGAGATGTATCCTTGTACTCATAGTTTAGTACAATTCTCAGTTCTAATCAAAGAAGTTTCTGAGTAATGGCTTTGTACAGTGGACAGATATTAATACAGAGGCTCACAACTAGTCAAACTGCAGAGAACAAATGTCTATAACGTGCTCGGTCATACACAGACCTTCTGTGTCACAGCCCTTCTCACAAGCCTCAAAAAACCTGATAGGGATGCAGCACCGATGAACAGCAGTAACCGTGGTTGCCTACACAAGATCAAGCTAGTCAACATTCCAGCATGGATGGGAAGAGTTTGCCAAGCCCCAACCCAGGCTGAGGAGCCAACAGATGGCTTATGGAGAGGGGACAGTCGGTTTTCTTAAAGGATATTGTCCTTTGGTATGGTGACCATGCTCCAGCATTTACACCTGTGAACATCTGTACAGGACTAATTAATGTCAGTGAGTTATAAAAATAAACAAACAAACAGGAAAAAGGAGAGAAAATAAGGAAGAGAGGGCACACAGTAACATATGTAGTAGCAGATTCAGGAGGAGCTGGAGGTAAAGAATGGGGATGAATATAGTTGAAATATATGGTGTCTATATATGAGATTCTCAAAAATAAAAAGAAGATAAAAAGAAGATAAAGGAGAAAGAGCCAAAAGTGATAATGGGATTTTGGATTTGGAGGCTGGAAAGAAGACAGTATTGTTGGCAAACATGAGAAACACATGTCAGAAATGTTCATACCAAATTTGAGAATGTTCTGGGATCTTTAGGAAGAAGTATCTTGCATACACCTAGAAAATCAATTTGGCCCTGTACTACACATAAAGTTGCAAACTCCTCTGTTCAGAGGTCATCTCTAAGTGACACAACTGAATATAGACCAAACCAGAGTGGAGGGGTATGGGGTAGGCAGAGGACCTGACCTTGTGGAAACCCTGCATGTGGGGCTCAGGAAAGGACAAGGGAAGCAGACTCGAACAGTCAGGAAGCTAGAAGAGCCAGGAGAGGGCTGAAGGGGAAACATAAGGGTTCTTTGGAAAGTCGGTTGGATAGAGTTTTGCTGGGGCAAACACATGAAGGAACATTTCGTTAAAATGGACACGGGTATGAAAGGCTAAGGCAGATTCATGAAGGAACATTTCATTAAAGCAGACACAGGAGAGAGGATGCTCTGCTAAAGCAAAAACTTGGAAGGACACAAGATGAAGGGTTCTTTGCTAACAACACCCATGTATTGGTCCGCCTTACATTGCATAGTTGAGTTGCATTTGTCAAGACTCTATAGAGAGAAATGCACCAAAAACTTCTTGTGGTATACTGCAGTTTCTTGCTACTGATTGGATGCACGTGGTGAGGCAAGGCACGTGGTGAGCACATGATGTTTGGAGTGTATAAACAGGACTCGTGGAGTGAAGGTGACAGAGCTTGGCTTGCTGGAACAGCTAGCTGTGCAATTCTTGTGGGTCTCACATCTTCGCTGATCTTCGCTTCCCTGAGAGAAGCACAGCTGACTTCTCCTGGTGTCCCTCTGGGTCCCTTCTGCTGACTCCTACTGAGGCTGAGACCTGGCTGTGTCTGCTAGGTTGTGCCAACATTGTTGCTGACTGGACACTACCAAACTGGATTGCTGGAGTATCCATGAGGTGTTTGCGAGTGGACTGAACTGCTGCTGCTCACCTGTGAACTGAACTGACGATTTCCAGACAACACAGACAGGAGTTGCTCCAAAGAACTTTTCTAAAACAGGCCACAGCCTCCATATCCTTTCTTTTCCACAACCTCTGGTGGGTAGTGAGCTATAACGGAGGTTAAAGTGTTTAAGAACTATCATTAAAAATAAGGCTTAAAAAAATTAAAGTCACAAGGGACTGCTCCCAGATCTAAGCAAATGAAGAAGACATGTAACAAGGGAGAAAGACTGGCTTGGGTAACGAGACTCTAGCCATCAGTGATGGATAAAGGATAGGAGAGCAAGAGGAAGCCATAGGGGAGCTGATCTGCCACTTTATCAAGACAGGGATGCTAAGACGCCAGAGTTACCCAGGCATCTTCTAGGACAAAAAAGGACAAGAGAAAGGGGACAACTGAAGATCTATAGGAAGACACACTGGCAGCCCTTCACAAACTGTCCAGCAGTAATAGCAGGAAAGCCACCCTGCAACATTAAGTTAGTGCTATGCTTTAAGTCTTCGCTGTACCTCCAGACTTACGTGAAGAATTAGTTCTCCCAGCCTGTGCTTCTACCAGGGGTGGAGGCATAGCCTTGGGGAGAAAAGGTCACTGGGGACACATATTTGAAAGGGATATTAGGGTCCCAGATTCCTCCTATTTCTCCCTGTACTTCCCAGTTACCCAGAAGTAAACTGTCGTGTTCAGCCACAGGGTCTCAGGCCGTGATGCTTGGCCTTGCCGCAGACTCCAAAGTAACAGAAGCAACTACCATCTTTTTAAATAAATAAATAAATAAATAAATAAATAAATAAATAAATAAATAAATAAATAAATAACAGGATTCTTCTGTGTAGCCCTGGCTGGCCTGGAACCCACTCTATAGTGTAGACTAGACTCATCTGGAACTCACAGAAATCCACCTGCCTTTGCTTCAGGGGAGCTGGGATTAAAGGTATGTGCCACAACAGTGCAGGAAACAACCACTGTCTTAACCCTCCAAAATGATGAGCCGCAATGTATCTTTCTCCCTGAACAGTGGATCATCTCAGGTATTTTGCTATCATAATAAAAAAAAAGTGACTAACACAAGTAGTGGTTAACTTACAAATATTTAATTTTCCGAGGAATGCATATTTCCTAATACAAATATGCCAACTCAGAAAGGTTTTGATATGGCGATATGAGGGGTATCTTTGCAAACAACATCTTTCTGAGCTCTTGGTGGGCTTGTCTTGGGAACCTGGGGTCCTGAAAAACTCAACCACCAGCAAAGCTTTTCTGGCCAGAACTTCTTGTCTAGAGAATTTAAGGAATGAAATTCCTGGGAGGCAGGGTGAGTTTTAGAGAGAGGTGAGAGTGGTTTATTACAGATTCATAGGTGGATAGGTGCAGCTAAGAGAGAGAGAAAGAGAGAGAGAGAGAGAGAGAGAGAGCGCAGAGCTCATATATAGCAGGAGGAGTCCCAGGATACAGGGTAGCATTGAGATGCTATTCTGAAGGCTTTTTTAGAGACCATATGGAATAAACTGGGGTAAGGTCTGAGGAGAGGGAAGAGCTGGGGTGTTCCCATAGGGCCAGCCTCCAGGTATCCAGTTGCCTCCTCTTTAGTTCAGTCATAACGTTACCTGTACTCTCTTGGAGAGGCCATTATTTAAGGAACAGCAAAGTAAGAGGAGCCAGCGCTCTCTCCTGGCTCCCAGTCTCCACCAAGGAGAGGACATCCTCAGAGCTGCTGCGTGCTTTCCTAGCCCCAGCTGGAGAGGTTCTGTCTGTGGTCATTGGTTTGATGTCTCAGCAGCTGACTAAAGAGTCACATGTTGAGATGGTATAAGACATCTGTAGACAGAGAGAGCGAAGGAGAAAGTAGACCCAGTCGAGGCAGAATACTTCTATTCTGCAAGCAGCTGCAGTAACTGGCTAGCACCTATCCTGTGCCCTGGTGTTAACTTTTAATCATATACAAGTACAAGCAGAAGAAGGCTGACAGGCCACCAGCCAAGTCAAAGGAGCCTCTTCATTGTGGCATTTCCATAGGGTCTTGTGAGAATTTTTGAGTGTCCCATGATCATCAGAGAAGGTTTTGTTGGATGAAACTACAAGTATCGCAATGAAAAAAGGAATAAAGTCTTTACGGAGGTATCTGGAAGGTAAATCCCTATTCTTCCTTGGAGAGAGACAAAGACAAAGCACACAAACACTCCTGTTCAAATATCACCAATAAACTAATTGCTTTAATCTCATTGTGGCTCCACAAATAATCATCTTAAATGTGTGGGACTCCAGCTTTCATTAATTTAAACCCGCTGTTTTCATTTGGACATTTACTTTTAATCAACCTCGATAAAGAGCCTGATTACCTTGTGTATTAATAATAATAATCAATTTGCTAATGACTTCTTTTCCCCCTAAGTTGCAGGATTAAGCACCACCATTTAATCATCTGCATTAGCATTTCTTCAGTGGAGAAACTAACTTCCTCCCTTTGTGTGTGCATCCAAGCCGACCTGCCAACGCATTTTCCTACTCCTTCCTGGATTTTTTACTTTCATCCCCAGGCTAGAAAGCCACTTGCTGTAATCTCCAAATGACCTGGACTCAAAGTCAGATAATCACCATGAAGCCAATGGTAGTAGTACTTGCCTACAACTCCATCTCTTGAGAGGCAGAGAAAGAAGGATTCATAGGGCAAGGCCAGCTTCAGCTATGTAGCAAGTTTGTGGCCAGTATGGGCTTCATGAGACTGCATCTCCTAAAACAAAGACTAGGGCTATGGAGAAGGCTCAGTTGGTAAAGTGCTAGACGTGCGAGCGTGAGGACCTGAGTTCAATTCCTAGAACCAGCCAAAGAAGGCAGATATGATAACCATATCCCCACTCAGGGATATGGAAACAAGCAGCCTACATTCAGGTAAGCATAGAGGGAAGCACACACGTGTATTTACTGACAGGAGCAATCTGCTTAAAGGGTCTATTGTCTTATTGTTATTCCCCATGATCCCTCGAAGGTCAGGAGACATTTGGATCTTATGTCAGGAGGGTGCGTTTCATTTTGTGTGACAGCTTTATTGAGACATGATTCTATCATAGACTCCCATTTGTAGAGAGGATATAATTTGATAAAGTTTAGCATTCTCACTCCATTTCTCATGACTGTGCAATTACAAAACATTTTATCACCCCCAAAAAGAAACCCCAGGGCACACTCCCTGCGTTCCTCCCTTAGCCCCTGTCATCCACCAACCTACGTTCTCTCTATGTAGATTTGCCTGTCTTAAATGCTACTGTGAGCAGAATAACTTCCCATCCATCTTCCATGATTAGCTTAGCCCCCTAAACAATGTATTCAGGATTTATTGCCCACTGACACTACATTTCACATACCACATAGACATACCACACAGCTCATACATGCAGCAGCTAATGGGCGCATGACTTGTTTCTGGTCTTTAACGTATATGCACATTGGTGTCATAAGCAGTATGAGTCAGTCCCCTGTTCTTTAGGTATTCACATTTCTTCTGAGCTGGATGAACCTGCAATAAAACCAGGTCTTCCCGGGGGCTTTCCTCACAATGTGCTTCCGGGAGGGCTGGGTTCACACTCTTCCCCTGGCCATCCAGTCAGAGCTTTCGCAAGCCTAAACCACACATCTTGCTTTATTTTTCTTGGAACTGACCTTCATGGAAGCAATTGTGCGCGTGGGACCCCGGGGCTAGCACCCAAGCTCAGCATCTCCCTACAGCACCAGCTCCACACCATCCCTATGTTTGCCTAGCATCCAAATTGGAAGCCCTTTCTCTAACCCACTCCTTTCACTGTACTCTCTACCCCCTGGAAACCACTTGGCACATCTTTCTGCCATTTCACACTCCCCTTATCACACATTCACAAACATTGTTGAATTCCTGTGATACACCTCGGCATAGTACATGGCACTCAAGACACCAAGATGATTACAAAGTCTGTGCTCTTGAAGACCTCAGGTTGGGGTCTGAGTGCAGTGAGGAGATGAGGTTATTGGATATGTTAGCAGAGAATAAAAAGGCAGTGCGTGCAGAAATGAACTAGCTGCCCAGTCCTAGGATGACTTGGAATACCTTTTTTTTTTTTTAACTACAGATGAACTTTTTGATGAAGACTTTTTTTTAACCCAGGATTTTTGGTAATAAATGGTGAAACTCTGTTTTTTTTTTTATATACAAAGATTATAAGAAAATAAAAGGGAGCAAGGCATAAGTAAATATTACACCCCCAGCACACCACCCCCACCACACACACCCAAATACCACCATACAATTTCATCACACACATCCCAACATCACACATCCCACCTCACCCTCGTATAACCACACACCCAACACCACCATACAACCCCACCACACATACATACCACACACACCACCACCACATGCCCCATCACACACACACACACACCACACACATTCCAACACACACATATACACACACCACACACATCCTGTCACACACACACCCCACCACCACACACCCCGCCACACACACTCACCACCAATACCCCCATCACACACACACACACACACACACACACACACACACACACACTACCACCACCACCACCACCGCCACTACCACCACCACCACACATCCCACCACACACACACCTCACCACACATACACACAGCCAGCACCACCCAGCAGTTTCTGAGACTAGAGAAGGAGAAGCACTCTCTGATAACCATGGATAACCAAGCACACACACACACACACACACACACTAGCATTATCAGAATTACCATGACAATGACCCTAGGGCCCTTCCACAGATAAAGCCTAAAGCCTGCAAGCACACAGCTGACTTCAGCCAGATCCAACTTCCGTGCCCTTGAGGTTTGTGGTCTAGAAAAAAAAAAATCAGAGATAGGGAAGAAAGAAGAAGGGGAGGCAAGAAACACACAAAGAAGCCAGGGAAGTCTGTACACGCTGGAATTGCACAGCTCAAGTAAGAAGAGAGCTCCCTTGACACCTGGCTTTATCTTCCTTTTAGAAGATTGAGGTAGAGCCACAAGGCAAATTGCAGGTATCTTAAGGTCTCAGCTTTCCCCAACTTCTGACCCAGGAGAGGGAGCCCATGAAGAAGGAAGTTACCTGCTACCTGCAGTTTCATATTCTGGAATATTCCAGTTGGACAATCTAAACTAGGGAGGAACCCTGCCAAACTGAGATGTGATTGAATTTAGTATTCAGTGACAACAGACATTTCTTTCTGTGCCCTCAGAGAAACCATCTAGGCTCCTCATTCATACTGCGGATCAGTTACTCTTTCCAGTGGAACTGTACAGCGCTTCACAGATGGGCACACAGAGATCCAGAACATGGAGGGACTAGAAACTCATCAATTAGGGATATTGTTGTCAAAACACAAAAGCAAAGGAAGACACAGACTGATGACCCTTAAGTCCACCCAAGGCAAGGCATTCTGACACTTGACCGAAACAACACAGCAACAAAGAAAAAAATCTGCATCAGAACTCAAGTCTCCTCAACCCCATCCAGAACCTACTACAAACTGAACCTATTTGGGGAACCTCATCAACACTGAATTTTCACCTCAGCTCCTCAACATCTATCAAGCACCATGTGTGGCCCTCTGAAGGTCTCACAGAGAGAGACAAGATGGGTAGAGTGGCAGAGTAGGTAGGTAGGACAGTGCACGGGGCATGAATACCCTTCCACAGCTGCCGTTTTCCTTAAAAGGTGAAATTATGTACTCTACGAAACAAAGTTGCCAGTAAATGAAAGCCCAAATGAAAGCCCTGTAAAAGATGGCACAAAACTCTTATAAAGACAAGAGCTCCTTTTCTGCCAAGTCAATAACCACTTGTTAATATGTTAATGTAGGCTATTTAGATCCTTTATGTCATTCACCATGAAACAAGACAGTAAGACCAGCTCCAAAGAGCAGTATATTGTTTCCAAAAACCCTAAGACCCAGCGTCAACTCCCGACAACTCAAACTCCTTCCCTGAATGTTCACCTTCCAGACTCTCGGGACCTTCAGCCCTCTCCGTGGCAAGCTCGGAGCCTCCGACCTGGGCCTAACTTCAGATTTCTCCTTTCTTAAAGCAAAGCTTCAACATGCTCGGCACTGCCATAGCAGCAGAGGCCATGTCCCTGACACACAAAGCCACTCTTCTGTCCCCTAATCCTTAAGCAATCCCCTGCCTGCTGGGTCTTATTGCTGAAAAGCAACATAATCTCCTCTGACACTGACCTGGACAAGAAAGCACCATACACAGAGCAAAAAGGAAACGCACAGAAGGCCTTGAAGTGTTCTTGCTCTGCTCCATGTATGCGAGCCACTCCAGCTGGCCTGACCCCTCCTCTGCGAGAGGGACCTTGAGACTCCCCAGACTGGCAAAGCCCCAACCCCTGGGAAGTGACAAAGTCCAGGACAAACTTTTCTTTCCAAAACTGTCAGACCCAAAGACTCACCTTGAGAAGAACAAGACATGAAATTGTTGAAATCATTGTTTCTGCTTCCTTCCATTTCCCTGCTTATAGACCAGACTGGGTACAAGTGGTAGCTCTTAAGCTGTTGACAAACTGCTACTTCTTACATGGAAGGCCCTAACTGACTCCCAGGCTGTTTGGATCTTCTCACTAGAGCAAGGCCAAGTTCTTGAAAGACTAGAGCAGAGCCATTTGACTCCTTGCTTAATCCACAAAGGGTCTTGCTAATATTTCAGTAAATTTGCAACTGTTTATGCCTGAGCATTATCTTAAGTGCATTGTGAAGCATGCAAAAGAAAATATACTTTATTTTCATTAAATAAATTAATTTTTATTTGAGTTCTGGGCTTACAAAAAATGTTAATCTTGGTCATTCCTCAAAAAAGGAATATCTCCCCAGGATATGGAGCCTTCTTGTTCAAATATTCAAAAGTTAGGTTTAGATCTCTTTTCTCTAACATAACTCGTACTGACAGCTTCATTGTCCCATCCAATGGTCAACCCTTGACATCCAAGGTCCCTCTGCTACAAGAAAAGGAAATGTTGTCATTAGAACAGATGAACCTGAATTCCTCGCTCATCCCTCTAACCTATTGCTGCCATGCTAGGCGAGAGATGCTCATGCTGCTGTATTCAGGACGTTGCCAAGCCTTCGCACTGTCTCCTCCCAGCCCTGGTGCTCAACTACACTACTAAGGACATGGCTTTTCCTCTCCCCTTGTTGTTATCAATAGCCTCAGTGGGTCTGTTCAAAGGAATACACCAATGTGACATCAGCAGCCTACTGCTAGAGCCACAGGTGGGAAGTCTATTTGTTTGCTTAGAAATTATCCTCTCTACTTTAAGGTAATGGAGTAAAGAACCATGAGGGAAGGGTAGGTAGAAATACTCATAGCCACTGGGTCTTTCTTTGAAATTGAAAATGTCTGAAGAAATATATAGTCAAAATAATTTGTTGGGATGACAGAACTCTAGGTAATATATTATGCAAGCAAGATTTGAACAACCGGTCTTCAAAAAAGACAACAATTCTACTAATTCTCACAGATTTAGTAGAGATCTCACAGAAGAAAGATGAATGAGTCTTCTGTCACAAGTCATTCCAGCAGACACAGTCCCAGGAGAAACCTGGGGGGTCTAATTCAGGGATTGAGCACCCTACCTCCTCAGTAGAGGAGGGAGAGCCCAAGGAGCTCTTTGAATGATAAGCTAACTAATTCCATTAACAAAGCCTTCCTACCAAAAGGAAAGAACAACAACAACAACAAAAAAAAAAAAAAAAAAAAAAAAAAAAAAAAAAAAACTCTGACCAAATGAAAAGGCAACCAGTAATGGCAGGAGGGCAGGGAAGCAGCCTCAGCCCCATGAACCACACTCAGAACTCACAGCAAAGCTCGTGCAGATGCAGTGCTGCAAGCTGACTGAAAAAAAAACAAGTCGGCACTAAACATCTGGAGCCTGGCACAGAGGGAGGGGACAGGGGACCAGAGACCCCACAGGACCAGGTTAATGGGACAGATGACACACGGAGCTGTTTTCTTAGGGATACATATTTTACCAGTTACCCTAAAAGAAACAATTTGAAGTTTATTCAAGAATCTTATCCCCAAACCATTGTTCTACAAAGATGCATTTAAGCTAACTTTGTAGTAAAACATATATAAACCTCATAATAATGTGTGATTTTTAGCTCTTTACTAACTTTTTATGTCTTCAAAAAGTCCCCAGTCAAAGGAGCCATTTCACTATCAAACACTTACCCTTAGCTGGATAGCGTTCCAGAAAAATATACTGCATGTGAGCAGTGCCTCCCTTCATTTCTCAGTGGACCATACATAATGACAGGAATATAGTTTTTTTTTTTTTAAGTAACTCTGTGAAAGTAGCAGTTTCCAAAATGGCACACTAAAAATGAACTCCTAGAAGGGGTAAAAAATAGACTAGAGTTGTCTGAGTGAGCAGAAGTAGAGGCCAGGACTCTCCTAATAAGAAACCTCAGAGATGGATCATTAGGGGCATGCTGGAACACGCCTTTGATTCCAGCACTTGGGAGGCAGAGGCAGGCAGATTTCTGAGTTCAAGGCCAGCCTGGTCTACAGAGTAAGTTCCAGGACAGCCAGGACTACACAGAGAAACCCTGTCGCAAAAGAAACTGAAAAAACAAAAGAAAGAAAGAAAGAAAGAAAGAAAGAAAGAAAGAAAGAAAGAAAGAAAGAAAGAAAGAAAGAAAGAAAGAGAGAGAGAAAGAAAGAGAGAGAGAAAGAAAGAAGGAAAGAGAGAAAGAAAGAAAGAGAGAAAGAAAAGAAAAGAAAGAAAAGAAGAGAAAAGAAAGAAAAGAAAGAAAGTGACCATGGAAATAAAAGAAAATTAAAACAAAAACATGGAAGAGCTAAGTGATATATCTTGCCCAGGAAGTAACACTAACAAGAAAGTTACAGCCCAAGAACTCAAAAGGAACCTGTGTTCCTTACCATAGCTTATCTCAAGCATATTTCAAAAACTAGTTTGTCAGTGACATGGATAAACTTCAGAAGGATCATGCTGAATATAAGAAACCAAAAAAAAAAAAAAAGACAGTACATGTCCAAAATGATTCCAACCGCTCTACAGCGCACTCACTTGAACTATGGTTGGTGACAGGAGTGGGTTGAGAGACTAGGGCTGACCTAAAAAAGGACACTCTGGGAGCAATGGGCACATTGGCTTTCTTGATATGTTAGAATGACATATGCAAATGCCAAGTTTAATCAAATTATACTATTTATTATTGCATACAGCTATGCCCTTATGCCTGATAAAGGTTTTCGAATGATAAAGAGTATGCTGTTCATTCAGCTTGAGCATATAAACGCTCTCAGCCTTAATGCTGATATTTCAGTTCTGGGCGTGAAGGACAACATATTGTAAGGTCTCTACCTAATATTGCCAACAGCACTACCAATGACAACCAAAGATGATGCCAGATGCTACCAAATTTCCCCATAGTGAGGGAGAAGGCATTGGGAGAAACCTTAGTTGAGAACCTGTCTATACTGAAAGGGTCACGCCTTGTGCTCTAGGAGAGGAGAGTTAAGCAAAGCAAGACTCAGGAGAAAGGGGAGAAATATATTGCTCCTCTACTAATTTCATGTTGCCTCAGTGGGGCTTTTCAGCGTCTATGTAAGATGTCTCCTCACTGTCCAGATATGGAAACCATGACCTAAGAGAGGACCCCACAGTTGCTGCAGCCTTAGGTTGGTCTCCACGGAGGCTTAAGTTCTGGCTCTCACAGGTAGGAAGGTTTAGTCATGTTCTCTTGCTCAGCTGAAACTTCCAAATGAAAGCTCTGGAGGACAGAATGGAAGGTTCTTCATTCCTGGTGCAATCTAACAAGAAAACAGGCTGTATGCTCTGAGGAACTGAGAGCGTTCAGCTTGAGGCAGCAGATTAGCACAAGTCGTGTCAGACAAGGGACATATGAGTGAGGGTATTGAAGGATATTCTCTTTTGACACTTAAAAATGAAAGGAATTTGTTTCCCAAAATGACCTCAAGTCCCTAATATAGGACAGGGAGATAAACCAGAAGCCAGCGCCAGATCTGCGGTTCTCCTCAGCATGAGAGAGACTTCGGAGACATGATGACCATGTGAAACTCAACCCCTTTAAAAAGCAAGGTTCTGCTATAGCCAGCCTCCCTTCTCTGCTCCCACGGACCAGAGCTCTCCTATAAAAAGCGTTGCTGGGGTCTCGAAGTGTGAAGACCACAAAACCTCTCCATGAGCAATGGGAGAGACTTGGCAAAGGGGCCTTTCAGAACCTAGACAGATGACGTCACCCAGTCCAGCCCCTCCCAGCCCTAAGAAATCTAAACTGGTCTTTAATGAAGGTTGACCACCCAAAAGCACACTAACAAGAGGCTTTAATCACAACATTGTGATCTGGACCTTCTGTATCAGAATTTTATGACTGTTTGTGTGTGAAAGAGAGAAACAGACAGAGACATAGAGACAGAGAATGAAGAGACAGAGACAGAGAATTATGTGTGTGCGTGTGTGCTTACAAGGCAATACTATTTTAATGACTAAGGCTTGCATTTTTGAAGTGCCTTTCTTCTTTAGATCTCAAGAAATGTTCTGTATGGGCCTTTAAATTTTGTAATTATATATTTTAACAACTTTATAGTGAATAATAAACAGAATCATCAAAGAGGGAAAAAATTCCTTCCCATAAAACCTGAGCTAATGTCAGGACACCATGGCCTCTTCTGCCTTTTATGTTCTACAGATATAAATTTTCATAACTGCTATTAATATCCCCATATAACCTTAAAGTTTTACTTTACTTAACATTACATAATCTACATATGGCTTATAGCCTAGCTCATTTCCATATTTTAAAGTGAGTGGATATTTAAATTATTAACAGCAGATTATTCAACAAAGTTGTCAAAGGGTTTGGGCATTCACATTGCCTCTCACAGGAATATCACATTTACCTTCTGACATTTTGTTTGCCTGTCTGCCTGCCTGCCTGCTTGCTTTTGAGATAGTCCCACCCTGTGATTGTGGCTAACCAGTAGCTCACTATGGAAACCAGGGGGGACTTGGACTCACAGTGGCCTCTACCTCCACCTCCACCCTCTTTTTGCCTCACGTACTGGAATAAAGGTATGCTCCATCACACAACACTCCTGGTTCATTTGTTTATCCACGTATTCAGATGGATCAGAAGGACAGCAGCATTCTGAGGACTAGGAGGAGGACCGTTGCTTACACTGACTGACCTTAAACTGCCTCCTTCCTGGATGCTGTTCACATAAGCCACATCAGTGAAAGTCCTTCCTGCAGCCAAAAGCCACCCTAGCCACCACCCTTGGACCCTCGTGGATCTCTGAAGGAGTGGAGCCCCTGCTTTAAAGCACCAAGCTCGCCAGAGCAGGCTGGATTTCCTTTCCTCTCCTGGCTCTGTTTTACATCATTTTCCCCTTCAGACTCTCCCACACACTCCTTTTCTCCCCATTAATTTAGGTATTCATTCACTACACATCCTGATTCCAGGCCTACTCTCCCAGTTCCCCATACGGCTAGTCCCCCACTCCCCTTTTCACCTCTGAAAAGGGGGAGGTCCACTCTAGGTATCAACCTACCCTGGCACCTCAAGTCATTGCAGGACCCCCACTGAGGCCAGACAAGGCATCCCAGTTTGTGAAACAGGATCTACAGGTAGGCAACAGAGTCGGGGACAGCCCGTCCTCCAGTCGTTGATGGACTTGCATGAAGACCAAGCTGCACATCTGCTGCTTATGTGCAGGGGGCCTAGGTCCAGACCTTGTTTGCCCTTTGGTTGGTGGTTTAGTCTCTGGGAGCCCCAAAAGGTTCAGGTTAATTGTCTAGGTTGGTCTTATAGAGTGGTCACCTCCTGTACCCAGGCAGAACTCTCAGGGTAGGGATAAGGACATCAACCCACCCACAAAACCTTTCACCCAGATTTTGTTGTGCCTGCAAGAAATGCAGGACAAAGATGGAGCAAAGAATGAGGGATCCAATGACTGGCCCAACTTGAGACCCTACCCACGGCCAAGAAACAAGCCCTGACACTATTAATGATGCGCTGCTGTGCTTGTAGATAGGAGCCCAGCATAGCAGTCCTCTGCGAGGCTCCACCCAGCAGCTGACTCGGATACAGACACCTACAGCCAAACATTAGACGGTGCTCAGGAGTCTTGTGGACCACTTGGGAGAGGATTGGGGACTCCACAGGGTCTTAAACTGCGTCTCCCTTATCTGCACCCTCACTCTCTCCCTCTGTGCCTTCTTCCATCTGCTAAAGAAATTCTTAAATCTGATGACTGCACCATA
This sequence comes from Apodemus sylvaticus, assembly GCF_947179515.1. NCBI lineage: Eukaryota > Metazoa > Chordata > Mammalia > Rodentia > Muridae > Apodemus > Apodemus sylvaticus. Next base: position 136,890,381 of record NC_067477.1, on the reverse strand, counting down.
GGAAGGCAGGGAGGCCAGTTCTCAGGGGCACAAAATTTCCCCAGGGCTGGGTTTGCCCCCAGGACTCCTGCCAGCCAGCTGAGCTCTCTTCAGACTGCACTGTGGGCTAGGAGGTTTCTGCCCACCGTTCCTTCCCTCTGTGCTTCCGTCTCCTTCCAGTCTGAAGCCACCTTTTCTGGCTACCTTTCCATTTTTTCCTAACAAAATCCTGAATATTTGATGTTGTGCTTCAAGGCACATGTTCCTTGAAAGACCCGGAGTAATACACAGATGTAGGTGAAAGCGTTTTTAAAAGTGTTTGTAAAGTAATAAGTAGCAGTTACTGCTATAGGAATATAACCAGAAAGGGCAACACAAAGAAATGCTAATAAGCATTGGGCTAACTTAACTAGAAGGTCCAAAGGGTCTTAGGGTTTTACAGAGGATGGGGAAAGTATGGGATCAATATATCTCTATTGCTTGAAAGCCTTTATAGATCAAATATTTTCTCTGGAAAGTCCTCTAGTCCAGAATCCCTTGGCTTTCCTGACTCAGTGGAAACCACCACCTGCTTTCCAGAAGACAATGGACCTTGTATACACACAAGCAAATGGGCTTGGCAATCCTTTCTCAATCCACGTTTTCCTTTCCATGACTTTTTCATGGCTAGTTTCAGAGTAAAGTCATAAGTAAGGTTTTCTTTGATTTTCATGCCATTCACTTACAGGGGAATGACCCCCCCTTAGGTTTTCCCTTCTGCTTTTTCTGTTCCTTAAGTGCAGGTTCTAAGACCCTGACACTGTCTGGCTCTCCGTGTGTCTCACTTCTCTTGCAGCTCCCTGGATGCTGTCTTCAGTCTGTTTCCCTTCTCCATGGGTTTCTCGACCACTCCAGTGAAGTATTTTATAGAAGGCAGCCTCTTCCCATGCCACAAAAATCACCTGAGACCTTCAAGGTACACATTTCCTAAGTGGATGTCAAAAGTCAGGCATAGATTTTCACCCAGTAGACACCCCCAACTCAAGGAACATCTCCACAGTAGTTATAAAAGACCATATGTGATCTTAAGGTCCTTGCTTCTGAGGACCAAAAGGATTCTCAAGTTCCTCTTCCTCATTTCAGCATTTCTTCGGTTCTGGCCGGGGCAGTCCACACGCCTGGTCTCTCTCTCCAGGTGCACTGCATCTTAGCTCCACATTGCCACGTGGCATCCTGGTCACTTCTGTCCCTCATGGCCACTCTCAGAACTGCTGACAAGAAGCTTCCACTGAATTCTTATTTATTTATTTATTTATTTATTTATTTATTTATTTATTTTTACTAAGGACTCAAGAGTTCTGCTTGCAGTCAGCCTTAAGTCTGCATCACCATGTGCTATTTCCAACTTATTGAAGGGACCCCCTTTTGACTTAAAAAAAAAAAGAGCCTTGCAAACCCCAGGAAATAGTGGGCCCCTTTGTCTGCATTGCACAAGATGTCCAGAAAATATAACTCAAAGTGATCCATTTTAGCAACAGCAGGCAGAGAGATGCTGGCATGAAGCGAGCAGTCCCTAAGAGGATGAGAAGAAGAGGGCGAAAGGAAGGGCCGCCACATCCTGCTCAAAGCAGAGAGAAACATTTTTTTCCACTTCCCATGAATTTTGTTCTAACATCTGAGCGCGCCATAGGTAGGGCCTTCTGGTGCCTCAGTGATGAATGAGATGAAACTTGCAGTAACGATGGCTCCCTTCCCCTGGGACTGACTCCAGTGGCCTCCCATGGCCGGCAGGTCCTCAAAAGGTAGACCATTGACAAGAAAATATTATTAGCTCCAAGTGCTCCAGTTCTGTGGTATGCTTTCATTTTCAAAGAAGGAGGCTGGAAAGGGCAAGAGAAAACATTAATAATGAAGGAATAAGTTGACCCTGAGGAATGGAAGGAAGAGGAACTCAAAGGACCTTCCTGTCAGCACCAAGTCCACACACCCGTGTGCCATACAGATTGTAATGCTGCTATTCCCAGGACAGGATATGGTTCTTTGTCATAAAATCAAGGTTTTTTAAAAAAAATCTGAATAAATCTAGTTTTCATATTCTCAAATCAGTTCTCCCAGAGTGTGGGTATAGCACAATTCCTTCTGCATAGGCTTATGCATTTAGCATCCAGTACCAAGAAATCCCCTGGTAAATAAAGTTAATTAACTTTTTAAACTAAAATTTCCCAAATGTCTTGAGTTTTGATACCTTTCCCCTAAATACTGTCAATTAGCAAGCAGAAAACTGTATCGTGGGGTCCACTCTTTGATTCCACATCCATTTTTTTTTAAAAATCAAATCCTCTTTCCCTCTTAACTTTTATCAACATTTCAGAGAGCTTCTTCTTCTCTTCTTGAGTTTATCTAATATTTTGGCTTGAAACTGAACTTCTAAATCAAGGTCGAAGTTTTGCTAGAAACCCTTATCTGAAATCAAAGGAATGTTTGTTGAATTGTTTTCTAAAATGTGGCTTCCCTAAAACAGGATAACATGATCCCAGGAGCCACATTTTTGTTCAAACACACATTCATTCACTCATCCACTCAACTTTCCCATAATGAGAAAAACTTGTAAGCCAATGAGGGGGCAATTTACAGGGAAGAAGAGTGCTACAGCAAAGATAAGAGCTAAGAAACTGTTTCCCTGCCCTCTGGTAAAAAGCGGGCAAAGCCCACAGTGAGGCTCACTGTGAAGGAGAGCAGAGGATTTGCGGCAGCAGATGATAGGAACTCAATTCCAACAAGCTGTAGCAAAAGAGTCAGTGCAGTGGTTAGTGTATGACCTGGGAAGCCCATGGATGAAGATGTGGCCTGACCACACTCGTATAGAATGATCATCCCAATGATGAAGATGAACAGTCCATCAGGCTCCACCCACCCTGTTTCTTCTCTCTGTACAGAGTGTAATAATTTCTAATGCACACATGAACCAAGGCAGGGAACATCATTGACATCCCTGCAGCATAACCAAAAGCAGGTTTCCCTTTCTAGCCTACTCTCCATCAATTGCAGAGAAGACCTTTCATGTCCCAGATGAGCCTCTACATCCCAATTTTCAACCCATCTAAGGACCAGGGCCCAGCCGCCTATGACCTAAAACTATAGGCTTCTCTTCTGCCCACAGGAGTGACCCTGTATGTAGCACAACTTGTCACATCTCTGGTATCATAGAGAGACATTGTGATGAAATTCCCAACGTTAAGGGGTCATCTTCCGTTCTGCCTGGCTTGCTTGGCATTTGCTCCAAGTGCAAGCTCAGGATTGTCGCTGTAGGTCCCTCCCCGGCCCAGGGCTGTAACTGGGTTCCCTCCTTTGCTTGCCCCTTCCCCCTCTGATCAATACTTTCCTTTTCTTCTGAGGGGGAAGTAAAGTCACTGCTCTTTGCATGGAAGAATCAGCATCCCCAGTTAACAAGAGTACATACTCAAGAATCAGAACATTTCACCTGTGCTAGTTTCTTTAGATTATTGTTACTTTGCAGCTGCCTCTAACCCTAAACACTGTCACCACATGCTACCATTCTGACTGAGTGAGGCATAAAGAAATAAATATATAGACTCCATGATCCTGTGACACTCCAAAAGCAAAAAACTAAAAAAGCAAACCCTCCAATGTAACATACTGATTGTAAACATTTAAACACACATTCACACACAACTGTTGGCTTTGTTCATTATACACACTGGTTTTCTTTGACAGCATTATCAAAGACCTTAGGCTTATTCAAAGTCCTTAGTGAAAAGTATTTATTTAGTTGGTTTTGCTTTATTTTATTGTATCCTAGGATGATCTGGAATGCTCAGAAATCCTGCCTCAGCTTCCCAGGTACCAGGTTACAGACAGATATCAGGCATCATATCCAGCTGTTAATAAACATTCTTGAGTTTGCCATGGCAAATTCAGTTATAGGTCTTTAATTTTAGTGTTTCTAAAATTGTGTTCTGGAAACTTCCAATGTATGCATCAAGTTGTGTGGGGCTGCTTGTCAAAATGCAGATTCTGGACCTCATGTCACTTCTATTGAGTTGGAATCTTGTTGTTGGTGGTGGTGGTAGTGGTGGTTTTGGTTGTTTTGTTTTATTTTGTTTTCTGAGACAGGGTTACTCTGTGTAGCCCTGGCTGCCCTGGAACTCACTCTGTAGACCAGCTGGCCTCAAACTCAGAAATCCGCCCGCCTCTGCCTCCCAAGTGCTGGGATTAAAGGAGTGCACCACCACTACCCGGCTTGAGTTGGAATCTTTGGGGGAAGTCTTGGGAATCTTTGGTTTGAAGCTTTGTAAATAACAGTTCCACAACCTGAAATGTGAGAAGTTTTGTTCAGAAACTTTGGGGAATTTTGCTGAGATGTTTCTTTCTTCCACATTATTTTGTCAGTAAAATGTAACTGGCCATCCTGTGGGTCATGCTGTCTCGAAGTTTATGACAAATGTCACCACACCTATCCGAAGAGGCCAGAAGCCCCTCAGATCTAAAATTAGCCTCTCCAAGGAGGTTACACATTAATGAATAGGAAAGGTAAATTTCACTGTAGCAAATTTTTGTGATGGTAATAATCAATTCAATCAGTTGACTATCATGGTACACAGCAAAAATTGACTATAATAAGATCCAACTGAAATTAATCATAGACAGAAAAGTTTTTCTGAAACTTTCTTCTACTTGAACAACCTTGCTTTTTGTAAACAGGACTTGATCCCCGAGACAAACTATCGGGTCATATATACAACAACACATTGTGAGTCCCTCACAAAGTTTATGCATTTGGGGAAGAAAAAAGACTTTCATGGGATATGAATTCCAACCTTTCTCCTACAAAGGAAGAAGCTAAAGGCCAAGTCACAATGCTGTACACAGAGCAGAAGAACTGCCTGGTGTCTCCATTTCCCAGTGCTTCTGCTACGCAGCGAGATAGCTCTTCTACAATAATCCACTGTTCTCAAAGGTTCAGTGGTGGCTGCAAACACACATGGGGTAATGGGAAGTAGATATATAATCTAAGATACACATACATACATACATAGATATATAGGAGATAGATAGATAGATAGATAGATAGATTGATCGATTGATATGATATAAAATAAAGGCCACACATAAAGCATGAGCCTTGAAATAAACGTCACTCAGCCACTTTTACTTCCTCATTTATTCTTTCTGCCTTCAAGGCCCCTTGGTAGAAAAGTTTGAAAACCTTTACCAGCACTACCAAGCTCTGACAAAGCTAAAAGTGGAGATACAGCATAACCCCAAGCTATATCTGAGCAGTCACCCAGTTCCTATGGCGATATATCTAGGATGGCTCAGAACGAACCAGATAATGCTGAGAGTTCTTCCCTGTGACTCAGTGCTAAGGTTAACTGAAGGGGGAAAGCAAGTGTCCTTCAGTGACATTTTCAGTCACAAGCTTTAGAGCCCAGGCCTAGTAAGCTATTCTGAATTAGAGAAGGCTCCCATGGAAGGAGCAGCAGTCTGTCTTGAAATACAGCCAGAAGCTTACCCAGAGGAATACCAGAAAGGGGAGACAGCATCATACAAGCTCTGGGAAGTGTGCACAAAGACATGAAAATGTAAATCAGCAAAGATCACATCCTGCGCAATGTGGGCAGAGCTGGCTGATTTCAAAATAAGAGCAATAAAATAATGATCATCTACCTTACATATTTGGGCAAAAGACTACAAACTGGCACCTGAGGAGCTGCCTTGAGAGTGGGTTTCAGAATAAGAACTCTGCCCTGCTTTCCATCTTGAAAGCTTTAGATGTCTTTACAGGGCTCAACATCCACCTCTTCCAGAAAAACAATTGCTAATATTTCTGCAGTCCAAAATCAATCCTTGGAAGGAACAGGGCCTAATGAACACAGTAGAGGGAAAGCTGATTCATCCCTGGGGCTGCTGTAAGGTCAGGTCTTCTTTCCACGGGGTTTAGAATCACAGATCCTAGAGCAGAGGTTTCCCATTAGTAAGAGCCAGGTGGGTAATAGACAGTACTCAACAGGACTCCTCCGTCCACAAGTTGGTGACCAGAAAAATTGTATACCTTGTTGGGCATTGAGTCCTGCTGCAAATGCCCTGCGAGTTTGGTGTGATGCTTAGACATGATGTGTGACTCGCATCTGTCACCAATGGGGCACCCATGGAGACCATTTTACCCGTTCACATAGCAAGCCTTTGTTAAGTAAAGAACGAATACAAAGTGAATCCAAACTGAATTTTGCCCCCAAGGGCCTCACAGTGCAGTGGGGATATAAGACAGACCCAAATAGCTATGCTGAGGAGAACAGTTCCAACCAAGAGAAGCAAAGAGATCAGTGGGGAAGCAGCAGGGAGAGATTACTTGTCATGTATGGAGGAGCAGAGCCTAGAGCTAAGACACAGCAGGCCTGGCACTTTGGCTCTTCTGATGTGAATATGGACAGATACATAGAACCAAGACAGGTTTCATGGGGACCATGGCAGAGCAGAGTTCAAAGCCTTATTCTAAGGGCTTACCACACACACACACACACACACACACACACGACTCTATATTCTAACCCTCAGTTCATTTGCAAGCTTAGAGTAGAGAGAAAATGGTAGGGAAACAGCGATGGGGCGGCTGGCCACAGTCCCAGGTCAAGGAGAGCAGGGGCGCGCGGTGAGAGGGGAGGGCTGGAGCGGGCGGGGGCCGGCGAGTGGGAAGGCAGGCCGAGGGGCGGGCAGAGGGTGCGGGCGGCCCTCGGGAGGTCCAGCATACTGGCCCAGCCACTGGAGCTCACACGCGGGCTGGCGGGCCATGGGGCGGCGGGTCCCTGCTCTGCGACAGCTGCTGCTGCTGGCAATGCTGGTGCTGAAGCCATCACAGCTGCAGTCCCGAGAGCTGTCAAGGTCGCGCTGCCCCGAGCCCTGCGACTGCGCGCCGGATGGTGCCCTCCGCTGCCCTGGCCCTCGAGCTGGCCTCTCCCGACTGTGAGTACAGGGCGCCCCAGGTCCCTGCCTTTTGTTACTGGATGTTGGGCCCCTTTGCTGGAAAACAGGACGATAAGACTGGACCCTGGTGAACTTCTCACCCTTCCCGGTGATGAAGACCCAGAGCTTGAGACTGTCTCTGCTACCCCTGTACAGCCCAGACCTGCACTTTCCCCATAGGGGAGACTGAGGCAGGTGGCTTAAAACTGTCCCAAAACCTCAGGAAGCCTTTCTCCGCACCTTTGGTGAACTGGGTGCTCCTCCCTCCTTCATGAGTGGTTCTGAGCCAGGTCAGCCAGGCCTGGGAAGACTGCTGTGGGCTCTGTGCCTTGCTGTGTACGAGCAAAGTGCTCAGGGCCTAACTTGTCAGCAGGACTCCCTGCAGTCCGGCCTGCAGTCACCAGGTGAGCTCTTAAGTGGAATGTGACGTAAGCAATGCCTCAGCCTGGCACTGCAAGCAGGGAAAGACCACAGCTTCCCGAAGCCGTGAGGTAAAAGCGGGAGGAAGCCATTTGTGCTGGGATGCCAACTGTCCTTCCAAGTAGAAAAGGGTCCCTCAGGTTGAGAGATCCTGATTTATGGAAATGACCATATCCAGATGGCCGGCTGGATGGATGGATGGCAGGTAGTAGTAGGTTAGTAGCTCTCTGGGCGTGAGGATGGAAAGGCAGCAGTGGGTGGCTGCTAATAGCGGGAAGGTTAGGGGTGATAGCGTTTTCTAAAATTGGATTGTAATAATGGTTTCACACAAGGAAACTAAACCCATGGCATTGTATGCTTGAAATGGTGACTTTCTTGTTACATGATTTAAATCTCAATAAAACCAAAGGAAGTGGGCGGTACCACAAATGCCCCAGGCTGGTGGAGATCTGCCCCGTACTTTATCTGATCCGACGATATTTCCCCTTGGGAGGCCAGCAGCCTATCTGTGCCAGCTTCTTGGAGGAATTTACCTTCCCTGAGTACTTGTCTGCTCCCTATGGGCAAGTTAATGGCCTTCTAGGAATAGCTGTGGGTGAGAGAAACAGTTAAGGGTTGAGGGGTTCCTATTAATTAGCTTCCATTAATTTTCTTGTCAGTTCTATTCCCTGAAGCCTATGACCATGCTGATAGAATTTGTTTCAATCAATCAGCAAATCCATGGAACAGGCCTCCCTGCCTTGCCCTTGTGGGACAAGACTTCTGCCTTGCTCTTCTGTGTGATTGTGTCGCTAGCAGCCCTCTTCATATGCCTGGAGCTTATGTTTTAACAGACTCTGAGGGCGAAGATCTAGTAGACTAGATGGAATCACTTGCCCCAGGTCCCCAGCCTATTATGTTGCCAAGGGAGATGTTATTTACTATCTTGCTGCAGTTGCTTGTCTTTCTAAGAAAATTACTTTTCCTTTAATTATAAAACTGCTCCCGACATCTTCAGTTTTGGTACTGACTGGAAAGTGTCTATAGGCGAGGAAGAAGAGAGAGATGAAATAGGTTCTAGCCCCTTTGCTACTAAGCTCTTCACATGTTGCCTCAGGAGGAGACTCCTGACAGGCCCCTTTCCTGAAGAAAGCTAAAGTGAAAATAGAAGACACTACTTTTTTGCCCTAAGCTGTGGTTTAAACAAGGCTTCAAAATGGTGGCAGTGCTCACTGTGGCTAGGTGGGAGACAGGAACGATACAGTCACAGCTAGCAACTCTGGTTCTCAGGAGTGGGCTCTGAAAGCTCAGAGGGCCTTCCCTATCCACAAGAATCCTCAACATCCCCTACAGGCAGTGCCTTAGCATCTGTCACTGAGATCTCCCTCTCCTAGACATTTAGAAAGTCCCACACCAAGCATGGCAGCTCTCACAAGCTCATGCTGCCTAAAATCAGACGACTGAGATGTGACCTTGTCCTTCAGATCAGAGCTAAGTGACGGCAGAGCCATTGTAGGACCAATACGGAGAATCCAACATCCATGTAAAAACAGAGATGCGCATGAAAATAGAGAAAGGTTGTCATTTAGAAACAGTGATTCTCCGAGTGTGAACTTCTGCCAGCAGCAGGAGCATCTCCAGGCTGGACTCGAATCTCAGGCTCCGCCCATCTCTCTGGATCAGAAATGCTGAGAAATCCCTAGGGAACACTAAACATGAGAACCACTGCTGGGGTCTAACTTCTTGAGTTCTTTGTATACTCATATTTGTAATACTAGATATTAGCCCTCTGTCAGATATAGGGTTGGTGAAGATCTTTTCCCAATCTGTTGATTGACGTTTTGTCCTTTGACAGTGTCCTTTGCTTACAGAAACTTTGTAATTTTATGAGGTCCCATTTGTCAATTCTTGATCTTAGAGCATAAGCTATTGGTGTTCTGTTCAGGAACTTTTCCCCTGTGACCATGTCCTCAAGGGTCTTCCCCAGTTTCTTTTATATTAGTTTCAGTGTGTCATGTTTTATGTGGAGGTCCTTGATCCACTTGGAGTTGAGCTTAGTACAAGGAGATAAGAATGGATCAATTTGCATTCTTCTGCATGCTCACCTCCAATTGAACCAGCACCAATTTTGAAAAGGCTATCTTTTTTCCACTGGATGTTTTCAGCTCCTTTAGCGAAGATCAAGTAACCATAGGTGTGTGGGTTCATTTCTGGGACCTATTCCATTGGTCCACTTGCCTGTCATTACCGGAAAGGCTCAGTTGCAGCAGTGTAGGGGAATACCAGAACAGGGAAGTGGGAAGGGGTGGATTGGGGAACAGGGGGAGGGAAGAGGGCTTATGGGACTTTTGGGGAGGGGTATTTAGGAAAGGGGAAATCATTTGAAATGTAAATAAAGAACATATTGAATTAAAAAACATGTTTTTCTATTTAAAAAAGAGAGAGAGAGAACCACCGCATTGCTCTTCATGGGGGTAAAACTTTCTCCAGCTACATGTGCCCTTCTCCAGCACCCTTCTATACAGATGCCTACTTACTAGAAGAAGAAAGCATAAAATTAAAAAGCCCAAACTCAGAGACAGATGGGAACCAATCAGGATAATGAACAGTTTTATTTTGTTTGTTTTTTACTTTTAAAAAAGAGTAGAGGAAGGATTTCAGAGAGAATGCTAGGCAGAGGACTCCAGGGATGAAGGGGACATATTAGATGAGCTCTGGACTGGAGTGGAAGGTAAGCAGTAGTCTAAGAACTCACAGGAGGAGCTAGTCTTAGGATGGGGTGCTCTGTGTGCTGGAGACAGCGGTGAGTAGGTAAGAGTGCAAGCCAAGGTTGAAGCAAAGGTCAGGCAAGTGGAAGGCCACAGGCTAACATCCCCATCATAAACCTATCACTTGTGATGAGAAATGAATGAATGAATGAATGAATGAATAAATAAATAAATAAATAAATAAATAAATAAATAAAGCAATGGAAAAACAATCACAAGGCAGAAAAATGGACAAGGAATTATCAGAAGTAAATAAACAAAAAAGTAGCTGAAGTTTTGTAGCAAGGCTTCCAAAAGGGAGCTGTGGTCTGGCATGAACACGCATGGCAGGGTTATGCTTTGCAGAGGGAGGGGCAGGGCACCCAGGCTGTGGAGGTTAGAGGGAGGGAGCACCTCAGAGTGCCTGAGAATTCATCAGCATCCCTCAGTGGATACAAGTGAGCTTCAAACATTTCAGATGCTGAAAATTGTGCCTTCTAAGACCTTTGTCTGAAGTTCACTGTTTGGTTTACAAAGAACAAGAAGGACATGAGTGATAATTGCTTGTCACTGACAATGCTGCGCTGCTGGCAATTTTTCAAAGCAGCATTGTTCAAATTATTCATATTTTTCCTCCCGTTCCATTTCTCATTAAAGATATACGTGTTTAAAACCTAAACTATGACACAAGAAACAGTCTCTTACATTTTCATTTGTTTTAATGGGAGGTGGGGTAAATAGAAAAAAGGATTTAAATTTCCCTTTTCCTTTCTTCTTATTAGCTCTTGGCAACTGCTAAGGGGTGGGGGAAGAAATCTCACCTTGCACATAGTTATATAAAGATCTTTGTCTCTATGACAACAGAAAGGTTCATCTGCTTGATATGGAAACAGCTTCTGAAAATCTGCAAGCAAGAAAATGTTAATAATAATTGTAGCAATTTATTTTCTGCGTGTTGTACCTACTTAACAGAGATTGGGCTTCTAGATGTTCGTTTATGGCACAACTAGAGACTCTGTAAGGAGAAACCGTGAGGACCCAGCAGCGCAGTGTGCCTGAAACTAAGCATCTGTCCCTGCTAAGACATTGTCTCTTTCTTGCCATTGCAGGGGGTAAGGTCTAGCACAGCATCAGTGCAATGACACCAGATATACTCGGAGAGTGCGGTCTGTTCTGAGTCGGCTGGGAAGGTGGTGTGGGGACTTACCCAGGAGACTCACCCAGGGTAGGAGGAGAGAGATGGCATAGGCTCTAAGGAATTTAGAGGTCCAGGGAATCACAGGGACTGAGTTCTCCAGAGGAAGACTTTGTAGGCCGAGGGGGAGGAAGCTGAGCCCCGAAATAAAGAGCAAACCTGCAGGAGCTGCAGTTCCTCCAGAGGAGCCGGGCTGAAAGCAAAGGATAGAACTGGATGAGTTCTTCTCTCGCTCAGACCCTGTAGAGAAAAAAAAATTAAGGGAACAGGGAAAGTCATTGGAAATCTTTGATTAATTACCCAGAGAATGGTACAAAAAGTTGAACAGTGGACTAATTCAAGTCATTGTTTGGTACTTGCATGCATAGAGGTAAGTACAAACCGTGATTAGGAATACCTTCTCCTTGAAGCATTTACAGTCTCACACACACACACACACACACACACACATACACACATCCTGCCCCAGCCTCTCTGCCTACTTGACTTGATAGCCTGTAATCACATCTTTTGTCCATATTTTATCACTTAAGTGTGCCTTCTCTAGCACAGCAGATGTTTGAACCTTGACATCAGCGGAAAGCGGTTGTTTGTTGTGGACTGTTGGCCAATATTCTTGACCACTTTCCTCTAAGATGCCAGTAGCACTGCTTTCCCAAATTACAATAAACCAAACTAAAGATGCCTTCTGAGGGCAAATCTTCTATCTGCTTTTGATTTCCAATCAATGTGCTGTACTGAGAACCATTTGAAGAAGTCTTATTTAACTTAGGATTCCCAGCATTCCATGGGCATTATGATGATCAATAATGATGACTGAATTGATAGACAGGCTGGGTGTAGCAGTGCATGGGTGTAGTGCTGAGTGTAGAGTGTATTCAGGAAGTCTAAGGCAGGAAGATTGTCCTATGTCCAGGAATTCAAGGTCAGCTTTGTTTACATAGTGCAAAGGAGCCTGCCAACGCAGTGCGTAGCTGAACAACAGACCAACAGGAGAAGGGAATGCCTGTGGTAACTCATTCCACCTCTAGACATCGTTTTTTTCCTAAATTTCCATCTACTCAAGAACAGGGACTGTGATGGTTCTGTGGGTAGTCAAGGGAGTTCTTTGTATCTTTGTGTTGTGTTATCATCCAGATCCTGGCATCTGCTGGTTCTCAGTTTGTCCTTTGAATGGTAAATAGCAGCTGCATCTCCAGAGAAGCAAGGCCAGGCTGGGAATGTAAGTCAGTGACAGCACTTACCTGGCAGGCGTGAGAACCTGAGAACCAGGGTGCAATCTGCAATCTGTCAATCAACCAGTCAATAAAGCAAAGGGTGAGAGGGCTACAACTTATTTGTCTGACTATACCCATCTAAATTGTTCTAATCATTTATCCCTATCTCAGGAGCCATAACAAACAAAATTAATAAAATCAAGGCAAGTGAGGTGGGACATATAGGTTCCCAAATCAGGAAACACCAGCTACCACGTCACAGGACAGTGTCCCCAGAACAGAAGAGAAAGTCTTCCAAGCTCCTTCTTAGGCAAATGGTTGGATCTGGAAAATATCCTAAGTGAGATAACCCAATCACAAAAGAACACACATGAAATACAGTCACTGATAAATGGATATTAGCTCAGAAACTCTGAATACCCAAGACACAACTCACATACCAAATGACTCCCAAGAAGAAAGGAGAGGTCCTGGATCTGAAAAGGCTTGTTCCAGCATTGTAGGGGAGCCCCAGGACAGAGAAGTAGGAGGGGGTTGATAGGAGAATGGGAGGGGAGAAGAGGGCTTAGGGAACTTATGGGGAGAGGGGAACCAGAAAAGGGAAAATCATTTGGAATGTAAACATAGAATATAGAAAATAAAAAAGGTTTTATATATATATATAAAGCACTCGGGCTTCCTGCCAAAGCCTTCCTCTTGAGCTTCTCCACTGACAGTGTGTCCAGTCAGGCTCTAAAGGCGACTCTTACATCTGATTAGCTGAGAAAGAGTCTCCTTGTCCCAAGCTATGTGAGCCCCATGCTTTGTGTTTTAACTTACCCCAGCAAGACCCTAAAACAGCTCCTAAAATAAATGCCTGGACCCAACTGGACCACATAAATAAGAATCCCTTTGGCTTTAGGAGTAAATCCTCTTGCAGCCTTAATCATGTGTACCTCTGGTTGTCCATGAGGTTTGGCAGTTGAGTCAGGACCATAGAGAGAAGCCTTCTTGTTCACTTCAGACTGAAGGGTGATAGCTCCTTGGAATGAATGCTCTGTCACTGCTTTCTCTTGGTTGGAGAAAAATGCAGATTTTAATGAAGATTAGCAAATTTTCTCCCAGATCATTTTTTTTTTTAGAAGAAAGCTAACTAAAAGAACCCCATTCACTAGGCTCTGCGTCCACACTATTGGGAGCTGAGACCCCTCCCAGGCAGCAAACTGCTCACTGCTGCTCTACATGGCCCTGAACCACAGCCTTTAATACCAACCTGAGCCAGATTCAGAAAAGCCCAGTTCACAAACAAAACAACGTGCACAAGGACGGGCTTACCCTTTGCCAGTGTTACAGCTGCCCTTGACTCTGATGCCCTGAGTTTACGCCCGGGGCCCCAGCTCTCATCACTACCAGCAGTAGCATCTGCACCCTGGGGCAGGGGTGCTCTGGTGTGATACAGCAGAATCTGCCCACAGCCCCGACATGGTCTGAATCGATGATCAAGATGATAGTCCTGGGCAGTCTAGATTCTAAAAGAAGCCCTCTTTAATTTTCACTCTGGTTTGGCCTAACAATAAAACCATGTGCCTTGTATGAAAAGAATGTGATGGTTCCTGCCTCTGCATGGGGCTCTGCGCAAAAGGGGTCATCATGGCAGCAGAGCCAAGAAGACCAGGAAATCAAGATTTCACATCATGACAAAGTGTTACCATAACACAGTACACAGTACTACAAGCTGACTGTGTGGGAAGACTGAACAACCCACACCCCAGATACAAAGCTGCACAGCAAAGGTCTACCATCTAATAGCCAAGCCGGCTGGAACAGTTGTGTGCCTATGAGGTGTTCATTAAAGAAAATGAGCTACTGCTTCTACTCAGCCTGGGAGGTGAATGAGTTAAAACCTCAAAAGACAGAGCTCATCATTGACTGGAGTCTAATATTCAGACAGCCCAGCCTGAGCTGCTGATCTGGGAATGATCCCTCCCCAGAACTAAGCTGGACTTCATGCTCAGCTGCCTCACGGGACAGCCAGGCCCCTTTTGAAAATTTTCCCTCCCTCATTCCCCATCCCAAGCCTTCAGCCACAGAAATTGTTCAGGTCAGACATGCTAACCCCTCAGGATCTGTACAGTGAACTGTAGGAGCCACAGGCCCCCACGCCCTGTCCTGCAGGAACCCTCAGTCTTCCAATCAGATGAGAGAAAGGCCAATGCTCAGATGATTAAAGGAAATGTAGGTAGTCACAAACCACACGAAGATCATAAACACGGTGGAGTTCAAAAGTAGGAGCCATCTTTCTTAGCCAAAGGGACAAAAAAAGCTTTGGCAAATGGCTAGTTTGTTCAGTTGAGTTTCACAATTTCAGGTACTTCAATTCCAGCCTCAGATTAATTAACAGTATTTGCTATATGAACTGCAGCAGGTAAGTACATGTTCAGTTCCAGAGAAAATGAAGGGGAAAGACATTTTGAAGGGTTGGGACCAAGAAGCTTGTAATAAATGGGGCTTCCTGAAGCATATCTACAGGGTCGCTGCCCTGACAACATAATATTCTCTACCTCTGAGAAATATTTTTGAGAAGCCATTACACATGACACAGACATTCCCTGGGGAGAATTCAACATGTTGTTTCATTTGCCAGAGTTATTTTTGTCATGTTATATTATTGCTGGAAGAATTCTAGTTTAGAGGGCACATTGAATTATTTTGCTGTGTGTCTTTAGAAAACTTTAAATGGATTTTGAGTGAGGGCTTAGATGTGTTTACCATTTTCCTCTGAGGCTTTATATTTTTAATTTAGTTGTTGTACAAATGATTTGAAAAAGCCATTATCTACAGAATCTTCTTAACATCTTCATTCACAGGATATTTCATAAACTCCTTAAAGGAGCTTCTTGGGTGCTCTAGAAATGGCCCTCTTAGAGGCAAGTCACTCAAACTACATTTCCCACTGGGGGAGTTCCAACTGGCTGGAATTTTTTAAATCAATGAGCAAATGTGAACTCTCAAAGTGGCTCCCTAGAGTCAAAACATTTCATGGAAAGTTGTTCTATGTCATCTCCCTGAAAGGCTGTCAAGTGGGGTTTGTGAGAGTTGATTCTAAGAGAAAAGTACCAAGTGGGGATGCCCACCCTCCCACTCAGTCATCCTATCCCTAACCAGTAGAGAGGCAAACAAAAGAATAAGGCACATAAAGTTTACAGAACTTTATTGACCCAGGACAAATAGAAGACAACTCCTTATCATTGAATTTGTCCATTCTAGCCCCTGCAAGAAGTTGCCAGCTAGCTTCATTCTTTCACTGTAAAAAGCTGTGAATAAAAGCGCATGTGAATTCTTGTTTTGTGCTAAGTGTTGGATTAGTATTAGATACGGATTTTTAATATAATGTTATTAATTATTTAAGAATTATATATACTATATTCATCCCAACTCCTCTCTTATCCACCTCCCCATACTTCTTCACAATCTCCTTTAAAAAAGAAAATAACGTACCAAGTTAAATTTGAACTGCCCACATACTCATCCACTAGAAATTGATAATCCCAGTAAGGACACACCCCTAAAGAAAACTGACTCCCCCTCCTTCAGAAGCCATCAATTGACAATAACCCCTCAGGAGTGAGATATAATGACCCTCCCTCTTCTATCCTACAACGTTGTCTGATTAGACTGTGTATAGTTTTTGTGCAGACTATCACAGCTGGTATGAGTTCATGAATATAGCAATCTTGTCATGTCCAGATGACATTGTTTCACTGTGATCCTCCCCAACCTTTGGTACTTAGAGTATTTTTGCTCCCTTTTCTGCTTTGGTCCCTTAGCCTTGATTGGGGGGGGAGGCATATATAGATGTCCCATTTCTATCTGAGTACACTATGACACTTATTCTTTGCCCTTTGGTAAGTTATGAATTTGTATTAACTACCATCCATTAGACAAAGAAACCTCACCAATAAGATCTAAGAGCTGTATTAATCTATGGGCATAGAAATAGGAGTTTGTGAGGGCATTTGATACTATGCCAATTTAGGAAACTATCTCCAACCTTGTGTCCTCAGCCAAACTAAACATGCATTTTCTCCTGTGGAGTGGACCTTAAATACAGCCAGAAAGCAGTTGGTTATCCCCTAATACTCATGCAATTATTGTGTCTGTGTCATACCTTGCCACACTGGTCATTATTGTAATTCATAAATTTTACAGCTAAGGAGGAATGTTACTGCTAGCTGCCTATGTAACACCTTCCAGTACTATGAAATCTAGCCAACAGGAAGAAAATCAACACAGCACCAACTTGATTTCCCCATGTTCTATAACCAAATTATATGGTATCTTCAGCAATAGAGTCTTTTGTGGGCAACTAAGAGCAGTGACAATAGCCTGTATTGGTTTGGGTCTTCATAACACCCCTGACCAACAACTTGAGGGTTGTATGATTTTTCATTTAACAAACTATAGCTTCTGAGAAAGACATTGTATTAGTCTCTGTTCTATTGCCATGAAGCGACACCATGATCAAGGCAACTCTTAGAAAAGAAAGCATTTAGTCAGGGGTTTGCTTACAGTTTCAGAGGGTCAGTACATTGGGATCATGGCAGAAAGCATGGCAGCATATAAGCAGGCACTGGAACTGGAGCTCAGAGTGCTACTGATCTTCAAATGACGACACAAAGAAAGAGACTGACATGCAGAGGTTTTTGAAAGCTCAAAGCTTACCCCCAGTGGTGTAACTCCTCCAAAAAGACCCATCTACTTCAACAAGACTGCACCTACTAATCCTTCTAATCCTTTCAAATAACTACACTCCATGATGACTAAACCTATGGGAGAATCATTCTTCTTCAAACCACCACAGACATTATTTCTCCTATGTAGGATAATTTGAATTAAACTCTTTTATATGAATACGAATACTCCTTTATATATTTACAAATCTTATAAAGTACTAGATTTCCAGAAGGTACGTTCAAACATCCTTGATGCTGATTATCTCTTCCCCCACCTTCAATATTAATATTTTTAAATTTTGTATCAAAACTATGGATTTTGCAGATGATATGCATTCTATTGATCTGAAACGAAGCTATAATTTGAAGCTGAGTTCTTTGGTTCCAGTACAAATCCCATGCACCTCACACTGCTCACAAGAGAAAGCATATACAGTTACATAGAGAATATACATTCCTTCCAGTGCACAGCCTGAGAAAGACCTGTAAGTAAGGGTAGAATTTAACTGGTGAAGCAGAACGTAGCTGGGGCAGGTGGTAGAAGCAATGTGAATGATATCAGGGGCGCATGAGGAAGCTCAAGAAGGACAAACAATCAGATCTGTCTAGGGAGACACTATCCAGAGAAGAGAGGTAAGTCACAGGCATCATTTAAAATTTTCTAGTAGCCACATATAAGACGTTTCCTGGGACTGAACGAATTTTAATAAACTGTTTAATTTAGTATATGTAAAAGGTTACCATTACAATTAGCAAGCAATTTAAAACTTACTGAGATATTTTACAGTTTTTTTCTTCCAAGTCTTCAGTGATTATTATGTTTCTAAGACTTGCAAGCCATTACAATTCACATGGTTCCAGGCAATTGAAGACCAGCCGCATGTGGGCTACTGGCTGTCATATTGGACAGTGGTACACATCTATGTATAAAAAGAATAGAAAGTACAGAGACATGAGTACAATCAGTCTAAGGCATTTGTGGATAGTTAAGTTGGCCAAGGGCCATCACAGAAGACTCTTGAGCACTAGAGTGGTCTAATGGGAGTTGTCAGAGAAATAGGGCATATCTGAGTGCAATGGAGAAGCAGCCTTTTAGGACACACCAAAATGTTCAATGTAGAGTAAAAAACAACCAGGAGTAGTGATTAGAGAACAAAAAGGCTGGAATAAGAGACTAGGCAGAGCAGACACCAGCAGAAACTCGGTGTTCAGTGATGGAAGGGAGAATGTGTTTGTAAAAGCAATGAAGTCACGTGGCCCAGAACTGGACAGAGAAAGGAGAGAAATCCACTCCCACGGGTTCTAAGGTTTCAAGGAAGAATAGGCATTCAGCTGCACCTTCAAATTAAAGACTGCGAGTGTGCCCTCAAAAACACCAAGGGCTATGATTCAGATGGTGAGATTTTTCATAAGAAAAGCAAAAAGACAGTATAGTTGTGAGATTTGATTCTTGTAGAGCACTGCATTGAGCCACAGATGTGGTGTCCAGAATTGAGATCTGTTCTTGAATTACCATGTGCTTCAGGAGGTTACTGAGCTTTTGTTTAGACTGAGTCTGCCTCTGTGTAGTAAGAACTTGAGACAAATAACCTGTAAGGAGGCCCTCACTCTGGCTCCAAGACCTAACACAGCAGAAGTTCCCGGCAAGCGTCAGATCACTAACATAATCATGTGGCCATCATTCCCAGGGGCACTCGAAGATTTCCTGATGTAACGCTTAACTAGCAGATGCTCCACTGATACCTCACGCTGAGTTAGCATGCAAGTCAGCTAGCTCCGGGTAAAATCTAAAGCCTAGAGACCACAGTGAAGCTACCCCCCAGTGATGACGTCACTCTAATAGTGCCATTCCTTAGAAAGATTAAAGATATAAATCATTTAAATGGAGAAAAACTATTTGCACATCATTCTAAATGAAAGCAAGCTTTGTTGTAATTACTAAGACAGTCTAAAAAGAGCAGGGAGATCTGAGTCTGTTAAATGTAGAATAAAACCCTATTTAATAAACACAAGAGCATTACTGTTCCTTGAATTTAAATACACCCACTTTCAACACGTTTATGTACAAAACGTTTTTTTAAAAAAATCAAAAGCTCTGACCTCTGAGTTCTCCCTTTTAAAATTCACGTTGCAGGTCTAGTCACAGCTAATGGTCTGTAGAAAATATATGTGTGTTTATAGCTATCTTGACTGAATAATGTGCGTAGCATTCTCACACAGTTAGAAGGTGGGTAATAAAAGTATTTCACTCCTGCTCCACACTGGACAGAGGAGTGGTTGGAACTCCCAAAAGATGACCAAAAGCTGTCCCCAGGCTTTGGGGGCTTCAGATGGATGCTGGGTTTCTCCTCAGCCTGCTGCCTCTCTGGCATGGCTCTGCCTAGCACTCTCAGGGGTGGGGCAGCCTGGGGAAACAGCTTGCACTCTGAGAAACCTCGGGAAGGTGAGAACCCTACAGCTATCATTTTCTTTATACAACCAGAACCTGTCTTTTTAAAAACTGTCAACTGAAGTCTATTTTTTTATTCACCTAGAGAGTTTGCTACTTAAAGGCAGCATGCAGTGAATCCTTCTGTAGAACAAAGACCTTTTGATAATTCAAATGTATCTCAATTGATAGCTTTTCTTACCCAAGAATTTCTAAATCTATCTCCTTTCCTAAAGGCAGGGCACTGGAGCCCCACTGAAGCTCTCCAAACTAACCTTACTCTGGGAGCTAACTAACAGGCTGGTAAACTGGACAAACCAGCTCCTCCCAAGGCTGGTAAACTGGACAAACCAAACCAGCTCCTTCCAAGGCTGGCTATGCTGCTAAACGCAAAACAAAAAAGAGAGGGCCCAAGAGACATCAGTGTGACTAGCGAAGGCACAATAAACTGCCTTGTTTTCTTCAAGGGAATCAAATTTATCTGACAAGAATTTTCAGTTGCTTAATTCTGCCACATGGTGCACTCATTGCTAAGAAATTGAGGCTAGGTGAAAACAGGGTGCAGGTAGTAGGCCAGGTTTTTAAAAAAATGTGTATCTTGAGCTCTGGGTGAAGGACGGTCCTTCTGGAATGCCCACCATAAGAAAGGCGTAGTGTGCACCGTCCTCCACAGCTCACGAGGACGAGGTACAATCTGAGGGTGAGGATATATGCCTGGAGCGCCATTCCATGGACGTGGCAGATACGGAATACGCCTGTGTCACGCAGGATGATTTTGGCAGCCCGCCAGAACATTAATTGAAAGAACCAACTCCACGGCAGAATACAGCCCAATTAGGACCCTCCATCTGTGCCTGGCGGCCTACTTTGACAACCAGAACTCAACAGCACGAACTACTGAATTCATCCTACACAGAGCTAGGAACTGTCCTGGGGCAGCAGTGTTCCCTCAGGAATGGGGATAACAGGAGTAGATGGGGTCTGAGGTTACCATGCAGACTCTAGGAGAAGGCAATTGGGTAAAACCAGCACCAAAGAGGCATGGAAGTGGGCACTAGGGGGCAACCCTGCATCCAGAGATGGCTGTGTCCCACCTCAAACATGCCCATTGCTTTACTGGAATCCTAATTTTCTAGTTTCATTCTCAAAAAACAATTTGAGGTAGGAAAGTTTTATTTCAGATGGCACTTTCAGGTAACAGTCCCTCACTGAAGGAAGCACAGACAGGAACCTGGAGCAGAAACCGTGAAGGAACACTATTCGGTTGCTCCCTCTCTGACTCCTTTACACAGTGCAGGAGCCCCTTCCTAGGGTTGGTGCAGCCCACAGTAGGCTGGGCCCTCGCACACCAACTATTCACCGAGATGATCTCTCACAGACAAGGCTACAGGCCCGTATGATAGAGGCAGCTCTTCAGCTGTGTTTCTTAGTCTCCAGATGACTCAAGTTGACAGTAAAACTAACCAGGACACGTGGCCATTTATAGGATCCTTGGACTATGAACGACTTCATTTCCAACCCTCAGGAGTTGAGACCACTTCTTCAGCTTTAGCTGTAGGCCACTTGTGACTTGGGACCCACAGACTGCATTAATGAGTAGAAAAGTCCCCAGAGCTGATAAACTGAGGCAGGCCTTGTCACCCCAGCTGAGTATTTGTCATAACCTGTATGGCACAGGCAAGTGGGGTTCCTTCACAATTCAGGTGTCACCTGCGCTGCATTGTTGATTCATTTAAAAACTCCAAAAGTCACAATGTATAAGACTGAAATGTGAAGTCTGAGCAAGATCTCGTGGTGCCTCCGCCATCCACTCAGAGAAAACTTCATGTTGCAAGGAGAATTCTCATGGGCCCGGTATTCCTGTGTCATGAGCAAGAAGGTAGTTAGCATACTCTTTTATGCTGAGCGGTCATCACATAAGGTTCACACTTAGAATTCCTAACTACAGCCCTAAGCCTGTCTCCCCAAGGATGTATCTTAGCTGAAGGTCTGTAGTGGGAATTTTACAAAAGCAGTCCACGCTACACCGGCAGGTCCTGGCCGGTTGGCTAGCCAGGCACTGGGGGATGTGGCCGACCTGGTCTCATCTAGTGACCCGGAGCTCTGAAATCTCGCCACCCAACTCTCTAAGTTCCCACTAGCGGGTCACTACCACACCAGCCCCACTCTTCCAAATTTTCACGGCCTTTTGGAGTATACTTCTTGCAAGGCCACGCTTTGCAGCCATACCTTTCTCTCTGGAACCCAGTTGAGTAGCTGCGTGAAGAAAAACACCACACAACCTTAGTTCAGGATCAACAAGTAATTCAATCACTGGGTGCAACAACTGAATCCTAATCTTGTAAACCATATTAAATAAAAACCCTCCAGTGGTGCTTCCTGGCAGATTCACCATCTAAACCAGGGCCACTTGTAGCTATGTCTCGTCCTCCCACTGTCCCCGTCCAAAAGCCCGTCTCTCCGTAGGACAGGTCAAGCTGATGTCTCTGCAGATGTGCAGAGCTCATCTACTTAGTCTTTGCTCTTAGTCTCTGCTTATATACTGTACAGTGGGCATCTTGGAGTTGTAGGACTGAGTCTGGTTGAGCAAGTGAGTCATGTCACTGGGTTCTGATTATCGGGGAGTAGTGGGGATCTGGCTACGCTATTTTCACATATCTAAAAGGTCTGTTTTCACCATGCGCATTACACCCTGATAGTTCCTGCTTTGCTTCTTTATCTTAGCAGCTGCCTGGTAGCCCCTGAAGCCATCTAGGAATGAGACCCCATCTGCTCCTGGCATTCCTTGTCCCCACCCATGAGTCCCTCTCCTCTAGGAATAGTATGTAGTTAGGGGTGTCATCCACTTGCTTTTGACAGAACAAGAAGGGCTCTTCCTTTGCCTTCTCTGCTATGGGCATGGCATCCGTTCCTTTGGGGATGCTTCCCTTAGGAGCCGCCATCTTCCTCACACTGGACTCTTGCCCCCTTTGTCCCAGACATCTTCTTTATATTAACTTGTCTACAGGGATTCTTTTGGAATGAAAGTGTGTCTAACTTCAAAATACAAATGAATGGAAAGGAAAAGAATGGAAACAAATTTTTCATCTTTTACTTCTCAGGTACAAGGACTTAATTGAGCATAGTTCTTCATTGTGATAGCATGATCATTGACAACACAAGTCTTTGAGTTTACTTAATTTTTTAAGTCCCCTTCCCTGGTTTCAGCTCTCTTTACTCAGCATTGATAATAATACTAAGGTATGCTCACGTGTTTTATTTTTATTTTTAAGTGTTTAGTCTTTAGTGTTTATGAGAGAAGGCTTATTTGGAAAATTGTTTCCATTGCTAAAAATTCTTGGCACCATGGAATGAATAATTGAGGCTTCCATCAAAAAGGGAGGCTTTCAAATGGCTCTTAACACATCCCAGCCAGGAGGGAGGAAGAAGGGAGGAAGAAGTCCAACAACATCCATCAGGAAGGGAGCACCAGCACAGGACGGCTGCAAACAGGTGCCAACAAACCACACCTGGATAAGAAGAAGGATTCCACCCTCCTACAGCACCGTAGGTTAACTATGGTAGCAATTAATTGACTGCTTCAAAATAGCAAGGAGAGAGGATTTTGAATGTTTGCCAACTTCCAACAAAAGAAATGGCGCCTGCCTGAGGTGGTAGATGTACCAATTACTCCATCTGCCCATTATGCATTGTATACCTAGAGGAAAATGTCACAATGCCCCTAAAACTATGAGTCACTATATTTTTTTTTAAATTGTTGGTCACTCATGAAAGGGTGCTTTCCGGGGTGAGAAACGGACACTTGAGCGCACAGAAACTGCTCTCACTTGAAGACAAATCAGAAAAGAAGACATGGCATCTTGGAATGAACTATGTGGCATGTGGCAGTGGGAAACCATTTTGAATCTGTTTTGGAGCCATGGGACCATGTTCTTCATGCTGTTGCACAGGGACACAGCAGTTGTGAAAGTACCAGGCACCTCCCTGCTTCATGTCTCTCCTTATCCTCTGGCCCTAGGCCTCTCTGTTGACCTAGTCACAGGCACAAAGCCACCTGCTAGTCACTCGGATGTCCTTCTGTCCTGATGCTGGGGACTCTTTATCCTCCTCACAGCTGCTTCTCCGTCTCTACAGACTCCACATCAACTGGGACATGTCATCTCGCACTGGGGACAGCCAGGGCATGATTCACAGCTCCTTTCCCTTCAGCCCAACCTTTGCTCTTCAGCCCTCAGCCCTACATCAATCAAGAGCTCAGGCAACCTCCCTGGTCAAATCTAAACCAAACTGCTCCTGTGGGAACCACAGCATGCTCCCATTTGGAAGAGAAGGCTGTCTGCCCAGAGGCTTTGGCTGTGAGCTCCATTTGCATGAATAAACAGCTCTGAAGGGTTCAGCTGAAGCTTTTACAGAAGCACTCTCCAAAACATGTTCTGTGCTGCATTATCCGCAGCAATAAAGATTCTGGAATCCGAATTTGGCTGTCAGTTTTATTGATGTTGCATGGGGTACAGTAGAATACGGCTTCCTCTTTCGGAAATTTATTGGCATGGCAGCACAGAGAGCAATAAAACTGTGTTTTTAATCAGTAAGCCAAGCCGACATGATTCCAGGAGAAATATAGGAAGCAAACACACCACAGTGAGAAGCTTGCTTCCTCCACTGTCCCCTGTGTATCTGAGAGCTCTGACTAAATAATGGTGGGAAGAGGTGCTTGGCGGGACTGTCCTCAAGAGAAGAGCCAAAGACCCTTGGTTGCATTGCTCCTTCCGGTCTTGTGGTCTCTAAGAAACTTGGGTGAAAGCATTTTTCCGCAGTGAAGCTTCTGAAATTCCTCTGCATTGTCTACAAGAAAGGAATTGCTGATGGGTGGCTTCATGAGAAGACCAGAGAAGATAGAACATTCTTCCAAGAGAAGCAAGGTGTGCTGTTTGTTTGCTAACAGAGAAGGGCCTAATATTCAAATGGACACTTCTGTGCCATATTGCCCAGAGGAAAGGGCCTTCTGGGTCAGTCGGCTTGGTTGCTGCCCTGGTCCACTTAGTCCATCTCTTTGTGACCCAGTGTCTTTTGTCACCAAAAGGAAGCACTCATTTCACTCCACTGTCCTTCTGTCATGTGGAATAAAGTCATAGGAGGTTGTATGTAACTCTCACAGCTAATTAGGAAGGCAGTAAGTCCCCTCTGTCACCTGCTGACTGAACTCTGCTCCCAGAGAGAAAGTGTGCTTTCCTGGAGGCTAAGGCAACCAATCCTCTCTGTACAGACCTGTGAGCAACCAGGCTATCTCTCACAGGAGTGCGTTCACTGGATGTGATGGTCTGTATATGCTCAGCCATACGAATGGCACTATGTGGAGGTATGGCCTTGTTGGAGTAGGTGTGTCACTGTGGGCATGGGGTTTAAGACCCTCATTCTAGCTGCCTAGAAGTCAGTCTTCTACTAGCAGCCTTTGGATGAAGATGTAGAACTCTCAGCTCCTCCTCCACCATGCCTGCCTGGATGCTGCCATGTTTCCACCTTGATGATTATGGACTGAACCTCTGAACCTGTAAGCCAGCTTCAATTAAATGTTGTCCTTTTAAGAGTTGCCTTGGTCATGATGTCTGTTCACAGCAGTAAAACCTTAACTAAGACACGGGAAATGTCTTGATTCACTTCCTTCAGGGCCTTGGGCCCAGAAGTCTTGAGCCCTTATGAGTACTCAACAAATGTTGAGTATTGATCCTTTCCTTGAAGAAGCATGTCCTAGTTATCTTGATGCTCACACACCACTTAGCACTGGCTTTGCTATGCCTGACTGTTACTCTTTTCTCAATTCTCAAGTAGTACACAGCTTTTGGGACAACTGAAAGGATACTTAGGCAGTGGCTTTGAGTGTCTGAAGGAAAAACCTTTCAAAAAACCTCCCTCCAATGGCCTTCGATGCCCGTGAATTAACCACAGGAGGATTCAGCTTTCTTTCTCCTACTCACATGCTTTCTGATTGTCATTGGACAACTTATTTCCTCATAATTTCAAAAAGCTTCTTGCCCATTTTCAAAACCAAACTAAAACTTCAGAACTGTTGGTAACTATTTACTTGGTGTCCTGCCCTATCTCAAAGAAATCTCTCAACAAAATACGAATTGCTAGTCCAGTTGTATTAAGGAAGAACTGAAACAGAGTTGGGGAAGGAATTGAAGGTCCTGAATGGCATAGGAACTCCACTAGAAGACCAACAGAGTCAACTCACCTGGATCCCTGGGGATCTCAGAGACTGAGCCACCAACCCAAGAGCATACCCAGGCTGGACCTAGACCCCCTGCACGTATGTAGCAGGTGTGCAGCTCAGTCTTCATGTGAGCTCCCAACAAATGGACCAGGGCCTATCCCTAAAATTGTTGCCTATCTTTAGAATATGGCCACCTAACTGGTCTGCCTTATTTGGCCTCAGTGGGAGAAGATGTCCCTAGCCCTGCAAAGATTTGATGTGCTATGGTGGGGGCATATCCAGAGAGGGGCCTCCAGCCTCTCAGAGGAGAAGAGGGAGGTGAGGTTAGGGGCTGTGTGAGGGGGAAGACTGGGGGCAGCAATCAGGACGTAAAGTGAATAAATAAGTTAATTAATTCAAAAAAGAATGACACCTGGCATGATCTATTGATATACTATTAAACCAAAATCCAGTTATTAATCTTATAGTAGCAAGGGAACACAAACACACACTGTACACACACATACACACTACACATACACACTACACATACACTACACACACAAACTACACACACAATACATACTACATGCACAAACTGCACACCCATACTACACTCATACACCACACATACACTGCACACATAATACACACACATACACACTACACACAAATTTGTACTATACATACATACTATGCACACATACCAAACATATTATAAAACACACATATTACACACATATACATTACAATATACTACATATATGCTACACACACATACCACACACATACACACTACAAACACATACATACTACATGTACATACTGCACACCCATGCTATATACACACCATATACATACTACATACATATACACACCTACTATACACATATACACTACACACACATGCATAATACACACATGATACACACTATATGCATATACTATACATACATATACTACACATACACTATTCACACACTTCACATACATACATACTATACACACTACATACACATACTCTATACATGCACATGCTGTATGCCCATGCTACATACATACACATACCACACACACTATACACACATATACACATAGACTTATACACCATACACACATAGACTTATATACCATACACACATACTATACACATATACACTAACACACACATGCATAATACACACTATATGCATATACTATACATACAGATACTATACATACACTATTCACGCATTACACACATACTGCATACATGCACTATATACACACCATACACATACCACACATAATACATACACATATACACATACACACACATACCACACACAATACACACTATACACACATAGACATACCACACATAT
The DNA here is from genome assembly GCF_947179515.1 of Apodemus sylvaticus. NCBI lineage: Eukaryota > Metazoa > Chordata > Mammalia > Rodentia > Muridae > Apodemus > Apodemus sylvaticus. Next base: position 136,863,187 of record NC_067477.1, on the reverse strand, counting down.
ACCACACAATATATACTACACACACATACACATACTATATATACTATTTACTATACACATACTATACACATTACACACCACACACACACACATATACATACCACACACACACACACACACACACTACTCTTCATGAACCTGAAAACCAGCCAGTCCCAACCCTCAAGCTTTTACCTTTTTCTTTTCCAGATCTCTCACCTATCTCCCTGTCAAAGTAATCCCATCACAAGCTTTCAGGGGACTTAATGAGGTCGTAAAAATGTAAGTAAGATACTGCATATCAAAAGCCATTTATAATTGAAACAATGAATTTTTTTCTAAGAGAAAATGTAGTTGCAAGAGGATAATTTTTCTAGGAGAGAAACTGTGTTTAGGAAATCCAATTATTTTTATCTTTATAATACAAATAATATCTAGCAGCCTTTGAAGAAATGGTATGATTTTCAAGAGTCATTAAAATCCAGATAATTAACCTTGCTTCAAAGAATTGAATGCATTTTGATAAGTGATGATATTCTTTTAAGTAGAAAGGAGATAGATTTCAATCATAAAAGTCCCTCTCTGCTACAGCAGCTATTCCCTAATGTCAATCTTTTTTGATAATTCCCACATTGATGAAAACATGTTAGAAGTTTATTGTGCATCATAAGATAATCATTATATCTAAAATAGAATAAGTGCAGGACAAAAGCATAGAATTTCTAGCTGTGCTGATAAAAAGCGTGAACCAAAAGCATGAAGCGACCCAGTGGTACTGTATGATCTGTTCCTCTGAGGGCCTCTTGTTCCTGGGTCTCAGCATCTAGAGCCTTGTAGACCTCATACTCAGACAGAAGCCTCTTTAGGAAAGAGAATGCTGTAGCATCCCCATTAACATTAGCCTGAGCTAAACTGGCTCAGTGACTGGTCTGTTCCTCCCCACCAGCCATCACTAAACAATCCAAGTGACTGTAAAAGCAGATTCCCATGTCCTGGAAAGACTGTGGTGACCATCTTGGCTCTCTGGGAAATCTCTGCTGTTCCTGAAGGTATTAGCAAGCAATGATAACATTAAAAATATTATCATTATCAAGAGTACTTCCTGCTCTGGCTGTAGAGTTCAGTTCCCAGCATCCCCATTCTGTGGCTACCTGTGACTCCAGCTCCAGGGGGTCTAATGCCATCTTCTGGCCTCTGAGGATATCTTCACACACATTCACATGCACAGAGAGAAATACATACAACACATAAAATAAATCTTAAAAAAAAAAAACAGTTACAGGAAACTCGCTGTGGGTTTGTGTGTGAGTTCTTCTGCTTTGATGTTTAGATGTTGAGTGTTCATGATTTTTAATGCACTGAGACCTCCTACTAAAAGCAGGCACAGTTAAATAAGCAAAATATCAGATAAGGACGAGATGAAACAGCCCAGGAGGCATCCAGCACAATGCTGTTGCCTTAGGCGCTGCCGTTCTGTGAGCTGAAGTGCTCTTGGAGTCTGAGGCCTTCTGTGAGCTTTAACCGTAGGAATGCACAAACCCACACTTGGAGACTCTTCTCACCTGCCAGCAAATGGCGGCTTTTGTGGGGATTTTGACATTACCATCATGCCTGGGTTTGATCTATGCCAAACCAATTCATTTACTTTTGTGCCTTTCTTAAGAAATAAATTTAACCAGTAGTCTACTTGTCCCCTTATTCATTCAATCTATAGCCATGTACCAGGCAATATGAAGTCACCAGGGACTCGGATGAGAATAGAAGGGATTCCTAGTCGTGAATTTGTTTACAGACTGAGACACTAGATGAAAAGGATGCTCAGAATCCATAACCTGAGTCTACCCTCTATAATAACTACCTTGAAAGAGCCTCAGAAATGGGTTTTGAGAAATCAAGAGTTAAGTTATGAAACAGCTAATTCAATCCAAATTAAAGCCTCGCTGAAGTGATGCATGGGTACCTCAGAGATCTCAGTTGTAGCCTAGCACCATCATGTAATTAGCATATTGCTTTCCAGACATTTTTTAAAGGTCCTATGCACTTCTAACTATGTATGATTCAGACAAACAAGAGAACAGACTTTTGTATAAATGGGGGTGACCGAAACCGATATTTTAATTGGGCTGGAGTTGTAGATATCAAGTGATACTCCTGTAGGGAAATGTTAGCCTTTAATGATGTATGGACAATTTCTACATTCCCGTTCCTTCTCAAAGGACACAGAGGACACACACACACACACACAGATCATTATCAATCACAAGGACACATACCTGTCTCTCATGTGTATTTTTTTTCCCTCTCCCCTAGTGAAATCTCCCAGAGTGACTCCCTGGAAAGGATAGAAGCTAACGCCTTTGACAACCTCCTCAATTTGTCTGAAATGTAAGCATCAGCTAACAGATAGCTTATTGCTGTACACTATTATCCTGGCTGCTGGGAACCCACTTGGTATTTGTGTTCAAGCATCTAATGCTAGGAATCCAAGAGGCAAAGACTGCAACAATTACTAGGTCTGGGCAGGCACTAATCTCTCTCACTGCAGTGGCCTGAAAGTTGCCATGGTGACAACTGCTTCTCCCTAGGAACTGTGTAAACTCTGAAACATCAACAACACAATGCTGGAAATTAAAATTGACGTTATGAAGTTCTGGCAAGTCGCTCTTGCCTCACGGGGTTGGGGGAGGGGTACAGAATACTTGGAGTAGGTGGGAGGTGGGAGAGAAGCTTAAAGACCCTGAGCTGCCTCATCAGGGGCTTCAGGCCCAGTCCTTCTTTCAGGTGGTGAGGGCTATGTTAATAGTAACCATGACAAGCTGGTGTTAAGCCTGTGAACACTCGGCTCATTGGGCTTTATTAGTATTATTATTGTTAGATTTAGTCTTAAAATTACATGTTTGAGATGAGAGATGAGTTGCTCAATCAGCTTCCAAGTGATGACCCTACGTTAATAACTCACTTGCCTGATAGCATACAGCAGGTTAGTATCAGAGCTGGACTAGACACTAGGTCACATGACTTACAAACCAGGCTTCTTATGCCACCACAGAGGGCTCCCACCAGGAGCTTCCTACAGGACCCTTCAATTCCGCTGTAGGCAAGTCAAAAGGAAGGGAAGGGATATCCATCGAATCCTTGTACTCTGTCATGCTTGGCGTTTCCTATAGGTTGTATCACTGCTCTTACAGCTGCCCAGCACAGTTAGACAATTACCATTCTGTCCAGAGAGCAGAATGGAAGCTGAGAGAGTATGTGGATGCTTTAGACACTGGCTGGGCTGGCATTGAACTCCAACCCCATCTTTCTCTAAAGCTTGTGTGCTTTCCATTACAGCAGAAGGACCCCGTCAATGGTCCAGTGAGTAACTGTCTAAGCGGATTGATTAATAGGCACAGGAGCAGCTGCTCTATTGCATGTCTTGGCCCAAGAGCTGCTGGAACAGAGAGGAGCTGAAATTCAAATATCTACAAGGACATGACAGAATAGCCGTAGAACTGAGAGTAATTCACCAAACAATTACAGAAAAAGCCAAACCATGGGTACTGAAACTTCAAAGAAATTGTCTGGACTTACTGTGCATTGTACATAGGGTTCATTCTTTGGTAGATGACTGTGCAATTCCAGACCTAAAATTCTGCAACATTAACAGGCTTCCCAGATAATGCTAAAGCATCATCAGGACAGCAAGTGGTAAACAAAGCAAGACATCAACTGAAAGAAAACTGAAGCCCTCTCCTGGGGATGTCTGTGGGCTTATCAAGGAGGCCCTGAGACTGGCACAGAAGCCTCGTGCAGTCTGTGTGCTTTGCCCACGGTGGTATCTTGCATAACTAGGGCAGTGCTTGATACAAATAGACAATAAATGTTCATAGGATGTGTGACTGTATGAGTAAAAGTCCTCAAAGGATCTTTACAAGGGAACAGTCTCTACCTCTTGCTTGTCTGATTGATGATTGCTTGACTCAGTTATTAGAAGATCACTACCACAGAATAACTCACATCTAAAGATGCCAACCTTATGACCATGCTCCAAGTGTCAATAGTCACTATAGTATGAGTGTTATACTTGGAATCAGAAAAACTAGATCCCATTCAAGTCCTGTTACTCTTCAACTGAATGATAAGTTATTCAACTTTAACCATCAACATTGGCAGAGACTTTAGTGTAAACCAGTCACATTGATTCCCTAGAACCTACTCCTATTATAAAGGAGACCAGATGGGAAAGAAAATAAACCAGTAGAGAGTTGTTAAGAGCAATGGGAAAGGGTATCATCATCATCATCATCATCATCATCATGAGAGGCACACTAGCTCAGGGAAACTAGGGAATGGGAATCGTCCATAGAAAATTATCTATAAAATGAACATAAGATTCCAGAAATCTGAATCCCAAGGCATCTGTCCTGTGCTACTCTGGACGTGCGCCTGTCTGGATAACTTCTTAGTGTACTTACCAATTTAGTATGAGCAGACCTGATTTGCCTCCAAGAGTCATATTTATTTGTTCATTCTCCTGGGAACATCACCTGCTATCATGACTAGTGTGCAGGCTCCACAATGGGCAAGCTCTACTTGGCCAGGAGCCCTAGACCTTGGTGTTATCTGGTGTGGAGGAGCAGAAGTAGAGATATGCACAGATAAAGTCCCAGCTAAGATGCCTACACCTGTCATTTTGGAAGGGAAGGCACAGCTTCTTGGAAATAGCTGGCAGGAGCCTCAGGATATCCCAGCATTCCAGGAACTTGTGTTAGGCATTAAAAGTAGTTGATATCATTGGTGGGATTTTAGTCAAGAATGCCTGGTAAGCAGTGCCGTGTATCTGCACATCTAAACCACTAAACCACTGCCCATTCCCCCTTCTCTCTCCACAGACTGATCCAGAACACCAAAAACCTGCTATACATTGAACCTGGTGCTTTTATAAACCTCCCTCGATTAAAATACCTGTGAGAAAATGTTCCTGTATAAACATCTGTGGAGGGGAAGATGGGTATCTGTGAACATGGTCAAAATGTTTAGAGATGTTTTAGGGGGGTTGTTTTCAAGATTTTGTTTCAACGTTTTTATTATGTGTGTATATGCAGGTCTGAGTGTGGGTTTGTACACGAGTGGGGTACCCACAATGGACAGCCGAAGGCATAGGATGCACTGGAGTTTGAGTTACAGGCAGTTGTGAGCTGCTGTGTGGTGCTGGGAACTGAATTCTGGTCACCTTGAAGAACAGCAAAGACTCCTAATTACTCACCACTGAGCCATCTCTGCAGCACTCTGAAGAAGGTTTTGACCAACAGTCAACACTGTGTTTGCTTGTCTTTCCTTGTTAGCATTCTGCTCTAAATTTAATCAGTATTTCTTGTTTTTACTATTCTGGGAGCTTTTATACACATATAAGGGGCTTCCCACACTCCCTCTGCCCCACACACCAGAGGAGAACATTGCCCCTTTGCAGTGGGTTTCAGAATTGGAAATGGAAATGGGAGATTCACACATAAAGGGAAACACATAAAGGACCAAGGAGAACGTCTAAGGTGAGCGGTAGCAAGCAAAGTTGAGGGGAGAGATTCCGATGGCACAAGAGTCTCCTCTCTTTTATCTCATTAGTTCCATCATTCATCAAGGGAAAACTTTCTAAGTAGTGTCTGAGGTAGGCACTGTACTACGTAAACTCAAACTTTATTTTCTGTTTCCCATTAAATCCTACCAAGGATACTGGCTAGCATGACAAATCAAGTCCCACCATAGTCCAACAGCAACCAGCCCCACCAGCAATGCAAGATTCCTAAAATTTACTACAGTCTTAGCTGTGCTGGCAATGGATCTTCCCCCATAACAAGTCGTCCCTACCACACAGAAAAGTTTACACCCTCCTAACAGAGATGTCCTTCTCTCGACTTCACGATAAACGAAGTTTCAGGACCCAGGGGGGTACCACTTTCACCACCATCCAAACAAAAAGAAAAAAGAAAGCAGAGGATGAGGAAGGGGCCTGTCTGTGGTGACATACACAGGTGATCTTGCTTGGAGGAACCATGCAGAGGGAAGGGACCTGTCTGTTATGACTTACACAGTCAGTCTTGCTCCAAGGAGCCATGCTGAAGCTGTAGTTAGCTGTGGTGTAATTCTCTATGGATAACTGTAAGCCCAAGATGTTTCCCGACCTCCAAGGTACCTTGGGCACATAAACATCCACCACTTCAGAAGGCATTAAGGATAACCCAGGCCCAGATTTGACCAGCACAGACTCTTGTTAGCCAATTGACTTTCTTAAATAGCATTTTATCCAAATTTATTCCCCAATTCAAGTCCAGACTATAGTCTGAAGCTCCTGCTAACCCTAGTGTAGACAAGGCATGAATTGACTCTGAACACCTTCGTCCCTGTAGCATATTCAGTCATATGAATTACATGTAACACGAAGACAAATAAGCATGGAGAGAAACCCACTGGGTGTCATTGTCATCATAGGGCCAGGCAGCTCCTATCTGTTGTCTGGAGCCCATGTCTACTGGGCTTAAAACTCCACTGGTGGAAGTCCAGAGCCTGCATGCCTCTGATGGAGTCTCATTCTTACAATGAAGTGCTCTTCGATTTCATCTGTCACATGAACCGTTCTCAAGGTTAAATAAAAAGCAGGAGCCTTGAGCCTCTCCATCCACAAAAGGAGTGTTCAATGGTTTAAATGAAATACTAGGAAGAACTTCCTGTACCACAAAGTAGTAAAGTTTCTAATAATGAAGGGTATAGGTTTCTCAAAACATTAATCGTCCTGCAAAGTTTGAGTTGAAACCTGCTCCAAAGGAAAGGGTTCCTTCCTGGAACTATCAGTAGTATGGAGCAGAGCAATTATCAGGAGGAAATGGGCTGCTATCCAACAGGAAAATGCAAATATTTTCCTTGAAAGGAAATATGGGCTAGAAATGCAAAACCAAAGACCCAGAAGTGTGGTCTCAGCCCTAAACCTCTAAACAGGAGCCCTTATAGGACCTTCTCCTAGCAATGGAACCTTTTCAATTCTGATAGTCTTCATCAGCTAAAAGTGTAACTCATAAAGCCAAACTCAATATTTTAAAGTTTAATGTGAAAGCAGTGTCTGCAGAGTGCCTTCCTCCTCGCCTCCATATTTATAACTTAACGATAATCGCTTATACTCTCTGCCCACATCACCACCCTGCCCTGAATCACAGGAGCATCTGTAACACAGGCATCCGAACCCTTCCAGATGTTACAAAGATCTCCTCCTCTGAATTTAATTTCATTCTGTAAGTATCAAGCTGATTGCTATGCATAACCATTTCCTATTTGCAGCTAAAAATTGGGAAGTAAATATTTCTCATTTCTTTCCCCAAGGGAAATCTGCGATAACTTATACATAACCACCATTCCAGGGAATGCTTTCCAAGGGATGAGTAAGGAGTCCATCACACTGTGAGTACACCCTCCAGATTCTCGCCCACCACACAAGTCTGCTGCGTCACTTCTAGTCTGAGGTCAGCGTGGGGTTCAGTGTTTCACGGCATCCCTTAGGCTCTTAATCTACACTGCCAACTGTGGAAGTGTGTGGGACAGCTGCAGGGCCATATGCTAGCATCACAACAAACTGCTGGGTCCTGAGGATGGGCAGCATTGACTTCTTCTGTGTGGGCGAAGTTCTTCCTGCTCAAGGGTAACTCTTAAGGCTGGACCTTTATTCAAAGATCAAATTATAAAACTATCAGCAATTTAGACCTAACTTTAATCAGGAACCAAGAGTAACCCCTCATAGGTATGGGAATATAATGGACATGGAGTCACATAGGAGTGGGAGGGTGGAGACCTTCCAGATATGTTGGGAAGATTCGTGGGGACTGTGAGCTCCCAGAGAGCTTTCTCCGTAGAGAGAATTCTGCATGTATGCATAAGAGTTGAATAGTATTGTTCTCGCAGAGCTATTACCTGATGTTGGTTGTGATTTCAAGAGGAGCAGTGCACACCAGTAGTGTGTAATTGCCCCTCCTCTGAAGCTAATGGGGATCCGGGGTCCACTCCTCCCAGAGTGCCCTTGGGCCATTGTGCTCCGTGTCCCTCCCCGTTGGCAGCCCTTCATCTCAAAGGGGTGTGATTAGTCATTTGCTCAGCACTTGTTCTCAGCTGAATGGGCCCTTGTGCAAGCGAAGGGTCATGTGGAGCACCCGGCTGGATAAAGGGAATTACACTTGCTGAGGAAAGCCTTATTTTCCCAGCTATGAAGTTCAACTCCTTAATTAGAAAATAATGAAAGCAAGCCCTCTCTTTTCAGTATTAGCTGGATTTGTAATTTTGCTCTTGATGGAACTGGTCTGGCCCACCCCCGCCCAGATCTTTACCACCTGTGAGCTCATTTAATGAAAACAAAACACTTCCTGTGGTACAGGAAAGGCTCTGAGGGGATAAGGTTAAAACGATGCACTATCCTTGTGTGTCCCTTCACAGCCACTGTGGCTTTTCGTTAAGTCTCAAGAGGCCCCCTTGACAAGCCCCAACCCACCCAACCTGCCCCCGCCCCAGAGAGCAGCACTTGGCTGAGCAACTTTGAAAATATTCTGAGTAATGATGGTTCCAGCCAACCACACAGAACAAACAGCTTTGCTCTTCACTTGAACTCCTCAGGTTAGGAAAAGATCATGCCAATTGGTTTTCCTAAAACCCTGTAAAATATGACAAGATTTATGGCTGAACCCATGACACCCCACAACACAGCAGTAACTGGGGATGGCACCTCAGTGTTAGTCCCAGCTCCAAACATAGCCAACCAATCATTGTCAGTCTGGTTGGGCCTGCAAAGCCTGGAGCCCATCTCCATTCAGTGGGATCACTAATGCCTCCTTTCACAGATCTAAGCACGCTCACAGTGTCAACCACATAGTTATCACAACTGCCACAATTTGCCACAATTAACAGCTCAAACTAACAACTCAGAGCAAGTCAGTTGGTGAGAACATCTCCAACAGTTCACCGTATTTTAAACGTCTGGGTCTTGTTAATGCTGTTCTAGTTTGGTTTTCTGTTGCTGTGACAAAACACTATGAGCAAAACCAATTTGTGGGGAGGAAGGGTCTATTTTCTTACACTCTGGGTCTCAGTCTATTATTAAGGGAACTCAGAGCAACAGAAATGGAGGACTGCAGTGTGCTGACTTGCTCTCTGCCTCATTCCCAGGCCTGTGCCCCACAGCCCAGGCCTAGGGATGGTGTTGCCAATGATGGGCTTTGCCCTCTCAGATCAATCATCAGTCAAGACAGTGCCCCATAAACATGACCACAGATGGATCTAATGTAGGCAATTCCTCATTTGAGCTTTTCCCTTCCTGGGTATTCTACTTTGCTTTCTATTGCTGTGAAACACCATAACTTGGGAAGGAAGAAGTTTATTTGGCTTACACATCCCAATCACAGGCAATCTATGAGAGAAGTCAGGGCAGAAACTCGAGCAGGAATAGAGGCAGTAACCATGAAGAACTAGATTAGGCAGAATGGCGAGTATGCACTCCCTTTCTGTGCCCTCCGCCCGGGGACGTCCCTCTACTTCGTTCTGCTCCGCTCAGCAATGGCTCCCTCAAGGAGCTCAGGCAAGTGTCTGAATGCATCTGCCTGCATTGCTGGGACTAAATTCAGCCCAAATATTGCCACAGGAGCATCATGAAGGCCATGTTATAAACCAAGCAGTACATCTTGTCACACTGTCTCGGCACTTGGCTACTGCTTACAATGTCACACGTGCTTTCCTTTTGTCAAGTGTGTTGGGATTATTTGAGTTGTGACATGCCATTGTCCAAACCTTTCACTACCTGTTGTTTCTTAAGAATTACGAAGAGAATTGTACAATGACTATTTGTACATCCCATCATTTTCTATACATACTAACCAACATTTCTATTTTTAAAGGGAGCTTCCACTGCTGCCGTCGTTTCTCCTGCATGTTCTCTCTGTCTGCTTTTAAGTATGACTTGTAATGTGGATTTCTCAAAACTGTATCTGCCACATTAGAATCCATTACTGTCATCTCTCTTTATGAAACCTGCCATCTTCTTTAACGTGGCATATGGTGAAGTCATGTAATTTGACATGCACTTGACTGAGGTAGGGGAACTCACAAAGAGATCAGGCCTGCTGAAAGACAGGCAGCTCAGGCAGCTCAAGAGCCATAGAAACTGAGGACCCAGATTATTCAAATCAGGTTCATAGCAGTACATCTGAGGCAGACAGCATCAGGTATCCACACATCCCCTGCCAGGACGTGTGCTGAAAGATGGATTTTGTTCACAGTGACTTACTCAGCTAAAAGAACTCCGGCCACGTAGGAGACAAAGCGTGAGTGTGGTGTCCCTCTCCTTTGGGATGTTTTTCCTATGCTCATTTGGTTTAATAGAAAGGAAAACAGTAGGAAAGGAAGGAGGAGAGTTGTCTTCTACCAGTAAGCAAAGACCTAAATTGCCAGGCATTGTCTTTCCACAAACAATCTCTCTTCTTTGAAATCAACGAAAAGCTAGGTGGCCACATGATCCAAGAGAATATCTAACATTGTTAGTGTAAGCTCAGAAGCACTATGCAACATCCCGGAATTATTCAAAGTGGAAGGCAACATTCAGAAGTACAGCACCATCTGTAATTAATTTCTAACTTCCGAATCTTACTCGGAATGAAAAGGTGCCATTTTCTCTGTTTGATTTGCAACCACTGATATCTAAACAGAGAACCTAGACAATGCCTGCAAATGTGGGGCTGCTGCTGTGACAGAGAAGCAAGGAGACCTTTGTCTCATCTCTGTGCCAAGGAAGCCCCCCTCCTTTCATTCTGGCACTATAGGGAAAACAGTATCTGAAGTGACTCTCCAGATGTTTTCAAAGACAGTAAAGGCGCTGTGCAGGCCTGACAGCACAAGGCCTCCCACTCAGGTCCACAAGTTCTCCAAACCAACAAAGCTGCTCTTTTAATCAAGGCGAGACAGCACTCTCCACTGTGTACTGCTGAACACAGAACACTGAGAACAGAAAGCACGCGCTGCTGAAAGGAAAACAGGGAGTCTCAGTCCAGAAAATTTCACCAAGCATGACCCAGGCTACTCAAAAATAAAAACAAGACATTCATGACAGTAGCCCTGACAGAAGGAGACTAAGGTCAACCCAGTGAGTGCACGAGAGAAGAAGCCCAGGTCAGTGACCTAGCCTGCTCTGCAGAATCAGAAAGGCCCCACTACAATGGACGGAAGTATCAACTCATTTAAACATGAGCCTAGAGCCCATAAAAATCCTGTCCAAATCTTATAAAGAGAGCCCTTTCTCTCTGCTCCACTCAGGGGGCTGGAGGCCACCGCATCGGTTGGATTCCAGAATCGACTTCTAAGTGACTGATATATGTTTACTCACAACCACTTTAAAAGGATGAAGCTACTATTATCATCCCTATTGGGGGTGAAGACATTGAGGCATGAAAGGTTAAGTCACTTACCCAAAGTAATTCAGCTTTGAAACAGAATGGGATGGGAGCCCAGGCAGCTGGGTTCAGTGTCTGCACACTTGACCACAAAGCCACGTGTCCTGCACTGGCTTTATGAGGCCAGAAAGAAGGGACACTCTCCTAACATGTGTCAAAGCCCAGGCTGCACAGGTGGCCCAGCAGGCAAGGCTGCCCTTCCAGAAGACCAGGTGCCATTTCTTAGCACTTATGTGGCAGCTCACAACTGTCCATAACTCTAGTTCCAGGGTATCCGATGCCCTCTTCTGGAATTTGTGGGTACCAGGCACACAACGTGGCGCACAGACACACAACGTGGTGCACAGACACACATGCAGGCAAAATAACCATATACACTAAATAAAACAATAGTAAAAAAAAAAAATTTAAGCTAAGATCAGGATAGCAAACCACAGCAAAAAAAGAAAGGGTTTCCAAGCAACTACAAACAGCTTTGCTTAGCTAAAACCCTAGGAAAGAAGGCTTTGTCCTAACCCATGAGAGGTGTAACCCTACCACCTTGAGTAGAGGAAACTGTGGGAGGACTAGACTGTGGACCACACTATTGGCACCATGGGAAAGACCCATCACATTTCAATACACCCTAGGGCAGGGGGTTCCCAGTCGGGCAAAATTCGGTTGGGTCACATGTGCAGTGGGCCTGAGTCTGAAGCCCGTGTGCCGCACTGGCCCATGTCAATCCAGCTCACGTGACTCTGTTTGGGTGGATGGTGGCACATGCTTCGACAATGCTGGTCTAGACTCTGAAAACTTACATTTCAGAGGAAGCAGAGTTGTGCCTCTTTTGTTGAACATCGATATCTATAAGAACCCCTGCCGTGACAGGAGGTTGACAAAGAGCAATATTCTAAGTATAACACTTTTTAAAAGGTCTTGTGCGATTCAGCTGCCAACAAAGTGAGAACGTTGTATGTAATTACCCAAAATGACAGGTCTGAAAAAGACCTATCCCTTTATGTTTTACACTAGAAAATAATAGGGGAAACTATTGGAAAATAGCACAATGATCTAATACGGGTCACAAGAGTTCCTCTGTGTGACTGTACACAAAAAAGAATCCCAGAAGTTAGGGAGGGCTCTCTTCACCATGGACGCCAAAGCTGAGGGTTTACATCCTTGAAGCAGTCAAGGCTCCTAATTTGGTGGGGGTTGGAGTAGGAGTTAGTTAACTACTGTATATTTATTGTACAGGTTATGGAGCATGTGCAATATCACAATAAGATACACAATATATACCAGTCAGACAGTGTGATTAACGTTTCCATTTCTTCATTGTTTCTCTGTGTCTGGAACCTTTGTGCCTTCTTCCTAATTCTTCATAAAAAGTGTAACAAGGCTTTCACTCTTTCACTCCTCAGCTCTCTCCCGATCTAATAAGCAGGCTGCAGGGACTATTTGCATCTCTAGTTTAGATTGCCTCAGTTTCCCATTTGGAATATCATGCGTAGGCAGGAGTGCCACCTCTCTCATTATCAAAGGTTTGCTGTGGCTGCTGGTAAGAAATAACACATCCACATGCTACATACATATACATGCAGCAGAAAGGTAGATAGCTATGTTGACCTGAATCAACAAAGACTAGAAAAACCTTAGGGACATACGAGCAGGTGTCCGGACCATCTTTCCCTGGGCTCCTTTCTGGCTCTGGCACTTCAGCCCTAGTGGGGGATGGGTCCTCTTATATCTCAGCCTGAGAGGGGTGTGTGTGTGTGTGTGTGTATTCATGTATATTTGTATGTGAGTTTATATATAAGTGTGTGTTTATGTGTGTATGAGTGTATATGTATATATATATATGTATATGATGTATATGTATGTCTATGTCTATGTGTATATGTATATGTAAAAATATGTGACTTTGAGTGTGTATATGTATGTGTGTGTGTGTATGAGAGGTGTGTGTATGAGAGAGATAGAGTGTGTGTGTGTTTGTGTGTTTCATGTATGGGGGTTGTTTTATAGATACCATATATTTTTATATAAAATAAGAGAATAGAGTTTAATAACCATACCTTAACTGATAGCAATATCCTCCAACACATCTCGCTCGCTCCACGCCATTTCACTTTTTTAAATGCTTGTTCTTCTCAGCTACATTGCGTTCTCTACTTGCTAATGAAGCTTAAAGAACTGATGGCAGACTGTTAGATTTTTGGGACTATGGAGCTAGTTTGGCATCAACAAAACCATGAGCGCATGTATAGAAAAAGAGAGTGAGCCAGTGACCCAGTGCTGCAGCTTTGTAATCCCTAGACCAGGGGTCTACAGGGTGCCTCTGAGCCACCCTGGAAGCTCAGCCTGTGGCCTGCCAGTCCCCCACCCCGCCCTATCACTCCCCACTCCCACCCCCCACTCCCACCCCGACTCCCTGCCCTCACCCGGCTCCCAGGAACAAAAGCCACACCAGCACCAATGCCTGCCTTTCTTATTGTAATTGGAAGCGTCAGAAGCATCAGAAGTAAATCAGGACCTGGGCGTGTCAGGGCCGATCGCCCGGCGCCTAGTAAACATCTTAGAAACTGGTGGTGCTAGAGGGGCAGTAGGAACAGCTTCACCCCACGCGCCTCCAGAGTCCAGAATGTTGGAGAGACAGCTAGCTGTTGTGAATGCCAGTGGTTATCTTAGCAATAAATGTCACAGGAGGAGAGTGTCTGCTTCTAAAGTGTGTTTCTGTCAGCTCCTTCCCATCCCTAAGCCTCTCTCCTCCCTCCTCCAGCAAACTGTATGGAAATGGATTTGAAGAAGTACAAAGCCATGCATTCAATGGGACGACGCTAATCTCGCTGTAAGTATATGCTTATTTCCCTGGCTCATGAATAAAAATGAAGTATCACTCTGGCTACCAGATCACATTCAATCTTCAGCGACTAACTCTGGGCAAAAATAAACTTTCAAGTGGCTAGTCCTCCAAGTTGCATGCGTGTTACTAGGCAACCGGCTGGCTGGAAACCCCAGAGAACCCTGATTTCAAAGACAGAAGCAGCCTCCTCGCATTGAAGTTGACAGTTTGCTGAAATATTCAACACCCTACCTTGCGCCTCCTCCACCTCACAGCTTCCATCTCTAGCCCCCTTGCGTAGGTTGATGGTGTGTTAGAGGCAGAATATTTCAGAAAGAGACTCTTCCCCAGACCCCACTGAAGGAAAACGGGGCGACACCATTTACCAGCCTAATCAGTCACAGTTCATGGCATTGCATCTTCCTCCTGCTGACAGGAAAGAAGCAGTTCTGCAGAGAGGGAGATCTGGCTAGTCCCCCACTTCAGTCCAGGCTCCTGCTGCCCACCCCACACACACCCAGGGACTAAGGATGGCTCCCTTCATCACCCTCAACCTCCCCTCCCCACAGCCATCCTCAGGGAGAGTGGCAAGTTCACACATTTATGGGGATGCGTGTGGTCCGTTACAGCACAGAATGAGGTTCTGAATGCTCAAGTCATAACTAGCAACACCGAAAAGCACCTGAAAAGCTAAACTGAAGATAAAGATAATGAATACAAACAGAAAGGCCTTTAAAAAATAAATGAGTTAGTAGCCAGTGAGATAGCAGAGTTTGAAGAAGCTTACCCCCCAAGCAAACAGCCTTGGAGAAAGAACTGACTTCTAAAGAGTTGTCCTGTGACCCACACAAACATACACACACACACACACACACATACATGCATGGACATGTTTTCTCTCACACACAAATGAAATAAATAATGCTTTTTAATAAAATTGTCTGAAGCATGATGCACTCAGGGGTCCTCAGGCTTTAAGGAAGTCCTGTAAGAATCACCCCTGCTTGCTAATGCAGATTCCTGAGCTGACTTTCTTTGCCATGGTGGATCTCAAAGGGGCTAAGAATTTGCACTTTTAAGAGGCTCCCAGAAGACCTTCATATATCAAGGTCTAAGACTAAGTATCTCAGGTCTAAATAATACACTAATGATTTTTAACTATAGATCTTAAACCAAAGAGCCCACTGTGCTGACACCATGCTGTGCAGTTCAGCCGATGAGAGCCAGGTCGTAAGGTTCACTATCTATCAACTTGGATCACCTTGAACAAGTTAATCTGCCCAAGCCACGGTATCCCCATTCATAATCAAGGCTGCAAAGAGAGGATTCTTTATTCTGAGGATTGGCCCAGCAAGTGAAAAGGTCGGATTTGTACCCTTAGTGCTTAGCACGGTGCATCACTAAGTGCCCATTGATGAAGTTCATCCCATGAGTCTTGTAAATGAGTGGATGAACGTTTGTATGCACTCCGCCTAGGGCCTAGATCCTACCATGTACTGAAGAAAACTGTCTTGTTCACTTGACAGTTGCATGAAGAGTTCATTAATAAGAACCCCAAGATTAGGGGAGGAGCATCACAGCCACTCTGGTCCACTCTCAGATGCCCTCTTCTATATTATTCATGCAACAAACCACAGCTGTACTGAAGGGGGCCCGCTATATTCCAGCAGAGATGGAAAGGAGTGAGCTGTACGGTTTACCCACAGGGATTCACAGCACAGCTGAAGGCAACTCCAAGTGGTATGTGAGCTGTACCTGAAGGGCAACTCAAACAGAAGGCCATGTGTGCGTGCGTGCGTGCGCTGTGCTTGGCCAGAGAGCAAGCAGGTCCTCCGGGATTTCAGAGGCTGGGACAGTGTTAAGTAACAGTGGGGAGTGGGGGTGCAGGCTTTGAGCTAGTCTGATGTGGATAGACAAAAGGAGAAGGAAAATGTGTCCCAGGCAGAAGCCAGCAAGACGGACCGGCCACTGAGGAGACGTGCTCACACGGGCTGCAAATGGAGTTTTCCAGAACTTTGAGAATGTGAGGGTCAAAGAAAGAAGGCTTAGACAACACTGGAGGAAATTTGGAGTGTTCTTCTGTTAAGAGAAAGGACGCAAATTGGAGGAGCGGAACAAGGATTCTGGGATCTTCCCACCGAGACAGGGCCGGAAGTCCTTGTGAAGTCAGCCACCTAGGCAGGGGCTGTGACTGCTCCCTGTCTGTGCCCCTGAGAACACACATTGCAAAGGAACCCGATTACACTGTGGGAAGAACCACTTAGAAGCCTTACTCTGCTTGGTTTGTGGCTTTTGACAAATTCTGAGGCCTCCAAGGTCACAAAAACTCAGAACGATGATAAGGAGCTCACTGCACTTTAACCCAGTGGCCTTGGGCGTTCTGAGGAGCATTGAATCCTCCCCAAGCTGCTTGGTAGCAAGTTCTCACACATCTGACAGGAGAGACCGAATGCATCAAATCGTGGGAGGAAGGGTTTCGCCAAGTGACAGGAAAGGACAAACACCAGGTGAAGCCAAATGCATGCACTAGCAATTCCACAGTTTAGGTCTATGCACACATGACTGTGAAGGTTGGTGTGGGGTGCAGGCGTGACTAAGGAACCTGTTTTTCCTCACAGGGAGCTAAAAGAAAACATCCACCTGGAGAAGATGCACAGCAGAGCCTTCCAGGGGGCCACGGGGCCCAGCATTCTGTGAGTACAGAGGTGCAGCCTCCTCTCCCCACAGAGTGCACCCCAACAGCCCTGCTGTCGGCTTATATCACTGCCAGCCTGGCTTGCAACATCTAGAGCTGAAGGGTCAAATGCGTCAGGGCTGTCCTACCGACATGAAGCACTGTCTGTGGCACGGCCCACATTTCCAGGGGCTGCAGTTTGGGTGCCTCTGAGGGACGACTACTCAACCTTTCTCTTATCTGTTGACGTCCCTCTGGTTGTGTAGCGTAATCTCAGTCTCCATGTGCAGTTACTATTGTTGAGTGTTTGTGTATGCATGTCTATATTTTCTGGTAATTCACCTTCCCCTCTGTTTTACTAGGAGACAGGCAGAGTAGATTATGGCTTAGCATAATGGTCTCATTTGGTCTCAGCTTGTGTCCAAATAAAATATTCTGAGCTCCTAGCAAAAAAGATTTTAAGATGTGACTTTGAGGGGCCCTAAGTCAACCAGTAATGCCAAAGGGTGTGGCCTCATGTGCTAGTGGATGGGAGCGCCCCACCTGGAACTCGCTCAGAGACTCCATTCTGACCTGAACTGCCCCTAGCATTTGGATGACCATGGCTGAGATGTTGCAGGTGGGTTCACCCTACAATCCTGTGAGGAGTCGGTCTTGAACCCTCCATGAGTGGGGCTTCGATACAAGCGCTTGTACAAATAGAAGCTTCTCCAGCCAAGGCTGAGAGACTCTCAGGCCTTTAAGGAAAGGCACAAACATTTAGAAGGCAGTGTGGTAATATGGCCAGTTAGCAGAATCCCAGTAGTGGGTTCCATTCCAGGGCTGACGACTTCCCAGACATATGAGGCCGCCCGGAAAACAAGCCACAACCTCCTCCATGTCTGGAAAAAGTCTGCAGCCTGATCTAACAATCCGTACAAAGACTGAAGCAGAGCAGAGCCCTGGCTTCCTGATCAGCAAACACCAGAAGCAGGAGGGGCCTCAGCCCTTGGGACAGTCTCGTGTTTCCACTGTTCTCCCAGGAAGTCGGACCCTGGTACATTCCAGTTCCTGCTCCTGTCCTCCCCTGCCTCCCACTGCTCTCCCTGCCTCCCTGTGTCAGGCCCTGAGCCTCCCATGGGGACAGACGATCAAGGAGGTTGTGCTGATGGGAAAGGGTTGGTCATTAACCACTTAGAATACAAGCAGGATTTAAAAACTAAAACTCCTACCAAACCCCCTCTTCCTGAAATGTTGTACATTTGGGGTGTCCTTAGAGTTCGCCTTGAGTCTAATCAAACCAAGGAGCTTTGTTTAAAGACCTGAGCCTTCTGCACAGCTGTGCTAGCTGGGCCTGGTGTTTGCTTGCTTTGGATGGACACATCTAACTAGTTATTAGAGCTCATGTGCTCTGCTTCCCGGGTAGACGATAGCTAATGCCACGTGGAGCTCTTAATAGGGTGATCCTCTGTACTTTATGAAAACCTCCCCTGCAGAGCTTGATCAATTAGACACAGAGGCATCAAAGCCCTGAATAGTTCCCCTTAGGCCAGAACACAAACGCTGATGTCATCTATGTGCACACTGAGTTAGGGAGAGGGCAGGAGGGAGGACGGAGTGGAGGGTAGAAATAAGGAGGTGAGGCAGAGGGAAGGAGATACCGAGGAATCAAGAGACAGCAGAGAAAAATGCTAGAGGCCATATGGAAGGTGCAGGAAACCACAGGCAGCCTTGAAGAGTAGTGGGTGCCTGAGACATGAAAATCCCACAACAGTTCTTTGGAATTCAGGTCATGATGAAAGAAATGACCAATTATAGGAAAACAAAATGGAGGAAAGATGTCTAGGACCCTAGGGGAGGGCTTTGGAGTAAAATGTGTAAAATCGGTCAATAAAGGGCCTCTCTCTCCTTTGGGGTTCAGGGATATTTCTTCCACCAAATTGCAGGCCCTGCCGAGTCACGGGCTGGAGTCCATTCAGACGCTCATCGCCAAGTCATCCTACTCACTGAAAACACTGCCCTCCAGAGAGAAGTTCAGCAGCCTCCTGGTTGCCACACTGACCTACCCCAGCCACTGCTGCGCTTTCAGGAATTTGCCGAAGAAAGAGTGAGTGAGGAGGAGAGGGGAGGGGACCGTGCTGGTGCGAGAAACTCAGATCTGGGTCTCATCCGGTGGCCCACGGTGCCCCGGCCTTTAGCGGCTGCTTTCCCAGCCAGCTCTGCAGGCGTGGAGATGTTTTCAGACAGACAAAAACAAAATGAGCTGTTTCTCATCCTGATGTCTCCATGTGCCGGGGCCCTGCGCCTCACCAACCTGCCAACCGCTTAAAGCACCTTTGCCAAACTGGTGTCAAAGCCTGGTCTCTTAACAGATAATGGTTTACCCAATTGATCTTGAGTTTAAAATTGTCAGAGTACTACGTGGTTTGGTTTTGGCTTTGTTTTGTTGTTTGTTTTGTTTTGTTTTTAAGCTATTTGTCTTCCACGGAAAGCAACTTCCATTTCTGAACAGAAACTTACCTACTCCAGATCGGGGAGGGAGCAGAATGAAACGGGCCAGCTCGCCTAGTGCTCTGCGTCCAGCAGAGGGCGTCTGAGCGCTTCCCTGCACTCCAGGCTGTGGGTGGGGTGGGTGAAGGTGAGGGTGGCAGCAGTTAGGGGGCAGAACTGCTTTCCTTACAGCATTCTTCCTCCGGAGTTTTCTAGCTGTGAGGCACCCTTCTGCATCCAGACCCAGCCCGTGTAAATAAAAGACAAAGCCACAGCTTTGTCTGCAAAGGTGTGGTGCAGTCACAGAACACTCCCTGCTCTCCCACACGGCTCACGCTTGTTTGTTTTCACTGCAAGCCTTGATGCTTTGTTGTTCCCATTGCCCACTACACCACTCCCAGTGGGAAAAGGCTATGCTCTGAAGAGTCATTACTGCGGCCTGCAGAGATGTGCTCAATCAATTCATTCTGCCTGCCGCTGCCTTGTCTGGAATTAACATATTTATAGCTGATCAACCAGGCTGGAAAGCGGAGGGGGAGGGAGAGGGAGAGGAAGATAGAGAGGGAGAGGGAGGGAGAGGAAGGAGAGGAGGGAGAGGAAGGAGAGGGAGAGGAAGAAAGAGAGGGAGAGGGAGGGAGAGGAGGGAGAGGAGGGAGAGGGAGGGTGGGAGAGAAGGAGGGAGGGAGAGGTACGCATGCATTTTGAGAAGACTTGGTTCTACCTAAATATTTGGGACAGTTGAGAAGACAGAAGCACTTGCTGTGTTTCAAGCTCTACCCCCACCCCTTTTTTGGGAGGATGGTGAGATAGGATCTCACTAGATAGCCCTGGCTGTCCTGGAACTCACTCTGCAGACCAGACTGGCCTTGAACACAGAGATGCACTTGACTCTGCCTTCCGAGTGCTGGGATTACAGGCCTTGGCCACCAAATCCAGCTCAAGTTCTACACCATTAACTGAGCTTCAGATGACTTGAATTGAGTGCTAGCCATGTTCCAGTGCACCAGGTTTGAAAACAGAAAAGATGGGCAGTCATGTCAGCCCTCACAGAGTGGACAGGCAACATAAAGGGGTGTGTCAGTGGATGTTGTGACAGAACAGAGAGGGACAGAATGCTCCAGGCTGTAGGCGGGTGTCTAGGGCTGGTGGGAGACTTCCTTGGGGGAGATGACATTAACTGAGCTTTGTACAGAAGGCTTGGGGGAAATCCTGCCAAGATGGAGTGGCTCGTGTGAAGGCACGGGACAAGAGACACTAGATGGATGTTATCCGCAAGCAAGCAAGACTGTGGGTAGTGAAGGAAGATGAGTCAGAAGCAGTAGCCCAAGGCACCGGTTGGCCAAGGTGGGCTCTGAGGCCAGCCCAAGGGAGCTTGCGGAGGAAGAACTTCAAAGACTTTAAAGTGAGATTATGCAAATTTGCTTTTATAAAATCTCAGTAGGGCAGCAGAATGAGGGTGGTTTGAAGGTGGCAAAGCTGGTAAAAGACAGACAGACAGACATGGTGGTGTTCTGGTCACCTACTTACACTTCTGTGGTAAAGAGGTCACACTGCTCCTGAAATCACAAACATGTGAGTGTTGACTTCAAAGCCATTTATTCTAGAAGGTAAAAGAGACTGCCTGTAGGTGGAAGGGGGTTGTGGACTGTGACTGTGTGAGCTACATGTAGAGGTCGTCACACACACTGTCCTGAGTAAGCTTGGATATGTCACTCAGTCACAGGTACTTCTGTGACTATAAAGACCAAGGAAGCCTTCGAGGCCAGTGAGGATGAAGGGTTGAAGTTCAGTCTATAGGATTTGGGTGCAGACCAAGGCACCCTACAGATGACACACTTGGCTGCCTGGGCCCAGCTTTCTAAGATGCTCTTGGTAACTGTGGAGATAGAATGTGTGTCATCCAGTATTATCATTTGGAGGCCAATTTCCTGCTAACGGTAGACTTGTCTGCATACAGTATCTCTGTCAAATACTGAGCCAGAACTACCCTCCCCCAACTACACATGAGGCGGGTGGGGACTGGGATGGGGACAGAGACTCAGTCCAAGTTTATAAAGATAATAGTACCTAGAATAACAGGAAGATTAATCGTTGAAAAATCATGTGGTCAAATTCCCATCTTTCTGCCTTTGCACTCGACCATTCCTCCAAGGCCCTCTTCCACTGATGCTGGAGAGCAGAGCAATGTCCACTGGGGTGCCTCACCTCTCTGTCCTCCGCAAGGAGCGCTGCGGCATGCCCAGCCACGCCCTCACCCTCATTCCTTATTTCTGAGCCTCCTGTAGGTTTGGTTGCAGTGCACCAGCCTTCTATCTCCTTGTCACATCCCATTTTTCTAAGCCAAACTTCCCAGAGGGGAAGACAGAAGAGAAGGGAACACCAATGTTCGGTTTCGCACAGAGGCTGTAGGCCTAAGCACACACGGTAGCACACCCAGCCCCACAGAATCCTGACAGAAAGACTTCCACACACAAGTTAAAACCGAGTAGTTAAGCAAGGAGGGAGGAGGGAGAGGAGTTGGTGAGGAGCACACCTGAGCACACCACAACAGCAGCTTTTGATAAGCATCGAAAAACTCATGATTCAATACAACAAATTCACGTGGTCCTCCCCCCAAACCCACACAAAACACTTAGCATTCAGAAGCATTTTCTCTAAGCTGGAGACACTAAGAACAATGCAGGCGGGTATAGACTCTCTCCCTGGGAAGCATTTCAGTCAGGACAATGGTGCAGAACTCACCCAGGGTAGGAGGGCTAAGGAATGTGGATGCGTACTGCATAAATAGGCACGATCAGGTCAAAGGATCAAAAGCTCAGTGCCTTGTTTTTCTCTTTTCTACCTCTTCTCTTTCAGACAGAACTTTTCATTTTCCATTTTTGAAAACTTTTCCAAACAATGTGAAAGCACAGTTAGAAAAGCGAATAACGAGACACTGTAAGTATTCATACGCGGCCTGTTCTGCGGGCACCTTATTGTTATTTGCTGCGACGATTTTCTTTTGATAAAAGTCTTGGTGAGAGGATGTTTGCAAGGTAGGTTTTTTTCTTTTATAGTTTCAAATGAGAATATTTTTCCTTTGCAAGTGCCAGCTGGTTGTACGTGTTATCGTAGCTGTTTAAAAGAAAAGCAAATGAAATGAAAAAATCTAAGAATATAAGGAAGTTGCTACCACAAACATGAGTATATATAAAATGGCAGTTTCATTTTTCAGGTATTTGGGTGTCACTAAGGGCTACTCATCTGATGTAACTGTCATACTCCACAAAGACAAACTGATTGCAGACATGGTTTCTAAAGGCAATTACTTCCTGTCAAAGACCGTGCTCCCATCCCAGTGTGTTCTTACTCTTGTGTGTGTGTGTGTGTGTGTGTGTGTGTGTGTGTGTGTGTGTGTGTGTTCCAGTATGCGTGGATGCACATGTGTATGCCTGTATGGGAGGCCAGAGGTCACCTTGGATATCCTTTTTTAGGAGCCTCTACTTTGTGGTTTTGAGACAGGGTCTCTCCTTGAGACCAGGAGCTCACCAGTTAGGTTAATCTGACTGGCCCCTAAGCTGAGGGATCCTCTCAGCTCCACTCTCCCAGTACTGGGGTCCTAGGTGTGCACAACAAGCACTTCACCCAGAACACCATCTCTCCAGCTCCGTTACATTAATCTTAATGTCATCATTACCATACACTAAATGGCAGCTACGTGTCCTCTCTGCTGACTGATGCCTAACATTCTTCTTGCTTTAAATGCTGGCTGCCCTGGCATTTTGCTTCCCTTCAATTGTAAATGAGTGAGCCTCAAAGGACAACCCCATGTCCCTAAGCCGCTCTTACTATGTTCCTCCCATGTGCCCCGAAGGGCTACAAAACCAGATGTCCTTCTCAGATATTCTGCAAATCTCTTCTATTTTTTCTTCTCCTCCCAATCTCAGAGTGCTATGGAGACGATGTGGGGTGTGATGGGAAGACCTTGGGACCTGGAGGTATCTCACAGTTGCATGTGCCCCTTGGTAGTGATATTCTTGCAGCACAGAGCTGGACATGAACCTTCTGGGAAGAGAAGTTCTGGGCAGTGCTTATGCTTTCTGAGACATCTTTCCTCTCAATAGGGAGTGACAGAAATGAAACTTGACTTCCAGACGCAGACTGAAGGCCATCATCACAGCAGCGCCTAGGATGATGTCAGCCTGTCTCCTTCCGTCTTTGACTCGCCACTATCTACCCTGCAATATTCCTTTCCTGGGCATCCCTCTTTGTGCCTCTCGGTCTCCTTCCAAATGATTCCTTTGTAGTCACATGGCTCTATACTTATACATAGAAAACCACCTCTAAGTAGAGTTAGTTGTAGTGCCAAGGGCTGGTTATTGGGAGAGACTTTAACCCACCCTCAGTTAGTCATTAGCCCAGCCCCAGCCTTTCCAAAAGAACATCCTTTGAGCTCACTGTGGTAAGAGGCTTCAAGCTACTTGAAACAAATAGATAATCTAACTAAGTTACATTGCTCCTGGTGGAGCTACAGTTTTTTAAATAGAGGAATTTGCATAGCTTAGGTTGGCCTCAAAATGACATTAAAACTCTGATCCTACTGCTTCTGGTTCCTGAATTCTGGGAGTAATAGCATACACTCTCATATCATTTGGTGCTGCATCCTGAGTCCAGGGCCCCATGCACACTATACGGAGCACTCTACCAACTGAGCTACGTCACCAGCCCCTGAAAGCACTTTTTCAATAGCCACTCTCCAGCCATCCCAAGTCTCACTTGTTCTTTTCAAGAAAACTCAATGTTCTCACAACTGTAGCTGACCCCACTGTCTTTCCTGGGACATCACACACACACACACAAACACACACACACACACAGGTCCTCTTTCTATCAGCTCTCACTGGAGCAATTGTGTAACTGCCTCTGTCTCCTACACTAATTATTTCTAAGTCCCTGAGTTCATTTATACTCCCTAACAGAGCCACAAGAATGTGCCTTTGTCAGTAGGCATGCTGCTGCCCTTCCTTGGGAGCTAGCCTGAGAGAAAAGAGGCCTGGCAAGTCTAACAGACCAAGAAGGGATCCAGGAAGGAGCACTTGGGATCAATTCCTTATATCTGTTAAGACATCTAGGCAGCATTTTTAAACATCCTAAATTAGGATATCTCTCAAACAGGTGAGAAAATTTGATAGGGCAAAGAGAATAAAAGAAATCGAGGCCACAGTGGTTGGAATATTTTTATCCAGTTTTGTGTTACTGTTTTGTATAAAGCATCTACAGAATCTGCTTGAAGTGCAGACTTCTGGGCTCTGTGCCTCTAGATTTTGATATGCATTTTTAACAAACGCCCTGGTGGTTCTCGTAGACATTGATCCAAGGACCACACTTTGGAGACCACTGACTGAATGATGATAACAATCTCTGAGCTAAAGATGTGAAGGTGAAATCCTGACACTGTTCTCATAAGGGACCTTGGGCAAATCTGTGCCTTCTTTAATCTTGGTTCCCTTTCTAACCGTCCAAGGGATTCAACCAGATGATCAGTGAGCACCAATATTAAGAAGGATTCCTTTCCTTCTTCATTCTTTATAACCACCATCTCCTGGGAAACTAACAGGATGAAATTATGTTGATGTAAATAAACTAATAAGTACGTTGCTTTCAAGTTGTTTGATAATGGAACCAATGATGTTCCTCTTCCGTCCTATGTGTGGACATAGCTCTTCCCCAGATCTGAATCCTGCTCCGGGATTTTCACATTGTTTTCCCTCTAGTACTGAAGCCTCAGATATTTTCTCTCATCACTTCAGAGAATAGGTACAACTTCCAAATATAGAACATGAAAGGTTTTGAGAGTAAGGAAAGATAATTTTTAAAATACATTTGAATTCATTCTTTGGGAATTTCATACATCATATTCACTCACACACACACACACACACACACACACACACACACCAAAATCTTCCTACATTTACCTCCCATCCCCCACCCCTCCTAACTTCACATCTTCTTTTATTTCTTAATAACTTACTGAGTACAATTGTTCTGCTCGCAAACTCATGAGTGTGAGGCTACATACTGGAAGCATGATTGACTTACCAGGAGCCACACCCTTAAAGAAAGTGGACTCTCCCTTCCTGAGAAGCCTCTAATTGTCAATAGATTATCAGCAGTCTGGGCTTGTGAGCCTCTTCCCACTTCATACTGGAATATTGACTGGCTTTATCTTGTGAAGGTCTTAAGGAGAGACAGCTTCTGTGAATTCATGAGTGCAACACCCAGCCTAGTCTTGGAGAGAGGGGTAGATAGATGAACTTTTGGTGGCTAAGCCTGCCACTAATACTTATTCTCTGACCTTTGATCACTTGTAAACTTCTTAATTAATTGTCATTCACTGCACAAAGCAACTTCTTTAATGAAGAATGAGAGCTGTACTAATCTACAGGCACAGAGATTGATTTACAGGGCAGTTGGATACTATGTCTACGTAGAAAAATAATAGTAGTAGTTTACCCATATAGCACCACAATCATATGTTCTATAGTAGTTTACCCATATAGCACCACACTCATATGTTCTAGCCATATTTACAATACCAGGCATGCATTTCCTTGTAGAATATATCTAAATTCCATCAGAAGTTGGTTACCTCTATAAGAGTTGAACCACTATTGCATCTGTGGATGTATCTTTCCACATAGGTTATTATTACAGTTGGCAGGGTTTACAGATGAATAAGACTATTAAAGACTTGTTTTTCCCCATCAGCCTACAAACCACCTTATAGTAAGTACTATGAAAGCTGGGCAGTATTAAGGAAGCTACCCTCATCATTCCTGGAATGCAAAGATACTTTTAATGAGAGAAACTCTATGGTAAAATACATATTTGCAATAGGCTTTCCAGAAAATTATCTCATTCATCCAACTTACAAAGTTATCAGATAAAGGACAAGCTCAAAACTCACTGAGCCCATATCTATCACCAAATATATGCTCAGTATTCCCATGCACTATTAATGCCTTCCAGATCCAAGGCTTCTCTAGTCTGGATTTGCTCACTCCACAAAGATTTATTGAATAGAGCTAAAACTCTGCTAGATACCAAGACTTCAGAAATAAGATCTTGATCTTGGTAGAGTTTTTGTCTTGCAAATATGAATATCTGAGTTTGATTTTGAGAACCCACATTTAAAAAAAAAAAAAAGAAAGAAGAAAAACAGCCAGATATGGTCACTAATCTTGCAGTCCCAGTGATAGTCAGAGTCAGACCAGCTAGCCTAGCCAACTTGATAACCTCCAGGACAATGGAAGATCCAATATCAAATAGCAAAGGTAGAAAGTTGCCTAAGGAATGCTATGCATAGTTCCCCACTGTCCAACACACACACACACACACACACACACACACACACACACAGCAAAATAGTCTAACACTTGGGAAAGATCAAGAGTTAAAGTCAAGCCCAGCTGTGATCCTGGCACTTTGGGAGGCAGAGGCAGGTAGATTTTTGAGTTCAAGACCAGTCTGGTCTGCAGAGTGAGTTCCAGGACAGCCAGGGCTACACAGGGAAACCCTGTCTCAAAAAAAAAAAAAAATCAAACAAACAAACAAAAAAAGAGTTAAGGCCAACCTTGGCTGTATAGAAAGTTCAAGGTCATCCTGGGCTACATGGGATTCTGTCTGAAAACTAAGATAATAGAAGAAAATGTCTTTCAGGATGAGAGAGAATTTACCAAAGAGACCAAGAGAGAAAGTAAATTTCCAGAGGTAGGCAGAACCCAGATCAAACAAAGCCATGAGGATCATCAAAAGGAATGTGAATTTTATCACATAGGCATGAAGAAGGGTTAAGTTGGATAAATAGAACTCAGAATTCTGTTTTGGAAAATTCATTTCCAGGAAGTTGGAATGGAGAGAACTAAAACTGGATAAGGCTGTCAATAAAAAAGTCAATAGATGTGCCCCTAAGAGAGCATGTGAATGCAGGCCCACAGTCAGATGTGCAGCCTACGGAGTTCTAGAGTTCATCCTTTTGTCTGCTGTCCCTCTTCTCCCTCTACTCCTAGACTCAGTCATCTGCTGTTGTTTCCACTTGGAACACTGGATTAGCCATGGACTTCAGTTCAAACAAGTCCCCACTAGCTGACGATTCTTAATGCTGCAAACTATCCAATCCCACTGTGTGCCACCACAAACAGCTTGTTAGCAATTTAGTTAGCAACTAAATAAGATGAATAGCTAAGAAAATGCCAAGAAAGGATTTTTTTTATTTAACGTGTATATATTATGTCTCTAAACTTGTTTTGCAAAGAAAATAATTCCTTGTAAAGAGCTTCATTAAGTCTTTGCATCAGGGTGTTAAGTAGATATATTTTATAGTGTCTAGATAGCTTTTCATTTTCTTTTGAAAGAATTCCATCAAATGAGATAATTTAACAAATAGATGTAAGGCTAAAGCCATGATGGCTTTGTTTTGTTTTGTTTCTTAGGCTTTAAAAGCCCACTAAAGATTCTTGAATTTCTTTTAATACTCAGAATCATGGGAACCTCTTATGTTTCCCTCAAGCCAATGTTTGTCTTGCAGTTATTCTGCCATCTTTGAGGAGAATGAACTCAGCGGCTGGGATTATGATTATGGCTTCTGTTCACCCAAGACACTCCAGTGTGCTCCAGAGCCAGATGCTTTCAATCCCTGTGAAGATATAATGGGCTATGCCTTCCTTAGGGTCTTGATTTGGCTAATTAACACACTAGCCATCTTTGGCAACTTGACAGTGCTCTGTGTTCTCCTGAGCAGTCGTTACAAGCTGACGGTGCCGCGCTTCCTCATGTGCAATCTCTCCTTTGCGGACTTCTGCATGGGACTCTACCTGCTGCTCATCGCTTCAGTGGACTCCCAGACAAAAGGCCAGTACTACAACCATGCCATAGACTGGCAGACGGGGAGCGGCTGCAGTGCGGCTGGCTTCTTTACTGTGTTTGCCAGCGAACTTTCTGTCTATACGCTTACGGTCATCACTCTGGAAAGGTGGCATACCATCACCTATGCTGTCCAGCTGGACCAAAAGCTGAGACTGAGACACGCCGTCCCGATTATGCTCGGAGGGTGGCTTTTTTCTACTCTGATCGCCACGTTGCCCCTTGTGGGTATCAGCAATTACATGAAGGTCAGCATCTGCCTCCCCATGGATGTGGAATCCACTCTGTCACAAGTCTACATATTATCCATCTTGATCCTCAACGTGGTTGCCTTTGTCATCATCTGTGCTTGCTACATTAGGATCTACTTCGCAGTTCAAAACCCAGAGCTGACAGCTCCTAACAAGGATACAAAACTTGCTAAGAAGATGGCCGTCCTCATCTTCACAGACTTCACATGCATGGCGCCCATCTCTTTTTTCGCCATCTCGGCTGCCTTCAAAGTGCCCCTCATCACTGTCACCAACTCAAAAGTTCTGCTGGTCCTTTTTTATCCTGTCAATTCTTGTGCCAATCCATTTCTGTATGCAATCTTCACAAAGGCATTTCAGAGAGATTTCTTTCTGTTGCTGAGCAGATTTGGCTGCTGTAAACACCGGGCTGAACTTTACAGAAGGAAGGAATTTTCTGCTTATACCTTCAACTGCAAAAATGGCTTCCCAGGATCAAGTAAGCCTTCCCAGGCTGCCCTGAAGTTGTCCATAGTGCACTGTCCACAACCTACACCTCCAAGAGTGTTAAGTCAGTAACTGCATACTAAGCATGTTCAAAACAAGTCCACCCAAATTAGTCACCTTAAAATAATGTGTTTAGGAAAAATATTTATCCTTAGGCACGTTAGGACAATTGAAAATTGCTTCAGATGGTGGCCCATGACACTTGATAACATAAATTTCAGAAGGGTTTAGAAATTTATATAATAATTTAGACGGAATAATTTTGTTTGTTGAACCTAATATTAAGAAAATCTAAGTTGCCATTTCCATGTCTCTTGATCTTTTTCACTTCAACATTGTGATTTACACTGTAATCTCCAAATATATTAGTTCATAACAGATTGGAAATTTAAAGTGGTCTTTGTCCTCAGATAGTTTAATAAATACATTCAAGAGATGCACTGTGCAGTGTGGTAGCTGTTAGCCTTGCACGGTAAGTAAAAGTTTCTTAGCCATATTTCAAGGGCTTCATGGATCTCACTAGGGATAGGAAGCACAGATGCAAACTGTTTTGTCAGTGTAAGGAATTCTATTAGACAGCTCAATTCTAGAGACTTCCATTTCCCATTTACACTCTGCTTACTTGGCTTCCCATCTGAAGGACATTTCTGCACACTTCTTTGGCTTACAGATCAGGACCATCTCGTAGGCAGGAGCCTATCTCAGCCCGTTTGGCTTCCTCATCTCCTATCTCAGGATCTTGGAAATGGTACACAGTAAACATGCCTAACCAGTTAAACTTCCTAAATCTACACGGGAAAATGTTTCTACCACCTTAGTATAGATTTTGATCATTACATGCTTTATGCTTTCTGCCCCCTACCAGTATCCCTTCTCAGAGTTCTTCACCCTATGCCCCCTCCCTTTCACTTCTGAGAGGGTGCCCCTCCCAGAGAATTCCCCTTCCTTGGGGCATCAAGTTTCTACAAAATTAGGCACATCCTCTCTCACTGAGTCCAGACAGGGCAATCCTCTGCTACATATGAGCCAGGGGCATATGTACAGACCAGCCCATGCATGCTCTTTGGCTGATGGCTTAGTCTCTGGGAACTCCCAGGTATCAAGGTTAGTTAGCCCTGTTGGTCTTTCTTCAGGGTCACCATCCCCTTAAGTTCCTTCAGACCTTCCCCTAACTCTTCCATAGAGTACCTTTGCATCTTTAAGCAAAACAAAATATTTAAATTTTAAAAAATATTAACTTACATTATTTCTATGCTTTTCAGTTTATTGGGAAATACATCTAGTATCGTCAGAAGCACTTGTTACTACAGTTGACTCTTGAGGGACAACCAACCGACAGGTCTAACTGTGAAGCTTTTGTTTGCTACTTTGCCTTTTTGATTGAAAGTTCATTACACACAAAGCATCTTGGTGAGTGTATCACATAATCTCACCAACTGAATCTTGAGAAAACTCTACAGTGCAGAAAAAAAACCCTGATCACCATTTTTGAAAGTACTGAGAACTAGTAAAAGAGTCAAGTAAAAAGATTCAATCTCAAAGCTCACTCACCAAGCCTAGCCTCCTTAATAATTCCCATACTGAAAAATCATTGTTTTCCAAGAGTTACTTTGGGTTGAAATACATCAAAAAATAGAATACACTGACTGATGGACAGACAAATATTTATTGGCTAGCTAGATTTTGCTACTTAAAAGCTTATATACATTCAAAGTTCCGTATGTTTTTCCAATATTTTATTATGAACATTTTCAAATGTACGGAAATGTTAAAGAAACTATGTAATGAACAGCCATACATCACCACCATTTACAGCAAGCAATATATTACTAAATTGACTTTCATACATTACTGTACAATTATCTGTTATTTATCTGGTGATAAATGTCTTATATTTTGATATTTTAAAGTAATTTTCAGGTATCAGTCATACACGAGAGCATATATTGTACTCCCCCATGTATTCACCAAGGGTAATATGTATTTCTTTGCATTGTAGATATAATTTACATGAAGACAAATCTTAAATATGCCTCTTGAGTTTTGAGAACAGCATGCACCTATGTCAGCCACACTGTGTCAGGATTTAGTCCAGTTACAGAGAGTCCCTCATTGTGGAAGATGGCTGATATTCTCCACAGACTAGTGTTTCCTGTCCGAGGTGGCATGTAAGTGCAGGTCTACAGTACATATGTTTTTTCACATGGCTTTGGACTCAGGTTATTATTCTTCCCATTTATCCACTTAATGCTTGAATCCATTCATTCCTTCTCATTGCTGATTAACATTCTACCATATTCATATTAAAAAATCTCTTCTCCTACTGATAGCTATCTTATCTATTTCCGGCTTTCAACTTCCTGAGAGCATTTTATTAAATAAATGTCTAACCATAACTAGATGCTATACATTTAGTTTGGTTTCAGTTCTTAAGTCATTATGTAATATGATTCAAAGAAGATTGTAAGATTTATAAAAAGAAGTCTCTTCTATGTTTACATTTATGATCTTTCTGCTCAGTTTGGTTCAGGCTTTCTTGGTCATCTTAGACTCTGTCTTAGCAACACAGCTGAATGCTAACTCATAATGCTGCCTGTGCAACTACATGTTATTCTTTCTGATTCATAAATCCCAGGTGAAAAAAACAACCTAGTAAGAAAAAGTAAACTAAGGAGGTGACTTAAACCCATCCTTGTAAATAAGTTCTTACGCTAGCACACATTCCAATAGATTAAGCCTGACAAACACATAGCGTACTCTGAAAGCAACTCATGGCCTCTTACACAAATAATGGTCCTTATTTTCTACATTATAACTGAAGCTTTAATAAATGAAGTCATAGTTTCCTGTCTCCCTCATTTGCATACCCTCCCTCCCACAAGCTCTATGTGAGAACTCTGCTCTAACCCAGTTTTTTACTTTGTGTCCTAGTGCCGCACATGCGTCCCAGGACATTTCTCCACTTACTCCTGGACTTTGATATAACTACATAATTTGTATTCCATACCCAGTCATTTCTGGTTCCTCATCACCATACAAACCTCTGCGGAACCTTCCTAAAGTCCTATTTCATTTCAATACGTGCCTGCACAGAATCCCCAGGCAACCTCTCAGCACCTGGATAGCTGCCTACTCCTAGGCTAGCTCTGAGAGAACTACAGAATCGGTCCTCAGATACGGTCATCCATTCTTCTGCTCTTTTCTTCATGAAGCAAATGGACTCGGTGACCCTTCCCCAAACCATTCCCTTTCGTCGCCATGTGGGAGTCTTTTTCTAATGTATTACACTTCTTAAGACATCTCCTCGGTGTAAAATAAAGGACATGATAAATGCGTAACCCACCACAGTCTTTCTCTAAAGACTTCTTCAGCCTGCACGTCTGTGTGCTGCATGTGGACTGTATGCATGATGCCTGGTGCCCACAGATGCCCTGGAATTGAAGCTACAAAAGGTTGTGAGCACTGTGTGAGTGCTAGAAATCCAACCGTGATCCTCTGGAAGAATAATAAGTGCCTTAACCACTGAGCCATCTCTCCATCTCCTTTAGACTTCTTGAGAATTCTTTTGTATCACTTTTTCCCTTCTCTCTATACTAGGATATTAATTATACACACAAATTCATCCTTACTTCACCTATGTTAACAAGATAAACTAATTTCTTTTGACACATCTGTTTTTCAACCTGGTTCATTTTTAAAACTGAAATATAAAGCTGCCTTTGTTAAGAAGTAGTTCCTGTTTGAAATGTCTAGAATGTGTGTTACTATCCTGTATAATCCCTTATGGCTAAATCATAAGCACTCGTTGAATTCATATCTCTTTCTTGTATTTTCTCACCATATTAGATATTGTTATAAGTCAACTGCAAAATGTCTTAAAGAGATTAATCAACCTGGAATAAATCATCTAAACTTATAAAAAATAACTTTAAAAAACATTGGTATTTGGTTCTCGGCTCTCTACATTTGTCATAAAGGGCTTTTAGGTTTTTTAAATGTACTAAGTTTAAATATAAATTAACCTTTCTCATAAAGTATTTCAATAACTAGGCTCACATAAGAAATGCACTTCTCTGGGCTGGGAGGGTGACTCGGTTGATAAAATGCTTGCCACACAAGCATGAGAGCCTGGGCTCCGAACTCCAGGACCCACAGAAAAACAGGGAGCAGAAATGAGCATCCGTAATCCCAGCATTGAATAAGAGAAGTGAACAGAAACAAATTTCTATAGCTCATTGATCCGCAAGCCTAGCAGAATTGATGAGCTCCAGTTTCAGTGAGAGACCTTGTCTCAAAAACTAAGGTGAGCGTGATCAAGACAGATACTCAGTGCTGACATGACCTCAATTCAGGCACTAGCATATACACACACCTGTTCTCTCTCTCTCTCTCTCTCTCTCTCTCTCTCTCTCTCTCTCTCTCTCTCTCTCTTTCTTTCTCTCTCTCTCTCTCTCTCACACACACACACACACACATAATATATATATATATATATATATATATATATATATATATATATATACAACACATGAATAAAAATGATTTTCCTCATAATGGGTGATCAATTACCTACAGTCAACCAGCCTGAAAATATTAGATGGAAAAACTCTAAAAAGAAGAAGCAATTGTCACAGTTTTGGTTGGACCCCTTTCCTGTATGGGACAATGAAATCATATCATCACACTCAGTCACACAAGGACTGAATCGTGGTTTCTGTCCAGCATATCTACACTGTACAGTCATTTAGCAGCCACCTTGGTTATCTCTGTCACAATATCACATCCAAATGATCTTTCTTTTACTTAATGGCAGGACAGAGTGCAACTGTGATGATTCAAAGGCAGTGCTAACACAACAATGAACTTTTCTGCTATGTAGCATTGAACACACGTAGAGAAAGGCACTGATGTGGCTTCAAGCACACACTGGTGTCTTGAGATACATTATCCCTGAATAAAGATGGGTTACTGCATTTTCAACTAATATTTTTCCCTGTGAGTGATACTATAGGCTTCCTGCTTGCAGTTTTGATTTCTAGTTATAAATCACAGTGTTCCCAGTTGACCTAGAAAATCATGGAAAACATTATAACACTAACTGAGTTAAAATAAAGTCCTGCTAAATCCTCTGCCCATTTACTATAGCTAGTTGTTGCTCTTCTCTCCAACTCCCTAGTTCCTCCACAGAACTTACATGACAAACACTGAGATGTCAGTTAGAATTCAAAATGCTGTGCTCTGCGAAGTCTGGGCTGTGCAAAGGACTGTTTGCACATCTTCAGTCCTGGCACAGGTCCTCTGTACACTGAATAAAACAAGGAAAAGAAGACCAGGCAATGTCAATTACTTGGTCCCTGTGAGACTAATTCTGTGCAATTTCAACAAGATCTTGGCTTGCAGGGAAGTAAAAAGTGTATTTGATAGCACTATCAGACATGAGCAGAAGAAAGGTTTGCAAAGTTTTCCAAGAATACTGGCAGCAAATTAGGATGTATGATACTCTCACAGACATCCAGCACAGCAAACTCTACCCTCACAAAAGACACTTTCTCCATTATAAAAGGGTATATGACAACATCTATTAAGGCATTAATAGACTTAAAAACTCACATTATGGTACTTTGCTAAAAAATATAGTAAAAAAAAATATATATGGCTATATGGCATAAAGAGTTAAAAGGGAATGCCTGAACAGGGAGGATCAGAGCTGGAGATGGAAGGACAGGGAAAGGAGGGAAGACCAAAGGAGGGGACAACAACAGGAACAAACTTTTGTAAAAGTCACATAGAACTTAACTGCTGTAGAAGCTTCCTAAAATAGATGCATACACATATATCAAAAAGAGGCTAAGTGGATTTACCCCATAATGGGCTAACTATTGCGCCTACTAGACACCACACACTAACAAGTAAAAAGCCCAGGGTCAGGAATGAAATACTACTTCTAGAGTCATTGGCCAGTAAGGATCCATAATCTCCCAATAATCACAGACTATTGTCAAAATTTTGGTTACCCTTCAGAGCAGGACAGTAAGAGCCTTTTACAAAGGAGAGCACACACTTGAGAGATAGGATACTTCCATCAAGCTGATACTGGTCTGGAAAGTTCAACTACTGGCTAACCTTCAGACTGATGGAAGCTGTTTTTCTCACTACTAGACGAGAAAGGTAACCATCAACCTTACCCAGATTTGAATCCTGAGAACTACACCACCACCCAACCTGCCAAAACATGACCAATGGCAGTATAGTGGTACCAATATCACGGGAGTAACAGCTGACTCTCTGGTTGAATTTGAGGCCTACTCAATGAGTTGAAACCCATACCTGGTACCATTACTAGAGCCAAGAACCTAGAGGTAGACAGGGAATTGTGGGAGTTTGGTACAGTTCTACCTCCCAGTCCCATACTCCCAGAAATAATACTCAGACTTGAAATATATTTACAAATATCTTGGCCATATGTCTAGGCTCTTCTCTGACTAGATCATAACTTTTTATACCCTAACTCTAATCTACCTTCTGCCATGTGACTGGTTACCTGTGCTCAGGTATCCATCTCTTCACATGTTCTCTGAGTGAATCTCCCACCCAGCTCTCTCACAGAACTCTTTCTTCCTCCCAAATGTTGCACTTCCTGTTTCCTGCTTAAGTCATAGGACATCACAGGTGCCACATCCATACAGATGTAAGATAGTCTCTCTACAATTCTGCTTTTTAATCCAATAAAAGTTTCATTTTCTTTCAAATATAAGTTGAATACAGTAATAACAATTTTGAGTCAATTACAAAAGCTCTTAGGTAAGATTTACACTTATAATGCCCATTCCATAATACATGGCGACTTAGATAAAGTATTCTATCATCTATCCCATCTTGGTGAGCTTAGAGTTCTGTGTGTAAATCATTTTCTATCCTAACTTGTATTATCAACCTAAAAACATCTTCTTAAACCTAGAACATCTTCTTTTTTATTAGATATTTTTCCAATATCTAATTAGAAAGGGTATTACCTTTCAAATGTTATACCTTTCCTGGTTTCCCCTCTGAAAACATCCTACCCAATCCCCCTCCCCCTGTTCACCAACCCACCCACTCCCACTTCCCTGTCCTGAAATTCCCCTATATTGGGGCATCTAGCCTTCTTAGGACCAAGGGCCTCTCTTCCCTTTGATGTCCAACAAGGCCAACCTCTGCTACATATGCAGCTGGAGGCATGGATCTCTCCACTTGTACTCGTTGGTTGGTGGTTTAGTCCCTTGGAGCTCTGGGGGTACTGGTTGGTTCATATTGTTGTTCTTCCTATGGGGTTGCAAGCTCCTTCAGCTCCTTGGGTCCTTTCTCTAGTTTCTTCATTGGGGACCCTGTGCTCAGTCCAATGGTTGACTGAGAGCATCCAAGTCTGTATTTGTCAGGCACTGGCAGAGCCTCTCAGGAGACAGCTATACCAGGCTCCTGTCAGCAAGCGCTTTTTGGCATCCACAATAGTGTCTAGGTTTGGTGACGGTATATGGGATGGATCCCCAGGTGGGGCAGTCTCTATATGGTCTTTCCTTCAGTTTCTGCTCCATACTTTGTCTCTGTATCTCCTCCCATGGGTATTTTGTTCCCCCTTCTAAGGACTAACTTCTAAACAACTTAAGCTTATAGTAAGACTATGGCTATCTAGTCTTCAATGTCATCAGAGACCTGAGAAGGAATAAACATTACCTGAGTATGCAGGAAGTGCAGAGACAGAGCTTCCACAAATTATTGAAATAAAAGAGACAGCTGATGGCCTGGACAGTTCCCAATATTCTCTATAACATTAGAGCAGTTATCTTCAGCCTTCAGCACAGACTATCCGAAAGACCATTTGTGAAGCAGAAATTATGAAGGACTGACTTGCTTACCCTGTCTAGGCAGAGCTTAACAATCACCTTCCCTGCATCCATTTGTCCTTCTGGACAGCATTCTGTCTGCAGAAGTTAGGGCATATTTTTTTGCCTGGTGGCTAACTGGCCACAAAGAAAACCTTCTCCAAATGGAGGTCTGTTCAGGCTCATCATTTTCTTCCAATTTAAATGGGGTGCCAGCAGGAATTAACATGTTTCAATATCAAAAAACCCTTAAATTAATAAAAAAAATCTTTAAATGTCATATTCTATGAATCTCGGAAGTTTTTTTTTTTTAAGACTTGCATATCTGAACAAGAATATACTCAGGATATATATTTCTGTGATAATCTGTCTAACAAGAACATGACTTTGATTGACTACTAACTTGAATTATTTAATTATCCTAAAGAGTTTGCAATAACAGTTATTAAAAGGATTGAGACAAAACATTGTGAATTCTTTTTTTAAACTGGAAATTTTCTTTATTTACATTTCAACTGTTATCCCTTTTCCTGCCCGAAACACCCAATCCCATTCCCTCTGCTCATGCTTCTATGAGGGTGCTCCCCCACCAACACACCCACTCCTGCCTCCCTGCCCCAGCAGTCCCCTACACTGGATAAATGAGCCTTCACAGGACCGAGGCTCTCTCCTCTCATTGATGCCTGACAAGGCCATCCTCTACTACATGTGTGGGTGGAGACATGAGTCCCTCCTTGTGTACTCTTTGGTTGGTGGTTTAGGCCCTGAGAGCTCTGGGGTGTCTGGTTGGTTGATATTGTTCTTCTTCCTATGGGGTTGCTAAACCCTTCAGCTCCTTCAGTCCTATCTCTAGCTCCTCCTTTGAGGACCCCGTGCTCAGTCCAATGGTTGGCTGCAAGCATCTGCCTTTGTATTTGTCAGGCTCTGCAAGAACTTCTTGGCATCCAAAATAGTGTCTGGGTTTGGTGACTGTATATGGGATAGATCCCCAGGTGAGGCAGTCTCTGAATGGCCTTTGCTTCAGCCTCTGCACCACACTTTGTCTCCATAATTCCTCCCGTGATTATTTTGTTCCTCTTTATAAGAAGGACAGAAGCATCCACATTTGGTCTTCCTTCTTCTTGAGCTTCATGTGGTCAGTGAATTGTATCTTGGGTATTCTGAGCTTTTGGGTTCATTTCTGGGTCAATTCTTTTCCATTGATCTACCTGCCTGTCTCTGTACCAATATCATAAAATTTTTATCACTATAACTCTATAGTACAGTTTGAGGTCAGGGGTGGTGATTCTCCCAGAAGTTCTTTTATTGTTGAGAATAGTTTTTTGTTATTCCATATGAATTTGCAAATTGCTCTTTTAAATACTATCAAGAATTGAGTTGGAATTTTGATGGAGACTGTATTGAATCTGTAGATTGCTTTCAGCAAGATGCTCATTTTTACTATAAATCCCAAATCCATGACCATGGGAGATCTTTCCATCTTCTGAGATCTTCTTCAATTTCTTTCTTCAGAAACTTGAAGTTCTTGTCATACAGATCTTTTACTAGTTGCTTAGAAACACACCAAGGTATTTTATATTAATTGTGACTATTGTGAAGGGTGTCATTTCCCTACTTTCTTTCTCAGCCTGTTTATCCTTTGAATAGAGCAAGGCTACTGATTTGTTTGAATTAATTTTTTATCTAACCACTTGGTTGAACTTGTTTATCAGCTATAGAATTTCTCTGGTGGAATTTTGGGGTCAGTTAAGTATACTATATTAACATCTGCAAATAATATTTTTACTTCTTCCTTTCTAATTTGTATTCCTTTGACATCCTTTTGTTGTCTAATTGCTAGGACTTCAAGTACTATCTTGAATAGGTAGGGTGAGAGTGGGCAACCTTGTCTAGTCCCTGATTTTGGTGGGATTGCTTCAACTTTCTCTCCCATTTAGTTTGATGTTGGCTACTGGTTTGTTGTTGATTGCTTTTACTATGTTTAGGTATGGGCCTTGAATTCCTGATCTTTCCAAGACTTATCATGAAGGGGTGTTGAATTTTGTCAAATGCTATTTCAGCATCTAATGAGATGATCATGTGTTTTTTTTTCCTTTGAGTTTGTTTATGTAGTAGATTACATTGATGGATTTCCATATATTGAACCATCCCTGCATCCCTGGGATGAAGCCCACTTGATCATGATGGATGATCGTTTTGATGTGTTCTTGGATTGGTTGAGTATTTTTGCATTGATATTCATAAGGGAAATTGGTCTGAAGTTCTCTTTCTTTGTTGGGTCTCTGCCCCTGAGATTCTCTCTTCTCTTTCTTGTACTCTGTTGATGATGCTTGCCTCTATGGTTCCTGATCTCTTTCCTAGGTTTTCTATCTCCAGGGTTGTCTCACTTTGTGATTTCTTTATTGTTTCTATTTCCAATTTTAGATCCTGGATGGTTTTGTTCATTTCTTTCACCTGTTTGGTTGTGTTTTCCTGTAATTCTTTAAGGGATTTTTATGTTTCCTCTTTAAGGACTTCTACCTGTTTACCTGTGTTCTGAATTTTTTTAAGGGAGTTATTTATGTCATTCTTAAAGTCTTCTATCATCATCATGGGATGTGATGTTAAATCCGGATCTTGCTTTTCTGATGTGTTGGGTTTTCCAGAACTTGCTGTAATGGGACAACTGGTTTCTGATGTAGCCTTGGTTTCTGTTGCTTATTTTCTTGTGCTTGCCTCTTACCATCTGGTTCTCTCTAGTGCTATCTGCCCTTGCTATATCTGACTGGAGCCTGTCCTTCCTGTGATCCTGGTTGTGTCAGAACTCCTCAGAGTCCAGCTGTCTCTATGATCCTGTGATTCTGGGATCCTGTGATCCTGAGATCCTGGGTGTGTCAGAGCTCCTGGGAGTCAAACTCCCTCTGGGATCCTGAAATCCTAGTGTGACCAAACTCCTGAATTCCTCTTGTGTCTGAGCTCCTAGGAGTCAAGCTTTCTCTGGGTGTTGCAGCCTCAGGTGGGGACCCAGAGCCCTGGGTTTGCTCTGGGCATAGGTATAAGCTAGAAAGAACCTATGCCTCTGGCTGGGTAGGGGTTTGTGGGAGGGAGTCCCAGTTTTGCTGGGTGTTGGGAAAGATGCTGTGGCCTCAGCTGTAATCTTGAGTGTGTCAGAACTCCTTTGTTCCTGGGTGTGTTCAAACTCCTGGGAGTCAAGCTTCCTCTGTGATCCTGTGATCCTGGGCATTTCAGAGCACCTGGTAAGTAGGGCTCCCTCTGGGTGTTTTAAGAGTGGGTGCAGCCAGGTGGTGGTGGCAGTGGCTGCACACACCTGTAATTCCAGCACTCTGGGAGGCAGAGACAGGCAGATTTCTGATTTCGAGGCCAGCCTGGTCTACAGAGTGAGTTCCAGGACAGCCAGGGCTATACAGAGAAACCCTGTCTCGACAAAAACAAAAAAAAAAAAAAAGAAAGAAAAAAAAAAGAAAAAGAAAAAGAAAAAAGAGTGGGTGTGGAGCCAGCACCCCAGGTCTGTTCCAAGTACGGTTCAGACCAGAAGGAACCATGCCACTGGCTGGGACGTGGTTCCTGTGTCCCTGGATCCTGGGGGACCCAGTTACTCCAGGTGTTGGGTCAGATGTTGTGGCCTCTTCACCTCTGATCCTGGGCATGTTAGAGCACCTGGGAGTTGAGCTTCCTCTGGGTGTTGTGGGACTGGGTACAGAGCCAGTGCCCAATGTCTGCCCAGGACACAGGCTCAGACTAGAAGGAACCAACCTTGTGAATTGTAAATGAGTTGCATAGGCATAATACATATCTAAAAGTGGAGGCATGCATATAGTATGTTTAAACAAAATTAACCTTAAATTTTGTATCAATATATAAAGATTTATGCCAATGCAAATCTTAAGTTTGTATTAATATGCAATAATCCATAGCAATGTAGACAAAATTAACCTTATTTGGGACTGGCAATAGCTCTAAGTTAAAGAGTAGATTCAATAATCTATCCTTTTATTCTGTGAAAGGAGGATTGAGAAAAGCAAAGGAAGGCTAGAAATCCCTGAGTCTAAGCTATTTTGTCTCCCTGTACAAGAAAATAATTATTTGTAAATCATCCCCTAAATTAA
Source organism: Apodemus sylvaticus (assembly GCF_947179515.1). NCBI lineage: Eukaryota > Metazoa > Chordata > Mammalia > Rodentia > Muridae > Apodemus > Apodemus sylvaticus. The sequence continues at coordinate 136,822,188 of NC_067477.1, read as the reverse complement.
CAACATATCTTTAATTCATAAAATAACCAAAACCATTGACCCTAACATAAGGGCTGAGACAATGGGCTTCTTATAATTGCTTCCTGATGACTTGGGGCCCACAGGAAACTGGGGAAATGGTTAAGTCCAGAGGAAGTAGCTGTATCATTTTCTGCCCAGTCTCTGTATACTGAGAAAGTTCAGGCTTAAGTGAAGTTCTGACTGGATCAGTCTGTAAGACTGGATGAATTGAGATCATCTGGGGTCAAACACCTTTCTGAAGCTGTTCTGGGAGCAAATCTTTTGAGAAATGGCATCAAAGCAGTCTGACACAGGATCAGGCATCCGAACATCCTCCAGGGAGGATCTTATTAGAAATGCTGCTATTGTGACCATTTTCTGAAAACAATTTATTACAAGTTATCCCGTCCCGTGGGACCTAGTTATTCAGGGAGCCAAGGGGAACTCAAGCCTGAAAGAGAAATGGGCGGGGAAAAAAGAGTGAGGCCAAACAAAAAGGGGTGTCTTTGGTGACTCCACAGCTTATGGCCCTCAGCCACTATTAGGAGCCAGAGGTCACCCACCCTCCCCGTCATTGACGTCTCCACAGCCTACAGAACCAGAAAAGCTCTGTGTCTGCAGCAAGAGTGGAGAACTGAAGGCCAACGGTTGCTGTCTACGTGTCGGCAGAAGAGAGGTCTTCGGCTGAGCCTCAGATGTCTAGCCAATGGTAGTGGACTGCAGCTGGTTTGTTTAAGGCAGAATCAATCTGTGATTTAACGAAACTGGCTAATCTGTTAAAAGCCCAGAGGTCAAATGACAAAAGCAACAAAAGACCCACAAGGGGCCTCAAAAGGCTGGGGACCAAGGTGGAGAGCCAGGGAGAAGTCTCAGCATCAGCATACTCTGGGAGCTAGCATGTTCCTTCAGCATCCTGCAAAAAAAAAACCACAAACATGCCCTCTTCTCTACACTCAGAGAGATTCCTAGCATTAAAATTTTAAATTTTTTGTGGTATATAGAGATGTTATTCTCCCCTCTTTTATTATAAAAATATTGTTGTAAAGTTCTATGGGCCTGTTCCATAATGTCATGTCTTTGCGAATTATGAGGAATCTCAGTAATATGACTAATATCAAATTGTTAATAAAACATCTCAAATAGCTGACTATAATAATCAGTTATAATATTTGTCCTAATCTGATTTGAAACATTCAGTATAAAAAAATAACATATGTAAAAACAGTTATAACTAGAAAGCTTGAAAAGCTGTCAATAGTCATATGTATATTTTTTGATTAATTTTTGAATTGTATTTGTATAAATAATTGTAGTAGCATTAAAGAAAGAATTTCAAGCAATTGTAAGCCATGAGCTATATATATTAATATATATAATAGTTCTATATAATATTAATATTAATATAATTAATAATTATATATTAATATAAATATATTAATATATAAATCCAAAGTTTGATTTTTAGCATTTTAAAAAGAACAGCTATAGCACCCAATTCAATTATCTGTGCTGAAGCAAGGGGACACTCAAAAGAATAAACATGTGATCTACTTATATGAGCTTTACTCCCATAGTTGATGCATTTTTATAGGATGCATGTATAAATCTATAACAATATAAAAACAAATTTTTAACAATTTATCTTTTAGATAACAATTATCAATTTTGCCTAAAAAGGCTTGCCATGTAATAGATCAACTATCAATGTTTTGTAATAACCAATTTCATTGCTGTTTGAAACAAGGAACAAACGCTTTTCTACCTTGAAAATGTTAGGTCCTCCCAGGGCAAGCTTAAGATGGGTTAATATAAGATAAAGCCAATTAATATATCCTAACAACCTTTAAAAATCATTTACGTAAAAATTCTAAAAGTCCATAGTTAGGAGCAAGGCCTGTAATGAACATTCCATGAATATCATACAATGAAAAATTTAAGATCCTAGCTTCTTGTATTGAAACAGAGACAAATCATTCTTTCTCACATAAGGTAAGGCTATTAGCCATTCCTTGAGGAAAAAAGCTTCTAATGAAATTGCTTTATTGCTTCTTTAAAGTTAGAAGCAAATGTTTATATAATTATCAGAATGTAAAGCAAAAAACAACCCTTTAAATCTATAATAATTTTGTATGGAGTAGACAGGCCAAATTTCAATGCCTTTATAAGTTTTAATAGCCTTATTGACCTTTCATAGATTTGAACTGCATTTTAAACCACACCTGGGTAAGTCTGTCAAGAATGTTCTTTTAGCCAAACACTCCCTAGGTGGGGCCTGTAAGGCAGAAACAATTTCTCACAAGCTTCCTCACTAGCTTCCTCTGAGGCAGCTCTAAGCTTTTCATTAATTCAAATGTAATTTTTTTTGTTTTGCCCAAGGACCCACCTTGAGTCTTTGGCAAGGATGTTACATGTGGTTCCTCAAACGTAACCACCTTCTAAGCTGAGCCTTTTATCTAAGACCAGACCCAAACCCAAACCCACCTGTCCTGCAAGGACATTTTGAGGATTGAATAACAAAAAGAACCTATAATTTCAGGATTCCCAGAAAAATTCTACTCATAGTTTCAGAGTAGTCAAGGGAGCCTGTTTGATATCAAATAAATTTCCACTGAGATCTCCTTTTTAATCTTGGAGAGTTAAAACTTGTTTCTACCATTGTAGCCAATGAACTTGTGGAAAAGAGGCAGTAGGCCTATATTGGCCACAACTGTATCACTCTTAAAATTATCTTAATTACAAAATATGTTAAGAATTGTGAGCCTTTAACCAGACTGCAAACTGAAAACTGCAGCCAATGACACACTGGCAATTTTTATTGTAATTAAATTTTTTCTTGCAATATTAGAACACAACTACAACTTTGGAAGCAAATCCCAATTTTGAACAATCTATTTTTTTTAAATCAATGGCAAACGCATTATTTTTACAGAACAAGGTTCTTATGTTCAAGTGTATGACAGTGTAACTTATTAAAGAGACATTATTTTAAATCATATTTCTTATAAGTCCAATCTCCAGGCCAAGATTCACACAAAACACCATGCCAATTTAGAAGGATCTTAGAGGCCTGTATTTCCTGGGTTGCGTCATGCCACGTGTAGCTAGTTAAGACAGCTCTGACACTGAATCACCAGTTTTAAACAAACCTTTTCTTAATAACACTATACCTTTAAAATCATAGCCAATTAATTTATAACTCTATAGTCAAGATATGTAAAACCTTGTACCATTAAGACCTATTAAAAACAAGAATAAAGCGATTACACGAATTTCATAAGTTAAACCAAAGTTTTCCCAAACCTTGAGGCTGGTGGCATTTTAAAAAGAGCCTTTTTTTCCAGCTGTGTTTGACTCCTACTTAAGAATGTGAGGCACCTTAAATTAACTTCCTCTGTGTAAATTGCAGACTGGCAGGACTGCCAGCAGATAAAGCTTTTTTACCATTTTTTTCTTTTTAATATAAAACAAAAACAACAATCATTCTGCCAATCAAAACAATAGACAACACAAATTGACACACATATGGACAAGTTTTGGGCACCAAAGACAGACAACAGATGGAGAGGGAACTTGATGTCCCAAAGAGATCCAAATATCTTAACCAGAACTAAGGAGATCTCCAGTATGTTTCAAAGAGGAAACAAGATGTCTCTCATTTTCCTCTCCTCCCCAGGAGAGTTTTGAATTAGCTTTTAACCAATTTTTTTCTTTTTTTGATACCACGTCCTACACATGGAAAACTGCTTTTCTGAAACCTTTTTTTTTTCTCTTGTTTAAGATTTAACAAGGGGGAAGGGGGGGTGCCTAGGCGAACACACAGACAGACATGGTATAGGATAAAGTTTATTCAGAACAGAGAATGAAAGTTAATGAGGTAGTGGAGACAGAGAAAGACAGAGAGAGAGTATAGATAAGTAGAGACTGGTCAGGACCATCTGAAGAGAGGTGGGACAGCATTGGGGCCCTGCCTGGTCAATATTTCATTTAATTCTCAACCTACTTTTTGCCATATTTTTCTTTTTAACTCTAACTCCCCTTTCCCTGAGAGAAGCTTTCAGGTCTCTAATGAAGACTGCTTCTTTAAACAATTAATGGCCCATTTCTTATGGGACAGAAATGTAAACTTACTGAAGAAAAATTTTCTTTCATGATTGGTGAAAGTGCTTCCTCCAAATGACTTCTTTGCCACAACGGCCTTGTCCTGAATGGTTTCTGTCCAGCGAAGGTCTGTACCTCAAGCACCATGTTGGGGCGCCACTTATCCCATCCCATGGGACCTAGTTATTCAAGGAGCCGAGGGGAACCCAAGCCTGAAAGAGAAATGGGTGGAAAAAGAGAGCGAGGCCAAGCAAAAAGGTGTGTCTTGTCAAGGCTTCTTTAATGAAAGGCAAAGCACCTAGTTTTGAATACACCATGAGAGGAAGTAGGGAGGGGCTGAGGGGAATGCTAAAAGCACAGAAAAGGTCATCAGGGCGGATGCTGGCTGTGGCATCCAGCAGCTTTTCTGGAATGCTGGTTCTGCCTAGACAACCCCAGGTGTTTAGCCAGGATAAGAACCAGTTCCAGTCCTGACTTCCTTTGGTGATCAACAGCAATGTGCAAGTGTAAGCTGAATAAACCCTTTCCTCCCCAACTTGATTTTTGGTCATGATGTTTTGTGCAAAAATAAAAACCTGACTAAGTCAGACTGTAACATCACTTTTTATCTATTAAAAGAGTGGTATGAAAAAGTCTTGAGGATTTTATTGTCAACAAGAGCATGTGGCTATGCATAAAGCTTTTTGTAATGTCTCAGACAATCTCATAGCTATTCTCTAGTAGCAGAGTCAGCTCACACATTACCTGTCTTTTTGATCTTGACAATCTCTCTTTGTCTGTAGCTAAGATCTTCAGGGAGTCTTTCCCTGGTGAAATCTTATTTTCAACAATGTAGATTAGCTTTTCTTTTCCTGATGGAAAAACATACAATCTGCTCCCCAATATAACATATTCCTTTTCTTTCATTTTGGAATTAGGACTTCGATAAGCTAATGTAATTCAACAGTCCTTTCTAAAATCCATCATATATATTATTTGTTGCATTGACTTTTTAAAAATTTAAATTCAAAATAGCAAATTTTAAACCATCTTTCCAAGATATCACAAGTAAACAAGTAGGAAACCTTAAAGAGGAAACGGATAATCTCTTAAAGAAACGCAGGAAAACACAACCAAACAGGTGAAGAAATTGAACAACATGGTCAAGGATCTAAAAATGGAAATTGAAACATTAAATAAAAAAGGGAGACAACCCTGGAGATGAAAAACCTAGGAAAGAGGTCAGGAGTCACACATGCAAATATCACCAACAGAATATAAGAGACAGAAGAGAGAATCTCAAGTATAGAAGATACCACAGAAGACATCTAGATAACTGTCAAAGAAAATACAAAGACCAAGAAACTCCTAACTCAAAGCATTCAAGAAGTCCAGGACATAATGAGAAGACCAAACCTAAAAATACTAAGTATAGAAGAGCAGGAAGCTTCCCAACTCAAAGGATCAGGAAACATCTTCAACAAAATTGTAGATGAAAATTTCCCTGACCTAAAGAAAGAGATGCCCATAAACACAACAAGAACACCAAACAGATTGGACCAAAAGGAAAATTCTTACCATTCCATAATAATCAAAACACCAAATGCACAAAACAAAGAAATAATATTAAAAGCAGTAAGGGGAAAAGGTCAAGTAACATATAAAGGCAGATTGATCAGAATTACACCATACTTTTCAACAAAGATCATAAAAGCCAGAAGATCTAGAGCAGATGTCATAAAGACTCTATGAGAAAAATGCCAACCCAGGCTACTATACTCAGCAAAACTCTCAATTACCATAGATGGAGAAACCAAGATATTCCATGACAAAAACAAATTTAAACAATATATTTCCACTAATCCAGAGAATAATAGAAGGAAAACTCCAACACAAGAAAGGAAATTACACCCCCAAAAAAGCAAGAAACTAATTTTCTCATAACAAACCCAGAAGAAGAGAACCACACAAACATAATTCCACCTCTAACAACAAAAATAACAGGACACAATAATCACCGGTCCTTAATATCTCTCAACATCAATGAACTCAATTCCTCAATAAAAAGATACAGGCTAACAGACTGGATGTGTAAACAGGAGCTAACATTTTGCCTCATACAGGAAACACACCTTAGTGACAAAGACTGACACTTCCTCAAAGTAAAAGGCTGGAAAATATTTTCCAAGCAAATGGTCCCAAGAAATAAACTGGAGTTGCAATGCTAATATCGAATGAAATCTACTTTCAACCAAAACTTTTCAAAAAAGATGGGGAAGGACACTACATACTCATCAGTGGAAAAATCCACCAAGATGACATCTCGATTCTGAACATCTGTGCCCCAAATGCAAGGGCACCCATTTGTAAAAGAAACATTACTAAAGCTCAAGGAACACATTGAACCTCTCACAATAACACCAATGAACAGATCATGGAAACAGAAATTAAACAGAGATACAGTGAAACTAACAAGTTACGAATCAAATGGATTTAACAGATATCTACAGAACATTTCACCCTAAAACAAAAGAATATATCTTCTTCTCAGCATCTCATGGTACCTTCTCCAAAACTGACCATGTAATCAGACAAAAAGAACAGAAAGTCCACATACATATGAAATCTGACAACTCTCTACTAAATGATAACTTGGTCAGGAAAGAAATAAATTAAAAACTTTCTAGAATTTAATGAAAATGAAGGTACAACATATCCAAAATTATGGGACCCATTGAAAGCAGTGCTAAGAGGAAAACTCACAGCTCTGTGTGCCTCCAGAAAGAAACTGAAGAAAACATACACTGACAGCCTAACAGCACATCTGAAAGCTCTAGAACAAAAAACAAATATACCCAAGAGGAGTAGATGGCATGAAATAATCAGACTCAGGGCTGAAATCAACCAAATAGAAACAATGAGAACTATACAAAGAATCAACAAAAACAGGAGCTGGTTCTTTGAGAAAATCAACAAGATAGATAAACCCTTAGCCAGACTAACCAGAGGGCACAAAGACAGTATCCAAATTAACAAAATCAGAAATGAAAAGGGAGATATAACAACTGAAACTGAAGAAATTTTTAAAAAAAATCATCAAATCCTACTACAAAATCCTATACTCAACAAAACTGGAAAATATAGATGAAATGGACAATTTTCTAGACAGATACCAGATACCAAAGCTAAATAAGGATCAGATCAACCATCTAAATAGTCACATAACCCCTAAAGAAATATAAGCAGTCATTAAAAGTCTCCCAACCAAAAGTCCATGACCAGATGTTTTTAGTGCAGAATTCTATCATATCTTCAAAGAAGACCTAATACCAATACTTCTCTCAAATTATTTCACAAAATATAAACAGAAGGAACTCTTCCAAATTCATTCTCTGAAACCACACTTACACAGATACCTGAACCACACAACAAACCAACAAAGAAAGAGAACTTCAGACCAATTTTCCTTCTCAATACTGAAGTAAAAATACACAATAAAATTCTTGCAAATCGAATCCAAGAACACATCAAAACCATCATTCACCATGATCAAATAGGCTTCATCCCAGGGATGCAAGGACGGTTTAATATATGGAAATCTGTCCATGTAATCCACTATATAAACAAACTCAAAGAAAAAGTCACATACTTATCTCATTAGATGCTCATTAAGCCTTTTGACAAAATACAACACTCTTTCATATATCCAACATCAAACTAAATGGAGAGAAACTTGAAGCAGTCCCACTAAAATAAGGGAAAAGACAAGGTTGCCTACTCTCCCCCATCCATTAAATATAGTACTCAAAGTTCTAACTAGAGCAATTAGACAACAAAAGGAGGTCAATGGGATTCAAATTGGAAAGGACGAAGTCAAAATATCACTATTTGCAGATCATATGATAGCATACTTAAGTGACAAAAAAAAAAAAAACCCACCAGAGAACTCCTACAGCTGATAAGCGATTTCAGCAAAGTAGCCAGATATAAAATTAACTCAAATCAGTGCCCTTCCTCTGCTCAAAAGATAAACGAGCTGAAAAAGAAATTAGGAAACGACAGCCTTCACAATAGTCACAAATAATATAAAATATCTTGGTGTGACTCTAACCAAGCAAATGAAAGACCTGTATGACAATAACTTCAAGTCTCTGAAGAAGGAAATCAAAGAAGATCTCAGAAGATGGAAAGATGCCCCAGGCTTATGGATTAGCAGGGTTGATATAGTAAAAATGGCCATCTTACCAAAAGCAATCTACAGATTCAATGCAATCTCCATCAAAATTCCAACTCAATTCTTCTCAGAGATAGAAAGAGCACTTCTCCAATCCATCTGGAATAACAAAAAACCCAGGATATCAAAAACCATTCTCAACAATAAAAGAACTCCTGGGTGGAATCACCATCCCTGACCTCAAGCTGTACTTCAGAGCAATAGTGATAAGAAACTAATGGGCGGTGGTGGTGCATGCCTTTAATGCCAGCATTTGGGAGGCAGACGCAGGCAGATTTCTGAGTTTGAGGCCACCCTGGTCTACAGAGTGAGTTCCAGGACAGCCAGATCTACACAGAGAAACCCTGTCTTGAAAAACCAAAAAAAAAAAAAAAAAAAAAAAAAAAAAAAAAAAAGATAAGAAACCACATGGTACAGTAACAGGCAGGTACAATGGAATAGAATTGAAGACCCAGAAATGAACCCACACACCATGGTCACTCAACCTTTTACACAGAAGCCAAAACCATCCAGTGTAAAAAAAAAAAAAAAAAAGACAGCAAGTTCAGCAAATGATGCTGATTCAACTGGCAGACAGCATGCAGAAGAATGCAAATTGATTCATTCTTACCTCCTTGTACAAAGCTCAAGTCCAAGTGGATCAAGGACTCCACATAAAACCAGAAAAGCTGAATCTAACAGAAGAGAAAGTGGGAAAGAACTGCAAACACTTCCGCACAGGGGAAATTTTCCTGAAAAGAACACCAATGGCTCTCATGCTCTAAGATCAACAATTGACAAATGGGACCTCATAAAATTACAAAGCTTAAGTAAGGACACTGTCAATAGGGAAAAAATGGCAACCCACAGATTGAGAAAAGATCTTTACCAACCCTACATCCAATAGAGGGCTAATATCCAAAATATACAAGAAACTCAAGAAGTTAGACTCCAGAGAGTCAAATAACCCTATTAAAAACTGGGGTACAGAGCTAAACAATTCTCAGCAAGGAATCTTGGATAGCTGAGAAGCACTTAAAGAAATGCTCAACATCCTTAGTCAAAGAAATGTTCAACATCCATCAGGGAAATGCACATCAAAATGACCCTGAGATTCCATCTTACACAAATCAGAATGGCTAAGAGTAAAAACTCAGGTGACAGCAGATGCTGGTGAAGATGTGGAGAAAAAGGAACACTCCTCCATTACTGGTGGGATTGCAAGCTGGTAAAACCACTTTGAAAATCAATCTGGCAGTCCTCAGAAAACTGGAAATAGTTCTACCTGAAGACCCAACTATAACACTACTGGGCATATATCCAAAAGATGCTCCAATATACTACAAGGACACATGTACCACTATGTTTATAGCACCCTTATCTATAGTAGCCAGAGGCTAGAAACAACTCCGATGTCTCTCAATAGAAGAATAGATACAGAAAGTGTGGTACATTTACACAATGGAGTACTACTACTCAGCTATTAAAAACAATGACTTCATGAAATTCACAGGAAAACTGATGGAACTAGAAAATATCATCTTGAGTGAGGTAACACAGACACAAAAGGACACACATAGTATTTACTCACTAATAAGTGGATTTTAGCCCAAAAGCTCAGAATACCCACAATATAACCCATAAATGATATGCAGATTTAGAAAAAGGAAAACCAAAGTATCCTACATAGAATGGGGAACAAAATAATAACAGGAGGTAGAGGGATGGAGGGGCCTAGGAGGAGAGATGGGGGAGGGGAGAGCAAGGGGGCAGGATCAGGTTTTGGAAAGGACAGGAGTTCAGAGGGTCAGAATATTGAATATCAGAACCCAATTCTTCCACCATAGCAAGTTCTGGATACAGCCTCACGCCAGAAAAGCAAGATTTGAATCTAAAATCACTTCTCATGATGATGATAGAGGACTTTAAGAATGACATAAATAACTCCCTTAAAGAAATACAGGAGAACACAGGTAAACAGCTAAAAGCCCTTAAAGAGGAAACACAAAAATCCCAACACAAGGAGGGAAACTACACTCTAGAAAAAGCAAGAAAATAATCATTCAACAAACCCACACAAACATAATTCCACCTCTAACAACAAAATAACAGGAAGTAACAATCATTTTCCTTAATATCTCTTAATATGAAAATTAATATTGCCAACATATCTCAATCAATTGAAATTCAAAAATATGAGAAATTAGAAATTTGTTAGCTGACACCCAGGGGTCTTTCTAATTTGGTAATTGGAAAGATATGTCCAATATTGTACAATCCATATACACTTTCTGCTTGTTCATACATGACAGTGTCTTGCTATGCACCACCACACAATGGTCTTGAAATCTTGATCCTCCTATCTCAGCCTCTCTATTAGTAGGATTGTTTATTTGATGTTTTTGCACTATACTGTAGTTTTCAGAACAGCTTACCTATTTCAAAATTATTTATACAGCCAAAAGAAATATAGACAATTAATTTAGGAGGTGGCTCATAAGAGAACAACAAAGAGTGAGACTAAATATTTTGCTTGATATAATTATTGTATCAATTTTGAAGAAGATGAACTTATAAGTTACTCTTTTCCTGAGATGAATGCTTTTCAAAATCATCACAGCCAATGAACCAGAATCTTACCCTCACCTAATGTCTGTGCCATCCTCCAAGAGGAAACATTGTTCATTGAAACAGTTGATGAATGACTGTTATCATGGATAGACCATCTTAATACACACACCATTTCTTAAATGAATGTAACCTGTTCCCTGAGGGCTGAGAATGATGACAATCACTCAGGTCAAATAGCTTTGACCATAGCAGGAAATCCGTATCCAAATAATTGTGCCTACAATTCATTCCTTGACACAGCAGAACTGTCAACTCTTAACTTACCTACTATAGAGGTAAAATCCTTTGGTGATGTGACGGACATTGAAGTACAGTCTTATCACAATAAACTCCAATGTCTAAAAATTGTTCTTATTTTGGGTTTGTGCCACAGTAAGAGCCAAGATTTTAAGCTCTACTAAAACAAAACAAACAAACACACAAAAAGACTTTATCTTTTTATGTTCATTTAATAACATGTCCATCATTTTTATGATTGCTATAAAAATATATATTGTGCCAAATATAATAACAAATAAAAATTAGGAAAAAAAGAGTATACATGGAGGGACTTATGGCTCCAGGCCTCATCTGACATCAATGGGAGAGGAGGGAGGCTTGACACCCCAGTGTAGGGTGATGCTAGAGGGGTGAGGCATGAGTGGGTGAGTGGGTGGAGAAGCACCCTCATAGAGGCAAAGGGGAGGGGTGAAAGGGGTATGTGATGGGGGGCATTGTAGAGGAGTAACAGGGAAAGGGGCTATCATTTGATATATAAATGAATAAAATGATTAATTTAAAAAAGCCATCAGAGGACTCTTACCCTTTACCATGTGTGAGACTACAAAAGGACATACATGTTGTATTACGTGGGAGACCAAACTGTGGGAAACCAGACTTTCAACAGCTCCCCTCCTGAGAATCCACTGACCCTTTGTCGGGAGCTGAACCACCCCCTCCTTCACACAAGACTGATCGTGAGAATCAACTGGTCCTTATCTTGACACCTGGGGTTGTCTAGGCAGAACCAGCATTCCAGAAAAACTGCTAAATGTTTCAAGCCTGCAGTCAGCATCCGCCCCAGATGTCCTTCCCTCTTTCTATGCCTTTAGCATTCTCCCTCAGCCCCTCCCTACGTCCTCACTGTGTGTTCATAACCAGGCCTTCAGCCTTTCATTAAACAGACCTTGACAAGACAACCCTTTGCTTGGTCTCCCTCCCTTTTCTCGCCCGTTTCTCTTTTAGGCTTGGTCCTCCTAGACCCCCACCACCCCCCACCCCCGAGTAACTAGGTCCAGTGGGACGGGATAGTATTATTTTTCTGAAATGTTTCTTTTTCAGTTTTCAGAGTACCATCCTAGGGAACTTGTCTCATTTATGTCATAGTTCTCCGATTTGTTTACAATAAACTACAGTTTATGATTGTAGAATTTTTAAAAAGTTAGCATCAATGAACAGAATCAATTCTTAACACAGTGCATTGTATCTCTGTGGGCTGCCATCCTAATTCCTCAAGTCCCTGTGGAACCCTCCCATCTGTAACTACTTATTTTGATATTAATGTATGTTCTAGATTGGATTCCTCTAAGAGTTTTCTGTTTTGATTTAAAGATTCTTTCAACCTCTGTTTTATGGTCTCTAATCTAGTATCAAATCTCTCAGTCTCTTCTTTTTCCAAGACTGTCTTATTCTGATCTCTCTCAAAGAGGACATACAAAACTGTAATCACTGAAGAAAAAAAAAAGCCCATTTGCATGCTGATACATGAAGCAAGATCATATATAATATATAATATGCACTGTCATTTGTGCTTCCCTCCATCCCAAATATAGAAAACATTTTTTTTCTTTCTAACCTCAAAACTTCTCCCTAAGGACTTTATTTTTACCAATTTTAAGTTTAATACCTTACCAGTTCAGCCGCCTTGGGCTGTTTTCTGTTTTGTACCTTGTGTTGTTGTTAGCCTAGCCTAGCTGTTCAGATAGCTCAGGGCCCCTGGGTTCCACTGCATGCAGGGCCTGACCAGGATTTCCAACCTTCACACTTCTGTGCCGTTCCAGGCTGAGTGTACCTCTCTCTAGGTACCTGTCAACTGGGGTGAGCTTGGGAGAAGTCGCAGCTTTTGTGCCCTCAGGCTTTGGTCTGCTCAGGGACCAGGCTTCAGTCTCCTCAGATCTTCCCCTGGCAAATCTCACACCTAACTGTCTCCCAGAATTCTTTCTGCCTCCCAGATGCCCCCACCTCCTGTTTCCTGCCTAAGCCATAGGCCATCAGATTTATTTTTGACAGGTACCACATCCATACAAGCATCAGACACTCTCTTCAGGTGACAGATCTAGGAAAGAACCTCCTCCTCCTATTTTGATAAGTGGACATGGTGTTAAACCAACTTATTATGCTCATAGAATAACTCATCTCTGAACCCTCATCTGAGAAGCTTTTATTTACAATAGGTAGCAATTAAAACAGAGACCCACAATGAGTCAAAGTTCAGAGAATCAGAGACTACAGAATGCTTAACCCTAAATGGGACATCTATAAGACACCCCATCCTCCCAAGGCTTAGGGATCATGTGCAGGAAGGTGCAGGCAGACTGTAAGAGCCAGGGGTGATGGATGTCTATAAGGAAACAGTCTGTCCCTGGCATAGGGAGCAGCTGGCATGTGAACTCATGGCAGATGTGACAGTGCACAAGAGCCATGCAAGCCAAACAAGTTCCCACCACAGTCAAGGGGCCATCAGCAACTGACAGCTTCTGAGATACAGGAGTCGGTTTTCTTAGAATTTGACCCCTAGTTAGGTCCAGTGGAAGGCCACACATCCAAGAACATACAAGATCAGTGGTCCTAAAAGTAAAAGGCTGCAGAGCTGAGTGGGTGTGGACAGGAGGCGGAGTCAGAGCCGAGTGGGTGTGGAAGGGAGGCGGAGTCAGAGCCGAGTGGGTGTGGAAGGGAGGCGGAGTCAGAGCCGAGTGGGTGTGGAAAGGAGGCAGAGTCAGGAGGAATTCTCGAAAGCTACACGAATGTGATCCAAACACACTCAAATGATTAAAAAACGGGAAGAGCAAGCAATAAGATAGCCCAGTCAGATCAGAAGTAAACTTATACGGTTTAATGGACAACTATCTCTTTGAAACTGGATGAAGAGTTGACTCATATCGTAAACATAGAAATTAAGAACACATCTCATCCATAGAAAAGTTTTATGTAAACAGTTAAATTTCACTTTGTGATGATTTTGTTTACAACTTCTTTGCAATGAAGCTGTCTAGTTTTATTTTTAGAATTCCATACAGTGTATTTTTATCATGATGTTTCCTGTCTCCCAACACTTTCCAGAACCTTCTCCAACCCTAATCACCTAACTTCAGGTTCTTTCTCTCTTAAAAGACAAAAACAAAAGAAAACTGTGTTACTCGACTACTCCTGAGCATGGGACCTGTCCTGGAAGGGGGTTGATATACTCTGTCTCTCACTGAAGAAAACAGATTTCACCTCTCCCAGCAGGCATTAACTGCACACAGCCTTTTGGTTAGGGTGGGACGCTGTGTCCAAACTCCCTTCTCAGTGCTGGGATTCCTGTCTGGATTGAGCTTGTGTAAATCTGTGTGTGTGTGTGTGTGTGTGTGTGTGTGTGTGTGTGTGTGAACTCCTGTTGTGCCTAAAAGACAGTTTTCTTGGAGTCCTATGCCTCCTTTGTGTTTGTTTTTGTTTTTATTAGATATATTCTTTATTTACATTTCAAATGTTATCCCCTTTTCTCATCCCATTCCCTCTCCCCCTGCTCACCAACCCACTCCCCACTCCCACTTCCCTGTCCTGGCATTCGAGCCTTTAAGAGACCAAGGGCCTCTCATCTTATTGATGTTGGACAAGGCCGCCTTCTGCTACATACATATGCAGCTGGAGCCATGGGTCCCTCCGTGTATACTCTTTGGTTGGTGGTTTAGTCCCTGGGAGCTCTGGAGGATCTGGTTGGTTCACATTGTTTTTCCTCCTATGGGGCTACAGACCCCTCAGCTCCTTGGGTCCTTTCTCTAGCTCTTCCATTGGGGACTCCGTGCTCAGTCCAATGGTTGGCTGAGAACATCTACCTCTGTATTTGTCAGGCACTGACAGAGTCTCACAGGAGACAGCCATATCAGGCTCCTGTCAATAAGCGTTTGTTGGCATCCACAATAGTGTCTGGGTTTGGTGACTGTATATGGGATGGATCTGAGAAAGGGGTTCTCTAACAGCCGTGGCTGGCTGTCCTAGAACTCACGAAGATCCACCTGCCTCTGCCTCTGCCTCTGCCTCTGCCTCTGCCTCTGCCTCAAGTGCTGGGATTAAAGTCATGTACCAACGTACCCAGCTTCCACTTCTTTTCTCCCTCCCTGAGGCACTGAATTCCTGAGCCTTAAACTGAGGGGTGTGATAAAGACATCCCATTCAGACAAAAGCACTGCAGAGTCTCTCATTCTCTGCACGCTTTCAGTTGTGGGTCACTGTGTTAATTCTCATCTGCTGCAAGCAGCAGCGTCTCTGGTGAGAATTGAGTCATGGACTGACCTATGGGTACAGTGGCGTGTCATCAACAGTATTTTTATGGCTGGGTTCATTGAGCAGAATAATACTGTGTTTCCCCTTGGCCCATGTCCTATCTAACCTGAGATTCCTGGCTTCATTAATAATACCAGGTATGCATTACATCTCTAGGAGTGAACCTTTAATCCTATTTAAAAAGTGGTTTGTAACTCTCATCACATCTACACCACTACAGCAGCAGTGGACACATCCTACAGACAGATCATTGTTACAGCAGCACTGGACAGACATATCCTACAGACAGGGAATTGTTACAGCAGTGGACACATCCTACAGACAAGTCATTGTTACAGCAGTAGACACATCATACAGACAGGTCATTGTTACAGCAGCACTGGACAGACATATCCTACAGACAGGTCATTGTTACAGCAGCACTGGACAGACATATCCTACAGACAGGTCATTGTTACAGCACTGGACACATCCTATAGGCAGGTCATTGTTACAGCAGAAGTGGACAAACCCTACAGACAGGACAGTGTTACAGCATTGGACACATCCTACAGAGAGGTCATTGTTACAGCAGCACTGGACAGACACATCCTACAGACGGGTCATTGTTATAGCAGTAGACACATCCTACAGATAGGTCATTGTTACAGCAGCACTGGATAGACATATCCTACAGACAGGTCATTGTTACAGCAGCACTGGATAGACATATCCTACAGACAGGTCATTGTTACAGCAGCAGACACATCCAATAGACAGGTCATTGTTACAGCAGCACTGGACATACATATCCTACAGACAGGTCATTGTTACAGTAGCACTGGACAGACATATCCTACAGACAGGTCATTGTTACAGCAGTGGACACATCCTACAGACAAGTCATTGTTACAGCAGTAGACACATCATACAGACAGGTCATTGTTACAGCAGCACTGGACATACATATCCTACAGACAGGTCATTGTTACAGCACTGGACACATCCTATAGGCAGGTCATTGTTACAGCAGCACTGGACAGACATATCCTACAGACAGGTCATTGTTACAGCACTGGACACATCCTATAGGCAGGTCATTGTTACAGCAGAAGTGGACAAACCCTACAGACAGGACAGTGTTACAGCATTGGACACATCCTACAGAGAGGTCATTGTTACAGCAGCACTAGACAGACACATCCTACAGACAGGTCATTGTTATAGCAGTAGACACATCCTACAGATAGGTCATTGTTACAGCAGCACTGGATAGACATATCCTACAGACAGGTCATTGTTATAGCAGCACTGGATAGACATATCCTACAGACAGGTCATTGTTACAGCAGTGGACACATCCTACAGACAGGTCATTGTTATAGCAGTAGACACATCCTACAGATAGGTCATTGTTACAGCAGCACTGGACATACATATCCTACAGACAGGTCATTGTTACAGTAGCACTGGATAGACATATCCTACAGACAGGTCATTGTTACAGCAGCAGACACATCCTATAGACAGGTCATTGTTACAGCAGCACTGGACAGACATATCCTACAGACAGGTCATTGTTACAGCAGTAGACATATCCTACAGACAGGTCATTATTACAGCAGCACTGGATAGACATATCCTACAGACAGGTCATTGTTACAGCAGCAGACACATCCTATAGACAGGTCATTGTTACAGCAGCACTGGACAGACATATCCTACAGATAGGTCATTGTTACAGCAGTGGACACATTCTACAGACAGATCATTGTTACAGCAGAAGTGGACACATGCTACAGACAGGACAGTGTTACAGCAGTAGACACATTCTACAGACAGGTCATTGTTACAGCAGCACTGGACAGACATATCCTACAGACAGATCATTGTTACAGCAGTGGACACATCCTACAGACACGTCATTGTTATAGCAGTAGAAACATCCTACAGATAGGTCATTGTTACAGCAGCACTGGACAGACATATCCTACAGACAGGTCATTGTTACAGCAGCACTGGACAGACATATCCTACAGACAGATCATTGTTACAGCAGAAGTGGACACATTCTACAGACAGATCATTGTTACAGCAGAAATGGACACATGCTACAGACAGGACAGTGTTACAGCATTGGATACATCCTACAGACAGGTCATTGTTACAGCAGCACTGGACAGACATATCCTACAGACAGAGAATTGTTACAGCAGTGGACACATCCTACAGACAGGTCATTGTTATAGGAGTAGACATATCCTACAGACAGGTCATTGTTACAGCAGCACTGGACAGACATATCCTACAGACAGGTCATTGTTACGGCAGCAGACACATCCTATAGACAGGTCATTGTTACAGCAGCACTGGACAGACATATCCTACAGACAGGTCATTGTTACAGCAGTAGACATATCCTACAGACAGGTCATTGTTACAGCAGCAGACACATCCTATAGACAGGTCATTGTTACAGTAGCACTGGACAGACATATCCTACAGACAGGTCATTGTTACAGCAGTAGACATATCCTACAGACAGGTCATTGTTACAGCAGTAGACATATCCTACAGACAGGTCATTGTTACAGCAGTAGACATATCCTACAGACAGGTCATTGTTACAGCAGCAGACACATCCTATAGACAGGTCATTGTTACAGTAGCACTGGACAGACATATCCTACAGACAGGTCATTGTTACAGCAGTAGACATATCCTACAGACAGGTCATTGTTACAGCAGTAGACATATCCTACAGACAGGTCATTGTTACAGCAGTACTGGACAGACCTATCTTACAGACAGGTCATTGTTACAGCAGCACTGGACAGACATATCCTACAGACAGGTCATTGTTACAGCAGTAGACACATCCTACAGACAGGTCATTGTTACAGCAGCACTGGACAGACATATCCTACAGACAGGACAGTGTTACAGCATTGGGCACATCCTACAGACAGGTCATTGTTACAGCACCACTGGTCAGACATATCGTACAGACAGGTCATTGTTACAGCAGCACTGGACAGACACATCCTACAGACAGCTCATTGTTACAGCTGCACTAGACAGACATATCCTACAGACAGATCATTGTTACAGCAGTGGACACATCCTACGGACAGGTCATTGCTACAGCAGAAGTGGACACACCCTACAGACAGGTCATTGTTACAGCAGTAGACACATGCTACAGGCAAGACGGTGTTACAGCAGCAGTGGACACACCCTACAGACAGGTCATTGATAGAGCAGCACATCCTACAGACAAGACATATCCACATATAAGAGAAAACATGCAATCTTGATCTAGATTACCTCACTCAGGATAATTATTATTCCACTCATTTACAAGCAAATTTCGTAATTTTACCCTTATAATAAAGTTTTGATAATTTATGAAAAAGAAAGTTGATTTGAATATAGATTAGTGGTAACTAAAGATTGGGTAAAGCAGAGCAGGGTGGTAGAAGGAAGGCTGTATTTAATTGGTGCATGCTATAAATGTGTAGGAAAATATCCTACCAGAGCATGATAACATTATTAATGAATGGGACGTTAATCAAAAATAATCTAGAAAAGAAAAATATGAATACATTTCCTGAGAAATGGATCCTATGAATAAAATATCACACCCACATTAAACCATAAAGTTCGGGACATCAGTGTGACAGCTGGTTTTGTGTCAGCTTTGATACACGAGAAGAGTCATCTGAGAGGAAGCAGCCTCAGTTGAGAAAATGCTTCATAAGATCCAGCCGTCAGTAGGAAAGTCTATAGGATAGTGTTTCAATTGCTGATTGATGGGGTAGAGCCCAGCCCATTGTGGGTGAGGACACTCGGGCTGGTGGTCCTGGGTTCTAGAAGACAGAAGGCTGAACCAGCCATGAGGAACAAGCCAGTAGGCAGCACATGTCCTATTTCCTACGGCCTCTGCCTCCATTTCTGGTCTTGACTATCTTCAATCATGAACTGTAATATCCAAATATAAGCAAAACAAATGCTTTTGTCCCCAAGCTGGTTTTGATTGTGGTGTTTTAACACAGCAGTAAAAACCCTAAGACATTCAGCATGTTTAAAAAAAAATAGATCTTAACCCATTAACCCAAACTGGAAAGATAGCTCGGCAGTTAAACATACTGCCTGCTCTTCTCAAGGGTTCAGAATGATTCCCAGCACCCACAATAGCAACCAACCACTGTACATAATACCTGCAGATTCAGGGGATAGGGTACTATCTTCTGGGCTTTATGGGTACTGCAGAAATATTATGCACAGACAAATATGCATTCAAGAATATCTATATGCATAAAATTAAGAATAAATATATTTTTCAAAAAGTATAAACTGTTACAAAGTGAAATCGACTTTGTGAGCCAAAATTATATAATTTTTAATTAGACAGCACCAAGTCAAGCAGAGAGTACAGAAGGCTGCCATGCCCAAGAGAAATGTGGTTTCTGACATACTTTGCTAAACTTGTGTTACGTGTTTTCATATATATTCAAATAGAGACTTCAAAGTATGTCCTGCAGTGTGGATCCTGGCCAAAATCCTTGAAAATCACTGACTCCAGCAGTTCCACAAGAGCTGGGTTCTTAACAGACTCATCTGAGACTGGTGAGAGGGCACCAAATTCAAAATAATCTGGTGAACATTTACTTCTGTCCATTGTCACCCCCATCCTACCAACAGATGCATACACAAAGAAAACAGTATTGCACTTTATTTTCTAGCTTAATTTAACATTGATTTTGCTTGCACTTCTAAAAAAATTAGGGGTTTGGGGGCATGAGGGCGGGGCTACGGTGACAAGTGTGACTTGGCTGGGTACTGTCATACCCAATGCAATTATGCTTTTCAAAAAAAGGATAATGACCGGTGCCAGCTAAAATGAAAAACAAAATAAACATAACGTTTTAAATGTGTGTTTGCATTTGAATTATACTTTTATTAATTCCATATAGTGAACAAAAAAGTTAATCAACTCTTTGATGGACCACATATAAAATAAGAATTGGGCCACACATACAATCTAGTAGTCCCACGTAGGCCACGGAGCTGATGGACCGAGCCTCTGGGGCTTACCACTCAGCTTCACCTATGGCTTTTGCAAACACGTAGTCTCTCCCTCCGAAGCACATGACGCCATCCTTCAAGTAGAATTTCCATCTGTTCTTGCTCCTGTGAATCTGGAGAGAGAAAGATGATCTGAGTGCGTAAGCCAGAGGGTCACTTATAGTCTTTAGAAGGCACACAGGATCATGCTGACCCTGTATGTAAGACCTCTCAAGATAGTTTATTCATTCTTTACCAAACATTTGAGTTCCCATAAGTCAAATACTAGCATCAATACTGGAGAAAGGTCAGTCACCCACACACAGTGAGGACCATCTCTGTGTCAAAATGTCAGGGATTTGAGGGCACAGCAACTTAGACTCAGGTCTGTGGACCACTCAGCTCCCTTATACAAATGCTTTTATGTGTTACACATAACCTATATGCATCCTCCTCAAAGATTTACATAAATGTCTAGGCTTTCATGACAGCCAATACAATGCAAATGCTTTTAAGTAATGGTAATACTGAATTGTTGAAAAAGAGTGACCAAAAATAAGTCTGTGTGTGTTCAATAAACATGTAATTTTGAAATGTTTTTGATCCATTTGGTGGAATCCACAGAGGAAATTGCAGATATAGAGAGAGGACTATAGACCTTAATGTATTATGAATGTAAAAACAATTCCTGCCTTTGAAGAGTTTATATTTTAATGGAGAGGGAAACCAAAACCTAATCATTATGTTTTTCTATCTGTATTACATGTTAAAAAGAATAAGGTAATTTTTGTAGAGAAATGGCCTATTATACCAATTAAAAACATTGTCTTCTGTTTCCTTCATGTATATCAAATTATGATTAAAAACACCAAAGATATTAACATTCACTTCATGCAGGCTAGATTGCCAAGGATCTGAGTGTCACATGACAGGCAGGAGCAGGATGCGCGCATCCCGGACAGTGCTGGTGAGAAAGGATCTGAGTGTCACATGACAGGCAGGAGCAGGATGCGCGCATCCCAGACGATGCTGGTGAGAAAGGATCTGAGTGTCACATGACAGGCAGGAGCAGGATGCGCGCATCCCGGACAGTGCTGGTGAGAAAGGATCTGAGTGTCACATGACAGGCAGGAGCAGGATGCGCGCATCCCGGACAATGCTGGTGAGAAAGGATCTGAGTGTCACATGACAGGCAGGAGCAGGATGCGCGCATCCCGGACAATGCTGGTGAGAATATCCCATGCACATCCCTCACCCCTTTATTTCCCTGCTCGGTGTCAGGCTGCACTCTGAATATCTGCCTCCAGTGCCCGCCTCTGCAGCACAAATCAGGAAGCCTCATGTCAAAGGCCCACATCACCCAGGACCGGTTCCTGAGGACTTCCGGCAGCAAATGACTCCTTGTATTCCCGTGCTACTTTAGGCCTCGCTGTCTGCCACATAGCGAGTGATTACAGTTTGATTCCTGCGTCACTAGCATTCGCTTTACCTGTCACACTTCTCACATCTGACTTGCCCATCATCTTATCGTATGTGATTATTTTTTATTCTGTAATAAATACTGTGTTGGAATAAGACTGTTACCTCTTTAAGACAGAGATTACCATTTAGGGGCTGGGGTCATAGCCTAATGGGGGCTAGGGGTGTGACCTAATGCCTTTGTGCAAAGCACTTGTCTAGCATGTGCTACATCCTAGGTTCAATCCCCAGAACCACTGAAAGACCCAAAATACACCCTCAAAACTTTACAGAATTGGGCTGTAGAGATAGCTCAGTAAATAAAGGGCTTGCCGTACAAATGAGGACCTGAGTTTGAGACCCAGATCCACATTAAAAGAAGCTGAGCACAGTGGTGCACACTTGTAATCCCAGTGCAGGGGAAGACAAGCATAGGCAGGATTGCTGGGCCCTGGTGGCCAGCCAGCCTAGACACTTGCTTAGCTCCAGACCAATGAAAAAGCCCTGTCCCTAAAATTAAGGCATACAGTTCCTAAGAAATACCAACAGATGTTGGCTACCCTCTGACCTCCATGCACACTGACACGTATACCGATGCACACATGTGCACCCACACAAATGTACACACAATGTACACATACACAAGAAATCCTTTACAGAATTAAACAGCTATGCCATGAGTCACTTGACTGCAAACTAGAACTCACCATCGTATTTCTCACTATTTTATATACCTTCCAGTATAAGTTCAATTAATAAACTCACAGTCCAAAATTCAAGCACAGTACCTTATCATACTGACAGACAATTACATTATCTGTGTCAAACAGGTCTGGCACATCCTGCTCACTGACATCATCTCCAGAATTTAGGGGATCCTAAAGATGAAAGATGATCACATTAAGGGATTTCATGATGCTTCAAATTTTTGTAAAGATAGGAAGACATAGAAGTAAAGGCACCTGAAGAGACAGAATAGTATTTCTGCTTTAAAGTTAAATAACCTAGCTTTGAATTCCAGCTTGATCACTTGATAATTACATGGTTGACCTTGGGCAAATTCCCCAAGTCCCTGTCATTCAGTTTTCTCATCTCTGAAGGAACAAATGCAATGAGACCCACAGGGTATAGGACTGGTAAAGACTAACCCAGAGAAGATGTTAGTTACCACAGGCAGGTATGTGAAGGCAGCCTCAAGTGCATGTCAACAGCCCTCACAAATGCAATTACCACATTCTACACAAACATCATCACATTTATTAGAAAAAAGGGCAAAGGCTATATCTCCAAAGTCTTCTACTATGATTATTTAAAAAGCAACAAGCATAAATCCAATTCCTAACCACTTAATACCCATTTAGATGACAGTTGAAAGTTGTAATGTTAAGGGCCCTGCATAGAAATAACTATGATTTTAAAGGACCAGAGATGAGGTCAGTCTTAATTAGAAATGTATTTGGCTGTGCAGTACATGGGATTGCAAATCCTATTAGTTAATAAGCCAAGTCTTGGCTCAGAGGAGCGCCCACCTCACCTCTTCCAGGGCATCTATTTGATGGTCCTCGTCGCTGCTGTTTGCAGTTGAATCTTCATTTGATACGCTGTCCACTTCTTCTTCAAGCACCTTGAGGTCACCGGCGTCAATGACCCCTGGGAATTCATTCTCATCTGCACCCCGTATACTTCCTACCTCTTCAGTAGAAGAGTTATCGCCGGTTCCATCTATTTGAATTATTTCATTAATATCATCATCGGTTACCTGAATATTCAGATCCCTCTCAGAAGTACAATTCTGCAAATAGAAGAGGCATGATCAAGTTCTTCAAGTTAAATGAGGCATTAAAACACTGAATCTGGATTTTAAATTACTAGCAAATACTACACAATTGATCATTTAAACTTATCTCTGCCTTCTGAGATCAGTCTCTTAACGTGAAATTCTGGGATGTCTTTAGAATTTCTAACAAAAATGATTGCTTGGTTTTGAGTTAAGTAAGCATACTACCAGACACCAGCACCAAATGAGCTCACTGATGTCACATCACGTTTGCTGGCTTTTGTAGGTATGCCTTAGATGGCATGGACCTGTGGAACCTTAACTGGTGTGCTCAATTACAATGGCAACGGAGTGACATGGAAAAGATGGTGTGCTCAAGAAGAGAATGCACTGTGCAGTCAAAGGAGCCAATACAGAACCGCTTTGTTGCTTCACTTAATCTCAGGTGCCTATTGTAGAACTGTTCATAAGTTTTACAAAAGCAAAACAGAGATCACCAAGGCACAGGAGGAGGGGGGGGTGAGTACAGCATCTAGCTAGGGTTTCTGCTGCTGTGAAGAGACACTTTGAACACAGCAACTGTTACAGAAGAAAACATTTCATTGGGGCTAGCTTACAGTTCAGAGGTTTCGTCTGCTGTTATCATGGTGGGAAGCACGGTAGCATGCAGACAGACATGATGCCAGGGCCGAGCTGAGAGTTCCACATCTCCAGCAGCAGGCAGCAGGAAGAGAGCGAATCACTGGGCCTGGCTTGAGCACGGGAGACCTCAAAGCCCACCCCCAGGACACACCTCCTCCAACAAGACCACACCTCATCCAACAAGGTCATACCTCCTAATAGTGTCACTCCCTAATGGCCTATGGGAGCCATTTTTATTCAAACCACGGGTATCATCTAATGTTTCTCCTTCAGATGACAGAAATCTTCTGGAAATGCATAGTGATGATGGATGTGCCCTGACTACACAGGTTACTACCACTTTCATTGTTGTCTCTCCCAAACAGAGCTTACAAGCATCTGGTAAATATTTTATGCATTTTCTAATTTAAGTCTAATTGCAACACACTGAGATAAGACACTATGGCTTACAAAACCACAAGGGCGAAAAGAGATGAGTTAAAGCCCCAGTTTGATTACAGAGGCTTCACCTCAAGTGCAGCATATGCATTCAGTCTGTCTCTGGTGGGTTAGAGCTGCCCAGAGCTTCCAGTCTATTACGGGTGGGTTAGAGCTCCCAGAGCTTCAAGCTTCTTAACTAGAAGAGCTACTTTATGTAACTATAAATAGCTCAGAATTTGTGCAAAATTCTCAACCTTTTTGAAAAAACCAGGCCCTTAAACTAATCAAAATGTATACACATAAATAAGAAATTTGCATTACAGGCATGGCTTAAAAGGCATTTTAAAACCTGTATTAGTATAGGGGAAATTAAGCTAAATGACAGATTAATGCATTCAGCCAAGACCTCTAGGTGTGTAATATGTTTACAAGGAACGCGTGCCCAATATGAACAGAGTTCCAAATGAGAAGTGACTTTTCAAAACTCATTTCTTTGTGGAGATGATTAACATATACCTTCATTTTTTTCTCATGATAAAATGATTTTATGTGGATTTAGTATTTTAATGACAAAAATAAATGAAAATAATCTTAAAACTAATGGAAGTCCATACCTCAATTTCAGCACTCTGGGGGCTAAG
The DNA here is from genome assembly GCF_947179515.1 of Apodemus sylvaticus. Lineage (NCBI taxonomy): Eukaryota > Metazoa > Chordata > Mammalia > Rodentia > Muridae > Apodemus > Apodemus sylvaticus. The sequence goes on along the minus strand of NC_067477.1, from coordinate 136,796,762 downwards.
ACAGAAGGATCTTATGAGCTTAAGACCACTATCTCAAAAAATGAAACCTTGGTAATGATCTCCAGATGTTGTAAGGTAGCTCACAGAAATGCTGACTCTTTGCAAAGCACATGGAAAGGCAGACACACATTATCTAACAATAGGCCACGTCAGCTCTCAGGGTTAGATGCACAGGTACAAATTAAGAGCTCAGAAAGGATAGCCTTCCCATATCTACCTAAGACTTTTGGGGAATCCTCAAGGTCACTGAAACAAGGAAGACTTCTAACAGGGCCTAAGACACTTTATTATGATTTGAACAAATACACTTTCTCTGCACTCCTGTGTTTGAGATGTAAGGCAACACAACTTTGCATCTTAAGACATCAATTTGTGATAGGACTTTAACACAAATCAGTTAAAAGTATCTGAGGAGAGGACTGGTAAGCCACTCAGTGGACAACGGGACCGTTGCTAGGCAACCTGAGCTTGACCCTGGGACCCAAATGGTAGAAGGAAGGATCCTATGCCTGCAAGTAATCCTCTGACCCCACACATACACTGAGACACAAACCCACTCACATCACACAGAGACACAAAATAATATAAATGTAAAACTATCTAAGTAAAAAGAGACAACCTGTACCACGCAAACACTAATCAAAGCAAAACTGAAATGACGGTATTTGCGTCAGAACACAGAATGTTACAAAAGATACACAAGACTATATTAGCTAGTAACAAAAGGGTCAGCTGGAGAAGAAAACAACTCTACACCTCGATGCACCTTTCATTACCATAGCTATCGTCTCAAAAATATGTAAATGGAAAACAGGGCTGGAGATGTGGCTCAGCAGTGGTGCCTGTGTTTATTATCCACTAAAGCACTGGGCTTCCTACAAATAAAAACGAAAATGACTAAAGGAAGTAAAAAAAAAAAGTAGGTAAATTCACAATTGTAGATCCTCCCAGCTAACAACAGAAACATTTACAATAATTACCAGGAACAGTACAGAAGACCTGACCAATGCATGCAGTCTATACGACCTAACTGGCATGTATAGAATATTCTATCCAAAACCAGCCAAATGGCTTTTATCCAGGTTCTGTAAGGGATAGAGAAAAGGCTCAGCACTGATTCCCAGCACCTGTGTCACGTGGCTCACAGCTGCCTGTGACTCTGCCCCAGGGGAATCTCAGACCCCTGGCCTCTGTGGCACCTGCACATGCACACGTGTGCACACACAGACTTGTGATTATAAATAATAGAAACAGAGCCTCTTTTCAAAAACTCCACATGAAATTTACATAAAGATAATCTACATTCTGGCTTGAAAATATCCTTTCAAATACAGAACATAAAATGCGTGTTCTCTGACAATAAAAATCTAAAGCATTATAATGAAAAAATTGAAAAGAATTTCAGATACTTAAAAATTAATTAAAATAATTATAACTCTCCACGGGTAAAAGAATTGCAAAAGAATTGCAAAAAATAATAAAACTTCTACTGAATGCAAATGAAAATAAGTCAAAACTTACATACCTAAAACAGTACCTGCTAGCATCCCTTTTAGGTTCCGCCCCACAATTACATGGTAATAGCCAGGTATGCTGACTCACTCTAAAACGGGAGGGGCTGCTTCCCCCCCCATGCTCTCACCCTCTTACTTTCCCCCCTCTCTGTGCCCTCTCTCCCCATTCTTCTCCCCGCTTTCTTGACAAGTGTTCATGACTTACCTCTCTCTCCTCTGTCTCTCTCTCTCTCTCTGTCTCTCTCTCTCTCCTTTCTCTGTCTCTCCTCCCTCTCAACTCCCTCCCTATGGCCTAAATAATCTCTATTCTATACTGTATCCATTGTTTGGCTGGTACCTCATGGAGGAAGGGTTATCTCAGCATGGGCCCACAGAGGCACCCCCTTCACCTCACCCTGGACAGCAAGGAAACAGCCAATTCTCCTAAGACTGGACTAACATCCCTCATACCAATTTTCTTAGGTTTCTCAGAGACATGATGGCTCAAAGTCAGCAAGAAGCAGCTAAAGATCACGGCTTCCTGGTTCAGCACCTCTTTCTAGTTTTTCTGTTTTAATTAAACCCAAACAGAAGAATGCTAGCATTTCTTCTAGGCTCCACCTCACAGTTACCTGGCAATAGTCTGGTATGCCTGACTCACTCTAAAAGGGGAGGGGCTGCTTGCCCCCTCACGCTCTTACCCTCTCTTCTCTGTCCCCTCTGTCCCCATTCCCCCATTCCCCTCCCTCCTCTCTCTGCAAGTGTCCATGGCCAGCCTCTCCTCCTCCCTCTCTCTCTCTCCCTCCCTTTCTCTCTCTCTCTCTCTCTCTCTCTCTCTCTCTCCCCCTCTCTCTACTCTTTCTCTCTTCTCTCTCTACTCCTTCCTCAACTCCCCTCCCCATGCCCTAAACAAGCTCTATCGAGAGGCACTCCCTTCTACCTCACCGTACCTCACTCTACCAAATATATCACCCTGGTTCTTTCTTTTTTATAAAATACAACAGTGCCAAAAAAAAAAAAAAAAAGCATTCAGTAATTATAAAAGTCTTAAATCAGTGGCTCAATAATTCACCTTAAAAAACTAGAGCGAAAAGCCAAATTAAGCCCAAAGCAACATGAAAGAAGCAATAAAAAAGAGAAAAAAATGTTAACAAAAAAAGAAAGAAAATCAAGACCAATATTCATTCATTTAAAAAAAAAAAAGGTAAAACTGAACATACAAATTACAAAAATTTTGGACCACTAGAAGAATAGTCCTAAAAATATTTATAAGATTTTTAAAAACTACTATTAACTTTGTCACAACAAATTTTACAAGTAGATAAAATGAATGAACTCCTAACAACAACAACAAATAAAACTGTAAAAGTTTACACAAGAAACACCAGAGGACCTAAGAGAGATTAACTCTAAAGAACCTTTAGATTACTAAAGAAAAGTAATCTATAGTTAAAATCTGCCCCACAACTTCCCCCTTCTCCGGAGGGGGACGGTAGGGGAGGGGCTGGTGTGAGGGACTGGGAGGAGGGGCTGTGTGAGGGACTGGGAGGAGGGTCTGTGTGAGGGACTGGGAGGAGGGGCTGTGTGAGGGACTGGGAGGAGGGTCTGTGTGGGGGACTGGGAGGAGGGGCTGTGTGAGGGACTGGGAGGAGGGGCTGTGTGAGGGGACTGGGAGGAGGGGCTGTGTGAGGGGACTGGGAGGAGGGGCTGTGTGAGGGGCTGTGTGAGGGGACTGGGAGGAGGGGCTGTGTGAGGGACTGGGAGGAGGGGCTGTGTGAGGGACTGGGAGGAGGGGCTGTGTGAGGGGCTGGGAGGAGGGGCTGTGTGAGGGGACTGGGAGGAGGGGCTGTGAGAGGGGACTGGGAGGGGGGAGGCTGCAATCAAGATGTAAAGTGAATAAATAAATTAGTGGAAAAATATTACAAACACACACACACATACACACTCACACATACACACACACACACACACTCACTCTGCCGCACAAAGGAAAAGTCTGGATCTAGGAGGTTATATTCCTTTCTTAGAAAACAAATGATGTATAGATAAGTTTCAATTTTATAAAACTCCTACTATCTTAAAATCCACTGCAAAGAAACAAAAGAGAGAGAGAGGCACCAGTATTCTTCCTGAAAACAAGGCAAAATGTCCCAGGGAAATTTTAGCACACTGAACCAAGCATTTAAAAAAAGATCATACAGCACGGCTGGAGGAGTTTCATCAAGAGGACTCCTCTGAAAGGGAATGCTGGGAAGTGAATCCGTGCACTTCATCAAGCGGATATTTGATTTCAGTCTATATGGGGAAAATTCAACAATTCAAAAGTATCTCCTAAAATCTCTTAATAATCTTGGCTTTTTAGGACAGGCTGTCACTGTGCAGCACTGACCATGTAGACAAAGCTAGCCTCAGAGTCAGACTGCCCTGCCTCTGCCTCTCAACTGCCAGGGTTCAAGGCCTGCACCCTCCACACACACACACACACACACACACACACACACACCCCGCCCCAAGCCCAGGCAAGTCTCTGCAATCTTTCACTGAAAGAAACTTTGTCCACCCGTAAAGGGATCTAACAAAATCACACAGCCAGCACAGCACTTGACAGCAAGACTGGGTGACTTTCCCTAAGGACCAAGAGCAAACTACCGACTCTCTACTCTATTTCTATCGTAGAATTCTGGGGCGGGGGGGGGGGGGGTCAAATAAGAAAATCAAAAAACAAGACATTGACAGGAATCAATTAAGCTGTTTCTTTTCACAATGGTTATAACAGTATAAATAATTTCAAGGACTGTACAAAATTACCTGATGTTAACAGGTGACAAAATATAAGAATCCTTTTAAAAAATCAATTTCATGTCGCCCCAGTAGCAATAAATAATTAGAAACTTAAATTGTAAACGAGTACCATTTGAAGCACTGAGAAAAGCAGCTTTCTACATTCAGTAACACTTTTTCCATGTTTCTAGCAAAATACCAAAAGGCAGAATGCAGTGGGATGATGTATTTAAAGTGCTTAAAATAGGGACGGGCTTGGCTACAGCGTTTCCCACTGCAGTCTCTGCTGTAGCAGTTTGTACAGCTGCTGCCACGCCTCCTGTCTCACCTCCCCTAAACAAAACGACAAAAGGAAAACAGTCCCAGATCAAAGTTGAAGGAATTCTAACCACTGGCCCTCCCAGGAACCCTTTGAGTTAAAATCAGAGGACACTAGAAAGTAACAGAAGCGATGGTTTTCAGGAAAGGGAAGCTGACGGCAGCAGATTGGAAGCCTGCACTCCCACCATTTTGAGTTCAACCGGCTTGCTGTTTTTCTCTAGGATTTACAAGGCAAAAGCATATATCTGTGTTAATGTGTCTGTGCAAAAACAATCTCTGACAAGAAGGAAAAGCAGAGAGTGGCCGCGCTCTGAAGGAGAAATCTGTTGTGTGTGGTTCTATCTGTTTGAGTCAGACTCAAAGGGCTTGGCACGGAGTGAAGATGACACGCTTCATACCCATTATACCCATGACAAGGACAGCAGCTGTACAATACCACACAGTGAGGCGGATAAGAAAATCAAATGCATCAATGCAAGAATGCCAGTGAAACAGAAAAGGTGGCAGCAAAGAGAATCAGAGGACAAAACATAAGACACAGAAAACAAGTAACAAAACGGCAAATTACCATTTAGGTAATTATCCCCCATCAATAATCACCTAAAGCATAAACAGATTAACTTATCTCTATCAGCCCATGTTATACTGTTCTAACAAAATAGCTAAGCATGAGAGGTCCGTGAAGAAGATGTTTATTAGTTCATGATTCTGGGACTTCAAGAGGAGTCAGCGGCCGCTCGGCTTTGGTCAGGACGTCAGAAGCACAGGCGACCACAGTGAGGGGCTGTGTGGAGGACAGACAGACCACAGTGAGGGGCTGTGTGGAGGACAGACAGACCAGAGGACAAGCCCAGTCAGCTTTGTTTGTTTGTTTGTTTGTTTGTTTGTTTGTTTTTCTGCAACAGAATTCTCTCAGAACCATCCACTCTAGGTGCGCAGCATGAGCCTATCCTGATGGTGGACTCTAGGACCTGAGTGGCTTCATCTTCCCTTTTCAAAAGCTCCTGCAACCCAGTTCTGTCCAAATCATAGCATTTCCCAAACAAAGCATACAGAATGCAGAACGGATTGCAAAGGCAGAAGGCAGCCACCTGCTGTCCACATGACCCTAACTGAAGATCTAAGGATATGCGCAGGTTGAAAATCAAAGAACAGAAATTAATGCCATCCAAATATTAGCCCAAAGAGCTACGGGGCAGGGGGGGGGTGTCACTGTCAACTCCCGCCCCCCCAAACAAAAACAAAAAGCACCAGGTATTATAAATATAAATGCTACTAAAGTTCAGAGCTGCTAAATAATATGCATCAGACACAGAAAGGAAGGCAGAGACAGCACTAGGACAGAACCGGATTGTCACACCTCAGAGACAGCACTGGGACAGGAAGAGACTTTCACTGGAATGTGACAAAATACTGACCTTTGTTAGTGTTATCAACACCAGGACCCAAAGTCGCTTGGAGGAGGGCAAGGTTATTTGGCTTACACTTCCAAGTGAGTCTATCGCTGAGGGAATTCAGGGCAGGAGCCCAAAGAGGAGCAGAGGCAGGAACCATGGAGGAATGTGCTCGCTGCTTCTCTTCCCCGTCTGGTCAGCTGTGGTCCTTATATTGCTGAGGCCCTACAGGCCTAGGGATGCCGACACCCACAGTGGGCCAGGCCTACTACCAACTAGCAGTAAGAAACTGCCCCAGGCACAACCCTACAGGGCAATGGAGGCAATTCCTCAGTTGTGGCTCCCTCTTCCAAGATAAGTCTAGTTTGTGTTAAGTGAACAATAACAACACAGAGACACAAGAAAAAAAATCATGAGGAAACAGACACTCTGAAAAGACTGCAGCTTGTTCTTCCTTGCATTCTATAAATCAAAACAACCCAAAAGAAATCCCAGAAGCTGGGTTTTGTTGTTGTTTGTCTGTTCATTTGTTTGTTTTGGGGTTAACAGTCTCATCATCACACTTATATGGAAATACAGAGGATTTAGAAGATCCAAAATGGCTTTGAAGAAGAACAAATGTGAAGGCCTCCTTCTCTGATATCCAGCTTACTTTAAACCCACGAAAATAAAGGCGATGCCGTCCTGGCGAAAAGCAGACAGACACTGGTTAAGTCAGGAAGAGAGTGCCCAGGAAGAAGCCGCCCCGGACGACTGTCACTGATCACTGCTCTAGAGATCCAGCGAGCTTTACACGCACGGGGCGGTTAGATGCCTCCACTCGTGGCCCCTTCATGACAGAGCAATGCTATTCAACCCCCACTATACAGATTCCAAAACTAGCAATCAACCTGAATGCCCAGCTGGAAGCCAGGATACATTCATGTGATGTTTGATTTGCTGCTACAGCACAGAGTAATCCCAAGCATGCTAATAAACCTCCTGGGATGCTCTGCCCAGGGAGTGGCACTATTAGGAGGTGTGGCCTTGTTGGAGTAGGCATGTCACCAAGGGTGTGGGCTTTAAGGCCCTCGACCTGGCTGCCTGGAAGCTACTCTTCTGCTAGCAGCCTTCAGGTGAAAATGTAGAACTCTCAGTTCCTCCTGCACCATGCCTGCCTGGATGCTGCCATGCTTCTGCCTTGATGATAACAGACTGAACCTGTGAACCTGTAAGTCAGCCCCAGTTAAATGTTGTTCTTTATAAGAGCTGCCTTGGTCCTGGTGTCTGTTCACAGCAGTGAGCCCTAAATAAGACACCTGCATCCTGCACAACTGCCGCTGATTGACAATCTGGACAGGTAGCCCCATCCTGAAAGAACACTGATCTAGGGGGACTTTAGGGACTGACCACAAGTGAGCACGGGGAGGCCTGGGCATAATGCAAATGTTCTCTCCCACGTTGACCTTGTTCCGTGTAACTGCCTGTGTTTGTCAGAAGTCACACTGTGTACCTAGAAACTGTACAAAGGCGAATTTTATCATGTTTAGATTATACCTCAATAAATCTGACTTTTTAAAAAGAAGTTACTAAGTCAGTCCTAGTTCCGAATCACATGCCAAATAAGGCTTTGTATCTTAACAGCAACAAGATAACCTCAAGTTACAAATATCTTTTGTACAAAACCAATCACAGCCCCTCCAGGACTTTGTCAACTGAGAATAAGCTGGTTTAGTAATATGACAAACTCCAGGACTCTGCTGGGGACCTGGCTCAGTGTGCAGGGACGCAGCACCCTCTCAAGCCGCACCTGCACACTGAGGGGAGGCCCAGTTCACCTGTCAGCCAGCTAGCTGAAAAACAGGAAGCTCAAAGTTCAGTGACACCCTGTTTCATGGGACAAGTGATGGAACAGGACACAGATGTCCTCCCCTTCTGGACTTCCCATAGGTGTCTGCACCATCCACACTACCCTCCTCCCCCCTACTCCTCCCTACTCCCCTTCTTGCCCCTCCCTTCCTCTCTTCCATTCCCTCCCTGTCCTCTCTCCAGGACAGTTCCAACTGAAGTAAGATCCTGTTTTTGTTAAACTAGGGAAGCTCTTTTTACTGTGAGAGGGAATTTACAAACTCAAATTTATTACCAATAGCCTCAACAATCTGGTTTTTTGTTTTGTTTTGTTTTGTTTTTTGTTTTTCATTTCCAACTTCTAGTTTTAGAAACAAAAATTGGAAAGTTCACACAGCTGCTGGCTCTGATGTCAAAGCCAGAGCTGGTTTGGCTAGACAACCAAAATAGTCAATAATGTTCAGCTGCATTCATAATGAATGCTGAAAGACAATGCACAGGAAGATTCAAGTGTTTCACACAGCCAAACACCACCAATAAATCCTTCAAATGAGATGTTATGAAGGGGCTTTCCTCCCATCCCAAAAAGCGCAAACATCTACCCAGAGATGAAGTACTGTTCTTTAGAAGCTGGAAAACTCCAGAATTTAATACTTTGTCCACATTTTTTTGATACATGTGTTGAAAAAAATAACTCAAACCCTTGGTTTGAAAGTCTCTGAGCTTTATGTCAGCTGACAAGACTTGTGGAATTACTGTCTTCATCCTAGCAGCAGTGCAGGCCACATGCTGAAACCCACATCACGGGCTCTCTCCTCAAACAGAGAAACCCATGCTGTGGCAGGAGTGCCTCAGAGGCTCCACCGGCGTGCAGGGTCTCAAACGCTGCCAAGCACCAGCCCTGCATTGTTACATAGACGACAGTTCTAGCTTGAAAATGAAAAAGGCTCACAGCATAAGAATTGTTTAATGATGTCAATGTGTGAATGGAAATTAAAATCAGACGCCAGCTGCCCTCCAAAACAACTGGTATTTTTACCCTGTTGAATGTTAAAGGAATGTCAGAATCCGTTCTTCCACAAAGCCTGTGTGAACTGAACGTGGAAAATGTCAGCAGTTCTGCTGTAGACGAAGAAATGAAGCTGTTTCAGCCTCCCTTCTCTAGAGCAAACCAGGTGAACAGTGGCCAAGATCTTCCACTCCACTGAGATGTCAAGTGTGTGTGTGTGTGTGTGTGTGTGTGTGTGTGTGTGTGTGTGTATGTGTGTGTGTGTGTGTGTGTGTGTTGGGGTAGCGGGGGCTATGTAATACAATACACAAATAAAACAGGATTCCTTAAGACAAAGCTTCACCAAGTCCAGCTTCCCACCATCACAACTTCAGAAATGACTGCGTTATTTCAGTGGCTGGTAAGACAGGGTAATAACAGGATGCACAAGAAACCTAAATTATAACTCAATACCTACCCTCAGTCTACAACTAAACAATGTGCAATCCAGTTCTTCAGCGGCAGGATGAAATCTCTCTTATTCTTAACAGATCCGTCGCAATATGGCTGCACTGGCTACACATTAACAGACTATGGCAATAATAGCCTGGGCCGTGCAGTTCCCACGGGCCACATGTGCTGCTCAGACTTCCTGTCACTGTGACAAAGACCCAAGAAAAACACTTCAGCCGAGGAGAGGATTGACTTGACCTCATGGTTCAGAGTTTCGAGGTCACTGGTTTGCATTTGGGCCTCAGGTGAAGGAGGCCATCATGATAGGAGGAGTACACTGTGGACGAGGCCACTCACCTTGGCTAACAGGAAGCTGAGAACTTGTGCTCAGGTAACTGGGCCTCCTCCTCCTCCTTCCCCCTTTATTCTGTCTGAGCCCCAGGACTGTGGATATTTCCAACCACATGCAGGGCACATCTCCCCCCACCCCAAACATTCCCATAGGAAGGTGCTATAGCTAATCTTTCAAGGTCACAGGTCGATGGTGACCTGAAGGGCAGGTCTCTAGAAGCCAGGAGGTGAGGGAGCACTCACCAGACCCCAGGGACGACGCTGCTGAGTTCTTGCAGCTCTGCTGACTAACCCTACCACGGCCACCACTCTACACAATGCAGTGCAACCCAAAGCACACCAAAACCTAAGGCTCTGTCCCTGCCTTCCCTGGTCATTCTCAAAGTTCAAAGTGAAGACTCTTCCCCGGTTACAAGCTATACCTGAATTCAGAGAGAAATATTCCATTGCTTGCCCATAAGTAGTCAAGCTGAAATTTTAACCTGTGAAATTTGAAGCTGTGCCTCAAACTGACCCCTAAACTATCCTTGATTAACATCCACAGCTAACATACTTTCTCCTATCAGGAAAAATAAATAAAATACATGACAACTAATAGAGAAGACTTCATCCTTAACCACTGAACCTCAAACACGCACGGGTTATATAAAACCCAGAGGGAAAATGTCTCCCGATTACCCGAGGACAAAAGCATAGCTCGGTTACTTCTACCTCAAAACCAAATATCACATAATTTCTTGGTTTTGCCTGTATTTAGTTCCTAAGTTGTATGTATTATGTGGAAAATGTGAGAAAAATACCAAAAACCCACATTTTAATCTTAATTCTTTATACCAAACTCAGTATCTGGAACAAGGGCCATGAGCATCTGAAATAGTCACAGAGAGAAGGCCTTGTTTCTCAAGGCCATCGGCCATTTAAACTCTCTTCACAGTGTACAGCCCATCGCTGAACCTGTCCTCCTCCTAGCTTGGAACTATTAGAAGACAGGACCGCAGCACAGAGCCTGCCTAAGATCCACCAGGCCTGGGGGCCGTCTGATCTGAGCAACATAAAAGACAGAGAGGAGGGAGGAAGAGAAAGGGGAAGGCAAGGGAGGGCAAGGGAGGGCGAAAGGAAGGAGAGGTAGAGAAAAGAGGAAACAAAGGAAAGGGGGGAAGGAGAAGGAGAAGAGAAGACGGGAAAGGGGGCAGGAAAGGAGAAAAAAAATATTCTAAAGATAAAATGCTCAGGTGGTCCTTAATTTTTCCCTGCTGCAGACTACAAGCTGTACAAGAGAATGACTAGTCCATTAGCGGAGCATGGTGCTTTGGTTTTTATATACGACTAAACTGGACAAGTGGAATTAGCTCTGAGAGTTTAGGCTTGCAGAGGTGCTAGAAAATTGACTTTAAGTTTTATATATGTATTTTATTAATTCTTTAAGAATTTCATACAATGTATTTTTATTACACGCAACTCCCACTTCTTCCCCTAACTCAAACTGACATTTGGAACTAGCCATGACACCACAAAAAAGGAATCAATTTTCTACAGGAAAAACAAAACATATAATTCTGACTAATCTTACACCTCAAAAGAAACCCTGGAAGCTCGAGGCACAGGCCAGCACCTGTGAGCACGAAGCCCTACCTTCTCCGAGGTGCGGAGGCTGCTGGGCTCCTCCACTCTCCTCAGCTGCTTTACGGAGTCACATCCATATATCCTGTCTTTCAGGCTGTGAAGCTGTGAGTCAAGCATGTGGTGGAGCGCGCCCGGAGCGCCCTGCGAGAAAGGGCGGCCATGCAGATTCTGAGTCAGGTTCGCCGAGACCCCAAGCGCTGGCTCCAGGCTAGACTCTGTTAGAGCGACCTGAGGAGGGAATCCCACACCCGGAAGGCCGATGTACGGAGAGCTTTCCTGGGGCCGCAGCTCACTTCCAGGGAGAGCACGCCTGTCGCTGGCCGCGTTTTCTATATGTTTCCTGTCCACTGGAGTAGAATGCAGAATCGTCGGCTGTTGCAGCGCAGTTTCCATTCTGTGTGATTGTTCAGTTGCTGCTTGAAGAGAACACGGGTGCAATGTTGGCACAGCGGTCTGTATTACTGGAGGCTGCCCAAGTTGCTGAAGGACTTGCTGAAATGGATGCTGGAGAATTTCTGTTCTCCCAGAAGTCTGTGTCACCATGACTGGTACATTGACTTTGTAAAGGTGACCTTAAAAAGGAGAAAATGAAACAGTAAGTACAATTCTCTTTCAGTGTGTGTGTGTGTGTGTGTGTGTGTATGGTATAAGTGTGAGTATATGTATGTGAGCATGTATGTGTGTATGCATGCATCTGTATGTGTGAGTGTGTGTGTGGTGTATGTGTGTGATGTAAGTATGTATGTGCGTGTATGCATATATGTGTGCTATGTATGTGATATATATGGTCTGTGGTGTGTGTCTGTGTGTGGTGTATGTGTGTGTGCATGTGTGCATGTATGTGTGATATATATGGTCTGTGGTGTATGTCTGTGTGTGGTATGTGTGTGCATGTATGCATGTATGTGTGCTGTGTATGATGTATATGGTCTGTGGTGTATGTCTGTGGTGTGTGTGTGTGTGTGTGTGTGTGTGTGTGTGTGTGTGTGATGTCCACGGCTGTGCTCACAGACACCAGAGAAGGACTTCAGTGGACAGCACTGTTGCTGTCTGCTTTACTCCCTTCAGGTAAGAGCTAGGCTGGTAGCCAGGAAGTCCCAGTGAGCCTCCTGTCTTTGCCCCACACAGCAAGCACTAGCTGTCTTCTGAGTCATGGAAATTCGAACGCAAGTCCTCAGGTCCTGTGCAATAGCTCTTACCCCCTGCCTTCTCCCTAGCCCAGAATAAGAGAATTCACATTTCCTCGAAAAAACCAACCAACAAACAAAACCTAACCCGTAGTATGTGACTATATGTTAATAGTGGTTGTCTCTAGGAATTTATATGTTCTGCAATAAATATCCATTACTTTTTAAAAATATATTTGCTTTAACTCTAGGCTTTTCTCCTGTTTTTAACTGGCACAGTTTGGTCATACGGTCCACCAGGAGCCTTTGTGAGCTCCATGAGCGTTCTCTGATTGAAAAATGAATGTTACTAGCACACAATGGAGTTTTAACAAGCAGTCATAGAAAATGTAGATTTGCATCACACAAAGCTATCCAAAAGGAAGAGTATGATCTTTTAAGCCTCTTTCCCTTTTCCTTTAAAACAACTCAAAAGGAACCTTTTTTACCATTCTATTAGATACTTAAACTTTGCAGCAACCCAAATAACTCTGGCATATTTTTTAAGCCAAGAGAAGGTCCCACAAGCCATGTCCTTTCCCACTAAGCCATGAGCCCTAGAGTAAGAAAGGAGGCCGGGCTTGGTCAGCCTTGATCAGCAGACTGCAAAACCAGATACACTCTTTCATTTTATTTTGCTAAAGTTGAAGTGAATGGGGCAGTAAGCTTTCTCAGGTTGAATTCCCAGGACTCACACAGTAGAGGGAAAGAACCAACAGACACAAATTGTCCCCTGACCTCCATAAACATGCTGGGTCATGTGCATATCCCCACCCCCACAGACACAAGTACATAAACAATTTTAATGTTTCGTTAATTTTTTAAGACTGGTTTTATGTGTATGAGTGTTTACCTGCACATATGTATGTGCACCACATACATGCAGTACTCCTGGAAGTCACAAGAGGGCGTCAGATCCCCTGGAGTTATGGATGGCTGTGAGCTATCAGATAGATGCTGGGAATTAGACCCAGGTCCTTTGGAAGAACAAGTGCTCTTACTACTGAGCTATCTCTACAGTCCCTAATTTAAGTTTTTAAATTAAAAACAAAATAATGAAGCTACTCGTGTGAATTGCAGACAGTATGTACTAGGTCTGCAGTGAGTAGGAAGGAAAACTGGGAAGGGGCCGGCCGGGCGCGGCTCCGTGTCTTCTGTGCTACGCTGCTTTTCTAGCAAGGGCCGCTGCTGTTTACGTCTACCTTAAAAGTTTTATTAAAGGTTCCTATCACCTCCAGTGTATCACTTACTACAAATCATGATGGAAAGCAGTTGAAACAATCGATACACATTAGATAAATGTATGAAATTCTCAAAAATCAAGTAATTTAAAAAAAATCGCATAACTTAATGTCCATGCTAAAACCAAAGACCCTTAGAAAAGCTCTCACCAGATGCCGTGTGGAGGGCCATGCCTGCTGGGACGTGGATCGGATAGCCAGGAAAGGCAAAGTTTGCACCACAGCTGGCGGTGTTCTAGACATAACAAGTGGATATTACAATGTTACAAAAGGACCAGAATTATATCTTTCACCAGACTGTCACAGGGAGTGAAAGCCATGATTTCTGAGAGGACCATGATTTGACCACACTTAACAATGAAGGCTGAGCTCTCTGACTAAACAGCACGTTAACATTTGGTTCAAATCATTCCATTAAGAGGAATTCCACTGCAGTAGTTAGCTATGGGGCTAGTGAATCGTAATGCCCAGAATGGACATCATCCTGTAACAGGGACTCAATGCGCAGCTGTGCCTGGACACTAATTCTCAAGGGTCAAATGTAAGACCCATAACTGTTTACGAGTCTTCCAGACTCTACACTGTTCTTCAGTTGTACTTAAAGTAGATATAATAATACATCTATAATGTATAATTTTATATCATTAAATTTATGGTTTTAAAAACCCACTATAGCAAGTCAAAGAAACATTTCTATCTATTAGATCTGTAAAAATGTAGGAGATATGTATGAACTAATTTCCTGAAAAGGCCAGATTGCTGTCAAGGATTCTGCAAAATGAGTAGCTGGTTAGAACCTCTTCGCTGTAGAGAGCTGAATGCTGCGGCCTGGGAGCCAGAGCTCTCTTAGTTTTCCCTTAGTCCCTGCAGTAGCCGTGTATCACCCACCAGCTTGCCTATGACCACACCACCTATGGCTCTAACACTTTCTGGCTCACAGGTAGAACCTATGATAAGGCCACAGCTTCCCCCAATCTAGAAGCTGAGAATGTCTTCAAACAGCACCCAAAATCTACAACAGTGATGTCACTTTTTTTTTTCTGTAACCTGCCTGCCTGATGTCCTTGTCATGCATTTACTAAATACACTGACTTGTGTCTTTTGTTCTGTGACTATCAAAGGCCGTAAACATCTCTGTGGTGAACACAACACTTGTGGAAGACTGTACCCATGTTCTTAGCCTATGGTCATTCACATTTGGCTCAAAATAAATTCTCTGCCCTTTGAAACAAGAGCTATACTCTACGTTGGCATAAGTCACATGCAGGGTTGGTGAGGCTGTGATAGAAACTGATTTTCTCAGACTATTTGTATAAGAGCACATGCTAACTGGGACAATTCTTTGGGAGAACAATTTTGCAAGCGCCATAACTTAAAATATGCATGTCCACTGTCTCAGAAATTCAACCTCTAGTAATTGGCCTGATTATCTCACAAACAACAGACGTGTGCAAATATAAACAGTAATAATTCTACATGAGAAAATAGAAATAATTTAGATACCCCATCAACAAAATATTGCTTAATTAAACAGTGGCAATCCACTTTGGCAGGTCTTCCCTCACTCACAGAGAGTTCTTCATTGTCAGTTAAGGGGGCCGACTGTGGGAGGGACGGAGGGAGGGAGGGTACAGGAAGGGGGAAGGAAGTGGAGGAGGGGGAGAGAGTAAGTTGGCAGAAATGAAATAGAAAGCAATTCTGCTGTGTATCCTGAAACGTAATAGAGCATTCAGGAAATAGTGAATACATTTAAAGAATTACAATAGTTATCTTTGAAAAGTAGGCTCTTTCACAGTTTGCTTGCGAATTTTGTTTTATTTTTTTCACAGCATAGTATCTCTGTAATCAAGGAAAATGATGTTTCCATAAATCTCAAAGACTTAGATGTCCCATTGGTCTCTTGTCAAAGCAAAGCTATTGTCAAGGAAACCCTCACAGGAGTGCGATCTTAATAAAGGCCATCAGCCAACCTGCTAAGATTCACATCCCAGAAAGGCAGTCCATGGGTTAAAACACAGTGTGAAACAGATCGTGGATTAGAACCATCAATGCCATGGTATGCGAAGGAAATGTGAAAAAGGAATTGTTCCTCTCTATCTGAAAACTACTCAATTTCTATAAACACATAAAATTTTATTACCTGCCTCCAAGTCATAGAGAGAAAAAATACTTCTCCTTCACCAAAGTAAAAACAACAACAAAAATTGAGTAAAATAGTCTACTTAAACAAAATGAAAAACCATTATTCTACTCTTGAAGAAAAGAAAATCAGGAGGAAAAATGCATCAAAATTATCTACTTAAGGGGCACCAAGTATGTACTATTGCATAGCACATTAAATCCCCACACACTATAACTTCTGGAATGGCCTAACTTTGATGCATAACTTCACTGAGGCTGGCAACTGGGAGACTCGGTCACTGCAAGGCTCTTGGGGCGTAGGATCCACAGCTGAGCCTCTGGTTTCCCGCATCTCCTCCCATTCAAGCTGAGGGCCATGCACTATGTCTGTGCTCAGGGTTCTGCACCCTCAGTGAAGGGACCAGCGACATACCAGGTCTTCTGGCGTAAAACTCGGGAGAGTTCTGCCAGCTGGGATCAGCAAGGACGCTGCACGGAGAACAAGGTGGACACAGCGTTAGAACTTACTCTTTACATTGCCACATGTTGGTAATTTTATTTTTAATATATATTTTATTGAGATTAAGTTTTATATAATATATTCTGATCACAGTCAATTATACATTTTTTAATATATTTTCAATAGGTCATGTTAGACCAAGTTAAATTCTAAACTTACTGGCTCCATCTGAGGGGAAAAGTATTGAACTATATATTTCCTGGCAACTTTAAAGACTCCACAACTAAATTATTTTAAGTTATCAGTGTTACCTCTCTCATTAAAATCAAGCAGAGTGTACTTAAGAAATCTATAATGAAACATATAAATTGTCTTTGATAAGTCAAGGAAGCTCTAAGCTCCCTGACAACCTTTTCACCTGGGAAAGAATGTCATCAGAACATATTAGAGATGACACTATTGATAAAAGGCACATAAGCCAAGATGAGCACCAGCCATGAGAGAAGGAAGTGTGGCAAGTGGGTGGAGACATGTCGTGAGGAGTAGAGCACTCTGCACTTCCATAGGACTGGACTTCTATTCTATGCCTATGTCAAGTGCTCCTCTATAACTCCAACTCCAGGGCGGAGTGGGGTGGGGCAGGGAAACTGGTATCTCTGGCCTCTGGCACTCATATGAGCACACATATTCACATACAGACATAGACACATAATAAAATGTTAAAAAGAAAATGTGGTGCATGTACACAATGGAATTTTAAAAAGAAAAATGGAATTCTGATATTTGCAAGGAACCGTGTAAAACTTAAAGTCCTTGCATGACACAAAGTCACTCACAATGACAGATCGCTCATGATTTCTCTCATGGGAAACCAGGATTTAAAGCCTGTGTGCCACATATGGGTGTGGTGACACTAGACAGGCAGGACTGTGGTGGGGGAGTCAAATGGAGACAGAGGTCAGAGTGAAGGGCTGAGTTACAACCACGGACAATGGCATACGTGAATGAGAATGCCATGATAAATTAAAAGTAATGTTTAAAACCAATGCCGTTTTGCCTGTAATAAAGGCAGGATTTTTTAGCATGCTTACATAGCCATGTATGTGTTGAGTGTGATGATTCTTTGTGCACATACTACGCCAGGGAAAAATGTCCCAAGGTCTGTTTTTGATGCTACACCATGGCTCCAAAACACACAACAAACAACTCAATGCTCCCCATCCTCTTCATGGGAAACACAAGTGAGGCTATGGACTGATGGGTAGCGAATCACACGGTTATATTCATCCTCGGCTCATCTATGGCTTGGCTTATTAGCAGGCATTCTGTTAGAAAAGCCAAATGACAAAACGACTGGAGAGGCAGGAACTCGAAGGAATTGATGTCGTGATCAGCCGGGGCGGGCAAGGCTGGAGGCTGCAGAATGGTCTTTGGCATTTGAATTTTGAGGAAAACCAGCAAGGAACCTTCTCTCCTAAGTCCCTTGTAAAAACTCTTAAAGGACATCTCTCTGTGTTTAAGGGAATCAAACAAAGCGATAAGAGCACGCTACTTCATAGACTTCAGAATAAAAGCCAGAACTGACAGAATTGTAAAATTCTAAGCAGGCCCCACTTAACTTTAATATGAGGTTCACAAGTTAAGCTTGGCTAAAAATTTAAAATACTCAACTCTGTTTCATAACCAAGTAACTTTTCATTAAATATGTATTTTGATTCAAATGAAGTATTATAATTTTAGATTCCATAGATGTATTCTAGGAACATTAAATTCAAAACAATAAATTTTATAATAATAGCAAGAATTCAATTCTACAAGCATAATGTAAAAATGTTCAACATCATAATCTGATTCAACTATATTAAAATGTGTAAGTACCTTTTTTTTAATACACAACCAAAATTCTGATACATTATAGCACTACCTGATTTCATTTTGAGTTTATACAAATGTTAATATGTGAGCCACATGTCTTAAGGCTACTACTGCTGTGCAAATACCATGACCAAACCAACATTTCCACATCACAGTCCATCACTGAAGGAGGTGAGGACAGGGACTCAGGCAGGGCAGGAACCTGGAGGCAGGAGCTGACACAGAGGCCACGGAGGGATACAGCTCCTCGTGGCTTGCTCAGCCTGCTTTCTTATAGAACCCAGGACCACCAACTCACAGATGGCACCATCCACCATGAGCTGAGTCCTCCCACGCCAATCACTAGTTAAGAGAATATAGGCTCACCTGGTCTTGTGGAGGCATTTTCTCAATTGAGGCTCCCAATGACCCTTCCCCCAAGTTAATTCTGATTGATGAATAAAGATGCTGACAGCCAATAGCTGGGCAGAAGAGACATAGGCAGGGTTAAAGTTTCATGGGCTTTGGGGAAAGGACCATGAGGAAGAAGAATGAAGAGAGGAAGGAGGAGAAGAGGCTATGGGTTAAGAGTCAAGGGAGTGTGGTTTTGCGGACTTGAGGAAGAAGGTGCAGAAAGGAGAAGAAGCAGTCCTAATGAATTAGTTGAGCCATAAAAAATGTGGCCCTGTGGGCTGGTCAACTACAATTAAGAACATCCCAGATGAAACATAGTAAGTAGTAAGTAATAATTCAGGGTTATCAATAGGAAAGTAAATTCTAATAGCATGGAGGCTGAGTATCTGCCCAGTTCTTGTGCTGATTAAGGTTTATTGTAAATATAAAGGCTGTGAATGTGTCTTTCATCCAGGAACTCAATAAACCAAAGGACGGGTAGAAACCCCAGGCTGGGATTCAAGTAATTCATACAACATACCTTGACCTGCTAGGCCATCTGGTCAACCTTTTCTTGATTAAAGCAAGCAGAAGAAGCCAGCCAGATTTCTTAGCAGGAACATACTTGCCACATAACCCTGACATATGAGCTTGATCTACAGAACCCATCCACATAAAAAGCCAGATGTGTTAGGATGAATCTGTAATCCCACCATTCTTATAGCAAGATGGGAGATGGAAATAATAATAATAATAATAAACATCCAGGAGCTCAAAAGCAAGCTACAAATACGTAGCATGTCAGAAATAAAAAAAGTCCTTGCCTCAACAAGGTGGAAGAAGAAAACCAACCTGAAACTTGTCTTATGGCCTACACATACACACACACACACACACACACTCACACATATATACATATATACTCTACACATGAATACAGTAATAAGTAAATTTTTAAATCGCAACAGTTTACAAACAACAGGGGCTTGAGAACTGGCTCAACACTGAGTGCACTCCTTGGGTTCAGTTCTGTTGCTCAGCTCCAGAGGATCAGCACCCTCTTCTGGCCTCTGCAGGCACCTGCACACACATCCATATACCCACACAAAGACATACACATATACACAATGAAAAATAAACAACAAATTGTTTAAGGACTATGAAAACTTCTAGTTGACATCAAAAAATGGGGATCTATAAGCTTTTTCTCCGTGATCTTCCAAAGGGTCCACCTCTCACCATGTTTGTTCAATACCAAACCAGACACTCTAGGAAGATCATCTAAGAAAAGAAAAATCAAACAATTCAGAAATCAGAAAGCTCTATCTACAAATGATATAAACCAACACACAGAAAACAGCAGAGTCCACAAAAAAATGAATCAGTGAGTTCTATAAAGTTTTAGATTCAAGTCAATTTTTAAAAGTCAATTGAGATCCAGGTGGTGGTGTCACATGCCTTTGATACCAGCACTCAGGAGAGAGAGGCAGGAGAATCTCTGAGTAAGAGACCAGATGATCTACTAAGTGAGTTAGTTACACTACAGTCAAGCCTACACAGAGCAACTCTGTCTTGAAAACCAAAAACCAAAATCAACAACAACATAAAAGTCAGTTGTATTTCTAAATAAAAACAACCTACCTTAAAAAAGAAATCAAAACATGACAGCATTTTAAAAAGCAAATACTGGGGGCTGGAGGGTTGGCTTTGTGGTTAAGACTTCCTGTTGGTCTTGCTGAAGACCCAGATTCAAATCCCAGCAACCACATATCAGCTCATATTTATCCGTAACTCCAGTCCAGGGGTCAGTACCCTCTTCTGACCTTTTTGGGCACCATCACACATATGGCATACAGTCACACACATACTAAACAGACATTTATACAACTAAAAATGAAAAAAAAATACTTATGCATAACCTCAATCAAGAAGGTTAAAGATCTATACCTCTAATCAAAAAGGGATTTTTTAAAAAGATTTTATTCATTGTTATATCTAAGTACACTGTAGCAAAGAGGCATCTTGAGGGCATCAGATTTCATTATGGATGTTTGTGAGTCCATGTGGTTTCTGGGATTTGAACTCGGGACCCTTGGAAGAATAGTCAGTACTCTTAACTGCTGAGCCATCTCTCCAGCCCCCAAAAGGGATTTTTAAAGTGAAATTGAAAAGGGTATGATGAGAGTGACAAGTGCCTAAAAATTCCTGTACTCAGAAGGCTGAGGCAGGAGGATCACAAGTTTGAAGCCAATCCCTGACACACAGTGTGTAATTTGAAAGAGCATGGCCCCAGATGCTCACACATTTGAATACTTGGTTCCCAGATTGTGGACTGTCTAGAAAGATTAGGATGTATGGTCTTGTTGGTGAGTCACTGGGGAGGGCTTTGAGGTTCCAAAAATACCCAGGCCATTCCCAGTGGGTCTCTTTCTCTGCCTAGTGGTCGTGGATCAAGATGTGAGGTCTCAGCTGTTTCTTCATTTCACCATCATGGACTCTGACCCTCTGAAACTGTAAACCAACTTAATATGCTTCTTTCTTATAGTTTTGGTTGTAAGCCTAGCCTTTAACAGCTGAGCCATCTCTCCAGCCCAACATGCTTCTTTCTTAAGTAGTCTTGGTCATGGTGTTCTATCACAGCAATAGAAAAGTAACTAGGACTCACAGTGAGAAGGAAGAAGAAAAGGGAGAGATGGACGGTTGAAGGGAAGGAGCTGGAGAGAGGGGGATGACTGATTAAACCAATGATTCCCAGACTTTCTAACACATCAAACCTTAACACAGTACTTCATGCTGTGCTGACTCCCAAACCATACAATTCTTTTTTTTAAAGATTTATTTTATTTTATTTATTATATGTAGGTACACCGTAGCTGTCTTCAGACACAACAGTAGAGGGCATCAGATCCCATAATAGATGGTTGTGAGCCACCATGTGGTTGCTGGGATTTGAACTCAGGACCTCTGGAAGAACAGTTAGTCCTCTTAACCGCTGAGCCATCTCTCCAGCCCCATACAATTATTTTAATTGATACTTCAAAATTATAATTTTGCTACTACCATAATGTAAATATCTGATATGCAGGATATCTGACATGTGACCCCTGTAAAAGTATACATAAGTGACCCCAAAAATTCTACCAGAGAACTCCTATAGTTGATAAACAACTTCAGCAAAGTGGCTGGATACAAAGTTGACTCAAAAAAAAAAAATCAGTAGCCTTCTTTATACAAATGAAAAACAGACTGGGAAAGAAATTAGGGAAGCAACAGCCTTCACAATAGCCAAAAATAATATAAAATACTCTGGTGTGATTCTAACTAAGCAAATGAAAGATCTCTATGACAAGAACTCCAAGTCCCTGAAGAAAGAAATCGAAGAAGATATCAGAAGATGGAAAGATCTTCCACGCCCATGGGTGAGTAAGATTAACAGTGTAAATGGTGGGAAGGGGTAGATGGAGGAACAGGGGGAGGGAAGAGGGCTTATGGGACTTGCAGGGAGTGGGGACCCAGAAAAGGGGAAATCATTTGAAATGTAAATAAAAAAAATATATCAAAAAAAAAAGGACTGGGGAGTGGATGCAGCATTGGGGTTATAAATAAATAAATAAATAAATAAATAAATAACAGTGTAAATGATCATCTATAGATTTAATGCAATCCCCATCAAAATTAAAACACAATTCTTTACAAATCTTGAAAGAGTAATTCTCAACTTCATATAGAAAAATAGAAAAAAACAAGGATACCCAAAATAATCCTGAACAATAAAGAAACTTCCAGGGAGTCACCATCCCTGACCTAAAGCTGTTCTGTAGAGCAATAGTGATTAAAAAAAAAAAAAATCAAAGATGCAGAAGCAAACCCATATAGCTATGGACACTTGATTTTTGACAAAGAAGCCAAATCCATACAACAAAAAACAGAAAGCATCTTCAACAAATTGTGCTAGTCTAACTAAATGTCTGCATATTGAAGAATGCAAATAGATCCATATATTTATTCCTGCACAAAGTTCAAGTCCAAGTAGACCAAGGACTTCAACATCAAACCAGATACACTGAATCTAATTGAAGAGAAAGTGGGAAATATCCTTGAACACATTGGCACAGGGGACAATTTCCTGAACAGAACACCAGTTGGCTCAGGCTCTAAGATCAACAATTGATAAATAGGACCTCATGAAACTGAAAAGCTTCTGTAAGGCAAAGGACACTGTTAATAAGACAAAATGGCAACCTACAGATTGGGAAAAAATTTCCACCAACCCTATATTCTACAAAGAGCTAATATCCAAAATATATAAAGAACTCAGGAAGTTAGATGCTAAAACACAAAATAATACAATTTAAAAATGGACTACAGAGCTAAACAGAAAATTCTTAATAAAGGAATCTTGAATGACTGAGAAACACTTAAAAAATGTTCAACATCCTTCATCATCAGGGAAATGCAAATCAAAACAATCCTGATATTCCACTTTACACCAATCAGAATGGTGTGACCTTCCCCCCACCCCCCACCCCACCATCCCCCACCCCCACCCCACCATCCCCCACCACCTCACCCCCAGCCTTGAGGGGCGGGGAAGAGCTTAATTGTTTGGCCTAGTCCTCTAGAGTGGAGCCTTCTGACCTAGGTGAGGTCTATCGTTCTGCCGCAGCAGCAGCTTCCAGCAAGAAGCCAGCTACCTGCTGAGCCAATGAGCTTGTTCTGTGACAAGATCCTGGCAAACAGAGATGGGTCCCCTGTATATTTAGAGTCAAACATTAAACACTGAGCCTTGATCAGAAAGAACTTTGTCTTGGCTCGTTATTTCTCTTGCCCGCCGGCCCGTTCTCTTTCATCCCCAGCTCTCCTTACAGGTGTACCCAGTTCTCTGTGGCCGTGGGAGGGCTATAGAGCGTCAAAGATCAAAAACTCAGGTGACAGCAGATGCTGGCAAGGATGAGGAGAAAGAGGAACACTCCCCATTCCTGGCGGGATTACAAATTTGTACATCCACCCTGAAAATCAATCTGACTGTTTCTCGGAAAATGGAAATAGTTCTACCTAAAGACCCAGCTATACCACTCCCAGCCATATACCCAAAATATACTACACCATACCACAAGAACACGTGTTCTACTATATTCATAGCAGCCTTGTTTGTAATAGCCAGAAACTGGAAACAACCCAGATGTCCATCAACCAAAGAATGGATACAGAAAGTATGGTTCATTTACACAGTGGAATACTATTCAGCTATCAGAGACAAAGGCATCATGAATTTTGCAAGCAAATGAATGGAACTAGAAAATATCACCCTCGGCAAGTTAAACCCAGACCCAAAAGGATATGCATGGTCTGTACTCACTGATAAGTGGATATTAGTACAGAATATCCAGGATACACCCACAAACCCAAAGGAGGTAAATAAAATGGAGGCCCAAGTGAGGGTGCTTCAGTCCCACTTAGAAGGGGGAACAAAATAGCCATGAGAGGCAGAAGGAAGAAGGACCTGAGTGGGAGAAGGGAGGGGGAGGGCATAGGAGGACAGGATGAGGTATGAGGAGAGACAGGAGAGAGGCCTCCAGGGCCAGGAGGATGAATGGAAATATGCAGCCACCCAGGGTGCGGGTGGGGGAAATCTCTAGGAACTCCCAGGAATCAATGTGGATGACCTTAGCAGAAATGCCCAGCAATGTGGATACAGAACCGGAAGAAATCACCTCCAATAGCCAGACAGGAGCCCCAGTGGAGGGATGAGGACACCAACCCACCTACTAAACTTCCAACCCCAGATTGGCTCTGTCTCAGAGAAATGCAGGGACAAAGATGGAGCAGAGACTGAAGGAATGGCCAACCAGTGACTGACCCAACTTGAGACCCACACCATGGGCATGCACCAATCCCTGACACTATTAGTGATGCTATGCTGTGCTTGCAGATAGGAACCTAGCATAGCTGTCTGTTCTCTGAGAGGCTCTACCAGCAGCTGACTGAGACTGATGCAGACACCCACAGCCAAGCATTGGACTAAGGTTGGGGACCAGTGTGGAAGAGGAAGGGGAAGGAGCGAAGGCCCTGAAGGCATGGCAACCCCACAGAGACCAGCAGTGCCAACTAATATGGACCCTAGGAGCTTCCAGAGACTGAGCTACCAAGCAAAGAGCGTGTGTGGGCTGCTCCGAGACACCCCTCCCCCAAGCCCGGCACACGTGCAGCAGAGCACTGCCTTGTCCTGCCCTCAGTGAGAGAGGATCCTCCTAAACCTGCAGAGATTTGATACACTAGGGTAGGGGATACTGGGGTGGGGCTCTCAGAGGCAAGAGGGGGACATGGGGAAGTAACCCTAGGAGGCGGCAGTATTTGGGATGTAAATATATAAATTTTAAAAATAAAGTTACAAATAAAATAAATGAATAACTAAATATTTCTTTTGTGCCATAATTGTTATTACACCTTACATGCTTGGCCAGCATTCATGCTGAACGCTAGACTCAAAATGTACAACATGAGGCCCTTCTTAATATCGAGTTATGCTTCAGAGTTTTGCTATCAATGTAGATTTGAGATTCTTGCCACACTTTAAAAAAATTAGGTTAACTCTAAAGTGATGGGCATGCTAATTTACATAACCTACATCAACACTCTATGTAGATCAGAACACCATGCTACCCAGTTTAAATACATACAGTAAAATTTAAGATAAAAATAGGTATGGGGGCGGGGCAGGGAGCTGGCCTAGCAGACAACGGTGCTTATTGTGCAGGCCGGGACACCTGAGTTTGATAACCAGAACCCATGTGAGGGCAGACTCCACAAAGCTGCCCTCAAGCCTCCATGCAGGGACAACAATAGATGTGTAGGTAGTTGCCACACTGCCAGCTTCTGTGTGGATTCTGGGGAGCTGCACACGGGTCCCCGCCCTGTGCAGCAGGTGCCACCATCCACTGAGTAACCTCCCAGCCCAAAATCCATATTTAAAAATTAAAAAAACAAATGATGAAAACTAGTAACACAGAATATTCCTCAGAAGTGAATAATATAGCCAAAAAAAAAAAAACAAAGTAAACAAGCTGTAAAAACAGAACTGACAGATGTAAATGACTTATTCAATTGTAGATTTTTGTTTCAGCTCGTTATCAGAAGAAATAAAAAGATTGTAGCAGTTTAAGTTATTTTAATCAGGCTTTTTAGAGCATACCATGAGAAGATACAATTAAGAAGTACTTCAATTTTATGAGGCTATTTATTTTGAGACTCTTATTGAAGGGTACCCAGAATGAAGACAAATAAGAAAGAACAGGGTCTGTAATGCACTTTCCTTCCTAAGCCTCTTCATTGTAAATTTCAAGGAAGAGAATAAGAAAAGCTGTCTTATTTTAAATGTAATTATTTCTATTATCCTAACTTCTAAGACAGAATCAAAAATAAGGTGCTGAGTGAAATCTAGCTCGAGCCAGCCTTTGCCAGGTTGTTTTGAGATTTAAATCACTGATAATATTACCATCTTCCGGGCAAAATGGAGTATTGCAATTGTGAATGACAAGAAAAATGACAAGCTTTTAACTGTGCCTTTGATTAAAAGACATTCAACTGCTTTCCTCCTCCTTATGCATCGCACCCCACCCCCACCCCCACCACAATCTCAACTCTAAGAACCTTCCTTCAGGGTTATTTAACTGAGAACCAGAGGCTCCATAGCTGAGCATGGTAGCTCATTACTGTAATGCCAGCTCTCGGAAGCTCAGAGAGAGGATAACCGAGTTTGAGGCCAGCCTGGATGATGATAGTGAGTTAGTTCTAGGATAAGTTCCTGCCTCAAAGGGGAAAAAAACTGAGATTTGCAAAATTGCTAAACAGGGTGTTGGTGAAGGGAATCTCCTGAGAAACCAGTAGAGGGCAAAACGAAAGTGCAAAGAAACAACTGTTGATTAAAAACTTGTCAGCCGGTCAGATTCAGCCAGCCAGATTCACAACAAAACTCCCATGATCGTGTGTGTGTGTGTGTGTGTGTGTGTGTGTGTGTGCTCATGTTTATATGATATGTGAGCAAAATATACACATTATGTATGCAGTATATCTATATGTGTAAGGTATATACACATGTATGACAGGGTGTGTATGTGTGTAATGTACGTATATATGTACATCTATGGTATGGGCATTGTATGGTGGGTGTATGGTATATATACATGTGTGGTATATGTGTGTGATATATGTTCATGTGGCATATGCGAGCGTGGTTGGTGTTTGTATGTGGTATATGCACATATATGTGTTTGGCATATGTGCTATATATGCCCATGTATGTGTCTACTCGCACAGGCTACAGAAGAACACCCTGCGTCCTGCTCTATCACTCTCTGTCTTTTGTTTTTGGAGAAATAGTCTCTCACTGACCTGCAGCTAGGATGGGAGCCTCCTCTTCCCATCCCTCGCCGCTCTAGGGTTAAAGGACGCTCACGAGAGCGCACACAGATCTGTACACGGGTGCTAGGATCTGGCTTCATGCTGGCACAGCAAGCCCTCACCCACTAAGCCATCCCTCCAGTCCTCCAATGGCCGACCCTTATAGAGCAGTATCATAATTTTAAGCTTAGTAAGAAATTTTATGCTTGGCAATTCAATATTAATTTACTAATTTATTTCATTTTCATAATTGCTGCCACACTTCAACTGTTTTTAATGGAAGGTGCGAGGCAAAAAGAATCTAGCTGAAGCCTTGGCTTGGAGAGAGATGCTCAGAGCCCAAAGGCACTGGCTGCCCTTCAGAAAACCCTGCTTCCATTCCCAGCACCACATGGTGGCTCACAACTACCCATAACTCCAGTTCCAGGAGACCTGTTGCTCTCTTCTGACCTCCACTGGTACCATACATATAATATACATGGCACACAGACATGCATGCAGGCAAAACACCCATGCACATGAAATAAAATAATAATTTTTTAAAATTCTAGAAAAATTAACATTTCCTGTGAAGGTTGCCTGCCCAGGGATAATAGTCCTATTACAGCAAAGTATTTTTGTTAAACTAGAAACAACCCAGGATGTCTGACCTCAAGTGGGACCTTACTCCTTTTCCAAAACATTTCTGGAAACCTCAAACAAGACTATTGACTCTGTTTATAGAGAGATCTCCCACCTTCCGCATCCCTGCTCTGGAGTGTCACCATATCAACTGGACGCCTGTCAGGGACCTCTTAGGAACCACCTATAACAGCATCTAAGTACTTAGCAATGTTTCAAAGATAAAAGCCTCAAACCCACCAAAACCTTGTATATGCCAGCTCTTGTGGGAGCCCATCCTACACCTTCTCTCAGCCCTCATCTTAACATCTGTTAAGAAATGCTACAGCACAGGACCAGGGTCTGCAGAACAGGCTTCAGCACCACGCCAGGCTAAGACGGCAGCCAGGAGCCCCTAAAACAGCCCAGGAAGTAGGCCAAGGTGGGAAAGATAACACTTTCAGGAGAAGGAAAAAAGAAAAGAGGAATGGAAGGAAAGAGAAAGTAACAATAAAGGCAGCAGGGAAGGCTCTGCCCTGGGAGACCTTCAGAAGGCAAGTCAAGGTCAGTCAGCCTGGAATAAGGAAGGTGGCCTCCTCCACTCCTGCCTGGGAGAAGGGAGGTGGCCTCCTCCACCCCCCAGTTAGAACATCTCTTGCTTTTTATCACTATCTTGAAGCCTACTGAACATTGTAATACATTTTGGTAAATACATAAAAGAATAAATAATAAGTAAATATCATAAAATAAATCCAATCTCAGATCCTGGCAGAACCTACTGTTTCAACTTTGTTCAGAATTATCACCTTGAATTAAACTCATTTAAAAGGATATGTATGTGTGTGTGTGTGTGTGTGTGTGTGTGTGTGTGTGTATACACAGTGTTTTCATAAACCCACTCTCTGCTTCCCTTGGAAATTCTTTTCTGCACTGAAGCCAAGGATCCCATTTTAGCTGAGCTGAGGACCCTAGCAGGTCCTCAGCCTGCAGTGGGTAACGGTGCAGAGCTGTGTCTGTCCCTGTCCCACCGACAGATGTGTTCTTTTCACTGGGGCTGACATGATTGAAATAAAAATTTTCCCAAACATACAAAGAATAATTATTACTGACAGTGTAATCCAAATACTACCCATCCTTGTTACAAACACTATGCTCATGCACTTCAACTAAAACCAATAGAACTTATTGATGCATATATGCCCAAATGTGTGCTCCAGCAACCTAGGGCTTCGAGGAACCAGAAAGAAAGAAATGAAGGCCAGATAGATTAGTATTCCTTTGCTCTTTAATTTGTCTTTACCAGTCTAAATTGACACACATAAATCTGGGCAATTTTTTTTCTTTAAAAGCAAAGCTCTAGATTTAGTAAGTGCAATAATAAAATAAAATGTATACAGTTAATCCCTTTCTAGTACTTTGTATGGCCCAAACTATAAGAGGGCCTGAATTATCTCCATATTCTTCTTCCTCTGTTTTGCTTCCAATACAATAATGGGTTTGGGTACAGAGAGGACGTAGGGGAGGGAGGGAAGGAAGGGGAGGGGACAAAAGGGAGGGAAAGGAGGAGGAGGAGCTAACAAACACAAACCTTCCAGACCTGTCTTTCCCACTGGACCACTCCCTCAAAACACCCAGTGGACTTCATAGAAATAATAGCAGACACTCTAAACTTACAAATTTAGTTTCCCCTTAGTTTCTCTGGAGTAATGGTCGTCAGTTTTACCAAATTAATTTTTAAACACTAGTTTTAACAACCTTAGTTTTTTGTTTTTTGTTTTTTTAATCAACACATTACACTGTGTTCCTCTAATTGAATCATAGAAAGGTGAAGCCCTCTCTACCTTAAGAACATTAATTATCCTGACTAAAAAACAGTATCACACATATGAATTTGTTCTGAAAACATAGTCTTTGACTAACTCTCTCCAACCTGTTGATGGCAGTGTTGGTGGCAGGCCGTGCGGCAGCTGGAGTGTGAAAAGTGGCGCCGCTGGCACACTATTTCTGAAGAAGTCCTCTGTTGCTTTAGATTGTAAAACTTTGGTTTCCCAGAGCTGCAAGGGAAAAGAAAAAAAAAAAAACTTTTATATTTTTGTTGTTTAAAAACAATCACTATGATAATGCACTGTTTTTTTTTTTTCTTAAGGGTTTATACTTTCAGTGCTTAGCACAAGGAACACATCCTAACACAGTTGAAGGCAGGAAGTGTGACTTGTCAGGCTGTGAAGATGTAACGAGCGGGTCCTGTGAGCACAAACCTTCTTCAGGTCTTTCAACACCTGCTCCTCGATGCCCTCCTCAGCAAACAGGTCCCGCACGCCCTCCATTACGTCTTCAATTACAGATTGGTAGAGCTTGGGCTATAGGAAAACAATTGTTAAGAGATTTTAATCCTCAAGCAGAATACTTTTGCCTTAAAAGACATGCAGATACACTCTCTAACCCTCAGTCTACCACAGGGTTATTAAGCACATCCTGCCCCCAGCGCACTTGTGGCTCCTTATAAATTGTATTAGCGGCCTGTGATCCCTTTAGGCCTCTATCCACAAGGCTGCACACAGGACTACAAGGAGCCTGGGGTGATCTTGAGATATGTGGGCATACTTGTGCTTATACCTCTTGGCTTTTGTGTATTTAACTTTCCTGCTTCTCTTCCAACGGGAAATTGAAAGCAGCTGGAAATAAGCCCGTTTTCAATCTACCATTTTCTCAAAGTAGCCACTATTAGTGAACTACCACAGGTGTAAAGACGCCTCAGACCTTTAAAGTGGGACAGCCAAAGCCTGCCCTGCTTCCACAGCAGACCTGGAGAGAGGGTGGTTGAGAGCTCCGCCAAGCAAAAGCACAGCCACATCCCTGCTTCCAGACGAGCTTCCTGTAAGTCACTAATAAGCCATCAACAAACCCAAGATGTTCAGACCAAGCCACAGAACAAAATTAGCCAGAATCTACCTATTGGACCAACAGCAGAAGAAGCAGAAGCATGTGAAATGTGAAAAAACTACTCAGCCTTTCTAGTGTGTGCGTGCGTGCATGCATGCATGAGAGAGAGAGAGGGAGAGAGAGAGAGAGAGAGAGAGAGAGAGAGAGAGAGAGAGAGAGAGAGAGAGAGCATTGAGGAAAGCAGGATTGGCCTTGCCTTTACAATTCAATTGCTTGATCCAGCCCAAATGAAAACGGAGGCTTTCTTGGACTGCTTTGTTCATGCTTCCCAAAAAAATACTCTCACTCCAGGAACAGCACACTTTAAACTAATCCTTCTAAAGATCCAGGGTAAGTCTATGAATAGGCCAATCAGTAACATTTAAATGTTCGCAGGCATACCCATTAAGACTAAGTGGCCCCAGAAGAGCTCATCTTCTCAGCCTACCCTGATAAAGGCTTCTGAGCTGAGGCTGCTGTTTTCACTGCAGCTAGAAAAATCACACTTAAAAGCTGCAGGGGAAACCCCTAGGGCTAAAAACATCTTTTAAGATCTGCCCTTGGAGGATAACAGCAGCAGTCCAAAAGAAGCCAATAAAATACAACTTTTCAAAAGCAAAATAAGTATTGAACATAGTCTCTCTTGTAGGACGGCCGTTAAACTTTATATTGCTTTCTCCATGTTATCTTTATTAAAACTATATAGTCTGAACCTCCATCTTACCTGTATCTCCAAAAAAAAAAAAAACCCCAAAAACAACAACAACAAAAATCTCATTGGCAATAAAAATCAGGCAAACTGGTATTAGTGGAAAGCTTCTATTCGGGCACCCATACCTTACACTTCTTAAAACATAAAATGAACATACATGAGTATGTCTCTAAAACTGGTATCTTTTATGCTGCATAGATACACAGACTTTTACAGACACAAACCTATCTTGGCTGCCCCTTGTCTTTCTGGAAATGTGCATCTCTTGATACTGGGTTTTGCCTTCAACTCGGGATTTTTCATTTGATGACTCTAACAAGTGCAGTTTTATCTGTAAATTCCCACTGTGGGGTTTAGCAGCACTTAGGGCGGGCAGGTTAGAGTATTTCCTATGTAAGCATTAAGAAGTTAAAGGACAAGGAAAGGAGCTCATGAGGCAACGATTCATCATTCCGGGTTAGGAAGTAATACAGCACGAGCCAGCTATGTTCCAATAAAGTACGAGGATTAGGGCTGGAGGCTGCTTTTTATTAGGTAGGGGGATCCTGGGTCTGAAGCCAGCCTAGGGTTTCTTTACAGAACCTTGGGGGGCACGGGGTGGGGGGAGAAAAGAAAGGAAGGGAGGGAGGAGAAAAATGAAAGAGAGAGAGAGAGAGAGAGAGAGAGAGAGAAAGAGAGAGAGAGAATGAATCTAGGTATTTCCTAAACACGGAGGAAGTCATCCTGATTGAGGGTACCCTGCCTCTACAGGATTTCTAGGCGCCCTAACCTAGGTGAACTCAGTTGGAGTGGGTTGCACAGTTTTTCAAATGGGATCAGAGCCCCCACGTGGCTGTCTTCTATTTCCTGTAACCCATGGTGAAAAGGGGGCTCCTATCAAAGTCTGCAACTCGTCGTGGAGGGTGTGGGCAAAGCCTACCCGCCTCCTTACCACCAAGTTGACGAAGGCCATGCCGGCCGCTCTGCGCCCAACCGTTTGCGCCTGCGTGGCAGAGAGCCACCAGGCTCGCTTTTGAACCGCGGGTGCGCGTTGCTGCGCAACCGCGAGGCCGCTGGGGGCGGAGCTGAGTAGGGTGGGACAAGAAAGAAGGTTAGTGGTTGGAGGGATGAAGTTTGGGTGTGGCATGGGAGTGGTAATGCGTCTAACCAACTTTAGCAGACTAATTGGGGTTGTGCAGTGTCAGATCGATGGGGCAACTTCCTTTTTGAAGGATGTAGGGAGAAAAAAGAAGGCAGATGAGTTATTCCTGCTTTTACCATGCCTCACTAAAAATCACTCACAGCTGCACCCCATGCTGCCATATAAAAGTGTGACAAGAGCCAAATTCTTCTGTAACGAGCGGTCGAAATGTGAGCAAAAGTGGCAGCAACTTCACCTGAGAAAGTGTTAAAAATACCAATGAAAGCTGTACAGACGCTTGCTACCAAGTGTGACCCATGTGCTAGAAAGGGAGACCCCAGAAGCTTGCCCTCTGATCCTCGTAGGAACACCTGTGCGAGTGGGCAGGCAATCCAGGCATCAACGCGTGTAAAAGAGATGAATGCAAACGTGTAAGGATTCATAAACGTAAACATCTCTACCAAATCGGGGACAGAAAACAAGAGCACAGCATACGGTGACTTCAAACGGTCTCCAGATAGTTCTGATGGACATTAAAAGGAGATCCGCTGTCCTAAAACACACTCACTCAATAGTGGGGCCACATTAAAATTACCTGAAGGGTCCTGTCCTTTTAAAGGTTTGGTGCCTAAGTCTCCCCCAGAGAAGACGGAGAACTACCATCAAAACCAAGCCGGCTCCCCAGTGCCGCCCGGCTCTGCGGTCCTCAGGCAGAAGTTGCCATCTTTCTCCTTTACTTGTCTCCCTCCCTCTCCATTTCCCTCCCTCCTGTCTCTTTTCTCTTGGGCTTGAAGAGACTTAACTAGCTAAAGCTGAAGATAGATCTAAGCACACACGTCCCCACTAGTTCAAAGGGCAAAGAGCCACCCGCTTCCACTCTCTGCCTTCAAGCAGCCTTTCTAATCTGAAGACAGATCTCGACCTAACAGATGGTTATGTGATGATTTAAAATCCCATTAGGGTTTAGAGTTGACTGCTTGCTTATTTGCGTGTGTAACTGCAGTAGCACTGTGTATGGCTGCCCACTTTGATTGGCTTGCCTGGACCAGGCGTAAGCTTCTAGCAGCTGATTCATTTGGTGTCATTTATAAGACTTTTCCTAAACTGAAAACTACTGGGAATTTCTTTACAAAAAGCCATTAAGAATCTGTGGTGATTTTTAATGGTTACGTCTCTCTATGTGACAATTTACTACCTCGAATATTCAAAGTGACTTACCTTTCACCCAAAATAGAAAAGCTAAAAGCAAGCATTGATTCCTTCTGATATTATAAAATCCAATTAAATTATTCAAGCTGGGAAATAATAAAGCTGAAAGGGCTCTTGTTTTCCATCTTTCTCCTTGCGAGGTTTTAAAATTGTAATCCTAAGTGCACAGAATGGGTAGCAATCTAGCATTCGGTGACAGCACACCGTTCCTGGCACTTCATTATACCTTATACCTTTCTCAGAGCTACAGAGTAGACGTGTGTATTTTTAAATTTAAATTTAAATTTAAATTGTTAGTCACAAAAAGTGTGACTAACAATTGAATTGGTACTAAGAAGACCGTGAGATACACTTTTTATAGAAAAGCTATACAACACTGGTTGAGCAATTTCTGTGGCTTTCTGGTGGCCCTCTCATGTATCTGATTGGTCACTGGTAGAGGCTGCTTTGGTCTCTTCCCAATAATTGGCAGTGCCCATTAAAGGACATGTTCTTGAATCCGATATCTAGGTTGTTACACCTTAGATATGAAATGTCTCAAATGTACAGGTTTTAAGGCTTGATGCCCAGTGCAGTGTGCGCAGGTGTGACTTCCAGAGACTGGTTGGATCATTAGGGTTTTGGGGCATCGTTCAAACCAAAATATGTGATAGAAATAAGTGATGTTAAAGAAGACTTATTTTACTTGCGGGTTCAAACATTCGGTCCACAAGGGCAAAACAGTTCAGTTTGTTTCTGGAGTTGTTAGATTTGTTGGACTATGGTGACCCCAACAAGCTAGGCTCTGCCACCCGCTCTCAGTCAGCTTATTAAACAGAGAAAATGGTGACAGGTACAGAAAGGATACTTGTTCAATGTGGTCACCCTAGGCTGAGGACACGGGAGCAGCTGCAATTCCCGTGTTCACCTTACCTATCTCAATGCCAGTTGATTTCAAACAGAACAAGAGCAATCTGGAATTAAACAGCCTTGGCCAACTGCCAGGCCCGCCCGTGACTGACCAGCCCCCCAGGCCTGCCCATGACTGACCAGCCCCCCAGGCCAGCCCATGACTGACCAGCCCCCCAGGCCTGCCCATGACTGACCAGCCCCCAGGCCCACCCATGACTGACCAGCCCCCCAGGCCCGCCCATGACTGACCAGCCCCCAGGCCCGCCCATGACTGACCAGCCCCCCAGGCCCGCCCATGACTGACCAGCCCCCCAGGCTCGCCCATGACTGACCAGCCCCCCAGGCCAGCCCATGACTGACCAGCCCCCCAGGCCTGCCCATGACTGACCAGCCCCCAGGCCCACCCATGACTGACCAGCCCCCCAGGCCTGCCCATGACTGACCAGCCCCCCCAATCCCACCCATGACGGACCCATCTTTGTCCCAGCTGCAGTCTCCCCTACAAAGCGATGTGACAAACTGTGAGCACCATGTAAAATCTCTTTTCCAGAGATGAGTTTCCTTCTGGAACCAAAGTCACAACCTTTCCCTTCCCAGCTGTGAGCCTCCTGGGAAGTTGTAATTGGAATCCATTGCCTCAACAATCTGACAGCTGAAGAGATGAGCAGATGTCGCTCTTGGGATGATGTTAGCAGACCAGACAGCAGAGAAACAGGGGTACCCTGTCCTATTGCTCCCCTTTATCCTCTCCTGCCCTGGCTGGGCTCCAAGGTGTTGCACGGTCTCACTCTTGTTCAAAATGTCTCTTCTGCCTTGGTGGATCCTCTCTCAATATCCTCAGGAAGACATATCGCAGGCATACTTCATACATCTTCTAGGGTGAATGGAAATCTAAAATTACAAAGGAAGGACATGACTGCTCCTAAGTGTGGTGGAGGAGAGGTTTATTGTAGATAAAAGGAAGAGCATAGCCAGAGGCAGGGACATCTGTGAGAGTCCAGAGTGGACAGGACCCTGAGTCAGGCCATGTGAGGAGAAGGGAGAGGAGGGGAGCCAGGGGAGCAAACAGTAGACAAAAAATAAAATAAAAAACAAAAAGGCCAGGTAACCAGAATAGCTGGATTACGTAGAGAAGGGCAGCCCAGCCTCTGAGCTGCAGAACTCTAGGGGAGACTGAGGGGCATGCTGGTTAAAAGAGGCCCCGTAACAGGTAGGAACTGAGGGATGCTGGGAGAACCCGGTCAGGGTTTGCTCTGATATATATTAAACAGGCACCTCCATTAGCCATTTGTCCCAAGTTTGAGACCTAACATGGGTAATTCTGAAGGCGGTCAGGTTGACTGGCCATCAGCCAGCACATAGGAGTTCTAACTCGTCACTGGGTGGTTCCGTTGGTTAACGAGCAGTGTACTGGACTATGGGCCCTCGCTGGAAGTAACCCACAAGGAAGCATGTGGTTCCTGGCCTTTTCCCCTTTGGTGTTCTTTCTTTGTTTCCTACTTCACACCGTGCTCAATGTTGTTCTTCTCCCTTGCCACAGGCCCACAATAATGGAACCAAAGCCCATGGAACATGGACCAAAATAAGCCATCCCTTCATGAGCCCTCAGATGTTCCTTGTCTCATCCCCTCCCCCGGCCCTGCCCCCGCCCCGCCCTGTCCCCACCCCCACCCCGCCCCCGCCCCCGCCCCCTGCTACTCACAAGCTGGCACCATCCTTCCCACATTGCACCACAGTATTTCTGTTATACACGAGTAAAGCAGATGTAATAGCTTCTCACTTCCAAGACTGTTGGAAATGGTGGCGAGACATCTTTTTCTCAGCTGACAGTCATTTGGAGGAAGCCAGCTGTTTCATGAAAACCAACCATCAAACGCAGAAGGTGTCAAGAGACGGGAGAAAGAAGCGAACACATACAGAATAAAATGAGTGCAATGACGAAGGGTGGGTGAAGGAAGAGGAATCGAGTTCTAGGTGGCATCCAGACAGAAGGATCCTCATAGCACAAAGCAGTCCTGGCA
The DNA here is from genome assembly GCF_947179515.1 of Apodemus sylvaticus. Taxonomy (NCBI): domain Eukaryota; kingdom Metazoa; phylum Chordata; class Mammalia; order Rodentia; family Muridae; genus Apodemus; species Apodemus sylvaticus. Next base: position 136,760,421 of record NC_067477.1, on the reverse strand, counting down.
ATAAGATCAGCAGAGCAGAGATATATGGTGAGGAAAGCAAAGCTGTTAGCAATCACTTGACAAAGGAGGAAGAATCTGACTGTGGGCCTTGGCCATTGCTAGAGTGCAACCGGTGAAGGGTTGGCCGGGGTTTGGTCCTCTTTGGTGGTGCTGTGTTTTCTGAGTTATCGTACTTAGGGTGAGAATATTTCCCTTTCTTCCCCTCTCTCTTCAGTTCCGAGGTGTGCTCTTTCTAGTGCTTACTCTTTCCCTAATGTTCCTGCTTCCACCATGAACCTCAGCACCACCATGTGGTTGACCTCCATGCTAGCTGAACTCAAACGGTCTGGCTTCCTCCCCTTATTCTCCTCTCTGTGCAGATCCTGAGATTTCAGCTTACCTGCCATGAGGTTTTTCTTTTCTTTATTTATCTTTGGATTTGATTATATGTGTATGAGTGCACAAGTGTCTCTGCACCAAGAACACGGCTGGTACCTACAGATGTCAGAAAAGCACTACTAGAGGGCATCAGATCCCTCAACTGCGGACGCAGACAACTGTGAATCTCCATGTGGTGGCTGGGAATGACACTCTATTCCCTTCCAAGAGCAGTCAGTGCTCTTAACTGCTGAACCAGCTCTCCAGCCCCAGGTTTTTCTTTTAAAATGCTAATAAAAATTCCCTAGAGTCTTAAGTCATTTTCTTAATGAGACTAGGAGCCACAAGAGGGGACCCCAGTTCCCCCAGTTCTATCTGTTGGCTCAAATGAGACTCACCTAAATTTCCATTAAGAAAAACAGTTCAAAGCAGCCTGACATAAAACAGTCACGGCTGATGGTCTTAATGATTTTGTTTATCCTGTAGGACTCTGACCACCAGGGTCACCTGGCAGGCAAAAGACAGTCACAAACCAAGATGTGTACAATCAGATCAAGCTGAATCCCACAATGACACGCCCCAAGGCCACTCATGTCATATATGGAGAGGTCTGTGCGGTGAGGAGCTCGGGCTCTAAGTATCCACTATTGGTATTAGACAAGTGGGCTTGGATTTGGACCCTCCCCAGATGATCTACCATGTGATCTTGGGCCTAAGGATAGCGTGAACGCCTCCTCTAAGAACTTCCTGGATCCCTAATCCTCAGAAATTGTTGGAAATGGCATTTACCATGTTAAGTATTTTAAGCGCAGGAGTCATGGAACAAGAGAAAAGTAGCGCAGAACCCTTTGTCAGATTGCACTGTGCCTATGGGAGGCAGGCATCTTCCCCGACCTCCATGTTTACAGCTTCATCAGTCAGCAGAGCTCTTTAAAGAATGGAATACAAAATGATCTATCTGTAGAGACCAATGCTTGCAGCCTTGGCCCGGGATTATCATGAAACAAGCATACTGCTGTAGTCACATGGTAACCACATTTCTCTTGACTACTTTCCTAAATGTGGCGTGTGCTGCACACGCAGAGCACTTGGGTAGTCAAAGTGGAATCTGAAGATCCCACAGCCTTGGTGAAGCAATCTCACGGGGACAACAAACTGTGTGAGCAAAGGGAGATACCGAGGGGATTCAGAGCCCTGACGCTTCTTTGGGTCCTCAGTTCTTTGACATTAGACCTGTACAAGGCCAGGAAGTTCTCCCAGCCGCCCCTCACAGACAGACTGACTAGCTTTCACTTCCTCCTGCTCCGTTCATTTTTCTGTCCCTGGCAAACAACACCAGCACCTGCCCCTCTTAAGAAAATCTTAATCAGATTAATTTCTTTGTAGTGTCTGTGTTCTCATTAGTTTTGCCTGGAGGTAAATGATACTGTTTCAAAAAGCAAAAAAAGCATTTCAATTTGTTTATTGTGTAAAAAGGATGTATCACTGAGGTTCCCTCCTTAAATAAGAATGTTAAAATGTATATATTTTAGAGACAGCCCATTTCTTTTACATATTATACTTTACAGTCAAATGTGGTTTTCTTTTTCTGTAATGGCACAGGTTCTAATAATATATTTATCTGTAATGAAAAGTGTGACTTAGTCTTTAAGCATATGGCTTAAGGCAGCAAATACTCAAAATTAGCTTCTGAACACTGCCACAAACACATTAAATCCAGCGCTACTGTTTCCCTGCCTCTGCTTCAACCTTCACGTTTTATAGGAAATGAAAATCCAGGTAATCTGTCCCCCTGTCCCTGGAACTCTGAGATGCTTCCAGTGTTCGCAGTGCTGCTTTATTCTGACTCTGCATTTCTCTAGTGTTTTCCATTTTCTAATACAACTTCAAAATCAAGTTACATCATTTGAACATCAGATACTGTTCCACAGTAATGAATCCCTTCCCACACCCCAACATGATGAATTCAGTTAAAGTGACCAAAGAACACAGTGTGATGGCCAGCTGAAGTCCCCCTTGTCATGCAGCAGAAGACAGGTAGTCAGATCTTTAATATTCAAGAGAGGTAGCCTGTTATACATTTGTAAGGTTACTGATAACTCGGAGAACATTCAAGACAGCCTCACACTCAATTTTCCCTGTCACTACTTATCCAACGCTCTCTCCGCTGTCTTGCTCAGAATGTTGTAATTTCCTGGTTAACAAATGTCCCATTTCTATTCCTTTGTCATAATGCATATAATTATACACGAACATGAAATATTAGCAAGGAGAATGCTCTCAGTCTCAGCTCATTCTCCAATGTAAGTCTGCATTTAAAGAAGAGGACAGCCAGTGATCTCAGTTGAAGGCTCTGTCCGAGAGTCTCTCAGCTTCTCCCTCACAGCAAATGTTCTCTTCCTCTTGATTAATTTGTCTCATTTTATGAAACGTAAAAACAACCTAAGTGACAATCTGTTCAGTTAACGTCAAATACCAGTTGAGGCAGAGATACCACATAGTGAACATACTTCTTCCTATTCCAGTAAGAACAGATAAATATTCTGTATGTTAAATATAAAACAAACAGAAAGAAGCACTAAAACCTAAAATAAAAAAAAAAGTGTCATTAGGGACCTTACAACCCCAGGCATGAGTTCCCTGGCCACAAACATCCTGGGCCAGGAGATGGGGGAGATGCTGGTAATCTGGAAATTATGCCACAAACAAGGAAAAAAATAGTGCAGTCTCTTGTGCCAGAGTACTAAGAAAGATGTGGCCGTGCGCCCCTGCAGTCCCAGCGACGGGTTCTGCACAAGAAGACTGTCAGGAATACGGGGTCAGTTTAGGTCACAACACTGGCTTCCAGGACCGCAAGAGCTACAGAACATTGCCTCAGAATAAAACCAAAACATAAATGTAAACAGTGTGGAGTGGGAGTGGGACATGTGTGGTTGGCTGCTCACACCTTTAACTCCTGCACTCAGGAGGCAGAGGCAGGTGGCTCTCTGTAAGTATGAGGCCAGCCCGGTCTATGTAGAAAGTTTCGGGACAGCCTGAACTAATAGAGATGCTTGGCTCAAAAACAAAACAACAGGAAAAAGCAAGAAAGAAGGAATAGCCACACCCTGCTCTGCAGAAGCCACAGAGCAGTGCGCCCCTCCCCACCACTCGGATGCAGAGCCGGTGAATCCCGGATGCAGAACCGGTGAACCCCGGGCGAGGTCAGTGATTGAGAAGTGGTCCCAGAACCATGGGTTTCGATGGATTAGGCCTTGGTTTTCATCTTGGCAGGTGGTGCTGTCTGTGTGCTGAGTTTTATAACCTGGATGACATGTCCATCATGGAGTCAGTTGCGCTAAAGTCTGGGTCCTTCTAATGTCTGGGAGCCTGTTATAGTATGTGAGTCTTCCCACAAAATAGAAAATCACTTGTGGTTGAACTTCCCCAATCAAACTCCAGGCAGAATGAGGTAAGAAAAAAAAAAAAAGCAAATAATTACAACATTATGTGGCTAGTATTTTAAAAAAATCACTTATGAGGACCAGGTAACCTGAATAGGAAATTCCAGCAAGGTTTCCTAGGGCAGGACCCCTAGACTGGAATGTAAGAGACAAATGGAGGCTCAAGGAAGAATGGTCCAGGTGACTCAAAGCCTGAGGATTGGGATTGGAGAGAAGCAGGGCCATCTGCTGCTACAGCTGAGGCTGGCCTGTGCACTCCATCCACTACAGCAGAGAGCTCAGGGTGCAGGGTACCCCTCCTACTACAACACAGAGCACAGAGTGGGGTACAGGCTATACCTCCCACCCACTACAGGACAGAACACAGGATAACAACACTGGAGGCCAAGACACTGCTTGAGGATTCTGGACTGTGGAGACACAACTCCATTTGAGAAGCAGCATCCAAGGATGAGATCTGAGTGGCTGGTGTCAAACACCTGAAGTAGAAAGAAAAAGAAGACCCCCAAAGCCTCAGGGAGATGCAGGGTTAAGGGCTTGGCTGCCCACCAAAGAAGGAGAGAAATTAAAAGGCAGCTGCAAGCACCGGCTAGCTGGCAACCCAAGCACAGCTGTCTCTGATCCCAGGCAAGCCTAACAGAGTGTGTCCTTTCCAACAACGAGTACTTAGCAAAGCCTTTGAAAAGTGTTTCAGAATATCTCAGACTCGCCCAGTGGAGAGGCCGGCTCTTGGCATTTAACCACGCCACTCTAAGAGATGCTCTTTTCTTGTCCCCTTCACGGCACTTCAGACCTCTGCGTGAAGCTCGCCCTGAACACCGTCAAAATATCAAAATAAAGCACTGAAGAAAAGGACAATTACCACAGCTAGCCACCACCCCCGTCCCTCACAAGTGCCACAGCTAGGGGCCACCTTCCTCCTCTCCCAAGCCTGCAGCATCATCTCCCAGAAAGGACAGGGAGACTGAGATCTAGAACATTCACAAATCAGAGATACTGTACTGGCTGGGTTTGTGTGTCAACTTGACACAGGCTGGAGTTATCACAGAGAAAGGAGTTTCAAGTAAGGAAATGCCTCCATGAGATCCAGCCGTGGGGCGTTTTCTCAATTAGTGATCAAGTAGGGGGAGGGTCCCTTGTGGGTGGTGCCACCCCTGGGCTGGTGCTCTTGGGTTCTATAAGAGAGCAAGCTGAGCAAGCCAGGGGAAGCAAGCCAGTAAGGAACATCCCTCCATCAGCTCCTGCTTCCTGACCTGCTTGAGTTCCAGGCCTGACTTCCTTTTTTGATCAACAGCAATGTGTAAGTGTAAGCTGAATAAACCCTTTCCTCCTCAACTTGATTCTTGGTCATGATTTTTGTGCAGGAATAGAAACCTTGCCTGAGACCTTGCCCATTATTTATCCTCCTTAGAGGGAATGGTTAATTTCAGTTTCAAGGTCATAAGGATGCCCTTGTCTGAGTCAGTGTAGTTGGTAAGCCAACTTTTCTCACTGATACTTGTCAGAAATAACTAAAGAGAGAATTATGTGACTTAAGGTTTGAGGAGACCCAGTCTACCTTAGCATGGCTGTCTTCTGAACAAGGTGAGGGCATGGCAGCTGGGGCTCATGTCCAAGAGTTTACAACAGAGCCAGTCAGAAGCCAGGTGACCTAATCCTCATGACACAGCCCATAGTGACCCACTGCCTCCGACTGGGGCCTTTCCTTCTAAACATGCCACAACTTCCCCAGTCAGCACCATCAGCTGTGTGCCAATTATTCAAACACATGGGAACATTCACACCTAACTATACAAGTAGTCAAGCACTGATGCCACAAAAGAACTCATATTGAAGGAGTGACCAACATTTCCAAGAAAATAAAGCCAGAGCCAGACAGTTAGAAGGGCTGCTTATAAGCATTATTTGTAATAGCCAGAAACTGGAAGAAACCCAGATGTCCCTCAACCAAAGAATGTGGTTCATTTACACAATGGAATACTATTCAGCTATTAAGAATGAGGACAACATGAATTTTGCAGCCAAATGGATGGAACTAGAAAATATCCTGAGTGAGGTAACCCAGACACAAAAAGACATTCATGAAATATACTCACTGATAAGTGGATATTAGCCAAAAAGTACAGAATATCCAGGATACATCCACAAACCCAAAGCAGGTAAATAAAAAGGAAGGCCCAAGTGAGGACACTTCAATCCCACTTAGAAGGGGGAACAAAATAGCCATGGGAAGCAGAGGGAACCAGATGGGAGAGGGGAGGGGGAGAATAGGTCAGGATCAGGTATTGGGGGAGACAGGAGAGAAGCCCAGAGGACCAGGAGAATGAATGGAAATATGCAACTACTGTGAGTTGGGGGTTGGGGGAGCTCTAGAAAGTCCCAGAGACCTGGGACAGAGGAGACCCCCAGAGCTCAATGTGAGTGACTCTAACCTAAATGCCCAACAGTGGGGATATAGAATCTGAAGAGACCACACCCAGTAATTAGACAGGACCCCATAGAGAGATGGGGACACTGACCCACCTTCAAAATTTTTGACCCAATATTGTTCCTGTCTAAAAGAAATGCAGGGGCAAATGGAGAAGAGACTGAAACAATGGCCAACCAGTGACCAGACCAACTTGGGATCCATCCCACGGGCAGGCACCAAACCCTGACACTATTACCGATGCTATGCTGTGCTTGAAGACAGGAGCCTTAGTATGGCTTCCTCTGAGAGGCTCTACCAGCAGCTGACTGAGACAAATGTAGATACTCACAGACAAGCATTGACTGAGGTCAGGATCCCAGTGGAAGAGTGAGGGGAAGGACTGAAGGAACTCACGGGGACGGCAACCCCACAGGAAAACCAACAGTGTCAACTCACCTTGACGCCTAGGAGCTCCCTGAGACTCAGCCACCAACCAGAGCGCATCCACAGGCTGGTCCGAGGCCCCTGGCCGTGTGTGGCAGACGGCTGCCATGTCTGGCTTCAGTGGGAGAGGATTCGCCTGGTCCTTCAGAGACTTGTTGCCGCAGGGGTGGGGGTACCCGGGGGTGGGAGAGCATCCTCTCACATGTGAAAGGGAGAGGCCAGGAGGAGGGCAACGTTTGGTATTGAATAAAATAAATAATAATAATAATAGTAATGATAATAATAATAATAATAAAATAAAAGAAGGGCTGCTTATGAAACTCACACAGCTGTCTATGCTGAAGAGTATATGAACTCAGATCCACTGTTGAAAAAGGAACTAAGACACAGCACCCTATGCATGCAGACAGCATTGACCCCTCTGTGCTGGCCATGCCTTCCCTTTGCTGAACTGAACTCTGACCTAAGTCAGCCAGTGCCCTTCACTCCTCCTGGGCCCTGTCTGCTCAGAGACCTAACCCTGTAAGCACTCTCTCTCTCTCTCTCTCTCTCTCTCTTTCTCTCTCTCTCTCTGTGTGTGTGTGTGTGTGTGTGTGTCTCTTCTCCTCTCCTCTCCTTTGCCCCATCAATTCTCCTTCACCACTAAGACACTGCCAATCTGTATAAACCCACCACCCAGTGGAGTACCAAGGATGGGAGTGTGGCCATTCAGCTCTGGCTTAGACAATCATGTGATGGATGGTCTGTCGAAGGTTTAAACATGATTAAAAAACAAATCAGAGTCAGTCCACATTTGATTATTTCCACATGCAAATGACTCTAAGCAGCACCCTCCATAAAATAGTCACGACCTAATGATTGCTGAACTTACTATGGAGTTTTAATAACTCACGTTAGACTCAAATAAGCACATGTTAACTTCTTAGCACCTAGTAAAGGTTGGGTTTGCATGGACATGGACATGGAGAAACCTCAGTCACCGAGCTAGACCCTGACACTCAAGGACTCAAGGACACAGGTTCATTCAGGGAGTCTGGGATGCTCTGGAGTGGCTCACAGTCTCTTTGCTGTTTTTCTGCTTCTCTTTGACACAACATGTTCTTGGGTTTAAACCATGGGTTTCTAATGAAGAGCCATTGTAAACAGGACTCGACGGAGCCTTTCTCTGTGACTTCGCGGGGTGCTTATTTGAAGTTTTTACATTTAAAAGAGTAAAATAGATTGTGAATTGCAAGATACATTTTTTGTTCATTAAGTCTTGTTTTGTCACTTTGTACATTACTGTATTATAGTGATAATATTTTTGCATGTGTGTGACATGTGTGTGCATTCCACATATTCCACATGGAGGATGAAGGTTGGTGTCATAGTATGTTCTGAGGCTCTGGGGAGCCTTTGTTTCTGCCCCTTGTGAGCTGGGATTGCAGGTATATGCTGAGATTACAGGTGTGTGCTGAGATTGCAGGTGTGTGCTGGGATTACAGGTGTGTGCTGGGATTACAGGTGTGTGCTGGGATTACAGGTGTGTGCTGAGAGTGTAGGTGTGTGCTGGGATTGTAGGTATATGCTGGTATTACAGGTGTGTGCTGGTATTACAGGTGTGTACTGGTATTACAGTTGTGTTGGGATTACAGGTGTGTACTGGTATTACAGGTGTGTGTTGGGATTACAGGTGTGTGCTGGGATCACAGGTGTGTGCTGGGATTACAGGTGTGAGCTGGGATTATAGGTGTGAGCTGGGATTGCAGGTATATGCTGGGATTACAGGTATGTGCTGGGATTACAGGTGTGTGCTGGGATTACAGGTGTGAGCTGGGATTGCAGGTATGTGTTGGGATTACAGGTGTGTACTGGGATTACAGGTGTGTGCTGGGATTACAGGTGTGTGCTGGGATTACAGGTGTGAGCTGGTATTGCAGGTATGTGCTGGGATTACAGGTATGTGCTGAGATTGCAGGTGTATGCTGAGACTGCAGGTGTGTGCTGGGATGTGTGCTGAGATTGCAGGTATGTGCTAGGATTACAGGTATGTGCTGGGATTACAAGTGTGTGCTGGGATTGCAGGCGTCTAGCACCTGGCTTTGTGGTCTAGTGTTGCAGGTGTGTGCTATGATTTCAGGTGGGCTACCACCTGTCTTTGTGTGCTGGGATTGCAGGTATATGCTGAGATTACAGGTATATGCTGAGATTGCAGGTGTGTGCTGAGATTGCAGGTGTGTGCTGGGATTACAGGTGTGTGCTGGGATTACAGGTGTGTGCTGAGATTACAGGTGTGTGCAGAGATTGCAGGTGTGTGCTGAGATTGCAGGTGTGTGCTGGGATTACAGGTGTGTGCTGGGATTACAGGTGTGTGCTGGGACTGCAGTTAGACTGCAGATGGGCTCCTGCACTGCTTTATGCATGAGTTCTAGGGGCCCAAATTCTAGTCTTCCCACATACAGAACAAAAATTTTAACCACTGGACCAACTCTCCAGCCACAATTACAATACTTTTAAATTACCTTTTGTTTTATTTCAATGGCAAATTGTTTTGCTATATAGCTTTGAAATTATTCTAAATACCTACATGAGTGATATCACCTACATGAGTGATAAGAGCCTGCAAGTGTAATGTCACACCTTATCAGACCCTACATGTAAGATGCTGACCTCAACTACAGTTGTATGTGTACATAATGGTACCTATGGACTACCGATGTATGTACCTAAGAACTGAGATCCACCAGCCTTTCTCTGCAGATGGGCATTGGAGAGTTACACGTGCAGCAGGGCCACCCTTGGCTCACATCTGTCTAACCCTGCGTTCTGTGGCAGAGGTGTCATCACAGACACCACACCGCACCGGATACCATCTGTCCTAGCTTATTTTCTATTACAGTGACCAACATCATGACCATCTCAGAGAGGAAGGGCTTTATTTCATCTTACACTTTCATGACTTAGACAGGGCAGGGCAGGATCTGAAGGCAGGAACCTGGACGCAGGGGCTGAGGCAGAGGCCATGGAGGAATGCTGCTTTCTTGTTTTCCCTCCAAGGCTGACTCAGTCTGCTTGCTTATGCCACACAAGACAACCTTGCTGAGGGGTAGCCCTACACCCAACAGACTGGGACCTCCCACGTCAACAATTAATAATGATAATAATAGTAATAGTAATAACAATAATAATAGCCCACAGGCATGCCCACTGGCTAGTCTGAGGGATGCTTTTCCTCACTTGAGGTTCTCTCTTCCAAAATAACACAGACAAATCAAGTTGTAGCTGACCTGATGTTTTCCTGTCTATCTTTCATATTACTGGTTTGATGATGCAAGTTACTATGGAAGAAAAATTATCAGTGATATTACTCAACAATGACTCGTGCATGCTATAATGCTGACTTGACAGTCAAGCCACGATGGCTGGTATGGTAGTGGTGTGAACATTATGGGATAACCAGCTGCTTTTGGCTTTAAGGACTTAACACAGGGGGAATCCATGTCCAGCACTGCGGATCTGTTCAAAAGACCGGGAGGTCCCTAGGGAGAATGCACTGCTGTTGTCTTACTTTGGCCAGAGAAACTTAACTGTACAGTGTCCAGCAGTTAATGCAGAGACTCACAACTGGTCTGGGTGTGTCCAGGGTAAGTGACTATTGAGTGCCCAGCCCTATTTGGGACATCTGTGTCTACATCTTCCCTCCAAAGTCTGAGGGAACACTGCAAAAAAGTGGGGAGGTTGTAAGAACAAGAGGGGAAGAGTGTTGTAAAATGTTGTGAACTGGACACTCACCAACTCCCCGCAGCTGAGGCGACCTGTACAAGGCCAAACCAAGCACATCAGCCAGCATTCGGCAGGCAGCCGGGAACTGGATTCAGTGGGTTAGAGACAGGCAGGGGTAAAGGGGGTGAAGGGGGTGAAGGGGCTGAAGGGGCTGAAGGGGGTGAAGGGGTGAAATTTATACATATGTGTGAAAGAAAACTAGTCTATTAATAAAGAAAAACTAGGAGCTCTAGAGATGGCTCAGCTGTTAAAAGCACTGGCTGCTCTTGTAGAGGTCCTGAGTCCAATTCCCAGCAACCACATGGTGTCTCACAACCACCTGTAACAGGATCCAATACCCTCTTCTGGTGTGTCTGAAGACAGCTACAGTGTGGTTGCATATATAAAATAAATAAATCTTTTTTAAAAGAAAAACTATGAATTAAGTGCTGTATTTTTTTATATTCAGAAAGAAATTGTATATATTCTGAAGGCTGAAATCCTCCAGCTACTTCATCATTCCTTTGAATTTAATAACAAAATTTAAAGTTTCTTTATAACATAACATGATGTGGACCCAGCCAAGATCAATCAAGAAAAAAAATTAAAAACAAAATGGAAAGTGATTGAAGCAATGACTAAACTGATTTTGAAATTGTAATGACTGTAGCATCATGTACAGAGTCAATCAAGTTCTGAAGAAATATGAGCTGGCACACCCAAAGTACCTAAATTACAAACAGTGCAAGGTGTGGGTGATGTGGGCTGAAAAATGACACAAAACTTCTCCAACTTAGCACTGAAAACAAATGAGAAAAGAACGTTTTAGCACACATTATCACAGTAAGATAAGATACGATGATAATGAACAAGTCAGGGCTGAGGAGAGGGGTCGGTAGATAAACATACTTGCTATGTGAGCCTGGTTACCTAAGTTTAGATCCTCAGAAACCAGGCTTAAAAAAAAAAGAAAACCCAGAGGAGCAATGCAAACGTGGTGCAACCATTTGAAATCTAAGGCAGAGACAGGAAACTCTAGACAAGTGATTCTCAACTTACGGGTTGAGAGAGACCCTTGAGGTTGAACAAGCCTTTCACACGGGTCGCATATCAAATATCCTGCATGTCAGATATTTACATTGTGATTCATAACAGTAGCAAAGTTACAATTATGATATAGCAATAAAAATAATTCATGGTTGGGGTCACTACAACACGAGGGACTGTATAAAAGGGTCGCAGCATTAGGAAGGTTAGGAACCACTGATCTAGATGAAGGCCAGCTATCTTGGTGTGTACTGTGGCAAACAAGACACTCTGCCTAAAACAGGGCCAAGAGCTGAAGACCACCATGAGGACCTTGTCCTCTGATCTCTGCATCACATTATGACCTCACATTATGACCTACACATGCTAACACCTGTGAGCACACACACACAGTAAGCATCAGTCAGGCAAGAGCAAGTCCATTAGCTTCGCACTGTCGGATTTGAAGACGCTGCTTATAGCCAGAACTACCCCTCCTCCCCTGTGCCCTGCCCCGTGATGTTAAAGTTCCTCCTTGTGGGTACCATCTTTGTCACATCCCTCTACTATACAGTTACCAGAATCAAAATGTCCGTGCAAGTTTTCCTCCATGCTTGTCAGAATGCTCTTTGGTGGGCATGTGTGGTCATTGAGACATGTGTCTTAATTTCTGACATGGTGGGGAGAACCAGCCTCAAGGACGTGGAGTCACAGAGGGTGGATCTTCACAGCCAGAATCCATGGCTCCCGAGATACAGCTGTGCTGCATAGGTTACATCCCGTCTACCTCCCTAGCCTTCTGAGCCAGGCCGTACCTGGATACTTCTCTAGCAAGCCTTCTCTCCCAAATCAGCATAAAAGACAGTTCCACTCTTTAGTTTTTCAGGAGAGTCGTTTGTTTCTTTTCCATCTTTCCTATCCCACATCCAACCCATCAACAAACGTTGTTCTTTCTATAGCTCAGATGTGTTTGTCTAAGCATTTTCCATCTCTGGTCCCCACTCCTAATCACATCACTCCAATCCTCCAGCTTTGAGCCAAATGTTCCCATTGTTCTGAAATTCACACGCTGAAATCCATCTCTAAAGCTAGTGGGATTAAAAGGCAGAGATGTTCACAGGAAGTGAGACCACCGGCCTCCATCTTTAGGAATGGGATTAGCGTCCCTGGTGTCTTTTTAAAGACACTTGAGGGGGGTCTTTCCCCCACCTCCACCGTGTAATTGCAGAGTAGGAGGCACTTCTGCATAGTATAGAGGCGCTGTGGGGGCAGAAAGGAACCTTACCAGACTCGCAATGCAGGGTCCTTGACCTCAGACTTCTCAACCTCCTGAACAATGAGAAATAAACTTTTGTTCTTTATCAATTACTCTAAGATGTATTGTTATAGCCACATGAACAAATTAATCCGGGTTATTTAAATAAACTCTAAACTGCTTTTTCTGTGTGTAAGATCTCTATATCACCACTGCAGCCTTTGCACAGATTTGTCTTAACACAAAGATCGGCACCTTTGGGCATCAAACAACACCTGAAGTTCTGACGACTCCCCTTAGCATATCTACATCCCAACCCACTCGTGGCCTCTCTGATCTGCTCCTCAACCCTCCACCAGCTGACTGGGAGTCCCACCCACCCTGGAATATCTTGCACCACTTGCTCTGATAGGCTCCTGTTCTAGTATCTGTGCTCCCGCAGCGCCCTCTGCTGGACTCCCTCTACCCTGCAGGATCGGGAGAGCCCCATTTCTCTAGTCTCTTCTAGACGTCATGGCGACCATCTTATACCACTCTCTGTTACCTTAGCCTGCTTTGGTTTTCTGCATAACAATAATCGCAAATTGCTATCTGTTGGTTGTCTGCCTCCTCCAGCGTTACATACCCTTTATATTAGTTCGCTGTTTTTCCCCCTTTGGCTTATTCCCAATACTAAGAAACTGTAGACACGAGATGGTAAGGCCAACAAGATGTCTAATTGTAATGACAGCATTTTGAGGCCAGTCAAAGCGGCACAGCACCCTTTGGCCCCACAGTGTGGGCGACACCTTTAGGACTGGCTCGACTACATTTACAGGCTTGTTTACGATGTGAAGAATTTTAGAAAGAAAGCATTCAAATGTGCTTTATGAAGGAATGATTAAATCCACACAGAAAGGTTCCTGGGAGAACACTTTCTAGCTAAGAGAACAAAAGCTTGCCCCGGGTCAAGGTAGCACGGAGTATTTGGCAAGCATGCATTTGCTTTCTCCGACCCTGAGATACATGAAAAAGAATTGATGGATTATTTTACAAGTATTTTTTTAAGTAAAAGGATTTAGCATATAAGTTATTGTAAAGCTTTTGTTTGAAGATGAAGAAAAAGGACACATTTTCCTGTCCCTTTAATAGTTAGAAATGCTTAGAAATAAATAAGCACAGTATTTAAATCTTTCGGATGTGTAAAATTGTATTCAACAGCAGTTTTAGACACTGCATTAGAAATACTTTAAAGAGACTGTCTACTGAATTAATTTTAATTATGCTCCACCGGACTCACAATGCTTTGAAATGCTTATAAAGTGTCCTCAAGATCTTCTGTTAATCAAAATTCAAGCACCAAACACACAGCTTCCGACTCCAGATAGCAGCGGCTTGCCTGAGAGCGCCATCTGCTGTTCAAGGGTGCACTAAAAATCTTTTTTTTTTTTTTTTTTTTTTTTTTTTTTTTTTTTTTTGGCTTTCCTAGCTACTGCGGCTAGAACAAAGACGGATTTTTAAACCTGTCAACACACGTCGTGTCCCTTAAAAAGCGGCATTTCCTCTTGATGTCTGAAAGACCACGCTGGTGCCGAGACCTGGAGGGAAGATGGCAAACTCCAAGTGGAAGGGCGTGTCTCATTCACTTCGGCTTTAATCCTGCAAATTATGAGCAACAATGATTTTTAAGGCACACTATAGCTAACAGAGTTTATTTTGGAACTCGAGTATTTGCTTCATAACCAGCAACTACCATTTTTTAAATTAATTATGGGTTATGAATGATGAATTTGAGGCAGAGTGCTACGAAATGTGTGTAAAATCCTGGGTTCAACCCCAATATTCTGAAAATTCATTATAGATAAATTCATATTTAAATACCAGGGTTTTACTAATTTACTTATAATGAGAAAAAGAAGTCCTCATTTCCTGTAACCGAGGGAAATATTCCGGTAATCAGGTTGAATTCATGGTGTTCTTGCCACGTGACCCCACACCAGAGGCCAGGGTTAAGGTTAATAGGAGGGGGCCTTGGGAAGGAATGGCCACGCCCATGGAAAAAGGGGGGCGTAGAAAGGTTGACATAGAAATGACCTACTCTCCACAAAGCAGACAGGACAGACTTGGTGAAGGTGAAGCTGGAGAGAGCTGATTGAGTGGGGGGAAGGGCACGGAAGAATTGATCGGCAGAGATCAATAGTAACCCAGTTGATGCCACTCAGTCCTCTGCTCCTCAACAATTCAAGGGAAGCTCTGTGATTGCCAGGAGGGTCTGAGACTGCTCTACATCCTGATCCCAGAAGGGCTGGCGCAATCCTGTTGTCTTGTGGGGTTTTCACATTTGTTTTACTCACTGAACCATCTTACCATCTTTCATATGCTGTTTTGAGATATCATCTGTAACAGCTAAATAAAAGCTGAATGCATCAAACACCCACTTTCTTACAATATGAGGGCTAAAGAGGACTTTTTAAATATACATTGTTTACATATTACAGCAGTGTATGATTCCATTTTGTGAACAAAGTTTGTCCTATTGTCAAGAAAAATTGTAGGACTAGAGAGATGGCCCAGCAGGTAAAAAACCCTGCCACCATGACTGACAACTTGAGTTTAACCTCTAGGACACACATACAGAGACAGACAGACAGACAGACAAAGAGACACAGAGACACAGAGACCGAAACAGGGGCAAAGAGATAGAGAGACAGAAACAGGAACAAAGAGACAAACAGAGAGACAGACAGACAGAGGCAGGGACAGAGAGACAGAGAGATAGAAACAAAAAAAAAAGACAGAGAAAAATACCTAAGTAAAATATAATTTTTAATTCTTAGAAAAATGACAAAAGGACGTTAGAGCTCATTCAGCGAAACCATCAACGCTTTTCCTTGGTTGGTTTCCTTGCTGTGACAAAGATAAAGACCAAAGTCCACTTGAGGAGAAAGGGGTTTATTTGCTGTATTTGTCCCAATTGCAGTCGATCATCCCAGGAAGCCATGGCAGGAATTCAAGGCAGGAAGCGGAGGCAGGAGCCGGTACAGAGCGGTGGAGGGGTGAGTGCCGCTGACTGGTGTGCTCTACAGATGTGCTCAGCTTGGTTGTTTGATGTAACCCAAGGTCACCCGCCCAGGAGTGGTACCATCCCCAGTGGTCTAGGGCCTCCATGTCAGACATTAATCAAGAAAATGTCCCCAGACTTGCCTACGGCCCAATCACATGGAGGTATCTTCTCAACTGAGGTTTCCTCTTCCCAGGTGGCTCTTGCTTATGTTAGGGTGGAAGAAAAAACAAAAACAAAACACAAAACACAAAACCCTAAGCAGCACACTTTATCTCAGAATTGTTCATCGGTTCTGTAAGTTGAAGAAAAACTTACTATTTTTTTTTCTGGTATTCATGAACGTTACCCTTGCCCATAGAAAGGCAAATTAATTGTGTTAGGATAAGAGGAATTATTGACCATTGTCAGCAGAAGCTCGGAGCATCTAGACAGCAGTTCTCAACCTTCCTAACGCTGCAACCCTTCAAAATGGCTCCTCATACTGTGGTGACCCCCACCATAATATTATTTTGTTGCTACTTCATAATTATAATTTTGCTACTGTTAGGAATTGTAATGTAAAATCTGATATGAAACCCCTGTGAAAGGATCATTTGACTCCCAAAAAGGTCATGATCCCAGGTTGAGAACCACTGATCTAGTGTCTTTTTGTGACTTTGTTTCAGAAGCTTTTTCTTCCTGTGTCTCTGCTCTTTGATGCTTCTTGAACCGATTTACAACACATCTTACCAGTTCCCTCAGCAGTTAATAAGTTTAACAGAATTCATATTTTATTCATGTTCACATGCTCATTTCATATTCCTGTGTCATAATTATATCATAACTATTTTTATTTTTGAGAGTATAATTACAACATTTCTCCCTTCTTTTTTTGTCCCTCCAAGCCCTCCCATACATTCCTTCTTGCTCTTTCAAATCCATGGCTTCTTTTTTTATTAACTGTTATCCCATATATATGCATATAGACATATATATCACTAACTATAACCTCCATCAGCATAATGTTGCTGTATGTGTGTTTTTAAGGCTGCTCAGCTGGTATTTGACAGGCAATGGTGTGCATGCTCCCAATCTCAGCTTCCTCCAGTTGCCTGTGGGGCTTTGTGTAAGGCTGGGCCCTTGTGTGCTTTCTCGTTTTGGTTTCTCTCTCTGTGTCATCCTTGTTCAGCTCATGTCTGGGCAGCCATGTTGGTGAGATTTGACAGGTATAGCTTCAGTGTTCCTGGGAAACCTAATTTCAGAGCAAACTCCCTGCTGTTTTCACTCTTACATCTCTCTGGCCCCTCCTCTGCAATGTTCTCTGAGCCTGAGGTTTTGTGTTTTGCAGATATACTCATTGGGACCCGACTCAATAACTCTGTATTTTGATTGGTTGTGGTTTTCTATAGTGGTCTCCATCTGTTAGAGAGAGAAGCTTCCTTGATAAGGCTGCATTTATCTGTGGATATAAAGACTGTGGTGGTTTGAAAAAATAGGCCCCATATGCTCATATAATGAAAACTTAGAAAGTGGCACTATTGAAAGGATTTAGGGGTGTGGTCTTTTTGGAGTGGGTATGATCTTGGAATGGGTGAGGCCTTGTTGGAAAAAATGTGTCACTGTTGATGTGTTTTGAGGTCTCAGAAGCCCAAGCCAGGTTCAGAGTCCCTGTCCTTCCTGCTACCTGGGGATGCGGATGTAGACTTCCCAGCTGCCTCCTCAGCACCATGTCTGTGCCACCATGCAGATAATGGACTAAACCCCTGAAAGCATAAGAAAGTCCCATTAAATGATTTCCTTTATAAGAGTTGCTGTGGTCATGGTGTCTCCTCACAGCAACAGACCACTGACTAAGACAAATGCTTGTTCAACTATTTACTGAATTATGATGATTCAGTAACATAGTGGCTATAGATTCTTCTCCAATATCTATGACTTCAACAGCACAGAGTTTTTAGCTAGGTTTCCAGTACTGAGCATGATTTTCCTCTTGTTGAGCAGGCTTTACGTCCAATTAAAGAGCTGTTGGTTACAGCTAAGGCATACACATCACTACTAAACCTATAGGGTTACTGTGTCATGATGGTCATTGATTTGGTCTTAGGTATCGTAGCTGGATAAAACTGTTGATTCCCTCTCTCCTTTGGAAGATTGTATGGTGCCTTCTAGTACTATGAAAGCTAGTCTTCAGGGAGGAGGCACTCAAGTTAATTCCATATCCTTATGTGTCTCCTTTAGAAAAAGTCATTCTTAGGATTAGAGAGACGACCCAAAAGAGTCCACACTACTATTTCAGAGTACCTGATTCAGTTCCCAAGTACCCACACCCAGCTCGTAACTGCCAGAAATTCCAACTCCAGGAAATCCAACACATCTTCTGGCCTCAACAGGCACTGTACTCATGTGCACACACACACACACACACACACACACACACACACACAAATAAATAATAAAATAAATATTTTTTTCTTAATCATCTATTACATTACAATCAAGTAGAGTTTGTTGGTATTCATTTTCTAGGCTATGCTGAGATGTCATGTCTAGAGACTCCTTAATAGTGAGGTTGTGTAAATACACCTGACAGAGTTAATCGGTTATGGTTATTGAAATTGATTTCACACCTTAAAAAAAAAAAAAAGGCTCCAGGCCTTGCAGAAGATGTAAACCCACAGCACAGCAAGAACCATTTGAAATACATCTTTAATTTTGTAAAATCAATATGTAATCTACAAAATACTTTGTTACATGATTATCAAGTTCAGTCTGTTCTGTGTTTGTAACAATAGGTCAGGAAGTCAAATTCTGAGTAAAACATTGTAACAGCCATTGTTAAGAAAACATTGTAACAGCCATTGTTAAGGAAAACTGTCTAACTGAAGTTGTAGGAAATGGGATAGAACATAAACATAGCTCCTGAATGAAAGGCAACTGCAGTTCTCTGATACACAGACCAGACCTAAAGGCTAACTGGCAAGCTTGACTTTCATTATCTTTTGTAATTGATAAACGACCATTCCACAGACATGGAAAGTGATCTTATGCTCAGCCCTACATAACTGATCATGTAACTCTCAACCCATGTTCTCATTAGCACAGTTAAGGGTGCTGCCCAAATGACTGGACCAGGGCAGTGAAAGCAGAAAGACAGGTTTTAAACTCGTTGATGTCCTTAGTTGGCTACAGACTCCAAAGTGGTCACACAAATAAAGAAGTTACCCAAATTAAATTGTTTAAAAGAAGTGTTTCTTCTTGAATTCCCTTCTGGACTCATTTAAAAGCAGGGATTTTGAAGAACACAGCTGGCTTCTGGGAAGAGAGTCTACTTCTTACACTGTTCCAGTAAATTTTCATGCAGGGCTTGGAAGTCACATTTGACTTCCTGCCATGTCTAAAGTCAGAAGGATGAGAGGTATTTAAAAGCCTCTCGTCCCTAATGTTGACTTAACACTAAGAAATGGATATCTGAGGTCCCGACAGATGTACAAATTAACAAGTATGCAGTTGTAACCCGCTGTTAATGTTATCAACATTGCTCCAGAGACTCAGTGTGAGCTTGTGTCCATCTGCTGTTCCTCCGGCCTTAATTCTGAAGCTCAAAGCCCTCAAAGTCTGGTTGACTGTGACTTATTAAAGACCTCAGCAGTGTGAACCACACATATTAGCCAACCCTTGGGGCAGGAAGAATAATGTCTTGGACCGTACCTTCTGCTGGTTTTCTCTTGTGATATGATGAGTTCATCTACATCCACCAGAAGGTGTGATTAACCCAGCTAACTTCCCTGGGATTTCCCAGCATAACTCCCCAGCAGTGCCCATGTTTGTTCCAAGCAGACTAAAGTGAACTGTGCCTGCTTCAGAACATAAGGAATGATAGTGGGTATTTTATCAAATACACACTGACGTATATATGTGTGCTACGCATCAACAACGAGCTTCAGGCAAATGTCATGAGGGACGTATCACACAGTTAAAATAGAGCAACACAACCCATTCGTATCACTGCCTTCTGACTTCTGTGCCTGTGCTATAACATAATGAGAGCACTAAAGTCTGATTGTACAAACCATTGCGATCGTTTGTTTGACTCTATCTGAATAGATGACAATGAATGTAACAAAATATAAATGCACAAAATAAATTCTGTAGGCCAACAAGCAAGTGTGGTTTGGAACAGCTGAGTATAACTTTTTGACTCAGAACAAACCTAGTGTATAGGGAAGAAAGCCTTGTATCAAGATAAGGCTCAGCATGAATCAAATGCACATTAACACAACATGACGGACTCTTTATCAAACAAAAAAAAAATACTCAAAACACCAATTTCATAAAGTTTAGGATTCTGACTTATCCTGGTGAGTAGTAAAAGTAACAGCAGGGGGAGTTAAGGGCTGCTCAGGCTGCGAGCACCTCGCTAGACACCGCACTGGTGGCCATTTCTCTGCCTCTGCAGTTGAACTGTCTCCTTGTAGAAGCGTAGCTAGAATTATACACTTTCTTTCACTTTGCACATCTTCTGGTGAAAACACTCTCAGCGAACAGTCCTGGTAAGGGATACTATTGCTGTGATGAGACACCGTGACAAACATAAGCTGGGGAGGAGAGACTTACACCTCCACATCACTGCTCATCATCAAAGGAAGTCAGGACAGGATCTCCAACAGGGCAAGAACCTGGAGGCAGGAGCTGATGCAGAGGCATGGAGGATGCTGCTTGCTGGCTTGCTTACATGTTCAGAGGGCTAGTACTTTATCATCATGGTAGGGGTATGGGAAGAGCTTCACAGCACGCATGATACTGGAGCAGTAACTGAGAGCTACATCCTGATCTGAAGGGCGGGGGCGGGAGAGAGAGAAAGAGAGAGGGGGCTGTCTTGGGCTTCTACAACCTCAAAGCCCACCCCTAGCGACACACTTCCTCCAACAAAGTCATATCTCCTAACTCTTCTCATCCTTTTGAACCGTTCCACACAGAAAGCAAGAAGAGATGTGGAATCGCATAACTCAGATTATAAAACAAAGTCACTGAGTACCCAAGTACCCTCAGCCAAACCAGCCGGCAGGTCTCACGTCAGACAGAAACACCTCCAAGTTTCAACAAGATATAACTGGTACAAGTCATGGACACGTTCTGCGCGTCACAAACGTAGCGTGCAGGTGGCCTGCTCTGGGACTTGCCACCGGACCTCTGACCTCAGGCTGTTACTCAGTTGCACCAAAGAGCAGCAGAACTTCCTGCCCTGTGTGAAGGTTCTGTGTTTACTGAGTCACACAGCCGCCAGTTTTATCTGGGTCTTCTCCATCTACTTGAATCCACTTCTTTTCTATTTCAACCTGTTAGAAGAAAACAAAGCATTGGCAGTGTTAGCAGGCGTGGCACAGACAGCAGCCCTCTGCACTGTTTATCCTGACGAGGAGAGACCCTGACCAGCTCACCCTGTGGACACAGATGCAGGCCATGCCCTACCCCACAGCACTCCATGATGAGTACTCTGCCTTGTTTTATGGGAACCACACCCCCAGATCTGACGCTCTCTAAAGTTACAGCTCTCATCACATGTTTATTTTAAATCTGCTGTGCTCTGGGAAGCTGACATGGAAACAGTCCTGCAGATTGAGCCCAGAGAGACATTCAGTGGTCCTTAAGGGGCTGACACAAGAGCAGACAGAACATGGGCAAGGCCAATTTCTTCTAAAGTACAGTTCCTGGCTGCTAGGGGATGTGTGGCCTCCAGGGCACACAGAGGGCACAGTGTGGCAGTCACTCCTCACTATCCTTACCAGTAAGGAAGAAGTAAGTGGGTCCACACATACAGACTTCTCAACAGAAGTCAACAGTGACCTCTAAGTTTCCATGGCTGAGCTCTGAGCTTTTCCCTTGTCAGGTACCATCAGAGAGAGAAGTGAGAATGGAAAGAGACAGACAGACAGACAGACAGACTGATCGGTTCTAAAGGGGCAAACCAAGTATTTATAGCCAGGCCAGGCCCACCCCAGATCTAAAATCCCTGACTTGAACCAGGGCACTTGGGGTACCTGGATGTTGTAGTAAGCTCGCTGACGCACGTGCTTCTGCGGCTGGGTATCGCTCTCCACGCCCAGAGACCTCACCTCTGTCCTGGAGGCACAGGCTTCAGACATGGAAAACTGGACAGTAGCAAACGGATGCCAGTCTGAGGGCACCTCCTGGTCTGATCCAAGCTCTAGTTTATATGACAGACAATGGGGCTGATCAGGACCTAGAGGAAGCCAAACCGGAGAGTCAGAATGCTTCAAAGGCCGAGGAACAGTCTACAGCACGCTTCCCACCGTAGTAAGAACCCCATTAGCAAACTTCAACATGGCCTGGAAGAATCCAGTCATGCTGAGAGCGGTGGCTCTGAACACTATTATCACCGTACGCCACACAGATCAGCTCCTACACATGGCTTTGGTCACAAACATTACAAGGTTTTCTAGCCAAAGATAAGAGCAATATTTATATGAAACAGATTTGGCCACAGTGTGCTTTAGTCCCCTAGGAAAGTTTTTCTGAGTAGACTGAAGAAACCCCTATAATCCCCAGTTGTTTATTAAACCCGTATTTAACTTTAGATGATGCAAAGATAAACTTCACATTAGGTCAGAGGGTTTTAAAAGCCGGCTTGGAAGGCGGGCTCTTTTTGTTACGGTGGAACATAATACTTTTTTGTTTTGGTGGGATGCACTTTTTTCACTACCGAAATTCCCCCTCGTGGTCCTGAAAAGTTTCTCCTGACTACAGTGTAGAGGTGAGCATACTGGCCTTCAGTATTTCAGTATAACACTTATCGTCAGTGAAGTGGACTGTGTGGACGGTGATCTACCCTATGAGGAGCCAGGCTCTGTGCAAAACCCAGGGGTACTGAGTGCACTCAGAAAGTTTAAGTGGGAATTACATTGGGAGGGGTAGGAAGGGAGGGAGGGGGAAGAGAAATAGGGAGAGGGATGGGGAGGAGGAAGAAGGAGGAAGGGGCGGGGAAAACGGGAGGGGGAGAGGGGAGGGAGAGAGGGAGAGGGTAGGAGGAAGGGGAGGGAGAGAGGAGAGGGAGAGGAAGAGGGAGAGAGATTTAATGGATTAGTATTTTGGACATACCTATATTCAGCACTTAAGGGGTAGGAAAAGGAGGGTTGGGGATGTCAGGTCATCCTAGGAGAGATTGTGTGAGGCCAGCCTGAAACCTTATTTTGAAACAAACCACCAAAACAGTAAAGGTGTCTCCTTCTGTTAGCTTCACAAGGGCCCCACAGTCCTCTCACACTGTCCATAGCATCTAGTCAGATCCAGTTTAATCTATCTTTAAACAAATGTAACTTTAAAAACTCATTTCAAAGGCTAGGTTAAATTCCTGTGCTACTGAGACAGCTTAAGAAAGAACATTTTCATCACAGCATGGCCTTAGGCACAAAAGCATGAATTTAAAAGACTTTGCCTAAATTTATTTTGAAAGATAAATCACCTTTCATTCTTATAACCTGTTATGGGAAGACTGATCGAATTTTGAGGATGTAAAAGGCCTGGAGAGGGCGTCCATCAGTTACCAGCAGAGGCTCCACTCAACACAGAGGATAGGACAACAGTGGCCTCTGAGCAGCCACGAGCCATCCACAGCACTGCAGGCGAGCCTGCACGCACACACACACACACACACACACACGCACGCACACGCACACGCACACACACGCGCATGCACACACACACACACACACACGCATGCATGCGCACGCACGCATGCACGCACGCACACACACACACACACACACACGCGCACACACGCATACACTCAGGCAACCACCCACACAGAGGTGGGAGAGGCAGAGATGAGCGCTATCCCCGGTCCTACGCTCCTACGTCCTGTCTACCACCCGGCAGCAGCCAGGAGGCATTAGCTCACTTACGTTCAGCTCACAGCCACCTCAGTTTCTCCAATCCAGAGTCTTCCACAGCTGTTGTGAGGATAACCAATGAGAAGAGGCAGTGGTATGGACAGGATGAACTTACTACTTTCTTTTAAAAACTAGTATATCCAATTACCATACTCTGCACATCAAGGAACTGTGCATTCTACAGAGTTAGACTTGAAAATTACACTGACAGTTATTTAATTTGATGTATACACTGTACAGGAAAATGTCTTGAGGAAGTTCCCCAATGAAGTGGGATGGGGCGTGCATCTGAGTTGAAGACCTAATACTTTTTAAATGATAGACCCGACGCTTCTACTTC
Source organism: Apodemus sylvaticus (assembly GCF_947179515.1). NCBI lineage: Eukaryota > Metazoa > Chordata > Mammalia > Rodentia > Muridae > Apodemus > Apodemus sylvaticus. The sequence goes on along the minus strand of NC_067477.1, from coordinate 136,736,476 downwards.
TTTCCTAAAAAGCTGGTGGTAAAAGTGCTTTTCTCTCCAGTTTTCCGGTGTCTTTCTGCAGGCTTCTGTCCACTCTATGGTATTTGCCAGCACACTCTTATTCGGGATTTGAGATGAAGACAACATGTACTGTGTGTGCCTAAAACATTCTTGTCAAACTTAGAAGTGATAGAGAAAAAGCCTGCTATCTCAGTACCAACCACGAGGGGGCACTGTCAGGCCTTAGTAATTATTCCTTCAGAGTAACTCCTCAGCTCTAGAGTGGGAACACAAATCAGTCTTTTAGGTAGGGTTAATAGCCATTCTTTCCTGACCCAAGATACTCCACGTCTGAAGCTGAACTACTAAGAGCAGAAGAAAAATAAAAAGGACATGGGGGGACCAACTCTCTGGGGAAGAACCAAGACGCTGGTAACAAAGAAAAGCGGGAATGAACCTCAGGGAAGCGAAAGCTGCAGCTGGTGTCCTGCCTGCAATCATCTTCCTAAATCACCGCTGTCTCCCTGGGCGATCCACTGCCTCCACCGTCTTTGTGCCAGGGGAGACAGTGGGAAGTCTTAGTACCATGTTCTCATAGGTCAATTTTGAAATCTACTTGTCCATTTCAAATTTCCCATGGTAGACAAAAATCGGAATCCTGGGTCTCATTCTCTCTCTCTCTCTCTCTCTCTCTCTCTCTCTCTCTCTCTCTCTCTCACACACACACACACACACACAAGGAAAGGAGAGCCTCCTGGACCCAGAGACTGGCCTGAAGGCTGAGTGTCTGACTGGAAACCTGTTTCCGTTGGTGCTGAGACAGTCACTGGGACTAAAGGGTCAGACATGGTGTCTGTGCAGAGCGGAAGTAACGATTGTACATTCCTTGTGAAAGTGATTCCGTCACAGCATGGAGTTGTCTAAGAATTTGTGATGTGAACTGACCGGATTGGCAAGAATGTGTCATGAGAGGACGCCCCTTCACTCCCTCGTCCCACTAATTTACATTGTCCCCAGGACCTTCCACCCAGCTCTGTGCTGGATCCTAGGGAGATGCAGACACCCGCACTCCTGCTCACCAGAACTGAACTGTAACCACCAGCCAGTGAGACCGACCCCGAGGGAGCCGCCCAGAGGCACCAGGTTAGAAGTGAGAAGCATCAAGCGTGGAGATGCAGAAGAATGAGATGACCCTACCTAAGAGCCACAGAAGGTCCACCCGTCCGTCTGTCCTTCCTTCCTCCCTCCTTCTCTCCCTCCTTCCCTCTTTCCTTCCCTCCTTCCCCTCTTTCTATTCCTATAAGCATTTCCTTTGTACCACCAAAAACAATCTCTAAACTAGGACGGATTTCTTTCAATAGGAAAGAAGCAGGAGACGTTGAACTTATTTGGTAGAAATAAACGCTACAGAAAACGAATAAATCATCTCTGGCTGTTCTCCCTGCAGCCTGCCTGTGCGAGCCTGCAATCTCTCAGTTCTCTAGGTACCATCTGTTTCTGCCTGCTGCGGCCCACGGATGTACGTGGAAACACGGAGACGTCTCCTACAAAAGGTCCCCTAGGTGCTGGATATTTACTTGAGTTTTTGTCCGGAAGTCGATCTATCTTCCACACCACAGCCCGGTAGGCACTCTCGTATTTTGCTGACCCCACAGTGACCTGAATGACAGGTTCAGATTCCGGCTCCTGTAAGCTCCCTAGACATGCCCGACGGTTCATTTTGGCTTTCAAGGACTTCTGCCTCTGAAGGTTCCTGGTCCAGAGGGCCTTGATCCACTGGGCTGGGACTGGAAAATGAATCATGATGTTGTTACAGCTCAAGGAAGCTGCATGGGGTGACCTCTGAGTTGCTGGGGTCATGTTGACAAAGGCCTGCAGCTCCACATAAGCTCCCTGGACAGTTACCGTGGACTTCACCGCAAACGGAAGCTCATCCCCTTCGTATGAGGTTTTGAAACGCATCAGCTCAAACCGGCAAGCATCCAGAGGTACGAACTTAATGATTCTGGACTGTTCAAATTCTTCAACTTTCACACACGTGTGGAAATGGTAGTTAAGAATATCAATCCCCCTTTTTTCCGGTTCTTTCTCAAAATAGCATTCATCCCGTTTCTGGAGCTCAAGGTCATTTAAGGCCAAGAAACATTCCGCTGGCCCGTTTAGGAAGCAGAGGCAACAGATCTGAGTTAGCACAGCACTCTCCACCAGCGTCCCCTCTTCTTTGGTTACTTTACCCCAGAAGCTGTCCAGAATGTCCAGACAGATTTCTTGTTCCTCGTAGTTTTTGTTCTTCGGTTTTGCAGTAGCTGGCAGCTTTATGAGCTCCTCTTCCACGGTAGTCAGAAACTCGAGGAAGTCACGGTGTTCCGTGGACCCCAGCTTCAGCATCTGCTCTGCTTCGGGCTCGTGAACCACCTCCGTCTTGGAATGGTATTTCCTTTTCTCTGAGTAAGTCACGTGTTCCACCTTCACAGTGTGGATTTTCCCTGCCATACTGAAGTTCTCGAGTTTGGGTTCAGAAAGTCTGCAGTGAGGATCAAGCTGGAACTCTTTGAATGGTTTTTCTAGCCCCCTTTCATAATACATCTGCAGAATCCCTCCAGGAAGAACCTTTAGGAAAATGGGTCCCCATTGTCGGGAAGACATCATGTTCTTCTTCTCGGGAATCCTCAACATGAAGGACCATCCATCTTTGGGCTGACTCCGGAAGAGGGTGTGTGGGACAAAAGAGACTGTGTCTCCAGCATACGGATTCTGCATAGACATATTTCCCAGAGGTCCTTGGGTCTCAGCTGACTGCAGGTGTTCAAGCTTCTCACAGATGTAGTGCAGTGAGCACTGGTTTAGGCTTTTCTGATCAATAGGTACCTCCTTGTCCTTTGGCGAGAACGGCTTTCTGGAGTCAAGGGGGAACCGAGAAGCGCCGCCTTCATCCTTCCAAAATGGGTTGGAAAAAGCACAGTCATCCTGAAAATACTCGAACGGCCGAGCCTCGCTTGGGGCCCGCTGAGGGCTGGCGTCTTCGGTAAGACCGAGTGTGGGAGTCAGCTGCGTGTGCGAGTGGACGCTGGGTGAGCAGGTTGGCTTAGTAAGTGATGACGGGGGACCTGCTCCTCCCGCTGTTGTCGGGGGACAGCTTGACGAACATTCTGGAATAGGGTAAAGCACGTGTGTCCCTGCTTTAGGGATGCCAGGGAACCCCGGGAAGTCTTTGGTGGGAGTAGAAAGAGGGGAGTTGCTTGGGGGCCCTGGACTGAAGTAAAAGTCCACCATGGGAGAGGACAGGGGGGTGCTGCTGGTGGAGCAGGGAGCACTGGGGGGATCCCCGAGGCCAGGAAGGTTCAGTTTCAGCCCATTTGGTCTGCAAACACCTGGAGTGTCCAGAGAAACATCCTTTCTCTTCTGAGAAGACTGAAAAGCAGCGTCATCGTCGAAGGTGACCCAGCTGCCTGGGTTTGTAGAATACATCTTCAGGATGGGCTTGTGGTCTGGTCAAATAATCAGGGACATCATCTCTGTAAAAGAGAAAGACAAAGTCAGGCGTAATAAACGCCGAAAACAAAGATACTAGAGCTCTTTCGTTTTGAGAAGAGCCTGGGTGTGCAAAGAAATGCTCACACCGCATATGGCACAGAAGTGAGCACAAACAATTAGACTCTATGTGTCCCCTACAGGTCTGCTCTAGGGAAGAACACACATCAGCTGAAAATGGAGGATAAGAGACAGAAACCAGAGAAGGGTGGGGCCGTCAGAGATCAGAGTGTGGTGTGAACTGTGCCCAGGACACACGCACTGGGGACACTGTCCTCAGTCCCTGGTGCAACTAGGACTTTAGGGTGGAGAGCCCAGTGGGAGGAAGTTGGATCAATGGAGGGTGTATCCCCTGAAAGGAGACTGTGGGGCCTCACTGCCTCCCCTTTTCTTTGACACCATGAGGAGGATGGGCCTCCTCCTTTCCGCAATCCCACTATGGTGGACCCAAAGGCCATGGACTAAAACCTTTAAAATTGTGAACCAAAACAGGGCCTTCCTTTATTTCCAAGTTCATTGCCTCCAGTATTTTATCATTGCTAACTCACACAGGAGCCACACTCTACAGATAAACTTCAAGTCAAAAAGTTACAAAGCCAGACATAGTAGCTCATGCCTATAATCCCAACGTTGGGAAACTGAGGCAGGAGGAACCTAATTTGCCAAGGACTAACCTCAGTTGTTTTGGGGTTCTCGAGAGTGGGAGGATTGGATCCACATGAAATCAGAGTCTCGGGTAATGATACAGATGCAAGCTGACAAAGTCCTCCACCCCCAATGTTTTGTTTTTTTTTTAATTTTATGTGCATTGGTGTTTTGTCTCCATGTATGCCTGTGTGAGGGCGTCAAATTCCCTGCATCTTGAGTTACAGACAGTTGCGAGCTGCCTTGTGAGTTCTGGGAATTGAACTCAGATCCACTGAAAGAGTGGCCACTACGCTTTACCCCTGAGCCGTCTCTCCAGTGCTCACCTTAATCTTAGTGGTTAACAAGGTGGTTACACACTTCCTTGTTATACAATAATACATACTCAAAAACCTTTCACTATTTTCCTCAAACCCATTATTTTTCCTGATAATCCCATGTGACTATGACACCAGAAAGCACAGCGCACACACAGTCACAGCGCAGTGTCTGCTAAAGCACACTGTACATTAACCTCTAACTCTCAGCAAAACCTCCAAATCCCATGTCATCTGGGCATAAACTTGCAGTCGCAGTATTAGCATGAAAACAAAAAAGTGCTGAACATGTCAGGTAATGTTACTATTGTAACTTGTCTGAGGTTGCAAAATCTCTTTATTAAGCTTATCCAAAGATCTATGTCTACAGTACTTCTCAAACTTTTTTCTCTATGCAATGTTAATTCCCCTTGCAGCTTCCCCCAGGGCTTCCTCACAAGCCCAAATTCTATCTCCTAGAACTTGTACCCTAGTTTCCTTAGGTAGACAATGCCAGGGAGACAAATCAGTACGTTCCAATCTTTCCAGGAAGGTCAGTTCACTAATCCACTGGCCCCCTTCCAGGGCCCAAACTCTTCTACCCACCCTCAGTCTTTTGCATCATACCTATACCTTGCAGTTTCCCCTGTAATATCTCTAGCTCCACCGTCTGTTATTGGAGCTCCCCTCTCTCGGGGCCTCTCACCATTGCTCACTGATCCAGTAGACCCATTTCTTCCTCCATCTTGTCCCTTGTATTTTCCATGGACGTCCCTGTTCTTAGTGACTCAGGCCCAGCGTTCCTTTTCCTTGGTGTCTTCAATTAACTACTAAAGATTCAGGTTTCTCAAAAACATTTCTTGCCTCAAATATTTTCTGGTACAACCTAATCATCATGAGTTGGCTAACATTTCCCAGAGAGCAATTAGGGCCGTCGGGTCCACCTCCAGAAGCCCTTCTCCTGGGTTGGGTGCTTGAATGGCCTGGTCCAGAGCAGTTTGTTCCTAGTGACATCAGAGCCATTTCCTCTCTAGTAATGCCCTCAGTCCCTTTCGAAGACAGAGGCAAAGCAGACAAGAAAGAGCAGCGCCGACTGTGTACTAGAAAGCCCGAGATGCATTATTCAGGTTGACGGTGCTCCCATGGCTAAAACTGTCATGCAGTCATGCTCACAACCATGTCACACTTGATATAATTAATTCAAGGCCAGCCTGGGCTACACAGTGAGTTCAGCCTGGCCTGAGCTACAGGGCAAGCCTCTGTCCCCCCCAAAAAAAAAACAAAAACAAGCAGGGGCTGGAGAGGACCTGATTTGGTTCCTAGCACCTGTATGGTGGTTCACGAGCATCTGTAACTGCAAGTCCGTGGGATCCAACCAATGCACTTTTCAGGCACAACACTCACACTCATTCACAGAAAGTAAAAATAAACAAAATCTTTAAAAACAAACAAGTAAATAAACAAGTTAAAAATACAAAAGGCAAATTGCATAATGATAAAGGAGTCAATGCACAAGAAAGATACAATAATTGTAAGTGTCTGGAACCCAACCTTAGCACCCCAAGACCAAAGGAGCAAAGACTGACGGGCATGAAGGGAGAGCTACACAGCTAAACATAACACTAGGGACTCACCGTCCCAGGTCTCATAGCAGAGGGATGCCCAGGTAGACTGTAATTCTTTACAGAGAAGTCTTGAACAGTCCCTTCCACCAATGAGCCTACCAGATGCACACAGCATTCTAGCACAGACTAGAGTGGACATACCTTCTCAAGCACACATCAAGGAGGAGAACATCAAGATAGAGTACAGCATGCTAGACCACATGACAAGCCTTAAACGTAGGAATACTAAGGTAACATAAGTACTTTTGTCTCATACAGGTGGGAGGGTCCCTAGAAATCAACAGCAACAGGGAAACCCTTGCTTGTTTTCCACCAATGGAGATTAACAAACAAGCACTAGATGAAGACATTGTGCAATCGTGCTTTCAAAAGGAGGGGGAAGGAAGGTTGAGCTAGAAAATACTGTGAGACAAAACCACAGCCGGATGTGGTGGTGCACGCCTTTAATCCCAGCCCTCTGGGAGACAGAGGCAAGGGGATGTTCCAGGCCAGCCTGGCCTGTAAATCAAGTCCAGGACAGCCAGAGCTACACAGAGAAACCTGTCTCAAAAAACAAAACAAAACAAAAACAAACAAAACCCAAAACCAACAACAAAAAACCAAAACAACCAAAATCCCAGATTTCTAAAATTCACAATGAAATTCATGCTAACAGGAAAGTCTACAGCCATAAATGGCTACATTAAAAATGAAGGGTAAGATCAAGGGAATTACACAGTTCTGTGCTCCAAGAAGCTAGTCAACAGACAAGCCAAAGGAAAGTTAGCACAGGCAAAATAACAACCGGAACAGAGGGACGAGATGTGTGCAGAGAGAAAACAATAGGTTGAACAGTGAGCCTTTGAGTCAATGCTGTTGAAAATTGATGAAAATGGAAAATGGGATATTCAAAATTAGAAATGAAAGACATTGCAGTGGAAGTCGCCAAAAAATAAGGATTGTAGAAGACTCTGGGCAGACTAGTCAGTGGGACCAATTAGGGGAAATGGTCAAAGTCCTAGGCACAGGCAACCTGCCATAAAACCGAGCTATTAATACAATGAGAAATCTGGGCGGGCGGAGTCGTCCTTAAGAGCACAGGACTGGGTTCAGTTCCCAGCACCCACATGGTGGTGCTTACAACCATCAGTAACTCCAATCCCAGGGAATACAACAACCTCTTCTGGCCTCCACAGGTACACACATGCAGGTAAAATACTCAAACACATAAATAAATCTAAAAGAAAGAAAGAAAATTTGAACAGACCTGTAACTAGTGAAAAAGATGGGTTTCATCGTGAAAAGCTTCCCAACAAGGAGAAGCCCAGGACTGTGTGAGTTGTGTCCCTGTCCTTTCTCACCTACCTAAGGCATTCTCTGACTGGCTTTAACAAAACTCTGATGGCCAGTAGCTGGGCAGGAAGCAGAAGGCGGGACTTCCTGGAAGAGAGAAAGGGGCGGTGGAGAAAAGAGAGAAAAGGGTAGGAGATTCACCAGACAGATGAGAAAGAAGACGTTGCCAGGACTTAATGAGAAGAGACTAACGGGCCACGTGGCAGAACTTGGATTAGGAAAAAAAGGGTTAATTAAGATATATAAGCTAGTTGGGAATGAGCTTAAGCTGTAAATTCAGAGCTATAATAATAATAATAATAATAATAATAATAATAATTGTCTCTATGTCATCATTCAGGTGCTGGCGGAACATAGACAAAACGGTGGCCACACAGGACAAAATGGCTTCCCTGCCAAATTCTACAAGCAACTCAGAGAAGTAATGTCAATCCTTTACAAAGTATTTTAAAAATAGGGATTGCTTCTAAACTTGATTTATGAAGCCAGCTTCACCCCAGTCACAAAGCTAGACAAGGACCCTTAAAAACTGAATTAATTATTTAAAAAAAGAAAAACACTACAGGCCTCTGAGACAGAAGAAAATGCAGTCTGTGTAGACAATGGACTATTTCTGGATCCTAAAAATCACTTCTCGTCCCCGCCACAGCACAACTGGACCTTGATTATCGCATATGAGATGCAATAAGCTAGCCGCAGACATCTGCACCCCAGACTCCCTTACACAAGGCATCTGAAGTCAGCTTCAGAAAGCAGAAAGTGAAGCTGTGGGTGCCAGACCCTGGAAAAGCAACAAATGGGGAGCCCCTGTGTATAGGGTACAGCACTTCAGCTGTGAAGAATGAAAGCACTGGGGGGACCTGGGGCTCAGGCAGACCACACAGTTCTGTTGAAAAAGTGTAAATCCTTGCAGCTAATTTAATGAACAATGGGAAAAGAAAATTAGAAATTAAAAGCATTCCAATGCAAGTCACAAAAATAAAAAGGATTGTACAAGATTGTGGGTAGACCAACCAATGGGAGAGCTATTCTGCACTATTCACTTAAAGTTGTATTACCAAGTACAGATTTCATGTGCCTTCCCACCCACAGTCCTCCCACAACACACACACACACATCCGCACCCACACACACCGCCTCACTGCTGGGTGGGGTGGGGAGTTAGGAGCCTATATATGAGGAGCTTCCAGAAGGTCAGGAGTATTTGACTCAAAGCTTCGTTTGTTTGCTTGCTTTTGTCTTTTGTTTTTCAACACAGGGTTTCTCTGTGTAGTCTTGGTGGTCCTGGAATCGACTCTGTAGACCAGGCTGGCTTTGAACTCAGATTTGTCAGCCTCTGCCTCCTGAGTGCTGGGATTAAAGGTGAGCACCATGCCACCTGGCAATTCCATGCTTTTGAATCGAATCACCAAGTCTTCAGTGGACTGATCACTATGTAGCCACTTTGTTAGTGAAGTGGAACATGTAGGGGAAAGCTAAAAATCCAGTAAGTTTATAACACACTTCCACCCCACCTACACCCCAAAATATGTGAAGTTTATCATTCAGAGAGTCTTGACTCATGGCTTATCAAACAACCTCTGCTGTGCAGATCTACTTTCCTGTGTACAGACTGAAGTCCCCCATCAGTAAGGGGCAACACTGCCGTATGCAGCCCCAAATCCCCCGTCAGCAAGGGACTGACTGAGATACAGTTCATAAGCCACGTTCAAAACAGCCCACCACCACCACCCCAAAAAACAGTGTGCACTTAAGTACTTTTTAGAAGAATAACAGAATTGTATGTCCACTGGCACCAATTTCAAAACATTCCTCCTGCCCCCAAAACAAACCCTAGACCAACTACAGGCACTCTCCCACCCTCCCTCCTCCTGGGCCCCAGAATCCACTAACCAACCTCTATCTATGTGCATTTCTATTGAGCAAATGCTGTCTCCTTTGGTATAGCATACATTATTTGAAATTAGTCTAAAGACACCAAAGGCGATGAGCTTTAAGGAGCACATTTCTGAGAGTCGTGAGGTCACCGGAATCCTGGGCACTGCTCTGCCACTGGCTGGTCGAGTCGCCAGTCTCTTCAAATACCAGGCTTGGTTACACTGGAACAATCTTTGCAGGTTCTTTCCAGCATTAAAACAATTCTATGCCAATTGATAGCCAATCAAATGTGTATTTTCAAAAGCAAAAATATTGTTCCCAACTCAGTTCCAGGGCCTCGGTGCCGAGACAACCCAGTGCTGTGACTTGAACTCAGGACTTTGGGTATAGTTGGCAAGTACTCTACCACTGAGCTACACCCTTCTAAACTGCCAGCAAAGGAAGCTCCAGGAGCCACACTGGACTCGAAAAACTGAGACCCTGCTGGCACAAAGCTCCTGGGCAAGGCCTCTTTCCTCCCTCTGTGCGCCCCCCTCCACCCCCCTCCACCCCCACCCCACCCCCACCCCACCCCTACCCCCACCCCCACGTGTGCACTTGTTTGATTCACTCAAGCTTGGAAAAGAGCAGACACAAAGAAATAGAAGGGGGAGCCTGGGGCTAGGCTGAAAACAAAGGTTGAGGTCATTCTGCCTCTGCGCATTCCTGGGGGCTCTAGACCCAGAGGAGGGGCGTCCGCCCTGCCGGTTGTGGTGGGCAGGGGGAGGGGAACCTCACTGTCGACTCTGCCCTGGGGGCTCTAGACCCAGAGGAGGGGCGCCCAGCCGGCCGGTCGTGGGGGACAGGGGGAGGGGAACCTCACTGTCGACTCTGCCCAGAAGCCACAGCCGAAAGCACCAGCCCCTGGGACCTAGCAGAGCTGCCAGGAGGCTCAGGGGCCGGACCCATCCTCACCCCACCCTCAGAAGGAATCCAGTCCAAACAGCCCTTCAGAGGACAAGACGTCCTGCAAATATTTACTCCAGCTGAGTTTGTTATGTTAGAGGAAAGATGAGAGACTTTGGTGCAGTCTCGCAGTTTGGGGAAATGGGTAGAGCTTAAATTTCATGTTGTGGCTCTTGTGAGACAAAGAGACTGATTTCCATACTCACAAAGAAATTAGCCCATTGCTATGTAAATGGGGGCCTTCCTCTGCCCCCCATTTTTTTAGCATGCATCATAAAACACCTATGATCTTGTTAGCATTCTGTCTAATCTCCACCCCACAGTTACCTGGCCCACTATAAAAGGAGCTGCTCGCCCCCACCAAGCTCTCTTGCCTCTCTCTTGCCCTTGCTGTCTCCTCCCCATTCCCTTCCCTTCCCCCTCTCCGTGTGCACAAGGTCATGGCCAGCCTCTACTTCCCTCCCCTCCCTTCCCTTCTCTCTCTCTCTCTCTCTCTCTCTCTCTCTCTCTCTCTCTCTCTCTCTCTCTCTCTGCCTTTCTCTACCTCTACTACTCTCTTAACTCCCCTCCCCATTCCCCAAATAAATTATTCTATACTATAGGTCATGTGGCTGGTCCCTCAGGGGGAAGGGATGCCTTGGCATGGTCCCACCAAGGCACCCCCTTCCCCCATACCTGACCACACCCCATAGAACATACCCCTATGTCTTTATCTTTTATAAACACATAATTGGTGCCGAGACTCAGATTTAGGAACTGCAGGTTTGCATCCCACCCCAGCTACAAGAGATCCCCGCTGGCTAGCCCCCACCCCCCACTGGTCAGAGTAAGCGTCCATCTGCATGGTCCTGTACAGGACGGTCCTGTACCGGACTGTGACCAATCGCAGCAGCCTGCAACCACAGCTGTGGCAAGCGGAGCTCGCAGGACCAGTGCCTAGTGGAATTTATGCCCGGCCCACTGGTTCTGCTGCTCCCACCCCTTGTGTCCTGCCAGAGACCTTGTCTGAGACTTGCTTTCCCACACTCGTGACCACCTGTACGCTCTCCTGTGGGAAGATCTTGGCTGCCCACGCACACAAGGGAGCCCCCCTCTCTCTCCATTTCTGCCCCGGAGTTACAAAGTGAGGGCTAACAGTGTTACACTCCTGAGATATGAGGAGTGCTGCCTTCTCCCCCCACCCAGTCCCCCCTCCACCACAGACTCCAGCAGCCGGAGGCACTGGGCGGAGAGCCTCGAGCACTGAGGACACTGGCTGCTGCAACACCAAGCCCACAGTGCAGTGCCCCCACTGTGCAGCTACAGACAACGGCGACCCCCCAACGCTGTGAGACTCAGAGACCTCCACCACCGTAGCTGCTGCCACCCAGCCTCTGCCAAGTGGGTTACTCAGTCACACAGGCCCAAATCAACCTCTCACTTCCACATTTCCTGCTACAGACTGGAAGCTCACAAACACATACAGGCATATTGATTGATAAGGAGTTTCTCCAGTAGGCGGGAGAAACCCTAAATGCCCAGATTGCGCATGGCCAGCATCTTTTGGGCTAAGTGGACATTTCTATGCCTGGTCCTTATGACCGGCCTCCTGGCTGACTTATGAATTAGGACATCGACCCTTGGGTGACCATACCCCTCGAAAGAGGCTCTAGAACCCATCTGGGCTCTTGCAGCTGTTTAAGAAAGCCTTAGGCCTAGGCTAAGGATGCTTTCTAATAAATCTGGGATTTACCTTGTATACCCTTTAGGCCTCTAGCCTGGCTAGAATTTTTTGGTTATTGAATTATTCTCACCAATAACTCCCCAATGGGGGCTGCGATGTCTTCAAACATGTACTTTAAGGGATCTTCACACATATTGCCAGCAGTCTGGTAAATAGAAAAACGTTCGCTTACCTGTCCATGCTCCCACACCCCTGGTCTGTTCTCACGGCCTGCGTGCTCAGTTTGTGTCACAGGCCTGAACCTGCCTGGACAAACTCATTTTCTGTCACCACGATGGTACGCCACTCCTGCCAGCATTCTTACTCTGGTCCTAGACGTATGTCTCTTCGCTCATACAAAACTGTGCTTTTCTCTACCTGCACAACCTGTCCCAGTTACTTAGAGATGATAATTCCATTAAATTCTTTTCAGTTATAGCCAATCAATGTAGCCCTCAATCCTGTCAAAAGTTTGTTAATTATTAAGTTTATGACAGAATTCCCAAAGCCCTTAACAGTTAAGCCCCACAAGGTCTCAGAAGATGTGGACACAGCTACAGGATACCGCATGGATTGTGATGTGATAATCACTTTAAAAACTAGTGGACAACACCGGATACCCTGAGCCAACAAATAACTTGGCTAAATCAAGGTAAGTCACTTCTCATGTCACACCTATCCATTCCACAGAGAAAAATATGGTATATATACCATATTTTCAGTCTGCACTTGAAAGCCAGACTGAAAATATGGTATATATAAACAATGGAGTACTATTCAGCCATTAAAAACAATGAATTCATGAAATTCTTAGACAAATGGATGGAGCTGGAGAACATCATACTAAGTGAGATAACCCAGTCTCAAAAGATCAATCATGGTATGCACTCACTGATAAGCGGATATTAGCCTGGAAAATTAGAACACCCAAGACATAATCCACATATCAAATGATGTTCAAGAAGAACGGAGGAGTGTCCCCTGGTTCTGGAAAGGCTCAGTGCAGCAGTGTAGGGCAAAACCAGAACAGGGAAGGGGTGGATGGGGGAACAGGGGGAGGGAAGAGGGCTTATGGGACTTTCGGGGAGTGGGGAGCCAGGAAAGGGGAAATCATATGAAATATAAATAAAAATATATCAAAGAAAGGAAGAAAGAAAGAAAGAAAGAAAGAAAGAAAGAAAGAAAGAAAGAAAGAAAGAAAGAAAGCCAGACTGACTGCCCAAAATCCATGCAAAGATCTCTCGATCCTGGCTCCCCCAGCCAGTGGTCAGCCTCTGCCTCCGAGGACTCTGGTTGGTCCTCTACAGTGGGAGGCTGGCCTGCTTCCCTCTGGGCTTGGTCCCCATCACCCCGCCTGCTGCACACCTCTCTTATCTCTGCTGCCCTTCCCTAGGTATGATCTCATCTTTCTCCCACAGCCCCCTCCAGTCAGCTAGCCCAAAGTCAACAACTAGGGCTAGCTTTCCTTTCTCCAACCCAGTCCCCCCCCCACCCCGCCCCCACCCCCGCCCCCGCCCCCAGCCCGGCCCCAGGCCTCTGGCGGGGTGGTAAAGCAGGGAGCTCGGCAGGATTCTACCTCCTGGGGCAGCGAGCGCAGGAAGGAAGCTCAGCTTAAAACTGCTGTCTCCCTTTACCTTCCTTAGGCTGACACCCTCCCCCACGCACCCCAACCCACCCCCCCATTCCCTCCCCGCCCCATGTTGGCAGCCACATTGGATCAGGGCAAGCTCCTGCCTCTCCTGACACCCCTTCCCCAGATGTCATTACTGGCAGCCACGCATGTGCAACATCTCATTTAAACTTCACAACAGCATTTGGGAGTCTTCCAAGGTCTGGAACCTAGTTAGCTCAGGGCCCAGGAAGTCCTGTCTCCTTCCTGTCTCTGCTGCTTTCCTCAGAGGCGAAGATTCCTGTCCGACTCAGGCTCCTTCCCCGCCAGTGAGGCCAGGCCTTTCTTTGGCCACAGCCCTTCAGAAGTTTGTGTGCAGTCCATCTGGATTATGAGCAAACTTCTAGAACACAGCTCCCATCAGGCCCAGAAATGTGGCAGGATACCAAGATTCTGTCTGGGGCACAGATAGAACATTTACTACAGCAGAGATGTCTAGAAACCCATTTTTGATATTTAAGACTCCTAAGGGAGATGTTTGTTTCTCTGTAAAACAACAGTCTCTTCACAGTAGCTAGTTTCAAAGCAGCTTTGGGATGATTCAACTTGAGAACAAGTTAAAAGTAGCTATTCACATCAGGAAAAACAGGGCTACAGAAAACCCCAACACAAGCCTTCCTCCCTTCAACAAATATATCAGGTGCATTCAGAATCTGCTGAGAGTTTAACACCCTCCAAACTAGGGGATCCCCACAACAATTATCCACACCCTGTTCTAAAGGGTGTGTGAGCAACAGAAGAGGTTACAGCAAACCTAAAAAAAAAAGATACATTATTCTTTCTGTCAGTTAAGAAATCAAACTCCTATATTACTACAGAGATAACTGTGAATTGCTCTAAGTAAATAAAAGTAGCAATACTCAGGCTCAAGGGGTAAAGTGCTCACCATGCAGTCGTAAGGTCCTGAGCTTGAATCCCCGGAACACACATAAAGCCAGGCACAGTAATCTGTGCTTGTATGTGTGCCTGTGTGTGTGCCTGTGTGTGTGTGTGTGTGTGTGTGTGTGTGTGTGTGTGTGTGTGTGTGTGCCTGTGTGTTCCTGTGTGTATGTGCCTGTGTGTTCCTGTGTGTGTGCCTGTGTGTGTGTGCCTGTGTGTGCCTGTGTGTGTGCCTGTGTGTTTCTGTGTGTGTGCTGCCTGTGTGTGCTGCCTGTGTGTGTGCCTATGTGTGTGTATGTGTGTGTGTGTCTGTGTGTTCACAGCATGCCTTTGGCCAGGTGGGATCATCCCTGGAAACCCAATAATCAGCTAACATGGCCTGGTGTATACAGAAGCAAGTGAGAGATCATACCTCAAACTGGGTAGAAGTGGAGTACCAACAGGTTATCCTCCAGCCCCCGCACACACTGGATAACCAGGTTATCCTCCAGCCCCCCCCCCCACACACACACACACCAGCACTCACATAGATTAACATGTGGGCATGCGCACATCCGCCATACACACAAGATAAAGGCAACAATACCTTACCTTCTACAATAACATTATCACCTGCCTTGCGGGTATGAAACATCTCCAAGAGTATCACAGGATAATAAACTTTCAAGTTAGAGGAAAACACTGTCTGTTCTTTCAGTCACCTTTATCAAGCAGGGGTCATGTCTCATTTGTAAAGGCATTTTCTACTTTACCTACAAAAACTTGGTAAAAATACAGAACTCCATACATTGTTGATAAAATAACCTCAAGAAGACTTTTCTCTTTTTTCTAAAGCTCTATGTAACCCACACACACACCCCACTTCAACAAGCCATTGAATTTTAGCGTGAAGAAGAAAGTGCGACTATTCTATTTGACTAACAGAACCTTTACCCGCAATGCGTGTCTAATAGCTGCACATTCGTCTCTTTAACACCCAGGGCTTCAGAGGAGTCAGAGAGGTTAAGCTACTTGCCAAAAGTCACCCAGCTAGCAAGAAGCTGAGACCAGGTCTGTTTGATGCCGAAGTCCAATACTCCCAAGATCCCCTTGACCTGCGGCAGGGTGGCAGGGTGTGCTGTCACTACCCGACCCTGCCTCAGGGAAACGGTGCCCAGCTGCAGAGGTTCTTCCCTAGAGCCAGGAACTAAAGAAGGATGAGCCTAGAAAGAGTTTGTTTCTCGCCTACCACGAGTGCTCTTGGACCCACAGGCTTGAGGAAAGGCAGAGTCTGGGACAGACATCCCTGAACCGCCCCCCCCCCCCCAACCCTGAGAATGCACAAGAACCACAGCCCAGCCACAATCAGGCTAGGCCCACTTCTGAGACTAGTTTTATTAACCCAGCCCGACATGCTTCCTGTCCCTTCTCGACTGGCCCTTCAGAGCCGGCTCGGTGCACCAATGGCCTGAATTCTGTCTTGCTCCTTACACAGTCCTTCTGTCCCCTCCACACAGCCCAGGGCTCCATCTATTCTGCTGTCCTTTGCTCTCAGCCCTTATAGCCTACCTTCCTTTTCCTTGGCTTTTCTTCAGAACCATTCAGGAAAGGCACATACAAAGTTCTACCATCTCCTGAAGGTTGTTGAAATCCAACGTGGGTCCTTTAGCTGGTAAAGCCACATTCCAGATCATTTGTGGCTTTGTCTCCACATCATTGCCGGTCTGCGGAGACGAACAGACTCATTTTACATGGTCCCTAATATCATGCCCCTCTGTGCGTGCCAGATGGTGGGGGGAGGGCTGGTGCTGAGGCTGACCCTGGCAGCTATCAGCTGGACCCCGTTGTCGTGGTCAGACAGACTCCCGCTCCAGCCTCTGGGCTTTCACCAAGGCTAAACTTGTTTGGCGTTTGCTCGCAACAATGCTGAATAATCTAAAGAGAGAATGTCTTGAGGTCAGTATCTGTGTGGTTTCATTGGCTGCTCTCCCAAATAAGGAATTCTCAGATTCCTGCATGCCAGACTCCTCCAAAGCAACTTTGTAACCAGATGGACCCTGGCTGCCTCTGTGAAGCCTGTTGTGTGTGCTCTAGAAGGGCTGGAGCCTCACTAGCTGCTGTTGCAGGGTTGGTACTAGGGAAGCCAAGGCCACGGTGAGGGCATTGTGAAGAATTCCCCCCAAAACATTTGCTGTGATGGTGTGGTGATCAGTCCCACAGAAGTCTGAAACAAAAGCAAAAGGAGTATGTGCATGCCTTGCCCCCATCTAGGTCACGCGGAGGCCAACGCAGCACGAGGCGTGGTATTAGCACATATGCTGTGGACCCCACACTATTCAATCACAAACATGTGTGGTATTTTATTCATGTGATAGGAAATACCATTTGCACAATATTAAACCACAGCATAGTCTCCCAGCGACTTCAGAAATTATAGGCTTTGGTCTGGGCTCCATTCCCCAACCGGCTCGCCCATGTAACAATTAACCTTCACTTTTCCTGACTATTTTCTAAAGCTTTCTCCTTATCTGTCCACCTCCTCAGGTTTTGGGAGTAGTGACAGATGTTTGCTCGCTGACCGGACTCTGACCAGTCCAAAGCCTGCTTCTAAAAGAGTCCCATCAACTGCCCATCGAGAGACCTGAGCAAATGTGAAGTGTTTACGTTTGCATCCTCATTTTAAGATGGCATAGCCCCCCTCCTCGTTCAGAGTGCCTGCCTGAGGGAACTCAGGGCTACCTAAAACGACTGTGTGTGTCCACCAGCTCTGGAGACAGGGCCCTGAGCGCAACAGAGAGCAGGAGCAGACTCTGATGAAGCCAGTGTGTTATCATTCAGGGCTCCTGTGGACCCTTAATGGATTATATAAAAGAAGAGAACAGAGAGGAGTATGGGAGAGTAGAAAACCAGCTTGCTGCCTGTGATGGATGAACAATCTTCATTATCAACTTAACTGGACTTGGATTTAATGGACTTAAATCGCCATGGAAACACTCCTCTTGATGGGCTATTAAGAGTATTTCTAGGGATTTGTCAGTGAAGAAGAAAGACCTGCCATAAATGTGAGTGCTTGGTGGACACCATGGAAGAAGAGCTGCAGTGGGCAAGTGTGCTCCCTGGAGAAAGCCTGTTGTCTTACTTGGCTGTGATGGGAGCACGCTGCTGAGGCGTGGTCCCAAAGACTTAGTCCCAAGATTGCTTCCTGCTACTGGTGTACGTTCTCATGTTTGTTATTACCACACTGCTCATCTATGTGGCTTGGTGTGAGGAGACACCTGGAGACCCTCGCTGCCTGTGGCCTGGTATGATTACTTCCTGCGTGATAACCCGCCCTATTGGGCGAAGATAAACTTTCATAAATTAATGCTGTTTAGATGAATTAATGACTTTATAGAATCCCTGATTTGATTCAAATAATTTTAGAAAGAAAGCTTAAGGAGATGGTTTTAGTTGTTTGGCCAGAAAGATGTAATAAAGTTAAAATCAAAAATAGAATATGCCCCCTTCCTCATGGTAAGTAAGCAAAGGCTGCATTAATAGGAATACAATGGAATTTTATAAATTGCACTAAGATGAGAAATAGGACAGATTTGTGATCAAGAAAATCATTCATTCTAGGTCAGGTCCAAGGATGAAGCCACAGGTATGCACCATGATGAAGCAAGGCCGTCATCTGTTGGTAAAACTGTTGCTTCGAACTTATAATGAGCTTATGGAATTGACCTTACTATCAGCATCCTTCCATAATTTCCTTTTTGTGTAACATTTTATCTATGAGGTAATTTTTTTTCTTATATGGAAGACTTTTTGTCTAAAAACATTATAAACAGCTGAAAGCAAAAATAAAGGTTTCGTGTAGCCCTTTTCTGCTTCACCCAGTGTGTGTTTCCAAGAGAAAAGAGCCTAAGCCCTGTCTTTGGGGGTTAATAGCCAGAAGCTATCAGATTTGGGGCCCAGAATAGCAAGAGAGAATTAAATTGGCAAAAACTCATCCGCTTTTGGCTCCAATCACCTGTGCCACACCCCGCTGCTCTCCTTGGGCACTGAGATGTCACACCCCACTGTTCTCCTTGGGTACCGAGATGCCACACCCCACTGCTCTCCTTGGGTACTGAGATGCCACACCCCACTGCTCTCCTTGGGTACTGAGATGCCACACCCCACTGCTCTCCTCGGGTACTGAGATGCCTAGTGGGTCTCTGCAGGTGCTACCATCAGTGGGCTGGGGTACCACACAAAACCAAAGGAAAAACATGAGCCAACCACCAGCAGTCACCTCTCCTACCTGACAGTGGATTCAGTGTGACCAGCCACCTCATGTTCTTGCCATCATGATGGGCTTCACCCTTAAACTGTGAGACAAAACAAGCCCTGCCTAGAATTATTTTTGTCAGGTATTTTGTCACAGTAGTGAGACAGGAACTAATTCAGTCTGTCCCCCATGAGACTACAATGAGAGTTGACAGTCTGCAGCCCTCACCAGAACCCAACCGTGGTGGCATCCTGAGCCTAGGTTTCCAGCCTCCAGACCTGAACTGAAGAAAGTCTGAAGACATTGTCTCCCAAAGTAAGAAGTCAGTAGGAGTGATTGAGAGAGAGCGAGAGAGAGCGACAGAGAGACTGACAACTCTCTTCATGGCAGCCTCTTACAACATTTGTGTTCTAATAAATTAATGTAGCCCACTCATGTTCCCAGAAAGAGAAAAACACAGCTTCCCTCAGAGCTGACATGGCAGACATAAGTCAGAACACTCTAGAATACGGACGTACAGTGAACACAGCTGGCTTTAACTCTGCTCACCTCAGCCTGCCCTGTCTATTGCTAACTTCTCTACTACAGTCTTGAGCGAGCTCTCGGCCCACAGTGGTGTCTTTGGACAAGTGGGCTCTTGGCATGGCTCTAAGGACAAACAGGAGCCACATGTCCCTTCCTTGTTACAACAGCGGCCCACATAACCAGATAGCCTCGCCTTTGCTTTCCCGGGTGAGGGTCAAAAGCTTCCACACGGAGCAAACATGCAAGGGCCTGGAGGGCAGCATCTAGCCGCTCCTATCACGGTTCTTCTGGCCACCACACTAAAGCTTCCTGCCCTGGGCCCTGGGCTTTCCTGACCAAGGAATAGAACCCGACAGGGCTGAAAGAGGCTCAGACTGTCCCACGAGGTGAGGCTCTAGAAGGGTGCTCAGTACTCAGTGTGTGCTCTGCCTGTGGCCATGAGAGCACAGCTGCCTTCTCCAAACTACACCATGTCCCGGAGCTAATCATCTTTCCTCACCACCCACTGGTCAGGTCTGAGGTCTGTCCCAGTAGAAATGTCTACCAAGAGGCTAGATACCAAAGACTCGCTTAACCAGAAAAGCCAAGGCTGGGCGTGCAATGGAAGTGTTTACTGGTCTAAGAAAAGGTTCAGTCCTGTAGTAGAGAAGGGGGAAAGCCACAGGGCACCTACAGTCGAGGCTGAGCCACTTTACTGGGACGAGAAAGGAAAGGGAGAAAGACACACCCAGGAAGGGCTAGGTCAAAGCTGGGCTGAGAGTGAGAGCAGGGACAACACAGATATGGGGATTCGTGACCGGGTCACAAGATCTGGGGGGATTAAAGTGGGAGGAGTAAGACGGAGCCGCCCTTCTAGAGCTGAGTCCATGGGCGTGTCTCTACCTAAGGCTTCCAGAGTCCGTTTTGTTCCCTGGGTTCACAAGCTCCTGACAATCCTGACAATGCCTTCTCCATGATCTCCGTGCTCTTCAGCTCACAGGAGATGCATTTAAAAAGGATCCGGGGCTGCCCACTCTCCAGAAAGTTCAACCCACCCTGGGCATCAGCAGGAGACAGACAAGCATTCTTCATTGGGGTATGCGCCTAACACAAGGCCCGCTTTCAGGGCAGCTTTCTGGCCTTTGGCTTCCGTGGGCTTGTCAGTGGAAAAGAGAAACACAGTCAGAGAGAAATCAGAAAGGGCGCCCTCCCCCCGGGGCCTGTGGTTACCAGACAACCTCAGCTCCTGGGCTTTGGTTATGAATTCTTCTGGGAAACCTCAAAAAGGCTGCTCAATAAAACTAGCTGCGGGGGTGGGGGAGCCTGGTTATGATCACACATCTCAGACATGTAAATCTTCTTCCCTGCAGCCTGTCACCCTCCAGAAAAGGAGCAAAAATCTTAGAAGCCTAAAATCTACAACTAAAGACTTAAATAGTTTTTACTTTTTCGTGTGTGTATGTGTGTGTGTGTGTATGTGTGTGTGCATGTGCACATGTGTACACCTCCATGTACCACAACAAGAGTGTGTAGGACCTAAGGGACAGTCAAGAGGAAAGCTTTAGGTTTTTATGATAGGTAGGAGAAACAAGGCTGTCTTAGTCAGGGTTTCTACTCCTGCACAAACATCATGACCAAGAAGCAAGTTGGGGAGGAAAGGGTTTATTGAGCTTACACTTCCACATTGCAGTTCATCACTAAAGGAAGTCAGGACTGGAACTCAAGCAGGCCAGGAAGCAGGAGCTGATGCAGAGGCCATGGAGGGATGTTTGTTACTGGCTTGCTTCCCCTGGCTTGCTCATCCTGCTCTCTTATAGAACCCAAGAGCACCAGCCCAAAGGTGGTACCACCCACAAGGGGTCCTCCCCACTTGATCACTAATTGAGAAAATGTCCCACAGCTGGATCTCATGGAGGCACTTCCACAACTGAAGCTCCTTTCTCTGTGATAACTCCAGCCTGTGTCAAGTTGACACACAAAACTAGCCAGTACAAAGGCCAAGATGCCTTCTGGAAGGGAAGGGGAGGGGAAGAGGAGGGGAGGGGAGGGGAGGGGAAGAGGAGGGGGAGGGGAGGGGAACAGGAGGGGAGGGGAGGGGAAGAGGAAGGGAAGGGAGGGGAAGAG
Source organism: Apodemus sylvaticus (assembly GCF_947179515.1). Taxonomy (NCBI): domain Eukaryota; kingdom Metazoa; phylum Chordata; class Mammalia; order Rodentia; family Muridae; genus Apodemus; species Apodemus sylvaticus. Next base: position 136,715,136 of record NC_067477.1, on the reverse strand, counting down.
GAGGGGGAGGGGAGGGGAGGGGAAGAGGAAGGGAGGGGAGGGGAGGGGAAGAGGAGGAGAGGGGAGGGGAGGGGAGGGAGGGGAAGAGGAGGAGAGGGGAGGGGAAGGGAAGCGGAGGGGAGGGGAGGGGAAGGGAAGAGGAGGGGAGGGGAGGGGAAGAGGAGGGGAGGGGAGGGGAACAGGAGGGGAGGGGAGGGGAAGAGGAGGGGAGGGGAGGGGAAGAGGAGGGGAGGGGAGGGGAAGAGGAGGGGAGGGGAGGGGGAGGGGAGGGGAGGGGAGGGGGAGGGGAGGGGAGGGGAGGGGAGGGAAGACACAGCCTTTTGACCCTGCATGAGTTCTGGGCCCTGAGGAAGGTCTCCATGGCTACAAGGCAGTATTGGGCAGATACCTGAAAATCTGAGGGTCTTAGGAACAAAACCGAGGCCATCACACTTGGCAGCAAGTGTTTTTACCCACTGAGCCTCCTTACCAGCCTCAGACTTACAAAGCCCTCTTAGTGGAAAGCTAACCAAAATCAACTCCTTTGCTATAAATATTGATATAAATAGTAAAAAATAATTTGTCTCAATTAACTTATAATTATTTTAGTGTTTTGACAAGAGGCAAAGAGTTAAATCGCCCAGAGAAAACATTTAATACTCTAAAGTGGAATTCTGTCCCCAGACACACAGCAGGCTTTGCTTGCCTGGGAGCAGCCTGGGAGCAGCCTGTAAGATTTAAGGAGCTGCAGCTGTCAGAGACAGTCATCTAGGACAGCGACCCCTGGAGGTTGGCTCTGGAGCATGGAGGCACTAGGTCTTGGTACACACTCTTGTACCACATACACCCCAGCTTCTCCCTGACTTCTGGCTTCTGAGTTATACACCCCAAAGACCACACACATGCCCAGCAATGCCTGGAGGGTGACAGGCAAAATTGGAGAGCTCAGTGTGTGAGACTGGGGTGCAGATGCAAGCCACCTCAACTCCCTGAATAATGAGACGATGTCACTGTTGGGTTTGAATACTTGTCTCCCACCACACACACACCTCTATGATGAAACTTAATCTCCACCATGACAGTACTGAGGGGTGAAGCCTATGGAGGGGTGAACGTGTCCTGGGGGTTCCTCTTTATGAGTGGTACTGGTATCCTTACACAAAGGCCCTAGAGAGCTTGTTAAACTCCAGCACGTGAGAGCACAGAACAGCGCAAGCTCTAACTGGACATCCAGCTTATTGTCACCTTGACCTAGAGCTTCACAGTCCCTGAGGCTGCAAGTAACAACTTTCTACTGAGTGTGTCTTCTCCACGCTTAAGGAGACTTTTTGTGTAGCACACGGAACAGCTGGGACAGTTAGCATCTGTGAAAAGGCTCTGAGGAAGACAACTAAGATGGCCACTGCTACAGGATCCTGCTCCTAAGGAGTTCCTAATGTGCGAGAAAAGCCAAAAGAAACGAGAAATGGAGGATAAAATGTGCTCACCCTCTGCTAACGGCCACGGCAGGCTGAGAACGGACAGCAGCCCTGGCTCCTTGACTCATGGGGAGGCTTCAAGGGGAGAGGCGGCTGAGTGGGTAGAGAGGCGTCAGTAAACTGAACGGCAGTGATTTAGGCTCTGCTCGTTCCCACCGACTTGGGTCATGCTCATGTCAATGCCCACGTGGCCTTGGTCTCCTGGGAGCAGAAGTAGTTCCCTTCCTCATCATCACAAAGGTGGGACCTGGGTAATCACGGCTGCATATATGTCCCACGATCAATGAATCTGTTTTTTTCATGAAAGAGCAAAACTGCTTGCTTTGGCCCTCGCTACCCCCACAGAATTCCACAAATTCCATGTATGTGCATGAATGTGCTTGAACCATCGCAAAATTAGAGATTTTTAAAGCATTGACTTAGGGCCTACTTATAAACCAGGCATCAGAGATCAGCCTCCAGTGATGTCTTAGTCTCAAATATAGATGTTAATAATATTCATATTTCTAAGTTTGGGGAACATTTGCAAAACACATGTGAATCCTATCCTATATCCAAAGGTACCAAAGACTTTGAAATTATTTTGCATGGAAAAATAGACTGGCTGCATGTAACCAGATACCAATGGCTACACTGCCAAGACAGGGCTCTCCCATTAGCCTCTACTTGACCTCATAGAGTTCATATTCTGATTGGGTGACTCCTGCTTGTTTGAAGCCCTTCCTGGTGCCTTTGCATAGTTCTGCTGGGCAAGACACGTAAGCTCCTAACAGATCCAGCCCTGCCAAGCAAGGGCTCAGCCAGCTCTCGGTGATGGCCACTGGCCAACCCTAACCCCAGCTCAGTGATCCTCCCACACCCATCTCTCCACCACAAATGCATTCTTCTTCTGCTCACCGCACACAGAGGGCCCTGTATAAGTTCCCCATGCTGTCGGGCCAAGACTTGATCAGCCAGTGGTGAGTAGGGGTAATAGTATTCTTAGAGCTCTGCATCTCTCCCTGGTTCTACATTTATACTAGTGCCTGATCGCAAGGGATTGCCAGCATTCCTTCAAACTCCTACGAACCGTGAGGATTCACTCTCCCACGAAGGAATCTACCAGAAGTGGGTGCCTCCCTGCCTAACTCTCAAGATCACAAGGACTCTGGAACGGAGAGCTGGTAGCTTCCCCAAGACAAAGGGCCTCAAGAACATCTCCCCTCCCACTCTTCCCAAGCCTCACATTTCCCTCCTCCATCAGAAAGGGTTGGTTGTTTCCTACCACCCTGATTCTGGGTGGCTCCTGGTTGCTCTATCAGATGCAATATGACAGAAGAGACAGTTCAGAGCATAAGCAGAATGTCACTTTGCTGCTTGGTGGAACCCTGGGACAAAGGGATGGTGGCAGAGGTTTGGGTGTCAACACCTTCAGGAATGGCCTTCTCCATCACCATATCTACAGCCATAGGGGGATCTCTGAGTAGGGACACCCAGCTGAACCCACATCATCCACAGACCAAGAAGACAGCATAGGGGCTCTACTTTTAAGCCTCTACTTTTGTGGCATATGCCTGTGTGGAGATAGATAGATAGATAGATAGATAGATAGATAGATAGATAGATAGATAGATAGATGGATGGATGGATGGATGGATGGATGGATGGATGGATGGATGGATAGATAGATAGATAGATAGATAGATAGATAGATAGATAGATAGATAGATGGATGGATGGATGGATGGATGGATGGATAGATAGATAGATAGATAGATAGATAGATAGATAGATCCCGAGAACTCAAACACAGTAGTGCAAGTGCCTTTAATCCCAACATGCTCCTGTAGGAAGATGGGAGCCTGGGACAGAAGTCTGGCTAGTAAGCCTGGCTCATGCAGCAAAGAGACCATGTATCAAACAAGATGGAAGGTAATGACCAACCTCCAAAGGTCTTACCCCCAATGTGCTGCACGAACACAGACACACACACATGCATGAACACACACACACACACACACACACTGTTAATTACTGCCACCATCCATTCCCAGAATCTTTCTTAACTGAAATCTCATACCAACAAAGCAGTAACTCCTTGCTACCCCCTCCACTCCCTGTAACCACCACTTCACTTTCCCTCTCTGTGAACTTAACTATTGTAGAGACCTGTTATGACTGGAATCTTGCACTATTCACCCTTTGAATCTGGTTATTTCTCTTAGCATTGTGTCTTCAAGATTCATTCTTACTGAAGCAAGAATCAGAATTTCCACCCCTTTCAAGGCTGGATAATACTGAGCTGTTTGGATAGACAGTTTTTGTTCCTCCATCCAACCACTGATGAAAATCTCAATGCTTTGGAGTGGGGCTCTGTAGCAATAGTCAAGTAGACCAGTGCAGTCAACGGCTAGGACAGCATCGTCCCCGGTAGATGTCAGGACCCAGTGAGACTGGCAGAAACCCAGAGCAGTCCCAGGAAAGCTCAGGGTATGTGTGTTTGGTGACTGGCCCAGAATCGGGGCTGGAGCTCCCACAAGCAATTCTTACAGAAGGCTGGGTGTGTCCTCAAGTCTGCACTCAGGCCTGGGTTCCCTGTCCTAGTGTAGGCTAAGGACCCAGAGCCCAGGAAACATTTGGTAAAAGTACCTTAGTCCAGGTAAGTTTCCACTGATCCAAGAGTATCCTGCAAGATGTCTAAGAGGAAAGAACCGTGCCCAGGATGTTACAGGGGAGCAACTGTTTATGTCTGGCAAGAAAGGAAGACCAGCAGCAGCACGGATGGCTGGGGAAATTCACCCCAGGTGGCCTGGGATCTCGAAGCACTGGCCCTGAACCAGGTAGGCAGCCAGTGCAAAGACAAGCCTCTGCCAGGTACAGGGCTGGAGGCCTTGTGAGAGAGACATGCAGGGTCCCAACTGAACCAATAGGATGGGGGGGGGGGCATATTCAGCATCCTTTCAGCTTTTTGTGCCTAACCCCCAGGGCACAGAAGCAATAGAGCCTTGTCTTCCTGTGAGAGGGTTAAGGGTTTGACCCATGGAATATTATAGGGCATGGAGGATAGTGGGAGACTTGACCCACGTTGAGTTACACACTGAGCCCTTTTATGCCTGGGCAGCAGTCTTCCTTCACTACTGAGGGACCACATCAGTTCTACTGTGTCTTTCTACCTTCAGACATCACATCAGCCACCAACTTCCACACCCAGAACCTCAGGTCTGCTCCAAGGTCCCCACTACCTTTCACACTAGACGGTAACAGCCCCATCCTTTTTGTGGTTTTCCTGAAGTGTGGCTACCAGGACAGCATATGGTAGGAGCCAGCAACTCTGCTCACACGTCCTTTGCCTACCTCAGGTTTTGAATGTAAAATGACAGGCTCTCAATGTTTAAATACTGGGGCAGAGGGAGGTGGGACAGTCACACAGCGTGAGTGTGTCCATGGAAGTCAGAAGCACTGGGAACTTCTGCTGCTGCTCCTGCTGCTGCTGCTGTTGATGCTGCTGCTGCTCCTGCTGCTGTTGCTGCTGCTGCTCCTGCTGCTCCTGCTGCTGCTCCTGCTGCTGCTCCTGCTGCTCCTGCTGCTACTACTGCTGCTACTGCTGCTCCTGCTGCTGCTCCTGCTGCTGCTCCTGCTGCTCCTGCTGCTCCCGCTGCTGCTCCTACTGCTGCTCCTGCTGCTGCTGCTGCTGCTCCTGCTGCTCCTGCTGCTGCTACTGCTGCTACTGCTGCTGCTCCTGCTGCTGCTACTGCTGCTCCTGCTGCTCCCGCTGCTGCTGCTCCTGCTGCTGCTGCTGCTCCTGCTGCTCCTGCTGCTGCTCCTGCTGCTCCTGCTGCTGCTCCTGCTGCTGCTACTGCTGCTCCTGCTGCTCCCGCTGCTGCTCCTATTGCTGCTCCTGCTGCTGCTCCTGCTGCTCCCGCTGCTACTCCTACTGCTGCTCCTGCTGCTGCTCCTGCTGCTCCTGCTGCTCCTGCTGCTACTGCTGTTGCTGTCAAGCTTGGGTGCAGGCTCAGATTCTGAGTCTCTTAGGTCTGGGATTGGTTCCCAAGCAAATTCTTCTGGTACAATGATCACACACAGAGAAAAGCTTTGCTGCAGTGTGAACACAGTGCTGTTAACAAACAGAGCGTGCTGTCCAGGCCAGGGGCTGAGCCAGGAAGTCAGGAAACTCTGTCCCGGCCCAGCTGGTCTTCCAGTAAAGTAAGCGTGCCACTTAGCCACTCTCAAGACTTCTTTCTTCATGTGCATAACGAAGCTTGTGAGCCACCCACATCCCAAGCTGTACAGGCAGTGAAGGTGAGGAAAGGAAGACAAGGACTGGATACATAGAAATGTGGTTAGTATGGAAAAGAGAAAAGGGGAAGAAGGCAAAGGAGAATAAAAAGAAAAAGGAAGAAAGGAGAGGGAGAGGAAGGGAGGGAGGGAGGGACAGAGGGAAGGAGGGAGGGACAGAGGGAAGGAGGGAAGAAAGGAGGGAGGGAGGGAAGGAAGGAGGGAGGGAGGGGGAGAAAGGAGGGAGGGAGGGAGAGGAAGGGAAGGGGAAATAGAGGGAGGAGAAGGAGGAATGCAGGCATTTGGGGTGAGGTGTGTAGCTTTAAGAAAGCCAAGAAAGATCCCGGGGCAGGGCAGCTCCTGAAACAGCCTCTCCAAGCCTGAGCAGGGTCTAGGTTAGTCACTCCTCCAGCAGAGAAAAGCAGGAGGGGGCAAGTGAGGCCCAGAGCAGGAGGCCTCACTCACTGCAGTGTAAAGTGTTGGATGTCCCCGAGGGTGTCCAAGCAGGACCTCTGCAGGACCTTTGACAGTCCATGTGGTGACACATAAAGTACAATTTGAGCCCCCAAAGGTCACAGTCACCAGGACAGCAAGTTGCTATTGTATCACACTACAAATGGCTGGTGTGCGCCTGTCATCTGTCTCACTAAAGGAAGAGGTATGCGATCTTGAGAGTTTAGGGGAAGGTCTCCTGGAACTAATTTAAAAAAGAAAAAAGAAAAGTCTTAACTTAGTCCAGTTTCATAATTCTGGAGTCTCTCCTCTCCCTCTCCTACCCGTGTGTGTGTGTGTGTGTGTGTGTGTGTGTGTGCGCGCGCAGCACGTGTGGAAGTCAGAGGGCATCTTGTGTGCACATGTGTATGGAGGTTAGAATTACTCCTCAGGTGCTGTCCACCTCTGAAGACCTGAATGAGAAACAACCCTCATTTGAACACTTGAGATGGTGCCTCAGTGTGAGGACGTGGTGCAGCCCTTCCAAGTTCCCTCTTTTCTGTTTCAAGTTAGTGGTTGACAATGTAAACACTCAGCTTTCTGCTCCTGCGGCTACATCTCTTTCCTGATGGCCATCCTCCCTCCCTCCCCGTGCCACGCCTCCCTCCTCATGCCACGCCTCCCTCCCCATGCCACGCCTCTCTCTCATGCCACGCCTCCCTCCCCATGCCACGCCTCCCTCCCCATGCCACGCCTCTCTCCATGCCACGCCTCTCTCCATGCCACGCCTCCCTCCCCATGCCACGCCTCCCTCCCCATGCCACGCCTCTCTCCCCATGCCACGCCTCACCTGCCATTAGAGACTCTAATACCTCTAAAACCATATTAAACTCAAGTAAGCTCTGCTTTCCTTACATTGCCTTTGGTTGTGAGAAGTGACTGGCAGGAAGAACCTTGTTTGTTAAAGCAGAATCTCTCACTGTAGAATCAGAGCTCACCAATTAGGCAAATCTGGTCCCAGCAGGTTCCTGTCTGACTTCTTGATGCTGGGATTAAAAGCATGAACCACCTTGCCTGGCTAGGAATATCAATATTAGGGAATTAGCCAGAAACTGCATAGACTCTTCCATGGATAGACACCTCATTATTTTGTGAGTTCATTTCATTCTCATTTAAGCAGGATTAAAGTCTTCTCTCTCAAATTAACCCTAATGTATGTAGTCTCCGGGGTCCATTTTGGTTGTTAACAGCCTTCCCTCACCAGCCTTTTGGTTAACGCAAAGCTGCTGATGACCTGCACTGGGTGTCTCCAAACTTCTCCTGCACAGGATGAGACTTCATCCCGTCGCCCAGCCCCCTCCTCCTTCCAGCAGTGGCTAGCCTTAACCACACACTGCCTGGATCCTCAACGGCACACTGCCACAAGGCACTGACTGCTGCTTCTGCTTTGCCCAGCCATCTCGTACCTCAGAGCTCTGTGCTCACTTTACAGCCATTGGCCTCTCGCTGCAATACAGTTGAAAGCTGAGAGACTGCCACCATCAAGCCAACGCTGGACAATCCCAAGTTCATTCCACATGAACAGAAGACCAGAAGCTGGTTTTGTTTACTTGTTTGTTTGTTTATTTTTTGTTTGTTTAATAAGGAAATGACTAGAATGTTCAACAGGCATTGCGTACTGTGTTTTCTCAGATTTCATTTGCCAAGTGGAATGAGAGAAATCCGGAGAGACAAAGGGTTGATCTGAGGAGGATGCGGATGAGAAGGTGAATGTGAGCTCTAACTTGGAGTTATGGAATATGCTTCCATATTCTTCCTGTAAGTGGGAATAAAGCTATGTCGTGCCTGTCTTCTGAGTAAGATTGGGGCAAATTTTCTTCTTCTTTGCATGTTCATGCATTCTGTCCATTGTTATTTAACCAATAACCAACGGAGAGACGGATATGTGTTTAGAAATAGTTTAAGTTTGAAGAAATCTTCCTCTAAGAATCTATGTCCTAGGGAATGTGATTGTGAACATGCAGTGTGACCATCCTCTGCCTCAGAGCACCATATCCAGGTGGTGCAGGGAGACTGCTAACCACCCACGAGTGTGGAGAGGACTGAGAGCACAGGTAGGACCACCCCTGCTGCTCAGAGGAACCAACCTAAAGGATGCAAGAGCCCAGTACCAGCCTGGGACAGAAGTCTTCAGATTTCTGTCTACACCCAGAGCTGATCCTGGGTCATACAGCTACATACACAAGAGAGCTGGTCTCCCAGGAGTGCTTACATACCTGTGTGCATAGGTAAAACCTCCACCTTTCTTCAAATTCCTGGCTCAAGAGGGATCTGCCCAGAGCCATCAGGGCACATGAACCAAGGATCAGCTGGGGACAGGATCCTTCTGGTTTCTGTCTGCACACCTGAGCTGACCCTGTATCACAGCTCTTCATACCTAAATCACTCCCAGAGAGAACGGGTCTTCCAGGAGAACAGATATACAGACTTGCAGAACAGATAAGTCACAGAGACAGCAAGACCAGCTAACACCAGAGATAACCAGATGGCAAAAGGCAAATACAAGAATATTACCAACAAAAAACAAGGCAACATGGCACCATCCGAACCCAGTTCTCCCACAACAGCAAGTCCTGGATACCCCAACACACCAGAAAAGCAAGATTTGGATTTAAAATCACAGCTCATGATGCTGATAGAGGGCTTCATGGAGGGCTTCAAGAAGGACATAAATAACTTCCTTAAAGAAATACAAGAGAATACAAGTAAATAGGAAGAAGCCCTTACAGAGGAAACACAAAATCCCTTAAAGAATTACAAGAAAACACAACAAAACAGGTGAAGAAATTGAACAAAGCCATCCAGGATCTAAAGTTGGAGGTAGAAACAATAAAGAAATCACAAAGAGAAACAACTCAGGACATAGAAAACCTGGCAAAAAAGTCAGGAATCATGGATCCAAGCATCAACAACTGAATACAAGAGATAGAAGAGAGAATCTCAGATGCAGAAGATACCATAGAAAGCATTGATACAACAGTCAAAAAAAAATAAAAAAAGCAAAAAGTTCCTGACCCAAAACATCCAGGAAATCCAGGACAAAATGAGAAGACTAAACCTAAGGATTATAGGTATAGAAGAGAGTGAAGATTTCCAACTTAAAGGGCCAGTAAATGTCTTCAACGAAATGATAGAAGAAAACATCCCTAAACTGAAGAAAGAGATGCCTATGAACCTACAAGAAACCTACAGAACTCCAAATAGATTTGACCAAAACAGAAATTCCTCCTGTCACATAATAATCAAAATACCAAATGCACTAAACAAAGAAAGAGTATTAAAAGCATTAAGGGAAAAAGGTCAAGTAACATATAAAGGAAGACCTATCAGAATTAGACAAGACTTCTCACCAGAGACGATAAAAGCTAGAAGATCCTGGGCAGATCTCATACAGACCCTAAGAGAACGCAAATGCAAGCTGAGACTACTATACCCAGCAAAACTCTCAATCACCATAGATGGAAAAACCAAGATATTCCATGATAAAACCAAATTTACACAATATCTTTCCATAAATCCAGCCCTACAAAGCATAATAGATGGAAAACACCAGCACAAGGAGGGAAACTACACCCTAGAAAAAGCAAGAAAGTAATCTTTGAACAAACCCAAAAGAAGATAACCACACAAACATAAAAATAACATCAAAAATAACAGGAAGCAACAACCGCTATTCCTTAATATCTCTTAACATCAATGGACCCAATTCCCCGATAAGAAGACATAAACTAACAGACTGGATATGTAAACAGGACCCAGAATCTTGCTGCATACAGGAAATGCACCCCAGTGTCAAAAACAAAAACTACCTCAGAATAAAAGGCTGGAAAACAAATTTCCAAGCAATGGTCCCAGGAAACAAGCTGGAGTAGCCATTCTAATATCAGATAAAATCGACTTTCAGCTGGGTGGTGGTGGCGCACGCCTTTAATCCCAGCACTTGGGAGGCAGAGGCAGAGGCAGAAGGATTTCTGAGTTTGAGGCCAGCCTGGTCTACAGAGTGAGTTCCAGGACAGCCAGGGCTACACAGAGAAACCCTGTCTCAAAAAACCAAACAAACAAACAAACAAAAAAAAAAAAAAAAACAAAAACAAAAAAAATTGACTTTCAACCAAAAGTCATCAAAAAAGACACAGAAGGACACTTCATACTCTTCAAAGGAAAAATCTACCAAGAACTCTCAATTCCAAACATCTATGCTCCAAATGCAAGTGTACTCACATCCATAAAAGAAACTTTACTAAGCTCAAAGCACACATTGAACCTCACACAATAATTGTGAGTGACTTCAACACCCCACTCTCATCAATGGACAGATCATAGAAACACAAACTAAACAGAGACACAGTAAAACTAACAGAAGTTATGGACCAAATGGATTTAACATCTATCTATAGAACATTTCATCCTAAATCAAAAGAATATAACCTTCTCAGCACCTCATGATACCTTCTCCAAAACTGACCAAATAACTGGCCACAAAACAGACCTCAACAGACACAAGAAGACTGAAATAATCCCATGCCTCCTATCAGATCACTAGGGATTAAGGCCGGTCTTCAATAGCAACAAAAATATCAGAAAGCATACACACACATGGAAGCTGAACAAAGCTCTACTCAAAGGAAGAAATAAGGAAAGAAATCAAAGACTTTTTAGAATTTAATGAAAATGAAGGTACAACATACGCAAATTTATGGGACACAATGAAAGCAGTGCTACGAGGAAAACTCATAGCTCTGAGTGCCTCCAAAAAGAAACTGGAGAGAGCATACACCAGCAGCTTAACAGCATATCTGAAAGCTCTAAACAGAAAGAAGCTCATATACCCAAGAGGAGTAGATGGCATCAAACTCGGGGCTGAAATCAACCAAGAGGAAACAAAAAGAACTGTACAAAGAATCAACAACCAGGAGCTGGTTCTTTGAGAAAATCAACAAATTGATTTTCTCAAAGATAAACCCTTAGCCAGGCTAACCAGAGGGTACAGAGACAGTATCCAAATTAACAAAATCAGAAATGAAAAGGGAGATATAATAACAGAATCTGAGGAAATTCAAAATATCATCAGATCCTACTACAAAAGCCTATACTCAACAAAACTGGAAAATCTGGATGAAATGGACAATTTTCTAGACAGATACCGAATACTAAAGTTAAATCAGGATCAGAGCATCTAAACAGTCTCATTCTGTTTCTTAAACAGTCTCATTCTGTTTCTTAAACAGTCTCATTCTGTTTCTTAAAGAAATAGAAGCAGTCATTGAAAGTCTCCCAACCAAAAAAAGCACAGAACCAGATGGTTTTAGTGCAGAATTCTATCACACCTTCCAAGAAGACCTAACACCAATACTCTTCAAACTACTGGAACAGAAGGAACACTACCCAACTTGTTCTATGAAGCCACAATTATGCTAATACCAAAACCACACAAAGATTCAACAAAGAAAGAGAACTTCAAACCAATTTCCCTTATGAATATCAATGCAAAAATACTCAATAAAATTCTTGCCAACTGAATCCATGAACACATCAAAACAATCATTCACCATGATCAAGTAGGCTTCACCCCAGGGATGCAGGGAATCCATCAATGTAATCCACTACATAAACAAACTCAAAGAACATGCAGTGTGTGTGTGTGTGTGTGTGTGTGTGTGTGTGCGCACATCTGGGGAATGTGATCATGAACATGTAATATGTGTGGGCATGTGTGTGCATGTGAGCATGTGTGTGCATGCAATTATCTTGTGCACAGCAATGGTTATTCAGTACTTACAAAACAACACTGAAGGAAAAGCAGTCACAGCTTACTAACTACATCAGAGAATTCTCTGTCTGGTAAGAGCAACCATCAAATGCTATCTAATGTGACAAAGCCAAATGCAGAGTTCCTTGGAAACTCAAACCCTAATCAGGAATGGCAGGAATGAGGGTGATAAATACCCCTAAATTAAATGGGCAAGGGGGCTCAGTGGGAAAGGTGCCTGCCACCAAACCTGATGACCTAAGTTCAATCCCAGCAATCTGCTGACCTCTGACCTCTTCATGTGTACCTGTGCACATAATATACACATACACAAAATAAGTAGATGTATTATTTTTTAATGTCCATAACTGAGGGAAGGGGCTATATTCTGGCCCTTGGGAATTGAAAAGTGCCTGAGGAGAAGCAGGGCATCAGTGGGAGTTTGAATGAATTTACTCCCCACAGGCTATTTATTCAAGACCACAGAGGCTCGCGTATTTGTGTGATTGATTAACAGGGAGTGGAATGTTTGGGAAGGAGTAGGATTGTGTGTTCTTGTTGGAGGTGATTGTACCACTGGAAATAGGCCAGGCCCAGTCTCTCTCTCTCTCTCTCTCTCTCTCTCTCTCTCTCTCTCTCTCTCTCTCTCTCTCTCTCTCTCTCTCTCTCCCTCCCTCTCTCTCTCCCTCCTCCTCCCCCTCCCTCCTCTTTCCTCCCTCTCCCCCCATGCCTGTTGCCTATAGATCAGGATATAAAGTTCTCAGCTACTGCTCTAGCACCATGCCTATTTCCCTCCATGATGACAGTAGGCTAACCCTATAAAACTGTAAGCAAGCCCACAGTTGACTGCTTTCCTCTTACAAGTTCCCTTGGTCATGGTGCCTCTGTACACTGTTTATAAAACAGTGACTAAGATGGTGCCTGAGCTGCACCGTGAAGGTTGGCATAACTGATATGCTGAACAGAGCAAGTCTTTGAGGTACCAGCAGGAGAGAGCCCAAACCTGCAGCTAGACAGGCACTGTTGCAGACAGAAGGGAATACCAAAAAGGCTCACAGGTTGGTGAGGACATCACAGTAACTGTACAGAGCCATATTGGGGTATCCTGCCACAAGGTAGGACAATCCCTGGCTTCAGGCAGGAATCTGACTTTAGGACAATAGGGAAGTAGGTTACAGCAGGAATTTTTTTATCCTAGGGTGGAGAAGCTCAGAGTGAAGGCTAAATTCCTCCAGGTCTACAAATTCCTGAATTAAGCAGGTGACCCACCCAGCTGCCTAAGCAGCCAAGGACTGCCCGGTGAAGCCAGCTGACTTCAGAACCCAGCCCAGAGTCTGGGGGGAGGGGCTTTGCCCAAACGGTTAAAAGGTCTGACTGACATTAAAGTTGGGGCCTCAATCGTTAAACTCGACCTGGCCTCGTTCTTTTCAACCCTTCCCCATCTATCTCTCAGCTTCTGTTCCAGCAACCCAGTTCGTAGTAGCTGCAGACAGCTACAGAATACAACAGTAACAACTTTGATTTTATCCTAAATACCATGAGGAGTCAGAGAAAACACTTAAAGAAATAATAATAATAATGATAATAGTAATACTAATAAAGACAATAGGCAGGCATGACTGTGGAGGTGCATGCCTTTAATTTCAGCACTCAGAAGGTAGAGGTAAGTGAAGCTCTGCAAGTCTGAGGCCAGCATAGTCAGGAAAGGCTACATGGGGAGACCCTGGAGAGAGCGAGGCAGGGGAAGGAGAGGAGAAGAGAGAGGTGGGGGTGTGATCAGAGTGAGAATTTGGAAAGCATGCCACACCTGAACTGAGGGCAGGAGGGAGGTGAGCAGGGTCACTTCAAACACAAGAGAGGCAGGTGGAGGCTTTAGGAGGAACGCTGGGAACAGACAGACCTCGTGGCTCTTCCCATGGGAACTGCAAGCTCCCATTTAATGTCTGAAATAAAGGAAGAGAGAGGAAATTGTTTATCATGTGCATCTCTACAGCTTGGGAACAATTTCTCCAAAACTCTGCCAAACTCCTTAGAGCTTCCACAAGGCCTCAGTCCCTTGTGGGGACTCAGTCAGAGAGTGCTGCTGACAGAAGCCCAGAGCAGCATTTAGTAAGGAGTTGCTGAGTGACTGAACCGTGTCAAACGGTGTTGGAGCAGTCCTAAGCCGAGGAAGCACTGAGGGTCCAGGAAGGACTGAGAAGTCCCAGCAACACAGCATAAAAGACAAGTAGGAAGGCCCAGGAGAGAGAGGCTAAGGAACTCGCTGGTCCGCAGGATGTGACAGGACAGCTAGTGCCAGGAGCCGGCTAGGAAAGGCTAAGGCCAGCAGGTGGCCTTCCAGAGATGGTTCACTGCGGAGCTGCGATGGATGAGCCCGTGAGGCGAGGCCTGAGGGACAAGCCTCGGGATTGATTCCTGCTATTGATAAGCCTTTCCTGTCATTATTAAATTAATCTACATTCTCTGGGTCTTAGCCTACTCTATTGGGCAGATTTTATGTAGCTCAACAAAGATGTACTGTCTCATAGTGATGCTAAGCAGACAAATAGATGATTCTTAATCCCTAATGATGATTCTATAAGAATTCCTACTTACTAGGATTTCTTACTAGGATATACTACTAATTATTAGACCATTTATAATAAAGACTGCAGTTAGAACTCTCTGTGATATGAAAGCTGCAACAGGGACTCTGCAATTCTTGATGTGTCACGAGTTAATTGAACTTGATGGAAAGCAGGCATACAGATTTACTGTTTAGAAATATAATCCTTTAGGCCGTGAGACAATTAATAAAGGTTGTGAAAGGAATGAAAGGTTTATTGTAGGTGCAAAGACAGAAGATAAAATATTGACTGGGTTTACCTACAAAACTTCAGTGCTAATTTAGACATAAGAATTATGGTAGTAGATACTCAATGAACAAGAATTATAGTTCTAGACTCTCAATGAACCGTGGAGCTAGTTAATGAATGTCTAGCTAGATAACTAATCTTGATGGAAATACATACAAATACTTCTATTCTACAGTTCTTATTCAATTTATGATTTGAACTTATGTTTAAACTTGTGGTGAACTTTGTTTTGAACTTTTGATAATTGGAATACCATGTGATTACGTGTCCTGTGAAAGTACAAAACTACGAACGATGACTTTAAGTAAGAAGAACACAGAATGCAGAAAGAGAATTGAAATTAAGGCAGAAGATCGTGGGCAGAAGAAGAACGCAGAGAAAGAGTAGACGCAAAATAGCTTTACAGAGATGAGGAACTGAGCAGATGAGAGAGACAAAGAAGAGAGCAGAATTAAGCAGTCAGGAGGGGACAAGAGACTGAGGCAGCAGGCGCTGCAGGGGGCGTGGAGGCAGCAGGCGCTTGGGGGGCATGGAGGCAGCAGGCAGGCTTTTCCTATGATGACACAGAAAAGGCAGAAGCTTTTACTTTCTCTCCTATGCAATAAAGGCCGAACCTTATTTTTCATCCAGAATGAGTGAGTTCTTTCTGCACTGGTGCTTAAGTATGTGTGTGTGTGTGTGTGTGTGTAAGTATGTAAGTTGATGCAACAGATTGCTAGGCCCAACCAATAATAAGTACGTGATAATGAATGTGTGTGTGTGTATCTATGTGTGTGAATGTGTATATCAATGTGTGAGAATGTATGAATATGTGTGAATGTATATATGAATGTGTGTGGTTCTATGTGCATATATGTGTTGTGAACATATGTGAGTTTATGCATATTTGCTTGCGTAAAGTTTTTCCTTTTGCAAACATGACTCTCTTCTCCTGGTTCAATAAGTTTATTACTCCAAACCTCCTTCCTGCCTGGCAAGGGAGACTGGGACTCTGGGCAATTAATCCTGACTTAATCCCTGCACTGTTTTTTGTTGTTGTTGTTGTTTTGTTTTGTTGGTTTGGTTTTTTGGATTTGGTTTTTTTGAGACAGGGTTTCTCTGTGTAGCCCTGGCTGTCCTGGAACTCACTCTGTAGACCAGGTTGGCCTTGAACTCAGAAATCCGCCTGCCTCTGCCTCCCAGAGTGCTGGGATTACAGGCGTGCGCCACCACTGCCCGGCAGTCCCGCACTGTTAAGCAACAGGGGTTGATCCACCCAGAGGCCTGCAGCTCTGACTTCAGAGTAACTTAGAGTCAAGACAGGTAAACCTTACAGAGCAACCTTAATCTCTCAACAGATCAAGTCTTGCCCCTGCTGATGCTCCACCCCCAACCGGCTGCTCCAGGGAGGACCCAGCCTGGAGCTCAGAAGTTTAGGAAACTCTGCAGAGAGGAGAGGCTACACATGCCTACTGTACAGAGCCTCTCTAGTGCGTCTGTGGGGGCTGGGGAGATCCCTCTAGTCAGACGGACAAGCTAACAGGGAAGCTGGAACACGAGGTGAGCGCTTGTGAGCAGTTAAGTGAAAACACCTGGCAGAAGGGAACGCACCTCAGGGAGAAGGCGGGTCCTGACAAGCAGGGCCCGGTAAGTCCGCCTAGCGCTCCATGCAGCTCACGCTCAAAGATGGCTGACGGGATGACATCAGTTCACAGACAGAGTCCCTCCTCACGGGAGGGAAGCGTCAATCTCGGCAAGTCTGTGCCTTCTTGGAGGACCAGACTCTGTCATCTGATTCTCAGCAATGCTCTGATCACTTTTCCTACGAGGTATTTTTTTCTTACTGTTAGGAGCACCTCTTATTCTGGACACCTGCCCATGACTGTACACCACCATGCGTAGCAGGGACACTGCTTCAAGCCACAAATGAACAACAGACCCGAAGCTGCACATTGCAGTGGGGCGGGGTTGAGGCTGGATGTAAAGATTTCAGATTACAGCACTGCTCTGTATTAATGCTAAAATGGGGTCAACATAAGCAAGGTTGAGCTGAGCCCTGCTGGTCCATATCTGCAATACCACCTCTGGGGAGCCCGAAGGAAGGATCAGCCTTGATGGGTAGCAAGGCCTTGTCTCAGAAAAAGGAATACGGGGTGAGAAAAATAGAAGAGAAAAGAAAAATAAAACAAGACTTGTAACTTCATTTTTCATTTTTCTAACCTTCCAAATTGACTTCGAATATGGTTTGTGGTGAAAAAAGCATCAAAGGGACAAGCCGTGACCAGTGTGCCAGCCCTGTCTCTGTATTCCTGGGTCATGACCATGTTAAATTAGATTCTCAGCACTGTTTCCACAAAGCCCTTGGCTTGCCTAGCGTCATGGTAGGTAGAAAGGCTATTTTTAATGCATGAGCCACAGATATTGAAATGGAAATGTATCTGTAATTCCAATCACATTTTGTTTTCATAACAATTTTTTCCTCTACTAAAGAACACACACAGCTATCATCTTCTCTATATCTTCTTTTAAAATTATATTTATGTATTTGTATGCTGAGGGTGGGGCAGTACATCAGCGGTCAGAGAACAACTTACAGAACTCAGTTCTCCCTTTCCACCACACGGGTCCCAAGGATTGGATTCAGTCCAAAGTCAGCTTGGTGGTTAGTAAGATTCTTGCAAAACTCAACATTCTCTGAGCCAAATATCGATGCCAGAGGACCCAAATAGTAATGATTATAATATAGGCACATTTTCAGTCTTGAGAATTTCTCAAGGAACAGCTAGCTGAGTTCCTTCTCCTCCTCCTGTGGCCATGTCTTCCTTCTTGCACGCTCTATCCCTCCTCCTCTCCCATGACTCAGCCCGTCATGGCCCTACCACAAAATAGCAGCTAGGAGACTGGTGCATTTAAAGCATTAACATGAACAACAAACAAAGTTAAGGGTTTGTTTCCTTAAAAGACAAATGCACAGACAAAGCAAAGACGTGACCCTGGCTGGAGGGACAGGAGCCTTTGTTGACCACAATCACCCTGCAGAAAAGCCCAGCAGTGAAACCCAAGAGATGCCAAATGGTCAAATCAAAATCTCAAGGAAACTCATCTAAGAACATTCTAAATTGATTACCGAGAACACGGGAGCTATTTGGAGGTGTGGCCATAGCGTCTCTGATTAGACCTCAGGAAGCACAGCAGAGGGAGCACAGCAGAGGGAGCACAGCAGAGGGGGCAGTGAGAGGCGACCGCTGGTTGTGAACTTCAACATATGCCAGTACTTACTATTTCCTGTCATGTCATTTGGATTCAGATACACTTATTGAGGTAGGCTTTCTTATTATTGTTTTTTTTATAGAGGAAGCAACGTAGCTGTAAAGATTTTAAATGACTTGCCCAATGATGCACGTCTAGTTAGTGGCAAAGCTTGCTTTGTTGTCAAGCTCTGCTTAATTCCAAAGCCTATCTGTCTTCCCTTATGACTTAGAGCCAAAGTGGAGTTGGAGAAGGCAGAGGACTGTTGCAAATCTGATTTCCTTAAGAGTAAGAAGGAGGGGGCTGGTGAGAGGGTTTGGCAGTTAAGAGCACCTACTGCTCTCCCAAAGGACTCACGTTTGTTGCCCCCATATGGTGCCTCACAACCCATGGGATCTGAAACCCTTTTCTGCTCCCCATGGGTGCCTGAATATATATATGTATCATATATTCACAAAAATATACACAGATATACATAAATAATAAACATAAACCTAGAAGTAAATGCAGCTATGGAAAAACACCTAGGACATAGTATAGGCAAAACACTTCTCAAGAGGGACCCATTATTACAGAGGAACCCCAATAGCACAAGAAACAGCCCTAAGCATTAGCAAAGAGATTCCATGAAGCTAAAATGGTCCTGCACAACAAAATATACTTTTATCAGCACAGTGAGCAGACACCCTGCAAAATAAGAGGAAATCTTTGCTACCTGTGGTTCAGGCAAGAACTTGCTACACAGAACATGCAAAGACTAATACACAGAACTCACAAAGAACACTTACTACAGTTCTATAGTCTAGCTATAGTTCTCCATACTAAGCCACTATAGAAATCAGGGCAGAGATGGCTCAAAAAACTGATAATATAACTGTCATATAGCCCAGCTATGCCAACTCCTGAGTATATTTCAAAAGGTACTTTATAGTCTACTACAGTGATATTTGAGTATCATGCTCACTGGTGCTCTGTTTCTAACAGGTAGAAACTGGATTCAGACTAGATGGCCATCAACAGGTAATGAAAATGTGGTACAAATATGCAACATAACTTTGTTCACTTGTAAAAGAAAGAAAGAAAGAAAGAAAGAGAAGAAAAGAGAAGAGAAAAGAAGAGAAGACAAGAGAAGAAAAGAAAAAAAGAAGAAAGAAAAAATACAGAGCTAAAGAAATAAAATTTGCAGAAAAGTGGGTACTGGAAAATGTCAAATGAAGTAACAGAGGCTCCAAAAGACAAATGATGTCAGTCCCTCTTATCCACTGATACACACATTGTTACATACATGTATTCAATAAAGAATGTGCATAAATGCCAGGCCTGTAACATAGGAAGGAGCCTTTACAGTGTGAGACAGAGAGAATAAGGGGGTATAGTGTAACAGTGATAGAGTAGAAGGGTATGATGTGACAGTGATAGAATAGAAGGGTATGATACAACAATGATAAAATAGGAGGGTATGATACAACAGTGATGGAGTAGAAGGGTATGATACAACAGTGATGGAGTAGAAGGGTATGATACAACAGTGATGGAGTAGAAGGGTATGATACAACAGTGATGGAGTAGAAGGGTATGATACAACAGTGATGGAGTAGAAGGGTATGATACAACAGTGATGGAGTAGAAGGGTATGATACAACAGTGATGGAGTAGAAGGGTATGATACAACAGTGATGGAGTAGAAGGGTATGATACAACAGTGATGGAGTAGAAGGGTATGATACAACAGTAATGGAGTAGAAGGGTATGATACAACAGTGATGGAGTAGAAGGTCATGATGTGACAGTGATAAAGTAGAAGTGCATGATATGACAGTGGAGGAGAGAACATGGAGAGAAAAGGTACAGCAGGGAAAGTGGGCCAGAGAGCTGAGGGCAGGCAATGTGACAGCAACCATCATGACATATGATATACCATAAAGAAGCATCTTACTCTGTGGACTAGGGTATAAAAAATTAAGTGGAGCATGATGTCACCAAACTATAATCCTAGCACTCAAGAGTCTGAGGCAGGAGGACTGCCATAAGTTCAAAGCCATCCTAGGCTATAGCAAATATCATAACAACCAAGATATGTGTTTGTGTGCTTGTGGATAGATAGATAGATAGATAGATAGATAGATAGATAGATAGATAGATAGACAGATAGATATACATTTGAAAAGGGTTAAGTAAATTGTTATTTGCAATTAAATAGTTGGCACAATTTAATATTAAGTATATGAAGAACATAAAGCTACAGTCAATATCTATAAGGCCATAAAAGAAAACTGTGAATAACTTTATGGTAATAAATCTAAGCACTGGGACCACAGGCTGCACATGGCTCAGCAGTTAGGAGAACTTGCTGCTCTGGCAGAGGTCCTGGGTCTGGCTCACTACGGTCTATATAATGCAGGGATCAGTGGGTCTGATGTCCTCTTCTGCTCTCTGAGGTCTCTCGCTTTGCTTGCAGGCAAAGCATACATACCCACAAAATAAAAATTAATTTATTTAAAAATAAAGAGTAGAGTTCAAGGCCAGCGTGGTCTGCAGAGTGAGTTCCAAGACAGCTAGGACTATACAGAGAAACCACCTCAAAAAAACAAAACCAAAAAAAATAGATCATCTTAATAATAATCAAAACTGAAATCATTCTTAATAATTAATTACCAGATCAGAACATGGTAATTCGTATCCATAATCCCCCACCCCCACCCAAGAGATGCAGGTATGAGGGTTAGGAGCTCGAAGACAATAATGGGTTCAAGGCCACTGTAGAAAACATGAGACCTGGAACCAGGAAAGAGGGAGGAGGGGGAAGAGGGGCAGAAAGGGGGGAGGGGGGCAGACAGACAGAACATGAAGGTGTCAAATCAATTTGATAGATATGCTCTGTATAGGTGATCTAAGTGGTTTTATCTTTTTTTTTTTTGGCGTGGGAGCTTGATCTGGTTTCGGTTTTGTACCGTGGAGTTTCTCTGTGTAAGCCTTGGCTGTCCAGGAACTTGCTCTATAGACCAAACTCATAGAGATCCACCTGCCTCTGCTTCCCAAGTGCTGGAATTAAAGGTGTGCACCATTGCCACATAGCAAGTTTTACCAATTTTTTAAAAGGATATACAATCTTTATATCTTATAAATTATTCAAGAAAAACTAAGCATATATGTATGTATGTTTATTATATATAAATGAGAAAAGCTATCCTACTTATTTAAGAAAACCAATTTAAACTGGATATAAAACAATAAGAATAAATAAAAAATAAGAATAAGAGAGCAAAGGATTTTTTTTTCTTTTTTTTTTTTGAGACAAGGTCTCAATACATGACCTTGGCTGTCTATGTGGCCTTGGATGTTCTGTAACTTACTTTGTAGACCAGACTGGCCCCAAACTTAAATATCCTTCAGCCTCTGCCTCTAACGTGCTGGGAGTAAAGGTGTCCATGCCCAGCCAAAAGAAATTTTAAAACAATTTTATTAATGAACACTTGGAAAAAACCCTAAAGAAAATATCAGCAAATGATAGACTACAGAATCAAATATTAAATATCTATGGATGTGTACTGTGTTGATACATTTAAATATACTAACTCATATTATTTATTATATTACATCAAAAAAGAAATGTGCTCATCTCAAATAATCTGCATAGAAAGCATTAAAAACATATGAAGTAAGTCATTTTTATACAACTTGCAAGAAAACATTAAGAATGTAAGGAAGTCTTTGGTTTAATAGAGACAATCTAGTAAACCATTAACCCAGCTTTGTACTCACTGGATCTTTAAAAGAACACACTGAAGCAGGGCGTGGTGGTGCACACCTGTAATCCCAGCACTCGGGAGGCAGAGTTCCAGGACAGCCAGGGCTACACAGAGGGACCCTGTCTCAAAAAACCAAAAACAACAACAACCGAAAGAAAGAAAGAAAGAAAGAAAGAAAGAAAGAAAGAAAGAAAGAAAGAAAGAAAGAAAGAAAGAAAGAAAGAAAGAGAGAGAGAGAAGGAGGGAGGGAGGGAGGGAGGGAGGGAGGGAGGGAGGGAGGAGCCACTACGGAATGCTATACTTGTGCCTCTGCTAAGGTAATAAGACAAGGAAGAAACACAGACATCTCAAGGGATACAAGAGGCAAATTATTGTTGGTTTTTGATTACATAGAAATTCACAGAAATACCCAGATTGATAAAGAGGTCAGGTAGGATGATGAATAAGAGAATAAAAATCCCAAACTAGTAATATTTCTATTATCCAGAAAATAGAAAATTAGAAAATACAATGACAAATAGGATGTTATTGAAAATATAGACAAAATATAAAGGAAGTAATGATTATGAAAGTTATATAAGACATCTGTAATAGAAATTGCTGTTGGAGATTGGTTTTAATGCTTTGATTCAATCGGGAATTTATATGTCCAACCGCTGACAAAGGTCCTTGTCCTCATTTGGTTTTTGATCGATCGGATGCCAGTGGTCAATGGCTGGACAAAGGGAGATGGGCGGGGCCCTTAGAGCTGCGAGGGCTAGGACTCAAGCGGGAGGAGATGGAGGCTAACCATGGTGTGGTGGGAGCCGACCAGATTTAGAGCTGCAGGAGAGAGAGCCAATGAGCCACGTGAGATTTCGGGTAAGTGGCCACACCCACTTCCCCAGTGGGGCTGATGTAGCAGGGGAAGGTTTTAGGAGTGCCCAGCCTTTGATAACTCCTGGGCAACTGCGCTTGTGTGATCCACCAGGAGCCAAAGCGGTGTAGCCCAACCTCACCGCTACAAATTGCTCGTTATCATCCACTTAAATAAAAAGAGACAGGAAAGATCGGGAGAGACAGACGAGGCTCAGCTGGAATAAGAGCTTAGACTGACAGCCTGACCTCGATGTCTGGAACCCTGCAAAGGGAGAAAGACCCAACTCGACAAGTTACCTTCCAACTTGCACATTCATGTTATGACACACAACTCCCAATGCATGCTCGGGGACACACACACACACAATGGTGATAAAGATGATGAAGATGGTGGTGGTGGTGGTGGTGGTGGTGGTGGTGGTGGTGGTGATAAATCTTTTTTAAGGATATGGGAAGATGTAAGATCTAATCTTGTGAAGATGTCAGTACAAACAGGGTCTGGGGTGCAAGCCTATAATCCCAGCCACCAAGCAGATTTTAAGGCAGGAAGATTACAAATTCCAGGCCTGCATGGGATACATCCAGAGTAAGTTTAAGGCTAAGCTGGGAACCTTAGTAAGACCTGGTTTCAAAATAAACAAAAAGGCTACTGACATAACTCAGCTGAAGCTTGTGTGATGCCTGGCTTCAAGTCCCAGAGTTGCGAAAAATTCATCCATATAAATTAAATGTAATTTTAGTAAAAATCTCAGTAGAAATTACTATGTCTGTGTGCATGCAAGTAGACAAAAATTGATTTATATAAGCTAGCAAAACCCAAAGTGGACAATAAATCCTTTTAAACTATGAGAGTAACAGTAATAGCAATTGTTTTGTACTTTCTGATATGTCAGGTCTGTTCTCTTCTTACTGTGCATTACTCCTCAAAAATACTTTGGGTGGAGCTGTTATTTTTATTTTAAGTATGGGAGACAGGGGGAAAAAACTAAGGTTACTCAACAAAGAAAACAGAAATACCAGCAGGTTAGCTGGATACAATTTACAGAAGCCATACCTAGACGTGCTCACTCATAAATGAGGAAAAAGGCCGAGGGGCTGTCAGAGAGAAGACAGACAGCGGGGAGTGGCGAGGAGCGTTCGCCATGGATTCCTAAGCAGCAGAGATAGGTTTGTGGAGATGAAACATCGCACCTCCCACGTGCTAAGAGGATTTGGGCGTGGAGTTCTCCATTTGTCAATGATAGCAACTAAAGATACTTTCAGGAACATAAGAATTTTAAAACTTACCAAGGAGCCTGTTTAAGAGACCTTCAAGTAATCCCAGAACAAAGAATTAAAGCAGGGATGTGAGTCTGAGGTCAGCCTGAAGACAAAGCTAGCTCAAGGCCAGCCTGGGGTATTTAGGAAAACCTTAGAGGAAGGCAAGGAGAGCAAAAAGAAACAAAGATTCTAAGGTTACACTGATGGGGAAACCGAACTCTGCCGGGAGATGGCAGTGTGCACCTTTAGTCCCAGCACTTGGGAGGCAGAGGCAGAGGCAGGCTGTGAGTTCAAGGTCAGCCTAGTCTACAGAGTGAGTTCCAGGACAGCTAGGGCTACACAGAGAAACTCTGTCTCAAAAAAAAAAAAAAAAAAAAAAAAAAAACCTTAAACAAACCCAAATGAAAAGTGTGGAGAATTTGAAGCCACCCCTCCCCAGGTGGCTGGAGAAGAGACCGCAGAGCTGTTCTTGGCAGAAACTGCACTCAGCTTTGAGCTCCCTCAGCAGAAGGATAAAAGATAGAACACCAATAACTGTGGGGTCACAGCTCCCCTCAGAGAGCCCAGGCAAACTGCTCAAAGGGACACACTCCCACCACTGAGACCAGAAAGAAATCTTTGATTTCTTAAATATAATCAAGATCTCAAATATCAGTCTAATTGGAATAATTCAGGAAGGGGTCCTTGACCATATTGATTTTCTTTTCATTTTTTGAGATTTATCTATTTAGTGTTTTATATTGTATGTGTGTGAATGTGGGTGTGAGCACGGGTACCCGAGGAGGCCTGAGGAAGGTGTCAGATCCCTTGGAGCCGGAGGTGCACGTGGGATGTTTCTGAGGACATTTATCCATAAAGGGGAAGGATAAAGTGACCTCCAGTTCCTGGCTCCCTGTGACAGTGGGCAGTGCTATGGATTTGAGCTTCAGATTCATGCCAGATATCCCCAGCCCCATTAAATTAGCGAGCCTTGCCAAAGCAGGAGATCGTACGGAGCCAGGCGTGCGTCCCAGCGATGAAGAGCAACAGACACCCAGGCGGACAGCTCCAGAGACAGAAACCGCCTGGCCCACTTCAAAAAGCCCAGCCCTCTGCGCCGGGTACTCCACAGTCCCATGGGATCCTGGAACTCCAGTCTGGCTGGCCAGCTCCTAGAGATTTCTGGGTACATTTTATGTGGTAGAGTCATTTCACAATTGTGTTGCAAGTCAGGAACAATTCTCAACAACTTCCAAAGAAAAGGGTCAGTGGGGAAAAATGAGTTTGGAAGGTAGAGGCATTTTATAAGCAATCAAAATATTTGACTCTATTAAAACAAGAAATATTTTCCTTTCCTTTTCTATTTTTTCTAAAATAATATTGGTAATTTATGTTCAGGAATAGTAGAGATCCAGGTGTAGATTCTCACTGCTGACCTAAGTTTGAGATTTGCTTCCCACACTTAGCACCTGTGGGCCTTGGGCAAGTTCCCCTCTAATCCTGGTTTCTGAATCTCCACAATGAAAAGAATAATACTTCTTACCTCAAAGAGTTTTAAAATAAAATATTCCATGTGAGTGTCTAACATGTGGTGAACGTTAGCTATCATTACTGTCAAAAGCTGAGGAACCTTAGCCAACAGGAAGAAAAGCAAGAGCTACGATCATCCCCTACTCCGTTTCAAAGCGTAGCATTTCAATTGCCGTGGGTATACTTTCAGGGTGAAAGAATAGTGCTTTCTAATTCATACCTTGCTATTTAAATTCACCCTGCTCTCTCAGCATCTCCTGTGTAACTCAGCATTCTGTACGGCAGAGTACTTAAAGGCCACATACCATTCCTCTGGATGAGTATACCTTTGACAACCCTTACCTGCTAGCCTTTTGATGGAGGTCGAGGACCTTCTGTATTTCTAACCCATTTGATGTGGCCAGCTGGTGGTTGACTTTGTCCTGGCCGTGTGGAGATGTGACTCCACTTCACCATCCGGCCTGTTCCTCCTGGGGTCAGGGCCCTTCTGCGGTCTGCGGACACCCCCAGCTTCCTGTGTAGCCCATGCTGAGCCCGCTGTTGCTGCTGGATGCATGGCAGACTGCTGTTTAGCTAGATTCGTTCTGCGATGGCTGCAGAAGGGAACCTTGCCCGATGGGCAGCGTTCTCCAAACAGTATAACAACTGGCTTCCAGGGCATTAAGCTCACCTTTAGAAATTCTCGGGAACAGGAAGAGACTAAAGATTCTTATCAGGGTGCATTGTTTGTTTAGGGAACAAGGGCACACAAGTTCAACACTTGAGGACTTGCATTTAAATGAAGGATATCCCAACACTTTATGATGTTACAAGACCACTGACAAAACCAAAACCTTACTGACTGATACAAACGTGGGACTGTCAAACTGGGCAGAAGTTTAAAACAAGTCCCCCACCCCAATTTCAATGAATTCAGTTTTTAAAATCCTTTTTTGTTGTATTTAGTCTTTCACAATGGCTGTATATGCTCTTTGATGATCCCCTCCATGTTCTCTTAGCCCTTCTCCTCCCTCTGCCCTTCTTCCCAAGTGCACCTCTGTGTGTGTGTGTGTGTGTGGTGTGTATGTGGGGTGTGTATGTGTGTGTGTGTGTGTGTGTGTGTGTGTGGTGTATGTAGGGTATGTATGTGTGTGTGTGTGTGGTGTGTGTGTCTGTGTGTGTGTGGTATATGTGGGGTATGTGTGTGTGTGTATGTATGTGTATGTGTGATGTGTGTGATGTGTGTGTATGTGGTATGTGTTCCATTACACTTTATCACAATTGCTTGTTTTAGCATGGGTAGGGGGTGCCCTTACTCAACTTACCAATGACTGACTGCTCCACGGAGGAATATCCCCTAGAGATCACTGGTTATCCAAAGCTTGTCAGGGAGGACAGAGCCTTAGGAGCCTCTCCCTGACCCTGGGGGGGGGGAGGGGCAGCTGTGTGCGGGCAGCCTTACTGCTCATGTAAGTGTTCTGAGCACACCTTCCACCCTTCAGTTCTTTGTTTCTATCTGCTCTGTCTTCTGCTGTGTCCCTAGATGTGTCATGGACAGTCTGTTGGGGTTTTCACTTATTCTCAGTGTACTAAAAGCAGTTATGAGTCTCTGAAGGTTAAATCTTTATCTATTCCCTGACCTGCCTTATGATCCCATTGTGGTTAGTACAGAGGCTAGCTCTATCTCCTCAGATCCTGTCTTCCTTAGGGGCTAACTGAAGGCCCTGGATACAGATCCCCGGCGCCCACAGACAACATCAGCTTGGCAAGAACTGGGCATGCCTGGGCAAAGGCAGGATGCTTGCTGGGGTTTGCCAGTCTTTTGGGAAAACAGAGCTCCAGGCTCAGTGAGAGACCTGTCTCAAGGGAATAAAGCAGGGGGGACTGAGCAGGACCCACGCCGTCCTCCTCACCCTCATAGCTGTGTGCACACACACAGACACCACACACGCACAAACACCCTCTAGAAGCAAAGGAAGCGTGCATTCCACACACAGTGAGGTGCCGTGCTCCCTGCAGTTCCCCTCACACACAGCCCCTCACACACAGTGAGGCCCCGGATGCCTCCAGCGGCTCTGAGTCCTAGTGAGAGACAGCAGAGACAACCAACCTCACTCAGTCCCCAAAACACAGGCAGAAGGACAACAGAAACTACTCCAGACTCCATCTGTGTAGTTTCATGAGAAAATCAGCAGGCTGTCTGGAAGAGCCCAGAGAGCCAAGCCTGTCATGGAAACATTGATTCAGCCATAATAAGACCCGACATAAAAACCACACAAATGAACTGAACAGCCCTTCCTTCAGGCCAGTCAGAGCTCCGTGGAAGCCACAGCCGCAGGGCTAGACGCGCTCTGCCCCTCGCGGCTGGGCCCTTGGCGCCTGCGGCCCTGCTCCAGCCTCCTCCATCACTCTCTCACTTGTCTGCACCTTCTGTTTAAGGGAGAGAAAGTGCAAAATGGCAACAGGGGGCCCTTCAGAAGGGCAGGCAACAACAGCCTTCCTGTCCAAGCATGTCAGGCAAACTAAAGCCTCCAGCCTGGAAGAGGCTAAAATAACGGGGTTAGAGGAGTCTACACAACCAAAAGCAAACTAACACCGTTGGTTGAGTGGGATTGAAATCTTTACTTTCCAAAGAGCAGCCTCTGCACGGCGGACTTTTTTATTTATTCTTGGTTGCTTTTGTTTTGTGTTTGCCCCTTTAAGTGTCGGCAGTGGAGTAGGGACAGAGCACGGCGGGTGGAATGTGGAGCACAGTCAGGAGTGGGTTTTCTCCTTGCACCGTTTAGATCCCCAGCGACTGAACTCGAGTCATCAAGGCTTGGCAGCCATCACCCGTCCATGCAGTTGGGAAGAAAGCAGACAGGCCACAGACAACTAGATATCTAGGATAGGTGCTACCAAACCATAGAAATAAGCCAGTCCTGTAAAGGAATATAGTCTCAACTCCTTCTGCATCCACAAAGTCCGCAAGCCAAATCCTAGCGCGTGCCATTCCTGCGAGTATAGCATGCTGACGCCTGCGTGACCCCTTGGCCTGACTGGCTCGGCCTGGTCACCCCTGAGGGCAAGGGGGGGGATGGTGGTGAACCCAGGAGTGGGAGGAGACAGGACCACCGAGCCAGGAGGACTGCAGGAGTCTGGGTGGGGGTCGTAGGCGTGAGGATCCGGAGTTCTGAGGGAACTCTGCCCTGATTGACAGCGGCTGGTGCCCAGGTCTGGGTGGCGGTGACCACGCGTGGGTTCCTACACTCCCCGCCCCGTCCTGCCCACGAACTTGACTGTCCCGTGCAGTTGTACTTTTCTTTCTTTACAGTCAGGCCCAGGGCAGAGAGAAGCCGGCGGGGCCCATCCCCTCGCCTCCCGCGCTGAACGCCAGCCCGGAGTAGAGAAAAGAGAAGTCTTCTAACCCCGCCCTCAAACTCCCGAGAATCGGAGCGACCCCACCCTGGAGCGGAGCTCCACCAAGCCTTCTTGGCCTGTCCCTGGGGCTGATCACTCACGGGCAGCGCGGCTGGGGCTCCGACTCTGGCCACGGCCATCCAACCCATCCAACACCGGGAAGAGGAGAGGGGAGGAAAGGGAGGGAAGAGGGGAGGGAGGGAGGGAGAAGAGGGAGGAGGGCCCGTGCGATGGGGGGGAGGGAGGTGCACCGCGCGGGCTCTCCTCCAGTCCCCTCCCCTCTCTCCCCCCCCCCCCCCGCGGGATCCTCCCTTCCTGCTGCTTTCTCCAGCCTAGGTCCCCCAAAGTTTTTTTCTGGTGTGAGATTGGACATTCGCGTTCCCTCAGGAATCAGCTGTCCCGGGCCAGTCTGTAGTCCCTAAAAAGGAAGTTGGGAAGAAGTCACCAAATTATTTTGGAAGCCTCTATCTACGAGGGGCCTCCATTTTCTTTGCAGTCAGGCCCAGGGCAGAGAGATGCGTCCACAGGTAAGGATGGTTGGTGATGAAATCCACACTTATCTAGCGCACAGATGACCACGTGAATGAGTGAAGGGCCGAGCTGTGTGCTAAGACAGGAACAGCTCCGTGCCTCTGACATGCATCTTGGAGAGTGCAGGAGGGATGTGGAAGTGGAGGTCTCTTCCCTAATTGGTTTCCAGTGCACAACCTCCCCCCTCCCCAACACACAACACTCTGTCCCCTGCGAACAGGTGGCTGGCTCTCAGCGCAGCTTGTCCACTTTTTCAAGAGAGACTGAACCAGTCAGGCAGGGAAAGCTGGAGTTCTGGTGGAGGTCTCCCTGAACTCACACAGCAATGCTTCCCCAGCGCAGTCTTTGTGGCCTTGGAAAGCCTGGTGAAATGGAAAAGAAATTCAAATAGTTTGTCCAACCACCAAGATTCAGGGAGGAAATGGAGTTCCAGCGAGGGCACGCGTGTGCCTCACACCACACAGTTGGGCACATTTGGGCTAATGTTGTTCTCTGGTGAGATTTCTAACTGACTTTATGCTTAGAGTAGAACACTAACAGAACTAAACAAACAAACAAGAGAAGGAGGGCCCCTCGCCTCCTGACAGGTAGGTCTGCATAGGCCTGGCTGGGTGGTGCTAGCCTACACACAAAGCCTAGTGTTTGGTGGACAGCACCCTGTTTTGTGTATCTGTATGTGGGCCCTCCATGGGAGGGTATGTGGGTGTGGCATGAGTGTGTTCAGAGGCCAGAAAAGGGCATCAGATCCCCTAGAGATCGAGTTGCAAGCAGTTGTGAGCTTCCCAACATGGGTCCTGAGAACCAAATTCCAATCCTGTCAGAGTCACCTCTCTAGCCCAGAGCACCAGATTTAAATAAAAACAAACAAGTAAAACCAAAAAGCATCAGAGGCTGAGTTTTGCTGTGTCCCTTGTGTCTGCCACCAGCTTCTGGGGGATGGGAGGGGACAGGCCCCTCTCAGAAATGCCATAGCTAACTACAAGGCACACAGAAAACAACGCATTTGGAAATGTTACCCGCCACTACAACTGCTATCTGAGTGCAGCTTATAAATTATGTCATCTTTGAAATAAGCAGTGTGGCCTTAATTAGTAGGGCAGCTGAGCTGGTGAAAGAAATCTCAGGGAAATTTTGACACTTTCTAGGGAGCAGACAGACATGAAATTGTCTGAAGACTGCTCCAGTTAACGGAAAACTGCTTCCTCTTTTACCTTGTAGTATCCCTTCCCTCCTGTGACCCTGCATCACTCTGGAGATTGCCACGTTTGCAGCTCTTTTCTTCTTTCTGGACTGTTTGAACACACTGCACACTTATCTCCACAGGATTCTCTCTGGAAAAGTCCCTTTGTATTAAAATCTAGTGGTAACTGCGCAGCCTCTCCTCACCTAAGCCACCACTGCCACGCCCCAGCTGGGACCCCGCTGGATTCCAGCGACTTCCACAGACCCTCGGAGGACACCCTCCTCCTTTTTACTCAGAGCTTCCCCCCCTCCCACAACAGCCTTTTTGTGGAAATCACTGAGAACTTCCAAGGAGGTCCCTGAATTCACACAGCAGTGGGATTCTGTTTTAAACACCTTCTCTGGTATTGTCTTTGTAACCTTGGAAAACCTGGTAAATGGAAAAGGAGCCCTGTCCAATCACCAGGATTCAAAGAATTCAGGATTCAGTATCAGGGAGATCCCCAAGTTTCCGCGGGTAGAACCGACCTGGTAGATACCTCAGGATTAGTCAGCTAAAGCTATCAGCATAGCTTCAAGAGGGGGCAAGGCTTGGTCTCAAATGGTTAATGAGGGCATTGTTCCTCTCTCAAACCTTACAGCAATAGTCTCTAGTAAGATGACAAGAACCATTCAAATCAACGTGATGGCTTTGAGGAAAACTATTTTTAAAAAATGTACCCAGAACACAGACATTTCACATGCATGAAGCATTCTGAGATGAGCTAAGTAGCTTTTCTAAGTCCCTTTCTGAGGAAATTCAAATACACTTCAGATGGGAATTTCCCAAGCTAAAAAGTCCACATTTTCACTCAGAATGCCAACCAAAAACAACCGTATCAATTCCAACCAGCCATCGACTGACACTCTTTTATCATGAAGGTGACACTCCTAACATGCCTTGAGCTACACTGGCTGGTGGCGACAGCGGATGCCTAGGAAGTATCTGATGAACATTTATTGACTGCTCTAGGACTCTGAGTCTAGGACTGCTCCCTGCCTCCAGCACCTACTGCTGTTGAGGTAGATCACACACATTAAAACACAATGGGAAAATAGTCCAATCAGCCCAACTGAGGAGGTGACACAGAGGAATATAGGAAAGGCTGAAATGATGTATTCCTATATACTCAGGAGGCTGAAGAAGGAAGACGTTGAACCCAGGGCCTTTTGAGGAGGAGGAGAGGGTCGGGGAGCAGGAGGGAGGGAGGCAGGCAGGCCAAGGGAGATGATTTTTTAGTAGTTGAACAGAATGTTACTGACATTGTGCTGTTGACTAGATTACGCTGTTTCTATTCTTGGGCCTCAAGGATCTCCCACCTGGGCCATTCCACTGTACCCCGGTGTTTCAGAAAGGACTGGGGTGGAGTTCAGGAAGTATTAAAGCCCCAACAAAATAAACAGTGAGGTTCTGATTGGGGAGTTGCCTTTCAAGGCCCCTCCACTGACGGGCTTTACCGTGTTTCTTCTGCTGAGTTTTAAGTCTTTTCATGGGAAAGTTGTTCAAAAGTTCTCTTGCCTTTCCTCCAAAAGATTTAGAAGAACAGAACTGTAATTGCCAGCTAGCCTCCAAATTTGGAACTAATTACTAAACTGCTCAGAAATGTAAGGCGAGGAGTCTGCTTGCTGAAGCGTCCCCATTCATCACCATGGTAGCTGAGGACGTGCAGGCTTGCAGACGTCCTACAGACTGGACAACCCTCACTGGAGTGGCCCTTGGATGTTTTCTCAGCACCATCTCCATCTATGGTCTCTTCAGGTTACAGTTAGCGAGCAGCTTGAGGCTTTTAAGAGTGGGGAGGGCTGCAGAGATCGCAGCCGAGCTAAGAGCAGTTGTTACTCTTGCAGAGGATGGTGGTTCAGTTCCCAGCACTGACAAGGTTACTCACAAGCATCCATAACTCCAGGCCCAGGGAGTTAGCTCTGTTCTGACCTCCATGGCACCACGCAAGCCCACAGTGCACATATATAAATGCAGGCTAACCCTCATGTGCATAAAATCAAATAAATAAATCTAGAGAATACTATTTTTAAAGACCAGAGGCAACTAGAAGGGAGAATGCTGCGTACAATCGAACTAACTATAAACCCCACCCCTTACCCTGCTTGAGGACCTTTAGAGCAGATGAGATGTCAGTCAACTGAAGGAAGCTTTTGGTTGCTCGCATTTGCCTCTTCAAGCTCGATGTTTCTGGTTGTTTTGGCGTGGCTTGCAGACTTTATGGTCCAGGGTTTTTGGTTTGTTCATTTTTTTTTTGTTGTTGTTGTTGGTTTGTTTTTAATGCAAATGCTAGTTACCTCTGTTCTGTATCGGTTAAAAACTTGGCAGAAAACACTCCTGGGAGGAAAGCTTTGTTTTGACTGATGGTTTTGGAGAGTCCATCCTGGAAGGGAAGGGCTGGCGGCAGAGTATGTGCCAGGGTTGTCCACTTCGCTGTGATCTAGGAAGCAGACAGAGCAGGCTGGACTGTGGGCAATATAACCCAGTGACCTACTTCCACCAGGTAGGTAGGTCTTACACCTAAAGATTCTATAGTCTTCAAAATGGTCCACAAGAGCATCTAAAGCATGGCCCTGTGAGGGATGTTTCAGAATTTACTGTGACAATGGACAAGGGATTAGAAGTGCCATGTTACAAGTCATGTCAGTTTACCTAAAAGTGACTCACCACCTAAGCATCAGCTCTGCGTGGAGAACTCAAAGTTCCTGGGATACAGAACAAACTATTCCTCATCGGTGTGGCTCTCGCGTGCTTGCCCAGGTGTTGTCTCCCAACGATGTTACTACCTTCATATTAATTCCCACTTTATACAACAATCCCGTGTATCAGCTTTAAGAGCCAGCAGCGCCACCATCTGACAACTTAATGGAGGGTGATGTTGACAAATGACAGTTCATGTTCACCAAACAGCAAGACTTATTCATCAGTCTCTCAAGCTGAGACTGAAGATTCTTCTCCACGCTGCCACTTCCAGCTGCTTCAGTGTCCCAGTGCCTCAGAAGCCAGGTAATGAGGTAATGGGCCTCCCTTTACCATTGGACAGTCTTTCTGTTTTTCCCACTGGAATTTCTTATCACATTTTTTTAATCAAAGCATATGTTTATTAAATAAGAGTGGGAATAAATGCATTTCTAAATTATTTTTTTGTTTGAGGGTATATGTCCGTCTGTGTGGGTTTGTACACGAGTGTGATGCCCACTGAGACCAGGTCCCCTAAAGCTGAAGTTACAGGTGGTGAGCCACCTGATGTGGGCGCCAGGAACTGAATTTCACTTTTCTGCAAGAACAGAAGGCACCCTTAATTACTAAGCCATCTCCCCAGCCCTGTGAGTAAGTTAAAATGTTAGAAATGAAATCTTTATTAAGAGATGTGTGTTCTTGATCTACTTCCTGGTTTCCCAAAACACTCAGCAATGTGCATATAATACATAATCAAGAAAAAAATGTCATTTTAGTAAGTTCTCCAGAAAGCAAGTCAGTCTTGTTGTTATTGTTGTTTATGGCTTTCTGTGTCTGGCTGTGTGTGTGTGTGTGTGTGTGTGTGTGTGTGTGTGTACCTCGGTCACTATATGCTGAGGGTGAGAATCTTCTTCCTTCTGTCTACATCTCAAGTAGACAGAACATTGTTGTGGGGGCTGAAGTGGGAAGCAGAGGGCTGACATGATACGGGTTTCTGGAAGTGAGGGAGAGACAGCGACTTCCCACAACGTAAAGCAGAGAACAGCAGATCTGCCAGTCAGGGAGCAACCAGGACAGACCCCCGTGAGTCAGGAGGCTCCTTGATATAGGCTCAGATGTTTCCTTAATAAGGAGTCCCAAACGTTGCCTAGTCTGACCTCAAAGTCCTGGACCCAAATGGTCCTCGGCCTCGGCCTGCAGGAGCAGGGACGCAGGCGACACCACCACACCCAACTTGAGACT
Source organism: Apodemus sylvaticus (assembly GCF_947179515.1). Classification (NCBI taxonomy): domain Eukaryota; kingdom Metazoa; phylum Chordata; class Mammalia; order Rodentia; family Muridae; genus Apodemus; species Apodemus sylvaticus. The sequence goes on along the minus strand of NC_067477.1, from coordinate 136,680,673 downwards.
TCTTGAAGATGAGCTGGTGAATGCCCAACTGGATTTGGCTTCACTAAAAGGAGAATTACATACCTGGGGAAAAGCTCTGGAGAAGCGCTTGGGAACAGATTAATGCACCACAAGCAATACGTTTTTTGTTTGCTTGTTTTTTTTTTAAAGGTCATTATTGGTTCCAGAGACAATGAAGATTTATGTAGGAAAAGAGAAGTCATACATTACGTGACTTGGATAACCATGTGCTCTTGAACAGTCACAGGAAAGTTTATATTGAATATCAACATGATTAAATATTGAAGTAACCGATTTAAGGAGGCAGTACTGTGTGAGAGGTGGGGGTGGGGAGGCGCACAAAACATCTCCCAATGCAGGACCAGGGCTCAGCAGGAAAGTCACAGGTAAGTACATGCGATTTGGGAATAAAAAGACCAAACCAGTGAGTGGAAGCGGTTTTCTCTCTACAGAACACAAGGTAAGCAGAAGATTAGGGGACTGCTTTTCTTTGTGTTTCCTCAGTAACATGTATTTTAGGATAGCCTGACTCAAACTGAAGTTCATAGCTTTGGCTAAAGTACAGACAACTTGGGAGCTGGAGAGAGGGCTCAGTGATGAAGAGTACTAGGCCGAGTTCAGTTTCCATACCCAGCTCAGCTCAGCTCCTAACTGCCTGTGACTCCAGGTCCAGGAGATGCCTCTGGCCCCCTGCACTCATGCACATCCAATTATACACACAGAGACGGGCACATAATTAAAAGTAAAAAAAAAAAAATCTTCGAAAATGAAATACAAACAACTTGAAGAAAAACCGCCTTTATGTATTATAATGTTTGGTTTCTTGCCGTGAGACAATCCCAGGACAGGATGAGAACAAGACAGTCGTGACTATGTCCTGCTTCTATTCCCACTCGGCTCTCCAGGCAGCTGACAGAACTGTTTCCCCACCACACTCCACACATGCACTGCTTCTCAGCACCTCAGCACACATGCTCCCAGAACTGAATGATCGGATGAATTAGACAGATGCGGAATCAGTGCTTATGCCACACACAAATATGTGCAGAACTGAAGCATTCAGATGAAATAACCCAGCCTTAAAACAACCCAAGCAAGAAAGTGTGCCTGCAGAAGGAAAAAAAACAAGAGTAGCCAAGTATTTCCAAAAACTGATAGGCACGAAGCTATTCTTTTCACGTCTGTTGTGATGGTTTGTACGTGCTTGGCCCACACTATTAGGAGGTGTGGCCCTGCTGAATTAGGCGTGTCACTGTGGTTGTGGGCTTTAAGACCCTCATCCTAGCTGCCTGGAAGCCAGTCTTCTGGCTTGGATGAAGATGTAGAATTCTCAGCTCCTCCTGCACCATGCCTGCTTGGATGCTGCCATGTTCCCGCCTTGATGATAATGGACTGAACCTGTGAACCTGTAAGCTAGCCCCAATGAAATGTTGTTTTTATAAGAGTTGCCTTGGTCATGGTGTCTGTTCACAGAAGTGAAACCCTAAGATGTATATATTTCAGGACTTTCATAATAACTGATAACAACCAAGTTAATGGCATAAATACACTCAACTTGTTTGGATAGCTGGCAAGATTTGTATGGGAGAGAATATGTATTTTAAAAAGTCAGGAGGCTGAAGAGGTGACTCAGTGGTTAAGACTACTTGCTGTTCTTGCAGAAGACCCGGCCTCAGTTCCCAACACCCACATGACAGCTTACAACAGGCTGTAATTCCGGTTCCAAGTAACCCAGTGGCCTCTTTTGGCCTCTCCAGGCACAAGTGTGGTACATGTATATACGTATCTGTAGGCAAAGCAATAATACACAGAAAAAAATAAAAATGAATTTCTTTTTAAATCAGAACAGAAAAACAATCATGCCAAGGGCTGGAGAGACAGCTAAGAGCGGCGGCTGCTCTAGCAGAGCCTGGGCCCAGCAGCAGCTCACAGCTGCCCAAAGCTCTACCCGGGGCCCAGCACCTCTGGCCCCCTCAGGCGTCTGCTCTCGCAGGTACATAAACACATACATAAGGTTTTTAAATGAAAAATTTTTTAAAAAGAAAAAACTATGCTAAAGGGAAATACTGTATCCAGCCTTGAAAGGAATCTAAGAAGCTAGCTAGCAGCTTACAGGCTTCTGAATGACAGTGTGAAAGGGGAGGCTGGATGAACCCGAGAAATGTAAGTTTAACCTCCAGATACAAAGCTCCTGGAGTGTGGGCCCCATCCAAGGCCTCTTGGTGAACAGGCTCAGGCCTGCTCCTGACTGCGCTGCTCCTGAGTGAGCCTCAGTTTCTCTCTGCAGGACAGTAGCACATGCTGTGGCCTTGGGAGGAGGCGGGGAGAGGCGCCCAGGGGTCTGCACGGAGCAGCTGCTTTCCACAGGGGAGGGAGAGCTGAAAGGGTCGGTCAGTCAGTCAGTCAGTCAGTCAGTTTCGTGTTTGAAGGGTGGTTCCCGGCAAAAGCCAGGGGCCTCCCACAGGCTCACCTGTGCAACTGCTCAGTCAGGAAGGTCACCTCAGTGTCTTTCATCACACTGTCACAGACTGAAAGGTTCATATGGGTATGAATTTATTGACAGAATTTCCTTTAGCAATTATTCGAACAGAGTGTACTGCACAGCTGCAGACATGACAGCAAACCCACAGGCTCGGCAAGGCTGTAAGGCTTGTCACCTCCAAGGGACAGGGGAGGGCGGGCAGCAAAGGGGATGGAGAGAGAGGGCAAGGGAGAGAACCTCTGAAAAGGATTCTGAGACATCTTTTCAATTATAGGAAGAAATGACAATACAGGAAGTAATGACATCTGACAATTTTAGCATTTTATCCAGAAACATATATCTATTCCATAGATACCAAATCCATTACCATATAATTGTTTGAAAATATACAAAATATTTGTTGTTCTTACATACTGAAATTAAATCCTAATTTTAAAAAGTACACAGTAAAAACAGCATAAGGAAACCTACAATATCCATGGATATGTCTATTGTTTTCCATTTGACTGGCAACATGAAATTATGTATTTGCCTTGCTGTTTACAAACATACTTCAAATGTCTCAAGGTCACAGACAACACCGGCTAGTCTACGGAGTCCGACAGCACATGGCTTCCCAGCAGCCACCAGCACTGGTGTCGGAGTCTGGCTCGAGTCTCCAGGCAGCAGCTGCAGCCGATCTGGAGGGGACAGTCACTGGCCAGCCTCGGTCACCAACTACCGACTCCTGTTCTTCTTAGAATTTCCCTGTGCAGAGAAAAGCGTCCACCGTGAGAACCGAGTTTCAGAAGCGTGGTCACAGCTTATAAAGCAAGCTGCCGGGGCCCTGCTGTCCCCGTACGGAGAACGGCTAGCAGACAACCTGCGCGGTGGCTGTTATTCAGTAACTACAAAGCTCTTTATTCCTTTGGACTCTCCCTGATCCCACCTTCTAGACCCAATCTCTCCCAAGGCCAGGGTAGATAAGACAGAAAAGCAAGTGAATGCTCAGTTTACTAAAATTCCTTTTCTTATGAAATTTCATGAAACAAAATAGTTTTAGCCCAAATATTTTTTGTGGTTGTTTAAATAAACAGGTTTTAGAGCAGTGGTTCTCAACCTTTGCCATGCTTCAACGCTTTAGCAGTTCCTCAGGCTGTGGTGGCCCCAAGCATAACATTATTTTTGTTGCAACTTCATAATTGCAATTTTGATATGGTAATGTAAGTTACTGTGTTTTCCAGTGGTGCATGGTGGCCCCCGTGAAAGGGTGACTCAACCCCCCACCCAAAGGGCCACAACCCACTGGTTGGAAGCTACCGATTCAGAGCTTGGAGTGGTGGTACAGAACCCTCTCTCACAGGGTGGTTTCACAAAGCTCTCTTCTCTTTGGAGAGGTTCACATCTTAGGACTATATTCTAATTAAGTCCCTAAATGATGAAGTCCACACATTATTTCTTTTCATAAATGGGCAACATTTGCAGAGTACAGATACTAAGACATTATGACACACATGGTAGAGATTATACTCAGCATCCAGTGGAAATGCTCACTCAACACGAGGACATTACAGCAATATAAATGACCAGTAAGTAGAGGTGTGTGCTGAACAGTTTATGTCAAGTTGGCACAGCTACAGTCATCTAAGAGGAGGGAACATCAGTTAACAAAATGCCTCCATAAGATCAGGCTGCAGGCAAGCCCACACAGTATTTTCTAAATTAATGATTGATGGGGAGAGCCCAGTCCATGTGGGTGATGCCGTCCCTGGGCTGGGGTCCTGGGTTCTATAAGAAGCAGGCTGAGCTAACCATGAGGAGCAAGCCAGTAAGCAGCACCCTCTGTGGCCTCTGCATCCGCTCTGCCTCCAGATTACTACCACATGAGTTCCTGTCTGGACAGCTGTGAAAATAAACAAAGGGTTCTAGTCCACTCCTGAGCACATACACAAAGGTAGTCTGTGATGGTTCGCAGGAGGGGCACTACGCCTGCTGGAGTAGGTGTGTCACTGTGGGTGTGGGTTTTAAGACCCTCATCCTGGCTGCCTGGAAGCCAGTATTTTGCTAGCAGCCTTTAGATGAAGATGTAGAACTCTCAGCTCCTCCTGCACCATGTCTGCCTGGGTGCCGCCATGTTCCTGCCTTAATGATTTTGGACTGAACCTGTGAACCTGTCAGCCAGCCCCAATTAAGTATTGTCCTTATAAGAGTTACCTTGGTCATGGTGTCTGTTCACAGCAGTGAAACCTTAACTAAGACACAGCCATATCCTACACCAGAGATACCCACACATATAAGTTCATCACTGCTGTATTCGCAACAGCACAGGAAGGAACCAGCCTAGAGGCACAGCAACAGACAGAGATGATGAAAATATGAGAGATATAGAATTTGCAATATTATTTAACTGTAAAGAAATGAGATCTGCAGTGAAATGGATGGACTTGGGAGGCATAACAATAGCTAATATTATAATAATATTATAATTAAAATAATACTAGAGGTAGCCTAAACTGAAACAGAAAAAGAACCAAGTCCCCGTCATGTATGGATCCTAGCTGCCTATGTAAACAGGGGCGCATGGACAGGTCTGAGTGTGGAATGGAAGACACAGAGAGGAAACCAAGAGGCTGACACTGAAGGGCGGGGAGGACACTGAGGGGCGGGGAGGACACTGAGGGACGGGGAGGACGCTGAGGGACGGGGAGGACGCTGAGGGGCAGGGAGGACACTGGGGGACGGGGAGGACACTGAGGGACGGGGAGGACACTGAGGGATGGGGAGGACTGTGCAGGCAAGGAGACATGGGATTCATGGGAGATCTTCAGCTAATTCTACTTTATTTTTTTGCTAGTTTCAACCCTGTCAGTTTCTTCTTCTATCTTGTGGTGGATAACTGAATAAAGATGTAATGGAAGGCAGGCCGTGATCCACACCTTCACCCTGGCACTCAGGGGGCGTGGGCAGGCAGATCTCTGAGTCCCGGACCCGGGCTGTGGTCCACACCTTCACCCTGGCACTCAGGGGGCATGGGCAGGCAGATCTCTGAATCCCAGACCAACCTGGTTTATATAGCAAGTTCCAGGGCAGACAGGGCTACATGGAGAAACCCTGCCTTGGAAAAGGAAAAGAAAAAGAAAAACAAACAAACAACAAAAAGAAGCTAAAAAGAACAAAACACAAAACAAACAAACAATAAAAAGGAACGGGTAGTGAAAGCGTAACCCTCCTGAGGCCTGTGGTCTCAGAAGGCAGAGCACTGAGACTCCGCAGGGATGGCGTGTTTGAGCAGCTTCCTGAAGCTGTGTGGGGCTTTTATTTGTGAATTAACTAGCATCAGACCGTTCTGAAGAAAGCACTCTGCTAAGGGTTTCCCAATCACCATGAGGGTACAGAGAGCGTGGCATCCCTGTCCTGAGGCCGGCTGCTAGTCCCGTCATGACGCCAAGAGGCAGGAAGTCAGCCTGCAGCCTAGATTCAGACAAAAAAACTTAATTTTCTTTTGGGAGGCCTCCCAGGTGCCTTCCTCTTACGCGCAGCACAGTGCGGTGTCCCGCGCGGCAGGCCTGTGTGTCAGGCTGCCCCACACACCTTACTGGACATCTTGAGCGTGTCAATCTCTTCCCTCTGCCTGGACAGCGTCTCGTTCATGCTGCACAGGTGGTCGCTCATCATGCTCAGCTGATCCTCGTAGCTCCTCTTGGTGGTCGTCAGCTCATCCTAAAGGGTAGGGGAAAGAGGAAGGGCCGTCAGAGACCCAGCCACCACCCAGAGGCTTCCTGTAGCACAAATCACTGTGTGAGCAGGCCATCGCAATGCCCCGGGTTGATCAGTTACCACAGGGATAAGGCACAGGCTGAATGGAAGTTAAAAGAACTGGGAGAAGAGTGCTCATTACTTATTTGAAAAAATTCAATGGCCAGAGGCTGTATCAGTAAAGTGTTTGCCTTGGGGTAGGAGGCCCCAAGTTCCATCCCTAGAACCCACATAAAAATGGGGGGGGAGGGTTTGGGCCGGAGAGATGGCTCAGCGGTTAAGAGCACTGACTGCTCTTCCGAAGGTCCTGAGTTCAATTCCCAGCAACCACATGGTGGGTCACGACCATCCATAATGAGATCTGATGCCCTCTTCTGTGGTGTCTGAAGATAGCTACAGTGTATTCACATATAATAAATAAGTAAATAAATCTTAAAAAAAAAAAAAGAAAGAAAGAAAGAAAGTGGACCTGGGGAGAGGGAGGCAGACCCCTGAGACTCACTGACAGGCTAGCCAGCCTACTGGGGCAAAGAAACTCAGTCTCAAAAACCAAAAACCAAAAAGGGAGCCAGCTCCTCAGGAGCAACGCCCAAGGTTGTCCTCTGACCTCCACACACACATGCACACACATGCACCTGCACTTACAAAGTCCAAGCCCTCTCTTTGTAGCTGGGAACAGAACTGTCAAACACCTGAAGGTGAAATGATCTTCCAAACCTTCCTGGTTTTGAAGCCTCTGCACAGGCCCCAGGCGTCTGCATCACCCAGAGGGCTGCGTCCTCTCCTCCCGCCACCCGCTTTCCTCAGCCTCTTGAATAGACTGCAGCATTCCTATCTGTCTGAGAAGAGGCTGCTGTGCTCCAGGGTTTTCTCATGCCTACCTCTTGTTGATATCAGGGTTAGCAGGTTATAGGCACCAAAGCCAAGGGCACCCATTCATTCATTCATTCCAAAACTCTCTGATGAATGCAGATGGTGGAGAACACAGGAAATGTGGCCCCACCCTCTTGTTTTAACAAGATGAAAGAGGCCAGCCGTCCAGCTCAACAGGGGTTTCCCCAAAGGCAAGTCTTGAAACTGGAATTTGATTTATCTACTTATGTATTTATTTAATTGCATATTAAATTAAATATGTGTGTTTTGCAGCTGCACTCTTAGGTTTATTTAGGTCAGTTTCTGAAACAAGACAGAATACGATGTATAGCGCCATCCTCCAGCCAATCAGAGTGTTCACAAGAAAGGGGAAAGAACTATGGGTAAGTGTAAATAACAAGCAGACTATGGAAGGATTTAAAACTAACTGCAAGTCAGATACAAATAAGAGGCCCGTGTCTGTCTGGGATGAGAACCTGTTACTCTAAGGTGACAGAACTGAAGTGCTATGTGTGCGTAGCCCAGAAGGCTGGCTTTGCTGCCCGCTCAGTGTCAGTGACAGACACTAATGTGCTGAGTCACACTCACCTGAAGCCTGCTGATGTTCTGACTGGCTAGCCTTGTCTCCTCTGTCAGCGTCTCCTTTGACTTCTCCGCCAGGGCCAGTCTCTTAGAGAGCGCTCGGCACTGTATGATCAAAACACCAAATCTTATCCTTGGAAGGTTAGCAGGTTATACTCACCAAAGCCAAAGGTCACTCATTCATTCACTCCCTCCCTCAGTTATTCATTCCAAAACTCTCTGCTGAATACACATCGTGGTCCAGCTCAACGCTGTTTTCTTAGCCGCAGTCCAACGACCAATGGTTACAAAGCACATCAGAACATTCTCCATTTACACAGGACCCATTTACACTGCTGATGGATAAAGGACAGTGGTTATCTCAAAAGTGGCCACAGGCTGCAAACCATGGTAGCCTTGGGTTCTAAGTTCTTCACTGAAGGTCTCAATCTGAGAACAAGAACATCCTTGTAACCTACCCAGCAGCCTCCCACATCCACCTGGGGAGAGCAAGTGGTTTCTCTAGGAGTTTTACTAAACTCAGATGGTGCAAGGCAGAGGGTGAAAGGAAGAAGAGGAAACCTTATTTCACACTATTGTTCAACAAGGAGGATCTGAAGAGACACGTGTGAGTGCTGTGGACACCAGCCGTCTGTTTGAGCAGCCGCATGAGGTGGTAGTACTTCCTGTTTATAGATGAGAACAAACTAGGGCACTCTAGAACTTCTTGTGCCATAATCGTGCTGACAACATTTACTAAAGTAGGCAGATCTCATGGAAAACAGACAGCCTAAAATCCCCCAGTTACTATTTGTTCTCAAGAGAGTCTCAGGACAGTCTGCACAGTCAACCCAACCGCTTCCCTCTGTGCTCAGCAATGAGCTCCCAGGAGACAGATAACATGAAAGACACAGGCCCCAAGAAGATGACAATCACAGCTGGGACACCAGCCCAGAGGGAAGACAGGGAACCAGAAACGATGGCAACAGTTGTAGGCATGGCTCAAGAGAGAGCAGTCCACCGTCAGCCAGCCCCCACTCTACACTGTGACGAGCAGTCACACACAACCAACCCACCAAGGGTGGGTGCAGCAGCTTCTCAACACTAAATAGACACAGTCTTATCTTAACAGGAAAAACACAAAGCCCTTCTCTTTCTCCTGCAAACTGGGCGGCTATTAACCTCATCATTGCTGCACTGCTGGAGGCAAGCCGAGATAAAGCTAGACCCCAATATAGTGTGCCATCCCTTTCTTTTTGATTTAACAGCTTAAGCAGTGTAATTCTCTGCCTGTCATCTGTAATTAATTCTTACTATAAAGTGTTGAATCAAAGGCTTAAAGACCCTGCATGCACCCACCCAACCTTCTATCTTCCTTATCTAATGATACTTAATAATGATTAAGATAAGTATTTAATAATATTTATGTCATTCACTTCCCCTCCAACACACACACACACACACACACACACACACACACACTTGTAAATATAAGGAAAGTGCAGTTTGGTCCCTGGAACCCACGCAGTGGAAGAGAGCCAACTCTTGTTTTCTCCCGTCTACCTGTGCCTTCACACACACACACACACACACACACACACACAGAGCAAGTAAACAAAGACAAACCACATCAGGGGCACCTGGCTTTTCACCTTGTGTTTGTAAAAACCCCTGTATCTGTGCATGTCCTCTACCACTAAGACAAGCAAGCTCTACTAACCCTGAAAAACCCACAGCAGGGACCAAGGAAAGGCCACAGGACTCCACCTGCACAGCCTGGGGCCATGGAAAGGCCACCGGACACCACCCGCACAGCCTGGGGCCATGGAAAGGCCACCTGACTCCACCTGCTCTCCTGCAATAACTTGGAAATGGCACAGAAGCTGTACCCTTGATTAAAGGAACATTCTGGAGTGGTGCAGACCAATCACCATGAGCTGCAACCAATGCAGCACACGTAGACGGAAAGCACAGGTGATGGTGACTGTCTTCCGGCAGATAACAGAACAGCCGTGTGAGTCCGGCAGGGTCAGGGAGAAGCTGCAGTCTCACCGTGTCCACTCACCTCGGCATAGAAGTGCACTGACTTACTGTCAGCCAGCTGCAGCTGAGATGTGAGCTCCGCGATCCTGGCCATGTAGTGACTCTTGATTAGGTCTTCACGGGACTCAGCCTCAGGAGCCTAAGCAGAACAGGAGTGAGAGGTGCCGGTGAGGAAGGCAAGTCCAGCACAGGAACCAGGGCCACGGCTCCGCCCTCTTCACTGGAACCTCATGAGGTTCTCAAACATCCGTCCTGGCAGGAGAACAGACCACATTTCCTCAGCCAGCCCCCGTGGGTCTGCGTCTTAGCGCGCCCCAGAAGACAACAGCACCGTGGAAGCCCCGTCGCTCACGCCTTCCCAGGCACCACGGTTTTCAATCATCTGTTCATCCATTCATTCTTGGTCTTTGAGGTGTTGGCTTGTTTTTAAGTTTGAGTGTTGCTAAGCATCCAGGACTAAATGCAAATTCACAACCTCCTTCATCAACCTCCCAAGTGCTTGGATTATAGACGCAAGGCACCACACACAGTCCTGACCAGCTTTTAGCAGATGCAAATCTAACTTTCAGAATCTCCATGTTTCTCACAAATATGTCCTCTTTAACTGGAAGAGGGCACGGAATGGGGGCTATTTATTGGGAACACTCTGTTTTGTATTAACAGAGTCATTATATACACAGCTCTGGTTTCAGTTCATATAAGCATCTACACATGTTGCCTGTGCCCCAATCCCCACCCTCCCCTTCTGCCCTCCTCCCATTCGTTCATCCTTCTTCCTATAGACACAGATATGCCTTCTGTATTTTCATATAATCTAGAACCCTCAAATGGCACAAATGTTGTGTGTAAATAAACACAACATTTATCTTTCTGAGCCTGACCTGATTTACTTTACATGATAATCTGTAGTTATATCCCTTTTCTTGCAAACAACATATCATTTGTTTTTTTTGTTTTTTTTTTGTTTTGTTTTTTGCTTCATGAAATTCTACTGTGTCCACACAGCACATTTTGTTTGCCATTTCTCTGCTGACAGACACCTTGACTGACTACATGACCTGACCCTCTGAACAGGAGGCAATAAGCTTCTAGTGTGAACAGTGCCGTGCTGTGTTGACTTGTATGTGGCCCTTTGGAACTTCTAAATTTAGAACAATATTTTTTTTTAATCCTTAAATTTTCTTCAGGAAAATGTACAGCTCTTAAAAATACTAATAAATTAAATAAAACTACACAGTTTTTTACTTATGGCCTTTGTTCCAGACTGGTATTTTTCCTGGTTGCACTACCAACGACACACAATTGATCCAAACTTAAAAACATACAAATCTCAATATTGCCTTTGACATAAATAGGGAAATCACAGAATCTGCCAGCCTCCTAGAACCATAGCATCCACACTAAGCAACAACCTCAGTTACTTCTGTTTCCTTTTTCTAGTCACTTGCAAAACCATGGTCTTCAAGCACTTCGAAATGCAGATGTGTAAGCACACATGGAGGCCTAAAAGCCAAGCCTTCCCAGCTCACACAGCTGGCACAGAGCACAGAGTGACAGCCCACGTCCAGGCAGAGAAGCATCAGTCACACTGTGACAGCTGGCCACTGAACACGACATGTGCAGAACCAGGCTCTAAACATCCTTCTAGCGAGGAAGGACAGCATGCAGGGAGTGAGGGCGCGGTGAGGACGCATCGATGAGAGGAAGGCACTCACTCAGAGACGAAGACAGGTCCTACAGACTCTACCCACAAGTATGCGCCACACACGCTACCTAGCATCACGGTCCTGAGCACACATTACCTCAGGGTCTGGCATCCTGGTTAAGATCCCAACCTAGAACATAAGGAAAGATGCTGTTAGGACCAGAGACTTACACCTCAGACACAGAAGCCAGTGGCCTATAGCGCACGCTCTTCAGTCCACGCTGGAGCACAGAACACTGATAACACAGCTACGGGTGTTCAGCTAGGCTTCTGCTCTGAGGCAGAACCACCACTGCCGGCGGTTCTAACAAAATGCTGACTCACCCAACATATTATCCAGGAAGCACAAGAGGATGATGACTCTGACCCTGTTATATCATTTCCAAAGCAGTAGCCAGAGATAGCTCTATAGAGACCACAAATCTATAAACGTGCTGAACAAAAAACACAACTAAACACTGTATAAAAACTCAAAAGGACCACTACCTTTGTAGAGATATGTGTGGTCGTTTGAATATGCTTGATCCAGAGAGTTGCACTATTAGGAGTGTGGCCTTGTTAGAGGAAGTGTGTCATTGTGGGCGTGGGCTTTAAGACCCTCATCCTAGCTGCCTGGAAGCTAGTCTTCTCCTGCCTGTCTTTGGGTGAAGATGTAGAACTCTCAGCTCCTCCTGCACCATGCCTTCCTGGACACTGCCATACGCCCACCTTCACAATAATGGACGGAGCCTCTGAACCTGTAAGCCAGCCCCAATTAAATGCTGTCCTTATAAGAGTTACCTTGGTCATGGTGTCTGTTCATGGCAGTGACCCTAAGGCAGACGGTTTCTGTGTAAAACCATGGCAGGCATGGACTCAGGGCAAGCCTCCTGGCCTAGGTAGCCTAGTGCCTGGCTTACAAGTGTGCCACTATGGCCAGCTTTCAAGAGTATTACTACAGGGCTGAGTGGTATGAACTAATGCAGTTCCACCCATCTAGCCTCAAGAGTCTTCCATAAGAATTTTTGGTTATAGAAGAGCTGCAATTTCCTCCTTATTGAAGCAAGAGTAGCAATTTCTGTTTCTCTTTAAGTTAAAAACTGCTTAGATTGATCATTTTATTTTGTGTAATCAAATATAATATTTGGTGAAATAAAATGCAAAGCTGTGTCCATGCCCATTCACTTCTCCCAGTCCTTACTCTCGGGCCTGGAAACACAGTACCATAGAGAGACCTGCAAAGGAACGGCCTACAAATGGAAGGGAGGCTATGAAATACATTCTTTCCATTTTTCTCATTTTTAAAGATTTATTTATTTAATCTGTGTATATGAGTTCACTGCTGCTGTCTTCAGACACTCCAGAGGAGGGCATTGGATCCCAGAGCAGAGTGAGCGGGGTGAGCACGTGCGGCTAGAAAGGCAGGTACCCAAGGACCTGAGTGCCCGAGGAACGGTCCGCACCCTACAGACAGCAAGAGGCCACGTAAGCACAGGAGCTAGAGGGTGGGCGGGAAAGCAGAGCTGGCCGTGTGACCTGCAGGGGAGAGGCCTTAGAGAGGTGATGCCCAGGATCCGAAGACGAGGCTGATGTGCACACACTACCACTTGGATGCAGTGCTGCCCATGCACTCTCGTTTCTGCTGTCTATAGTCATGGGAAGCACTCTACCCTCGCCTTCCCCTTCTGTGCATACGCTTCTGAACAATCTAGAAGAGCGCGCCTGGGCAGCAAGGTGGCTCATGGACAACATCGCCTGGCACCAGCCTGATGACCTGAGCGATTCTGAGTCCTACATAGGAGACAGTGAGAACCTCCTCTGTCCCCCCCCACGCACACACACACACACACACACGTGCACGCATGCACACGCACACACATACACGCACACACACACGCACATGCATGCACACACACACATGCATTCACGCACGCACGCACGCATGCACGGGTGCTGCACTGGACATAGGCAGGCCTGACACAGCAGGGCAGTGGTGGCCTTGGTGAGCCAACTGCGGCTGAGCCGAGCAGCTGAAGAAGCCGTGCTGCCTCTGGAAGGGCCCGCTCTGATTTCTCTTGTTCCTGACGTTCCTTTTTTTAAAAAAAAAAAAATAATGAGCAGACTGTAGTAACTAGAGAACTTTATAAAATAATTGTGAACTCTTCAGTGTCATAAGAGATGTTTTGTTTCCTTCTAAATCAGAGTTAAAAAAGAAGGCAGGGAGCACAAGGCTGTGAGACTGTCTGCCCCAGAGATCCCTGACAGAAAAGGCTGAGCCTGAGAACTCCGTTACACGTGCATTCTGGGCTTTGCACTTTCTAGGATATACTATGAAATTCTTCTAAAGCAACGTTAGTGGACATTCTTGAAAAGTTAAGTATTCGTGGGATTGAAAGTAATATAGTACTCACCAGCAAGTACAGGGCCCTGGGTTCAGTCCTCAGTGTAAAGAAGAAGGGAGTGGGCATAGAAAATTATTAAAAGACCAAAAACAAGGAAACTAGAAAGTTAGGTACTTGGTCCTTGTCTGGAAGCACAGCTCCATCTCAGAGCTATTCTCAAGGAGAAGCAGAAGCGCCCTGACCTGACTTTACTGCATCTTCTAGAGATGTAGCTGGCCACAAGGACATCTGGCGAAACCTCATGGAATCTAACGGAGTTGCTCTCTGAAGGAGACAAGCTGCCTCTACTGAAAGCAATAGAAACTGATATGTAATTCAGATGGGCTAGTTTATGTCTCTCTAAATTCACACGTGATGGAGCAGGAGGAGGCTCTTGGGAGACAGCCTGCCTCCTGGATATCCACAAAACAGAGGCCAGGCTGCTCACTCACTACTTATGCATGTGACAACATGGAGCAGAAGGACAGTCAACAGTGACCCGACAGTACACCTCGGTGAACCCGGAAGTACACCCCAGTGAACCCGGAAGTGCGCCTTAGACACACACCTACCTGCTCTTTGGCCTTCCCAGCCTCCTGCTATTCATAAGCCACCCAGTTTCTGCTGTTTTGTTGTAGGGATGGGAATGAAGTAGGCTGGGTCTTTATCAATTACCGATGAAATGAGTCGCCACGAGGGTGCAGGAAGGCACTCACCAGACTGGTGCTCTGCATGGGCTCTGCCGGGACCTTGGCTGCAGCCTCCTCCTGGCTGGAAGCCATGGGCACAGTGGCACTCTCCTGGGCTAGCCCAAGCAGCTGGGCACTGCTGCCGCCCCTCAGCCTGTCTGCAATTCGTTGGTTTTCTTTCTCCAGCTTGATTTTGGCTAACTGTGCTTCTAACATCCAATGTTCTTTTTCCTGCTCCAGCTTAGAAATCTTTTCCAAACTCTGCTGAACCTTAAAAAGCAACAGAGTTTACAGAATGATGGAGACAAAATGTAGTGGAGCAAAGACTCCACCAAATGGGAGCCATTGAAACAGCACTGAAGAAGAACACTGCCCAGAGGGATGGACACCAAGAACAACCCTAAACTCAAAACCTGAACCAAGTACTTAAAAGGCTGTATCCATCAACGGATGTCGTGGGAAGATGGCGTAGCCGGGAAGTGTGCGTCTGGGTTATTGGCTCAGAACTTATGTTAACAGGCTGGACATGCACACGTACAACCCAGCTCCGGGCAGTGGAGAGAGGCAGCCCACATGGTAAGTTCCAGAGCAGTGGCAGAGCTCTCTTGGAAAAAAAAAGGTGGGGATTGCCTGAGGAACAGCAATGGCTCGAGCCTCCTCCGGCCTCCCTGGGTCTGCACACAGACAGGAAAAGGGAGTTCAAAGCTGAAGGTGGTTATGAAAATCATCCAACACAGGCATATTCCATAGAACATGTGAAGAATCCTTCATGGACAGACATGTGCTTCGGTGATACTCAAGTCTTATATATTCTTCCTAAAATTCAAGAAAAATACACCAAAGCAGAAAAAAAAAAAAAAAAAAAAAACGAGCAAAAATGAAAACAAAGAGCCAGAAGCACTAGAATATACCACAGTCACACAGGCCCTGCTTGTCACCAGGCGGGAAGGAGGCACAGCCTCTCGCTGTGCTAAAACCAAAGCACAAAGGCAGGAGTCTGGGACACGTGGACTTCCTCTCCCGAGTGATGAACGCAGGTCAGGCCTGAGGGCGAGCATACGCGCTGCACAGCATGGCTGCATTTACAACGGCTCCATGCTGGCCACCAACAAAACAAGTCTACAGAAATGAAGTTTTTAAAAAGCCAACCTGTGGTGTTAGGATGTAAGACAAGACGCAATGGCAATTACAGGGACCTGCAGAAGGTCTGTGGAGGCCTTGAGTTGTTCCTGAGTCTTACCTTACACTGTGACACAGACTCCGCCACACCCCACCCCGACACACACTCTTTAGAACTTTAGGTTCTGGTTACAGTAGTGAGGCTACTTGTAAAAACTGTGGCATGCATTAGTGATCTGGATACTTTTCTATATTGTGGTTTTAATTTTTTTAAAGTAATTTTTGTGGGGGCAGGGTGGAGAGATGGCTCAGCAGTTAATAGCACTGGCAGCTCTTGCACAGTACCTGAGGTAGTTCCCAGAACCCACATCAGGTGCCCACAGAGGCAAGAAGAGTGCATCAGATCCCCCTGCCACAGGGGAGCTGGGGATCAGACCAGTGTCCTCTGGAAAGGAGCCCGTGAACCAGGGCAGTACTGTGGAAAAGCAGCCAGTGTTCTGAATTACTGTGCCATTTCCCAGTCCTGTAAGGAATATTCCCCCAAATTACAAATAAGTCAGACACTAAAGTAATTTAAATAAATATCTGACAAAAATCTAAATTGATCAGTTTATACCAATTTCTAAAAGAAATAGTGCTTTCCAAGCCATCTACGGCCCCAATTCAACTGACTGGAAAAGGAAAAGTTCTACTCATATAAAGAAAATAACCTGATGAGCACCGCCCCCCTTGCCCTGCCTCAGTTCTCTGACGTCCATCTGGTGTGTACCACTAAGCACCAACTATGACATCAACTGAGGCAAGAAGCCCTCGGTGTCGGTGAGTATTGCCTCTGGTCAAACAGCAGTCTTACATGCCACAGGTGGAGATCCAACTACTGGGGCCATCTGTCCCTTACTGCTCCATCTGTCTTTAAACCTCCCACAGGATTGAACATCTCTGCCTTTTACCAGACCCTAGGGTGTTCCCAGTGCCATACCTGCTGTGCAAGGCCTTCCCGACTCTCTGTAGAGCTGAGAAGAACCCGGCGGTTGGCCACAGCTTCCCCATAAGGCACAGACTCTGCGAGGGGCTGGGAAGAAAGCACTGTAGTCATTAGAGGTCCCACACACAAAATAAGAACGCCAAGTGGCACGTGATCATAAACCAAGATGGCTGCCAACGCAATGATTCCCTTTATTTCAAGTCAAAGGAAAATAAGACACTTGTCATGACAATTGCACACCTCTCCAGCTCTAACTCCACGCTCTTGTATCAAAACACAGGCGGTGACAGGGTGACAGGAAATGCAGAGCAGACAGGGCCCAGGGGCCTCTGCTGTGTGACAAATGCTGCACTCAGCTCTGTGAGGAAAGGAAGGCCTGACAGAGAGTAAGGTGCTTCTCTCTCATGGTGGTCATGACAGATCAGAGATGAAACACTTGAAGTTGGATGAGGAAAACTATTTGAAGAAAGCACAGCTCGTGTTTCTATAACCTTGGGAAGGGGCCTTGACTAAGAACAACCACCATGGAAGAAAAAGATCTACTGGAGGAGAAAGAGAGAGACAAAGAAAAAGAAAAAAAGAAAGAAATGAAGAACAGGAAAAGACCTGTTGCATGAGAAATAACATAAGGATCAAAACTGTAGAATGTTGACCATCTTGGTTGGTGAAGGCTTGGTGTCAGGCCTGACAACCTGTTCCAGCCAAGGGACCCCATGGTGCAGAAAGGACACCTTCGAGAGTCTACATGCATACATGGTTCCTGTGTGCTGCTCCTGTCACTCAAAACACATACAACCAAAAAGTTCTATTCTAAAAGTACTATACCAAAATAGTAGAGAATATTTTCTACATAAACATGATTAAAATTCTTAATATAGGCTATCCAGGAGGTATTGCGATGGATATGACCTAGATATACTACATAAATGTAAGACATTGTGAACAAGTAAATTTTAAATATTCTTTAAAATTCTTAATATATAGGGAACTATTTCAATTTTAGCTAGGAATATTTATTTTAAAAAAGACTTAAACAGAACAAAGGTAACCGTGAAAAGCTAGCCTACCTCACTAGTCAGCAGAGACATGCACATTGAAACAGTAAGGAACTACTCTCGGAGGCAGATGACACCAAGCTAATGCGTGATAGGTGACAGTCATGAGGTGCAGTCTGGAGCACTTGAGGTTGCAGAAGTAGAAAAAATGAAACATTTGTAATTTTTCTAACTACAGTAAGAATCCGTGACGATCACATAAAAAACGCAGGTACATTGCTTTACGCCCAATGTCACCATTCATGTGACTCTCCCATATTAAGACTGTCGACACGCAAAAACCTGACTGAACACATATGCTCATGTGCGCACAGAGACTATAAGACCTAAATGTATATCCTGTTTGAATATACTGTTAGAAGTTTACCCTCCTGGCGCAGTGTGTACACATATTCCACACGTATAGCATCTATGCAGGATATAAACTGTTACAGTGTCGGGAGGCATGTGCGCTGTCCTCGCCTGATGGCCACTGTTCTACTGACTCCCTAGTACTTCAGTCTAGGAATCAGCCAGGCTTTAAGCATTCCGCTGCTGGTGGGTGTGTAGCTTTTGCCTGGCTTTCACCCTTGTATGCAGTGCTTCAGAGAGTATAGTTTGTGTTTTAGGGTTTCAACTACAAAACACATATAAACATTCTTAAAGTACAACATTCCAGGTGATTAGCCCTAATTTCAGCTTCAGTTCAGGGGTAATCATAATTACCAGCTTGATATGTGTGTCTGGACCCTTGGCACATTTATAAGCACCTCTATAGATCTATGCATGCTGTGCAGAACTCCTTGTTGTTGTTTTCTTAAAGCTCAGTTTCACCGTACAATTTGCTCTTCACATTCAGAATGTTTAGGGATCTGTCACTGCATGTGGTGCCCACTGCACCCCTGTTTGAACACTGCACCCCTGTTTGAATACTGCACCCCTGTTTGAACACTGCACCCCTGTTTGAACATTGCACCCCTGTTTGAACATTGCACCCCTGTTTGAACACTGCACCCCTGTTTGTTTGAACACTGCATCCCTGTTTGTTTGAATACTGCATCCCTGTTTGAACACTGCACCCGTTTGAACACTGCACCCCTGTTTGAATACTGCACCCCTGTTTGAACACTGCACCCCTGTTTGAACACTGTATCCCTGTTTGAACACTGCATCCCTGTTTGTTTGAACACTGCATCCCTGTTTGTTTGAACACTGCACCCCTGTTTGAACACTGCACCCCTGTTTGAACACTGCATCCCTGTTTGAACACTGCACCCCTGTTTGAACACTGCATCCCTGTTTGAACACTGCATCCCTGTTTGAACACTGCACCCCTGTTTGAACACTGCACCCGTTTGAACACTGCACCCCTGTTTGAACACTGCACCTGTTTGAACACTGCACCCCTGTTTGAACACTGCATCCCTGTTTGAACACTGCACCCCTGTTTGAACACTGCATCCCTGTTTGAACACTGCACCCCTGTTTGAACACTGCATCCCTGTTTGAACACTGCACCCCTGTTTGAACACTGCATCCCTGTTTGAACACTGCACCCCTGTTTGAACACTGCACCCCTGTTTGAACACTGCACCCCTGTTTGAACACTGCACCCCTGTTTGAACACTGCATCCCTGTTTGAATACTGCACCCCTGTTTGAACACTGCACCCATTTGAACACTGCACCCCTGTTTGAACACTGCACCCCTGTTTGAACACTGCATCCCTGTTTGAACACTGCACCCGTTTGAACACTGCACCCCTGTTTGAACACTGCACCCCTGTTTGAACACTGCATCCCTGTTTGAACACTGCACCCCTGTTTGAACACTGCACCCCTGTTTGAACACTGCACCCCTGTTTGAACACTGCACCCCTGTTTGTTCGAACACTGCATAGTTTTACAATATGGATGTTCCATGGTTCATTTAAACGTCTTCAGATTGATGAGCACTGAGAGTCACAGTCTTGTAAATGTCTTCCAGGCACAGGTGTAGACCGCTGTCGAGCTGAATGTTTAAACTACCTAGTTTGCATGCTTTACAGTTCTCATGCCATCTCTCCTCTGAAGGACATCCCTGGCCATATACAAGGCTACCTGGTACCCTAGAGTTGTCTAACTGACCCCTTTATGACTGATTCTCCCAAAGAAAATTGCTGACTGAAAGTCTGTGAATGCAACGTTCCCAAAGAAAAACAAAAAGACATGCATGCTGTGGTGGACCACCCCACCACAAGACCAGTAAGGGTAAAGGAAGCACATAAACGACTGTGGCAGCTTCTCACAAACCTTTCTCAAAGACTTCATATAGGCAGCAGCTTTTTTCTTGTACTGTAGCATGCATTCCGCTGAAAGGGGACTAATGAATCCACTGGCTGTCTTGGGTCCATAGCTCAGAGAAGCAATGAAGTAGTCCACGTTGTTGCTGAAGAAAGATGCAATCTAAACAGAATGACACGAAAGCATTGTTTTCCAACAGCTTTGCAGTGGTGTGAATGAGAATGGTCCATGGGCTTCTATGTTTGAATGTTAGGTTCTTGGTTCATGGAACTGTTTGGGAAGGATTAGGAGGTGTGGTCCTGTTAGAGAAGGTGTGGACTTATTAGAGAAGGAGTGTCACTAGGGGTGGGCTTTGAGGTTTCAAATGCCCGTACCAGGCCCCGGCTCTGTCTACCTACAACTTTCAGATGTGCATTCTCGGCTCTTGCTCCAGCTCCACACCTGCCTGCCCACCCGACACGCCTCATGGCCTCACCCTCTCAACTGTAAGCAGGCCCCATTTCAACGCTGCCTTTCATACATTTCCATAGTGTTTCATCACAGCAATTCAACTACAAGCTCTCGGAGCATTTTGAATGAAATGAAATTGCAACACCTGCCCCAAAGCCTGCACTCATTTGAGACCTTCATGATGTGTGAAAAGAAGCCCGTGTAAACACAGACTTCAGACATGCCCTGCTCTTTACAGTTTCTGTCCCTCCTCAAAGCCAAGACTGATACAGAGTTAGAATGTAGGTGACTAGCTAACACTCTGTTTTTGAACTCAGTATGTAGCTCTGGCTAGCTTAGAACTGACCACATAGATCAGGCTAGCCTTGAATTCACAGAGATCCGCCTGCCTAAGATTAAAGGCATGTGGCATGCTCAGCTGAAGGTGTTTTTCACAAACTATAACTTCTGTAATGATCTTAAAGTATCTATGTTTAGGCTTTTTAATGTTAACTTTGAATATCTCATATTCCAACAGAATAGATATGACATAGGCTCTTAAATTCATAATCACTACCTAAACTTAGTACTGAACAATCTTAACTTATTATTTATAAACAGAACAGAAAATAAGACTAAGCACTCTGTAGATTGTCATTGGTAGACTTAGCATTTGTTCAATCTATATAATAGTTACAATGATCCACAATGACAATTTTGCTGAGCTATGATTTTGAATTCTACAGTGCTACATGGAATGGAAAAACAAAGAAAATGACTGGCTAAATGTCCTAGCTACAAAAAAGAAGTTCTGCGGGCTGGAG
Organism: Apodemus sylvaticus; assembly: GCF_947179515.1. NCBI lineage: Eukaryota > Metazoa > Chordata > Mammalia > Rodentia > Muridae > Apodemus > Apodemus sylvaticus. The sequence goes on along the minus strand of NC_067477.1, from coordinate 136,659,552 downwards.
AGATGGCTAGTGGTTAAGAGCACTGACTGCTCTTCCAGAGGTCCTGAGTTCAATTCCCAGCAACCACATGGTGGCTCACAACCATCTGTAATGGGACCTGACGCCCTCTTCTGGTGTGTCTGAAGTTAGCTACAATATACTCATATTCATAAAAATAAATAAATCTTTTAAAAAAAAAGTTCTGCATATACTAACTGGTGTTCTATCTTGTAAATATGAGTCAGTGTTTGTGAGTGTTCAATCTTGGTAAATACTGCCCAAAACTAAGCAACCACACTCCAGTAGTCTACACGTTTTACTTTTTATCAGTCTTTTACGGCATCAAATAAAACTGCATGTTAGGTTCTACAGGACCCATGTGAGTGAGCACTCTGTGGCAGTTGATGGTGCTTGGGAGGATGTGTGTGTGTGTCTTGCTGGAGGAAGCAGGACACCGGGAGACGGGCCTCATGGTAACAGCCCTTCCCGTTCCGAGGGCTCTCTCTGCTTCCTGACTGCAAATGCATTGTCACCAGCTCCAATATGCTTCACAGCCACGGATCCGCCACGCTTTCCCCGACACTGCAGATCTGTCACCTCCAAGGAAAAGCCAAATACAACAACAGACATTCCAACATGGACACAGGAAAGACCTGAGGCCCCAAGTCTACACAAAGAAACACAGGCACCTAAGGGATGTCGAGTCCTCAGAGAAGAGCACACCAGTTAGTGATCCAAGACCAGACAGTCAGCCCTGAACACACACATACGAGGAACATAGACTGAGTGTTGTGGGAATCTTTCTGGAATAAACACCCTTACACTGATGAAAATGGAGGAGACAAGATGCCAGCAGCAGATTGAAGCCAAGACAGCTCCCAAAAGGCTTCAATCCCAAGTCCTGTTCCCATTCTCAGTTTCTGCTCAAACACCAGAAAGTAGGGCAGTGTTAATGTGTATGGCCTTCAGCAGGCTGCTAAGGGCCACACCCACTGTTCCAGCTGTTCCTCAAGGCCATTCTGTCCCCGAGAGCCAGTGAGGTCATGCTCAGAAAACAGACAGTGAAGGAGTGCTTAGGGTAAATCACCAATAAACCACTATCAATGTCTCATGATTGGTCTTTTCTTCCTTACTATACTTCATTAGGGGAGTGTGTGTGTATGTGTGTGTGTGTGTGTGTGCGCGCACGTGCGTGCGCGCATATGCATATACACACACGCTTATATAACAATTAATGAAAAATGAGGTCATGAATTTGAAAGATAGCCGAGTGTGGTATATGGGAGGGTTTAGAGGGAAGAAAGGGGAAAGAGAAATGACTTAATTATATCAAAATATCCAAAATAAAAGCAATAATTAAAAAATGAATCTCTCCTCCCTTTAATTGTTTCTTGCAAGGCATTTGGTCACAGATAAGGAAACTAGCACAGGCTCTGTCCAACAAAATCAGTACTTCAGAGCTAGGAAGATGGTGACTGCATTTGCTGCCAAGCGGCCAAGCTCAGTCCCAACTCCAGGGTCCACAGGGCAGAAGGAAAGACTAACTCCCACAGTTGTACTCCCACCTGTGCCTGGGCACAGGAAATAAAAATAATATACAGATGTTGTTGTATTACAAATGAGTAATAATATATTACTCAAAAATATGGGCTACAGATGTGTGTGTGTTCGCACATTTTTATTTGTGTGTGACATGTGAGCCAGAAGAGAATTGTTTAAGAGGAGGGAGGAGACCAGTGGGAAGGGAAGGGAAAGGAGATAAGGGGGCCACGGGGTAGAATATAACAAAGCACAGTGACAGATATGTAAGAAATAGTATCATGAAACCCACTGTTTTATATATGAAATTAAAACACTGAAAACTCCTTTGGTTTTGAAAAACAATGAGTGACCTGCTCATCCAGCACAGGGCCATGGTCACTGCCACAGTGTCTCTCAGTCAAGACGAGGCTCAGTGAGGAAAGCTGAGAGGGGATGGGCAAGACAAAGACACATAAGACTCTGTCTTAAAAAAGGAAAGGTTGGCGGGTCCACCCGGAGGCAGAGGGTGTGCCCACGGGCGCGCGCGCCTTACAATCCACCGTCCTTTGATCTATCCGGTTTCCCTGCCTTTTTTAAGGGGCACATGGAGAGCTGGCTTCAGCTGGGATAAGCTGGACACACTCACCTTGCCCGCTCCGTTTGTTAACGCCACTGCTGAGGACAAGATGCAGTCATTAGTCGTGACCAGCTTCTGTGTCGCTGTTGGAAGTTCATGCTCTATGGAAGCCTTCTGACTATAGTGTTTGGAAATATCTATAAGAAATGATGAAATGAGAACATTTCTATTCACACACAAGCTGCATGCAGCTAACCAGCCTGATTGATTCTCACAGCTAGCCTTCCAGATTTATTAAGTGCATTTGAAAACAATGGCCTCAAGAATCAAGACTGTGCTGTATCAGCTGATCACAAAGTGAATAGGAGGTGGTGTGTGTGTGTGTGTGTGTGTGCAGAAATGCACACATCTATGTGAGTATATGCACATATGCATGCACAGGTGCCTGAGGAGGCCAGAAGAGGGTACTGGAGTCTTGGAAGCTAGTGTTACAAGCACAGATGCCATCTGGCGAGGGTTCTTGGATTGCAACCCTGGTGCTAATGATTAGGCATCAAGAACTCTTAGCCACTGAACCGTCTCCAGCCCCTGTATGTAACTTCTAATACACTTTCCTGTTCAGAAAAAAGTTACAGAGACTTTCTATATCCCTAAGTAAGTTTTCCTTGCTACATAAGTTACGTTTTGTTTTATTTTTCTTTCAGTAGCAAGGCTCACAACTAGGGCCCCATGTGTTCTGGCACGTGCTCTGACCTCTGCAGCTAGAATGTCCATTTTTACACCATGGTGTGACTATTCTAGTTGACACTATAAAGAACCAGCAGGCTGGCACATGACTATTATGTTCCATATTTGTTTAAATAAACGGCTCACACATGCCAATGCATGTATGTAGGAATCAGGTGACACCTACAGTAGTCCTCTATCTCTCCCACAGCAGGGACTCTAGGAATCAATCAGTCTCAGGGGCTCCAGCCTTCCCGGAGTCCCCTTGCAGCCTTGGTTTCAATTTAATCCCACAGAAAGCACATCTGGTGACTCCCCCTGCTTTCCTTCACTAATACCCCACCAACTACCTACCCGGGCATCCTCCTGACACCCAAATTAGAGCAATCATTTATTACTGTTCAGGGCAAAGGAGAAGGGTAGAGGGCTACAATGAAGGTTCTCTTAAAACCCAAGATTCTGCCAGGCACTGTGGTGCAGGCCTGAAATTCCATATTTAGAGACTGAGGCTACTTTGAAACTGGCCTAGGCTATAGGGTAAGACCCTGACCAAATAAAACAAAGTGCCTACAAGACAACAGAGAGACACTTCTGCTAACGCCAGTTAATACACTCTGTATTTGCACCACACAACAGTCTTCTGAGGTAGACAAGCAGATAGACTGAAACTGTTGCCTAGCAACAAGGCCCCATAATCACGTCCCTGGACTCTTTCTGTTTCCCACCTTTCTCTTCTTTTGCTATATTCATTTTCAAGAGTAGAAACAAGCTTGAAAATGTCATAATGGAACCCATTATTTCCTCACTAAACTGAAAAAGAAAAGTAAATAAGAGGAGAAGAAACAGCACCAGGGCCAAGGAGCCCGGCTCTCCACTGCCCCAAGCAAGAGAAGGAACACGCTCTGTCCTAGACAACTCAGCAGTCTCGACTTCGAAAATGTGCAAACTAAAGTGTGTTAACGGCTTCAAAGCATTTTAGGCTCCTTAGGATGTAACTGATGAATTAAAATATCAATATACATAAAGATATTGTGTCATGCCAATCTTGAGGGGGACACTAATTATATCCCTCCTACACATTATACAAAATACTTTTACATCAAAAAACAAATTATTTCCAATAAACTAAACACTATCAAGAGTGCGGTGAACCATCCAGGAAGTTAAGCTAGTTGCGCAGTCCTGCAAACAGCTCCTTCCTCTTTCCCCTTCCCCGCAGTTTCAGAAGGGAAAGGGAGAGGGGACAGGGCATCTGGAAACAACACAGCTACAAATTGATTAGTACTAACAATCACTCAAGAAGCACAAGAAGAGCCTTAAAAGATGCTCCTCAACCTCTTGGCAATTACATTCTTTTGGGGGGACTCAAGGGGAGCAATACAGGGTTTCTCTGCAGGGCTCTAGATGTCCGGGAACTCATTCTATGGACCAGGCTGGAGTTGAACTCAGAGATCCACCGAGTCTGTCCCGAGTGCAGGAATTAATCTGTGCCACCACTCCTCAGCAGCCACGGAACCAAATGAAAATTGGACAGGCCCTTAAAACAGACATTTATTATTCAGTCATTTGCCTATTTATTTATTGACACAGGGTCTATCTATGTGTGCCAGGCTGGCCTAGAACTCAGAGACCATCCTTCCTGTCCCTACCCCTCAACACTGGAACTAAAGGACTGTGTCGCTCCACCTGAGATTTTTATTTCTTAACTGTTATAGCCATCAAGACTGAAGCCGGCATTTTAGATTCCAAAGCATGAGCTTGGGATGCAGCTCAGTGTAGACACTTACTGCCACCCTGAAGGTCCTGGACTCAATCCCCAGCACTGGGCATCAAGAAAAAGGATGCCAGAGAAATGCTGGGCATGGGGCATGGCACCCCTGCAGCCCCAGCGTTCTAGAGCAGAGGAAGGAGGATCACGAGCTTCAGCTATCTAGAGAGTTCTAAGTAGCTAAGACTCCATAGTGAGGCTGTCTTAAAAAGACAGATGAATATTCTCAGGGGCACTAGGATTCCATTTCTAGAGACACAATTTGGTTTCCTTAATTCCTGCATGCTTGAGTTCTAACGAGTATAACAAATTTTGCTGAATGCCACTAAATATCATGTCCGGTGTGGCCCAACCCACAGTCCATGCTAAATCAGCACAGTGTGCTTCTTGTGAAGCGCTGTGCACAGTTCTGCTCTTTGGGACTGTGTTTACTTTCAGAAGTGCAGCAGATGGGAGGGCAGAGGGCTGGAGCTGGCACTTCCACACACGCCAAATGCGGCTGCTGAGCCTTTTTCTGGGTCTGTAACCCTTGGCAGTGTCTGTTTAAGCAAATGCAAGCGATCTGAAGAGTGAAGGTTTTCACAGACTTGGGTTCCAGTTCAAGGCTCACCTTTCATGACATCATGGAATCCGTGCAGAGCAGCACCAACATTTGTAAAGACGGAAGCGTAGTTTGTTCGAAGGAGTCCATCTGGCTCTGTACCTAGAAAAAAAAAAAAACCAATCACAAGCCCATAAGCATTTCCCTGAGAGGCTGACAGTGTATGCACACATGGGTATACACATGTAACACTGTACTCATACACACAATAAACAAAGAAAAGAAAATCAATAACAACTACAGGAATAGCACAAGTCCGTCATAAGTGAGCCGAGTCTCTCCCCCACTAGCTCAATGCAACAGAAATCCCAACAGACACAGTCCAGTACAGACGTCTCTCTCCTGCCTCGGAGACAGGGCTGGATTTCTCCTCCTTCTCCCAGCCACTGGCTGATGAGGTGAGGTCCCGATCAGGTATAGCCAAGAAGTAGGGAGACACCCTTCCTCATCTCCTCTCCCACCTCTGACACGAGGCTCTACCTTGACCAAGCGCTGCTGAGAATATAGTGGCCCTTGTCACCCCCAGCAAGCCAAAAAGACCTGTGATACAACTGTCCCCAACACTTCAACTGTGGCTCTGAGATTGAGCTCTAGAAAAAAGCAGCAGGGAAGTTATCTCACCTGGGATACGTGAAGTTCTCAAGCCTAAGGCTCTCACTCAATAAACTGGTGAAGGCACAAAAGAAACTGGCCAATTTACTGAACCAGACTATCAGCAAGTGAAATATACCGTCCTCTAGCAGTCAAAAATCATGGACACTAACCTCAATATATATATTGATATATATTGGTTTTTCTAGACAGGGTTTCTCTGTATAGCCCTGGCTGTCCTGGAACTCACTCAGTAGACCAGGCTGGCCTTGAACTCAGAAATCCACCTGCCTCTGCCTCCCAGAGTGCTGGGATTACAGGTGTGCGCCACTACCACCTGGCGACCTCAAAAATTCTACCAGCTAGTTATATATGTTAACTCTAAAGAAGCCTGTATTTAATGCAATTGTCCTATACGTGAAACATGCCCCAAAGCCTTCAGAAAAGCCCAGAGCAACTACCCAGCAACCAGAGGAGCTTAATCCAGGGTCTAATTAGAGAAGGAGAGAGTGGAGAGTCTATCAAAGCACTCACCACCACCATGACTGTGCATGCCCATGCTCAGGCCCATGAGCAGCAGCTGGAGTGCATAAGTCCCAGGCTCCAAAAACTACACTGCTTAAAGAAATGCCAAGTTCATGGATCTGAAGACCTAAGAAGGCATATTCTTAGTATATTTCCTGGGGCTACTATAACAAAGTACACAAACGAGAAAGTTACATTATAGATACCCACAAGCTGATGCTGCAATTCATACAAAGGGGTCCTGAACAATCAACACACTCTTGACAAAGAAGAAAGTAGGAGGGTTCACACTTCCTCATCTCAAAACTTACTACAAAGCAACAGTCATCAGAATGGTGTGTGACTGCACAGGAGACACGTAGATTCAGGATCGGTACAGGAAGTCCAGGAGTAAACTCACACATGTATGGTCAACTGACTTTCCATGACGGTACAGGGCCCTTTGCCACAAAGAACTGTCCTCTCGACAAATGGACCTGAGATGCTGGGCAGCCACGTGAGAAGGAGGAGCCAGAGCCTCACTTTTCCCCACACGCCCAAATTAACTCAAAATGGATCAAAGACCTAAGTGTGACAGTAAAAACTGTAAAGCCCTCAGAGGAAAGCATACCCTCATAACTTTGGACTTGAAAAGGGGTTTTTACATATGAAAAAAGCAGGACCCCTGACAACAGAAAGAAATATCAGTAAGCAGAAAACGGAGCGTCATCACATTTAAAGAACGCTGCAACAAAGTGAAAAACAACCCCGAAGTAGAAGAAACCCAGCGGCTCACATCTCCAACAAGGGAACCAAGGGCTGTGGGATTTATAAAGAACTGCTATACCTCAACGATAAGGGAAACAACCGAGCTCAACTTAAAATGAAGAAGAGATCCAAAAGATGTTTCACCAAAGAAATAAGAAAGCATCTGGCAAGCTGGCCAGCAGGGAAGGGCAAGTCAAGCCACAGCGATGACAGCGACGAGCCAGCCACTTCAGAGACGTCAGGATGGCCAAGACCAAAGTCCGATACTAGCAACTGTTAGTGCGGACATGGGAAAGTAACTCTCACACATTGCTGGCAGGAGGAAAATGGTCTCAGTAACTCCTCAGACAGTTCAATACAGTCACCATCTGATCTAGCAGGTCTGCTCCTCGGAACAGGTGGGTGTCACCAGACCCAGAGTATGAACAGGTAAACCTACATAAATCTTACGTTAATATCTATAGCATCATTGTTAATAGTCAAGCAATCCCAATTTTTTGATAATGTACATGTACTATTTGGTACGTTTAAACAATAGAATAGTATTCTGCAATGAAGAGGTATGCGGCTATCTGACTCAGCTTCCTGGGTTCTAAAACCACAGATGTACCACCAGCCTCAGCTACAACCACAGTGTTCTTAAAAACATCATTGAAAGCCAGGTGGTGGTGGCGCATGCCTGTATTCCCAGCACTCTGAGAGGCAGAGGCAGTCGGATTTCTGAGTTCGAGGCCAGCCTGGTCTACAGAGTGAGTTCCAGGATAGCCAGAGCTACACAGAGAAACCCTGTCTCGAAAAACCAAAATCCAAAAATAACCCCCCCCCCCCAAAAAAAACCATCATTGAAACTGAAGTCCTCAGTATTTTTCTCTAATTAGGCCAAAGGGAAACAATCCACTCCAGCAGAGCTGAGTCTCACTTACTTGGCAAGGCTAGGAGAGCGACATAGGTCTGCAGCTTCTCAAACACGGCCGTCATTCTCTTCATGTCCCGGGACAGCTCCAGGTTCCTGGCTCTTAATGCAGGTGTGCAAAGGGAAGATTCACATTCTTCTTCTAGACTAGGAACAGCAGGGTTTCAAAGGTGAGGGAGCATCCGATGACTTTCTCTTCTTGTCTTTTTGATATGGGGTTTCTCTGTGTAGCACTGGATATCCTGAAACTTGCTCTGTAGACCAGGCTGGCCTGAATCTCAGAGATCTGCCTGACTCTGCCTCCAGATTAAAGGTGTGTGCCACTATGCCTGGCTTCCTTTTTTCTTTTATAAAAATACATTCTGTGTAAATGTTGAGAGAGAGAGAGAGAGAGAGAGAGAGAGAGAGAGAGAGAGAGAGGGAGAGATGCACACATACACACAATTTTTTATTTATTTTAAATGCTTTGCCTGCATGTGTGCTGTGTACCCCTTGTGTGTCTGGTTCATGAAGAGGCCAGAGGAGGTTAACAGCCCTGGAACTGGTGAGCTACCATGTGGAAGCTGGAAATCACACCCAGGTGCTCTAGAAGAACAGAATGTGCTCTTAATCACCGAGCCACATCCCCAGCATGAAAGTAATGGATTGTTAAGTATTAAAATTATTTTTTAACAGAGTTATTTATGTGAGTGCACACAGCACAGTCACAATATGGCAGTCAGAGGCCACCTGCAGGAAGGGTTCTCCCCTTCCATCATGTGAGTCCAACAGCCGAGCAGCACAGGTCGTTCCCTACTGAGCCACCCTGGGACTGTATGACCGTGGTAAAATCGACATGTTTCACTCGGTTCCTCACCATGATCTCTCACAGGACTTTGAGAGTCTAACAGTTCCAAGAAACAAAAGCAAAACTGTCCCATTTCCCTATGGATTTGGACGAACACTGGTAGGAAAAGAGTGTAAGACAAAACAAGAGAAAGCGTGAAGGAGGACCAGGCCACTTCTGTGCAGCTGACACCCGGGGCACAACTGCTCTGTGAACTACGTTGGAGATCAACGAAGTACACAGGGCTGGACGCTCCACGTCTGGAGAGGGGCGGGGCTGGACGCTCCACGTCTGGAGAGGGGCGTGGGGACATGGGTGTCTGCCTTGCTTTTTTTTTTCTGCTCTATGTAAGTGAGTTGGTTTGTTCCGTAATAAATACATAGAACCTTTGCTAAGGGAAAACCTTAAATTATTTATAGAAGACATTTCCTTTAACTGAATTCCTAAAGAGAATTAATTAAACAAAAACTGGTATTGCTGCTACTATATGCTCACATTTAAATGTCCCTAATATTATCAAAAATATATTTTACCATTTTCAACTTTAAGTGGGAACTTTAACTATAAATTTCTTTAAATGTAGATTCTTAATGATGTTTATTTAACAATGTATAGTAATCAAGTAAAAAGGTTCATACAAAACTAGAAAACATGCAGAGCATGCTGTGTGCCTACAATCCCACCATCAGGGGCAGAACGGTGAGCTTCAGGGGCAGCCTGGGCCATGCAGCCAAACTCTGTTCCCCATCCTCAAAACTACAAAAACTCAAAACTACAAAAACTCAAAACTACAAAAAAAAAAAAAAAAGTGAACATGGAGACAAGATTCTATCTCCTCCCTTCCTGGTCCCTTGTCATCTGCTTTATTCAATTCTGCTCCCACCGTGGTTATTTAAAAAGAGTTGGGCCAGCAAGATAGTGCAGCAGGTAAGGGCATTTGCCATCAAGAGAGAGAGGACTTAGCAAGTGCTTTAAAATAAAACCATAAAAAGCCAGATGGGTACACCTTTAATCCCAGCAGAGGCAGAGGCAGGCCGGGTGCTGTGAGGCTGCTGGTCTGTACGATACAGTGAGATCCAGGCTGGCCAAGGCTACATAGTGAGACTGCCTTAGATAGATAGATAGATAGATAGATAGATAGATAGATAGATAGATAGATAGGTAGGTAGCATAAAAATGCATAGCAATAGAGATGATAGATAATTAGACAGACAGACAAATATAAAATGCATAGTCAGAGAGAAAGAGAAAGAGAGAGAGAGAGAGAGAGAGAGAGAGAGAGAGAGAGATCATAAAAATGTATAGCCATGTGAAATAACAAATACCTCTGTGACAAGGTCTTTGCTCTGCAGCACACTAACTTAGAATGTACAATCCCCCTGCCCATTTCCCATAGGGTGGCACTCAGGGTGTACACTGCCAGACTGACTTTGCAGTACTTCTGAAACGCCATCTTCTCAAAGAAGCCACACCAGTACTGTCTATTCTGTTTTAAAGACTTTTTCTTTAAGTCTTTTTTAAAAAGATTAATTTATCCACATATTTTATATATATGAGTGCTCTGTTTTTACATTCACCAAAAAGAGGGAATCAAATGTATTGCAGATGGTAGTGAGCCACCAAGTGGTTGCTGGGAAATGAACTCAGGACCTCTGGAAGAGCAGCCAAGTGTACTTAACTGCTGAGCCATCTCTCTAGCCCGTCTTACAGTGTTTAAATCTTCTCATATGTATAAACTTTAGCATTTGCTTACCCAAATACCTGGATAGCTTAGAATTCAGAAATAAGATGTCACATAAAATGTATTAATTCTTAAAAACAAAACTCTACTTTTTCAAGAAACTTTTTTGTCCCATTGTATTATTCCTTAATTAAAAAAAACAATAAAGGTTTAAGTGAAACAGAAAGCTTTGTAGTTTTAGATCAAATATCAAAGCATTAAAACTTGCCAGGTGGGCCGGGTGGGCCTTAATCCCACCACTCAGAAAGCTGAGGCAGGTGGATCTCAATAAACTCATGGCCAGGCTAGTCTACAGTGCAAACATCAGACAGTCAAGACTACATAATAAGATCTTGCCTCCAAGCAAACAGACAAAAAATATTAAAAGTTACAATAATTTTATCAAGTATCCAGTACAGTTTTATGCCTTTCTAGAACATTTAGGGTAGAATATTAAAGGACCTAGGTCCAGAGCAGATAAAGACTTGACTTTATAATTTAAATAAGCCAACAATAATAACAATAAAAAGATATCATTTCAGAAATACCTAAGAATTAAGATTGAAATGCAGATATTAAATATTCTAATTCCCATCTAGACATAAACAACAAAGGAATAGCCAGGCGGTGGTGGTGCACTCCTGTAATCCCAGCACTCTGGGATGCAGAGGCAGGCGGATTTCTAAGTTTGAGGCCAGCCTGGTCTACAGGCTGGACAGAGTGAGTTCCAGGACAGCCAGGGCTATACAGAGAAACCCTGTCTTGAAAAACCCAAATCCAAAAAACCAAACAAAAACAAAAACAAAAAAAACAAAAACAAAAAAAACAAATAATAAATTTGTTATTTATTATTTGAATAAATAAAATAATAAAAACCCAAAGCCAAGATTTTTCTTCCAAAAAATGTGCTATTCCCAATTATTGAAACCACTGCTTATGACCTTATGCGATGTTAACATCGACAGACTAGAAAGCAGCTGAGTCCACAGCTGACTGACTGACTGACTGACTGACCGACTATTCAGACTAGAAGCAAAAGGTCCAGGCAGATGCACAGTGCCCTCTTACTAGTGTATTAACTCCAGGGCAAGTCAGGTCCCCAAGCTCCCTGGTCTCTAGGGGAATGAATACCTTTTTAACTGATAAGGAAGGATCTTCCTCAGGAAGCGTACATAGGAAGTTAGATGATCTGAAAACATTTTCAATTTCACAGTTGTCTCCTGGATAAAAAAGTAATTTTACAATTAAAAGTGTTAAGGGCCAATAAGAGCTCCCATTTTCTGTTGTAAAAGAAGGAGGGAAATTACCAGGACAGTCACAGTATCCTCTGTAATGCTCTCAAACAAATGCAGCATTCCTTCCTCAAGGGGGCGGACATAAGATGCGTTTTCATGAAGGTATTGGGAGAACTGGAAGAGAGAGAGAAGCATTTGAATGATTTCCCTGGAAGATAAGCATTGCATAGACTAGAGTGTGCTCACTCACTTCTGGAAGCCCCTCTAAAGCCCCAGATAATGTTCCGTGGCCCTCATCCCAGTCCGAACCAAGGACACTCGAGAGGGATGCCGGATGAGCCTCCAGGCATTTGTAGAAACAGGAGGAGACACAGCACAGCACAGCACAGCACAGCACAGCACAGCACAGCACAGCACAGCACAGCACAGCACAGCACAGTACAGCACAGAGGACCAGCATCCCTGAGAAGAGGGCTGCTCAGCAGGGCCCCGGTGAGGAAAACAAGAAACTCTCTGTTATGGACCTCAGTGTTCAAAACAAACCCGCCTGTGGCTTTTCATTTTACTCTATAACTCAATAACAAAATAACTCAATAATAAAATAAAATACTCTATAACTCAAGGTTAACAAATGCCAGGCCAGGACTGAATCAAGATGAGCTAAAACGTTTATTATCATCACTGATATCAGTATGCAAACACAGCCCAGTAGCATATGGTGTATACTTAGCATTTGGGAGGCTCTGGGTTAAATCCAGACATGGGGAGGGGGCATCCACCATATTTTAGACAATTCAGAAACAAAGGGGTTTCACTTACTAAATGTCTCAGCTGTCCACACATGTTTGAGCTCCTGCTTATAGACATACACTACTGTCCTGTCTTCTCCAACACTCAGGTGGCCCGGGGGAACTGCACGGTAGTCCTGTGCTGGACAGCTCAAGCACACTGGAGTCCATTGCCCACATATGTATGCTCTGAGTTCTCCCCTACTTTACAACTCTAGAAATGAGTTTACACATTTTGGCCATCTTTTAGCAAACCTTCAATATTATAGACTTTCTAGGAAAATCAGAGGGGCTTTCACAGGCTAAACAACAGAAGACGAAATGCATGAATTCTTCATAATAATGAGGTGTTCTGCACAAATGTGATTACAGAAGTTATTCTACTGAAGTAGACTTGTGGGATGAGAAGTGGCAAAGCAGCGCTGAGACACAAGGATGGTAATGGCTAACTTCCACCCAGGGCTCACTACGTACCAGCCACTGAGTACTTCATTTACCTCACATGGATCTGGGAAATGGGCATGCCCCTCTCCCATTTTAAAGACGAGGAAACCCACACAGAGGGATTTAAGTAAAGCTCCAAGGTTGACACAACATGACAGCCAGAGCGAGAACCCAAGAAGTCCGTCTTCAGGGTCCAGGTCTTTCTAAATTAGTAAACATTTGGGGTATCTGCAGACATGAGTATATCCAACCCCTAGAAGTACTACACTATGCGTATACACGCTCTCAGTCTCTGTCTCTCTGTCTCTCTTTCTCACGCTGCTCACAGGTCACAAGTCAGGCCCACACAGCCTGCAGCAAGTTCCTTGGCTTCCCCTGTGTGAGCCAGCCTCAGTGACACCCATGTATTCCTGTCTTTGAGCACTTCCTACTCATCCTGTCCCAGGGTAAGTCAGTGTGACTGACATTACAACAGGAATGCCAATGGGGCTAGACAAGGGTCCCAAAAGACTATGGCTTCCACATCTTTTGAAGTAAACTCCCTAAGGTGTTGTGTCATAAGAACATCAAACACCCTCCAGAGAAGGGCACATGAGGAACAGGTTTCAAGCCTCCCTCTAGCACTAACTGGCCAGGCTTGGGAATAAATGTCAGCCTCCTGAGGTAAGTCCCCTAGCCTGTGCCACCTTCAGTGACTACAGACCCAGTGACAGGGACGTTGGGAGCCCCACACTCCTTAGTCAGCCGAGGACACAGCCAATGTCTGCTGAAACTACTAAGTCCAGGGAGTCTTCCTGTCCACTCAGATAAACGATGTCATCAGCATTCTAGGTTTTTAGTTAAATAATCTCTTGCAGACATCCTCCTTATATCCTTTATAGAATTACCTGGGTAGTTGGGTAGACTCTTTTGGGCAAAAGAAAGCACAGGGACTAGGAAAGTAGCAGGCCAACCTCTTCTCCCCTCAGGTCAGCCGCACCGACCCTGAAGAGCCGCCACACTCACTGGCTATGCCCTGTCCCACTAGACACCTCGGCAGAAGGAAAGAGAGCAGGCAGAGTACAGGGGCTGCCCGGCCCAATGACATGGGACAGAAACGAGCCAGCCAATCAGCCCTCCCCCCAATACAACGGAAATGTCCACTGTGCCAACGCTGTCAAAAGGCTGCACAGGCCTCAGTAAGAGAAGGTCTCTGCCTTAGCCCACCCTCCGGGCCTCCAGGAAAGCTCTGCTAGCCTTCATCCCATTCCTCCCCTCCAGGGACTTCACGTTCCAGTCAGAAGTTCAGTCAGCATCTCGTACAAGCCCAACCCACCATGCTTTCCTGCCCCACGTTCCCACCACACAGCTTCTTCTGGGAGTTGAAACAAACAAAGAAACAACAATCACTACCTCTCTTCCTCTCTTTGCCCTTCAAATCCTGCTCAGCCTCCAAGGCTCTCAGATGAGAGCAGCACATGCCCCCTGGCCCACGGGCTCCCACTCGCTGACCACACTGCATACCGGCCACTCGCTCCCTCACTCAATCGGTGTGTCCCTTGATGGCTCACTCGGCAGTTTCCTAATAACTCCTCTAGCAATAATTTTGTAACACCCTGCATTTGCCATACTCTGTTCTCACAAAGACTGTGACTTCTGATTTCTTCCTCGTCTCCCAAAATACCCAGAAAGAATTCCCTATTTGTCCAGGGCAACAAAAGGCATTGTGAATATTTACCTTCTGATTCAATGGTGATATAGCGTCTATGGCAGAGTCAACAGGGAAAATCTGAATCCTCTGTTCGGTATAGGTGTGAAAGTTCAGGAGAGCCGGTACGAGATCCTGAACAAAAGCCAGGGCCTGCCCAGCTATATCTCGAATCTTCAGCTTTAAAATGCAAAGCACACATGGTCAGACAGTTGTTTTAAAGCACTTGAACCCCAGTGATACCACACAGGTCTACGTCCACTTGCTCCCACTTGGATATCAGCACCCTCCTGTCCAAGTTAACTCAGGAAGCCTACCACCCTAAACAAAATCCTGGCTCGAAAATGAAGACATCCCATAATTCAATTCTAATATGACAAAATGAAAAAAATATTTTAAAAATTGGTAGTACTACCATGTTGGCACATGCTTTTAATGCCAGCACCTGGGAGGCAGAGGCAGGGTGATCTCTGAGTTCAAGGCCAGCCTGGTCTACAGACTAAGCTCCAAGCCAGCCAGAGATATGCAGTGAGATACTGTTTCAATAAAGTAAAATGGTCGGTAAAGGTAAAGATAAAGGTAAAGGTAAAGGTAAAGGTGCTTGCGGCCAGCGCTGCCAACTCTGCAGAGTCCAGAACACAGTAAGAGGAGAAAACAAACTCCTACAAGTTGTCCTCGGGCCTCTGCATGTGAGCTTTCTCCACAATAACATAAAAAAAAAATTAAAACTTTTTAAATTCAGTAGCATCTGAACTCAATAAAAGCAATTCACACAATTTAAAGCAATGAGTGAGCGTATCATGTGAGCTGGCGCATGCAACAGACTTAGTGGACGCTGTGTGCACCGTGAGACCAAACACACACCCCCACTCCTTCCTTACCTGGTGTCGCCTATTGTGCAGGGGAACGTTGAGAGCGTTGTACAGACTATACTCTACAAAACAAAAGGGGCATTAGAGCACATCTCAGTCTCCACAAGAGGAGCAACTGCCAGTCAGCTCCCTCAGAACCCATAATGGCAGCACGGGGTGGTGAGGGGGGGAGGGGATATGTACAGGGAACGTGGTCTCTCAGGAAGCAGTAACTGTTTCCTTCTTTAACTCCTGCAGCTCTTGCAGCCTCGAGATTCCTTACAGGGCCTGTGATGGCATCAGCCATTCTACTAGAACCTGTCCAGACTGCCACACTGACCTCCAAACATAGTTTCCCTGACAGAGTCACATTTTCAAATCCACCTCAGCCTGATGCTGCTGGTCCCAGCACCTTGAGTCTCTGTCCCGGATGGTCCAGTGTCCTCCAGTCTCTTCCTGTGCAGGCGGCCACCTGTCAGGCATTGCCCAGCACCAGGCAGCACAGTGCTTGCGGCTGGCTGTTCCTGTGGCCCTTCACCACCTCTCAGCATGTAGGTCACTCAGCCAGACACCAGCCATTCTCAAAGTCCCTTGCTTTGTTCCTCAGAACCCCTGCCTTCTGTCAGTCCCCTGGAGCCTTGCTTCTTGTCCCTCTGATGCTGGCCTATCACTTCAAATATGCCCTTTGTTAATAACACCAGAGGCAGGTCTGCTGCATCCGTCACATTTCTTCGGGGGGCTTCAAGTGTGTCAGGAAATCAGTGTCCTCCCTACTGTCGGTTGGGACCAAGCCAAAGTGAAAGGAATTTTAAAAAAGAAAGTATCTGTGTATGTGAGCGTGATTATATATATCAAACATGTGCAGGTGTCCCACAAGGCCAGATGAGGGGCGCAGACTCTCCAGAGCTGCTGCTTGCCTGAGGTGGGTGCTGAGAGGCAAACTCAGGTCTTCTGCAAGAGAAGCGCATGCGCTTGATTGTGCTTGATTGTTAAGCTGTATCTCCAGCCCAATGGAGATGCTCTTCAACTCCCTGCCCCTACATCAGAGCCTGAATCTACAGCTCAGCTAGTCCTCTTCCTGGGCTCTATAGAACAGCTCCTCCTGGCTGACTGTGAGACCTAGGACATCTCTTCCTCTTCGCTCTGTTCCTCTCCCTCTCCTCCCCTCTGAGACAGGGTCTCTCTGTGGATCCCAGGCTAGTCTCAAACCTGTGCTCTCAGGGTCTCAGCCTCCCCATGCTGGTGTGCAGGAGGCATGCAGCACAAGCCCAGCCGCCCTCCTTTACCCTTCCCATAGCTGATCCCTGCTACCCTCGCCCTTTTCTCTACCCCCACTGGCTAGATAAGCATCGCTTTGTCAGTCCCTAACACCATCTACCTCTGAGTCCTTGTGCTAGCAGCTGAGGGGACATGGAAGTCCTTCCCTCAGACATTACTAGTCCTCTCAGAGTCAACAGCTGCAGTCAACAGGCTCAGCTGCCTTTCCACAGTCACTGTCTCTGCCTGCCCCACAGCCAGGCGCAGCAGTGACCATCTCCGGCTGGAAACACTCCCTTCATGAAAATCCTCACTGTTTCTCTGCCTCAGCCCCTCACTCACCAAGGGCCCTGCCTCGGCTCCTCACTGTGTGTCCTTGTTGTCCAGGCCCACACAGTGCTTAGCAGGGCCAGCAGGGCCAGCATCCTTCTCTCCTGAGCTATGTGAAATGGTCAACAAAAGCAAACCTTTGCATCAACCAAGGCCAAGGAGCACCTCACTATTCATCTCCTGCAATAGCTCAGACCATAGACATCTCCTAGAGGCCGGGGCATCAAAGGTGCTACTGACATTTTATAGTGCCATTGTGGGGGAAGGCACATTCTGGTGAGATCCCATGCTGAAAATGACATCACTGAAAAAGTGTTCTTCAGAGGGATATGGGGACCGTAGCCCCCACCTGTCTCTGCTTCCCTGTCGCCCTTTTGTGTGCCACCATCACGATGCTCTGCCTTAACACAGGCCCCAAATCAGCATATCTGAACCACAGACGGACACCCCTGACGCTGTGAGCCCAAATAAACCTTCCCTCTTTTTGACTGACAACTTCAAGTAGTTTTGTCGAAACAGAAAGCTGCCCATCTGCCTTTTCTTTCTGTCTACCGTAGTAACGCCTTCTCCTTGTACTGCCCCTCCCTCTCCCGTGCCTCCCCTACCACCAGTCTGCTCTTTCCTCTTCCACAAGATCCCCACACCTCCCTGCTCACCCAGGTCCACATTTCCATGTCAGCACCAGGGGCTAAGATCAGCTCTCCCCTCTCCCGCTCCATGCTCCACATTAACCATATGGGTACATAAATCCCAGGACAATGCCTCACTCAAACAGCTCTCCTTGTACGTAAGCCCTAAGTCCTTACCCTAAACCTGCCCGGCCGCTGTCCCGCACACGCCCTGGCCCGAGCCTCCTGCCGCAGTTAACCACTGTTCCTGAGACGTCGAGGCAGCTTTCATCCCATATATGACACTCACTGAAATCCCCTGCTTCTCTTCCCTCTGTTCTTCCCTGCCTCCTCAAAAACAAACAAACAAGCCAAAACAAAACAAAATAAAAACTGGCTCTGCATGCAGGTCTAGATACTTCCTCGGAGAAGGTTCCTCCAATCACGCACAAGAGTGAGCGCCTCCTCCCTCACAACTCCAAGTGGTTCTACATGGCAGAGTCGAGTCTAACCATCTAATGCAGCCAACCTATGGATGATGTGACAACAATCCAAAACTGGACAACAAGGAATATTGGAAAAGGAAGGGTAAGTGCATATGATCCAACAGTTATGATACCCTATCATTAACTGATACAGAGAGTACTGAGGAAATGACCCACAGGGCCTCCCAGCCCAGCTAAGGTACGCTGGCACCATTCACCTTAACGCAGAGGCTGGTAACAGGCACTGTTTTCAAGGGGAAATTTAGGCTGCGGGTACAGAAATGGCCTATGCTGATTTTAATTACTTTATGTGTATGTGTGTCTCGCCTGCATAAATAGTCACAAAACCAGTTACAATGCATGTCTGTGTACCACGTGCACACCCACAGCATCAGACGTCCTGGAACTGGAACTATAAACAGTAGTGAGCTACTGTGGACATGCGGGTCCTGACAGAGCCGTCTCTCCAGCCCCTCAGTGCCAGCGGCAGGGTGCCACCAAAGCACTGCTCTCTTCTCTTTCCTCTTTTTTTCCCTCCAGGCTTTTCTAAGAAAAATTTAAGGGAACTAAAAAATTAATTTCAAACATAGCTGTAGAAAAAGGAAGCATGTATTAACTTGATCATAGGTTTCAAGTTTCAAAGATATTTTCTCTTAAATTTTATTTTTCTAATTTTTAAAAACTAATTTATTTACTGGAGAAAGTGAGAGCAAGCCCTGAATGGCACAGGGATGGAGGTCAAAGGAACTTTCCTGAGTCGGATCTCTCTCTGCCCTGTGGGTTCTGGGGACTGAGCTAAGGTGTCAGACCTGGCAGCAAGCCCTTCTCCCACTGAGCCATCTCTGGCTTTCCAAAGAAATACTGTCTTTGCTTTCAAGGGTTTCACTTCATTCATTCTTACCTAAAGGCTAACTCTCTAAACGGCATACGAGTGCTGTTTTAGAGCACTGTTTAAGTTCTCCTTTGTCACTTCAGGGCGCATAAGCTACGAGGTCATCTTCAGGAGGAAACAGAAGCTAGACTTTGCAACAGCTTCCTGTCACTGGGGATTCCCTAGAAGCAGAAGCTAACAGGCCAAAAAGACACATCTTATTGTAGACACACATACCCCATAACCCAGTAAACAATTTCCCTTATGCGAATGTCCTGCCACGTCATAAGCAGGTAGGTTTCACCTTGGGATATGAGAAATGCAGTTCAAAGAACTCACTGGACATCTCCCAAGAAGCCTGGGTTTAGAGCCCTTCCGAGATTATTTAAGAAATGTAAGAACAGCTGATCAGGAGAGCCAGGCAGAACCCTCCACTGGGTCAATCTGGGTGTTTGTTTGTTTGTTTATTTGTTTGGCTGAGAAGATTAGAAATTATCTTAATGTATTGGCTACCACAGGTAGATTCAAAGATACAAATAACAGAAACTTACGTTTCTGTAATACTTACTTGTATCATTAAAAGGGACTTTTTCATTGATGATTGATAAGGATTCTTCTAATCTACCTGACAAATCTTCATGAAGATTCTTTAACTGTAATTGACTGAAAGAAAAAAGAACCCACAAAACCACATTGTTATCAGTCAGTGAATCGCCAGTTGCTTGTTACCCCAACAGCTGGCAACAAGCATTCAGAGAGCTGTGCCAACATCTGGAACACCCTGCTGAGAGGTGTTCAAAGATGACATTAGAGGCACCAGCTCCACTGCAAAGCCCCAGAGACGTCTAGGATCTGCCATAGCTCCAGTCTCTTACACAACCTCAGTCATAAATTTCCTCTTTACTACCCATGTTTATTCAACTATCACCGTACAGTTTTTAAGTACTATACCAATGTATTTTTTGTTTGAGTTCAAAGGCTGATGATTTCTGTTTCATTTAGCACAGATAAATCCAAAATGAAAAAGAAAAAGAAAATGTTAAGACTATGTCTTTAGTTCATTGCTATGCAATGCTCTGAGGCTTAGAATTAGATCCTATAACTTCAATTAGATCCTATAACTTCAATTTTATTCAAAATGTACCATAAAAAAGTTGGCATCATTCAGTCAGGCTCCTGCTGAGGAATATTAGGCAGTCCCTGTCCCAGGAGAGTCAGAAACACAAATACCCAGTCCAGGAGGCTGAGAGGTGGCTTTCCCAGACCCTCTGCCGAGGCCTAGCAGAGGCCACTTGGTCAAGATGCTGCGGCCCCTGCAAATGGAAAAGGACCCTGCAGGGGCCTACTCTAGTCTCAGCTCAGAGTAAGACAGACAGACAGACAGACAGACAGACAAGAGAGGGGAGAGGGGAAAGGGGGAGAGAGAGGAGGGAGAGGAGAGAGGAGAAAGGAGAGGGAGTGGGAGAGGGAGAGGGGAGAGAGGAGGAGAGAAGAGAGAGGAGGAGAGGGAGAGAGAGAGAGAGGAGAGAGGAGAGAAGAGAGAGGAGAGAGGAGAGAGGAGAGAGGAGAGAGGAGAGAGGGGGAGGGAGAGGGGGAGAGGGAGGGGGGTAAACAGAGCCTTGGACTGGTTCTGATTTCAGGGCCGCTTAGAGTCCATGTTCCCACATACCATTCTTCTGTTCGAAGTCGACATTCCTTGGCCTCCTTTTCTAGAGTCTGAGATTTTACCTGAATTTGGGGAGAAAAAGTTGACAGTTCAGGCTATGGCTGAACCCCCACAGAACACCCCAAATATCAAAGGAGCAGGAGCCAGATCTTAACACGTCACCCTGGGCAGTGGGCTTACTTCTAGCTTTGCCCTGTCATTCTGGAGTTTCTCGATGGTCTCCATGTACTTCCGGGTCAGGCCATCAAGCACTGCCTGGTGCTGGGCAGCCTCTGTTTCAAGAGTGGCCAGCCGACTCCTCAGCTCCGCTTCCACATGCTTGTGATGCTCGTCAGCTTCGGAAAACTAGAAGGAAAGGCATTGTCTCTTCTGAAGGTCCCGGTGCGACAGGGACAGCAGGGACAGCAGCGGCCACTCACCCACGGCCGCAGCGTGCTCACGGGAGGCGAGCTAACGGCGCCGGAGCACACGCTTACAGAAGGAACAGGGTCTGCATTCTTAACCCTCCTCGGCAGAGGCAGAACAGCCTGAACAGTGTGTTACTTGTCTCTGTCTCAGTGTTAAACACAACGGAAAGGACAGTAGAACACGGCAGCCCACCCCAAGCCTGCACCTCCCTTCTCTTAGGCGCCCAAACCTCCACTCGGAACAACTACCCACAGGTAGTTTGCTGGAGGCCCCGCCCGAACACATACACAGCTTTCTTCCTTAATGAGTTTGATACTAATTAAGAGTTATGAATACTTAGATTTAAAATGCTCTGAATCAAATTTTTCAAGATTTTTCTGTAATTACATGTAATTTATTTGTGTGTACACGTGTGGAGGTTAGAAGACAAGTGTCGTCTTAGGATCCCTGGGACCACATGAATTCAAGCAGTCTGGGAAGAAGTGCCTTTATGCACTGAGCCATCGCAGGGACCCTAAGATCTATCAAAGTTGGGCATGGTGATTCATACCTGTAATCGTAGCACTTGGGAAAGGAAACAGGGGAACTAATATTCCAAAAACATTCTCAGCTACACAGGGAGCTCAAGGCCATTGCTGAAATACGGGAAAAGCTGCCTCAAAAATAATAATAATAATAATAATAATAATAATAATAATAATAATAAAACACCAAAAACCTAACAATCCATGAACAAAGAAACGATACACCATAGATCATGAAAAACCCTACTTATTGATAAGGTCCCACCAAATGATCCATCTCATCAGCTCCTAGGTAAAGGACTAGTGCCTAGTATACTTCTGTTCCAAAGATTCTGAATAATGTCCATATTCACATCAAGCTGTGTGTGAGATTTAAGAGCAAATCACAGTCATAGTACATATTTAAGGACATAGAAGATATTAAAAACCTATGCAGATAAGGTAACTACATTAATTTTTCTACTTCTTGGACTAAAATCCCATTTTTTTACGATCTGTGTATTTGATGCGCATGAGTTTCCGTCTGCATGTTCTGCACCTGTAGCACATGCAGACAGTGCCCTCGGGCCAGAGAAGGGCCCTGGAGCCGGAGGTGGTAAGAACTGAACCTGGGTCACTAGAGAGCAGTAAGCACTTTCACCACAAAGCCATCTGCCTGAGACCCTTCTTTAGACATTCACTTATTTACTGTGGGTGGGGGCACATACAATGCACATGTGGAGGTCAGAGAACAACTTCTGGAAGTTAGTTCTCTCCTTCTACAATGTCAGACCCAGGGATGGAAGTCAGGCCGGCAGGCTCGACAACCAGTGCCTACCCACTGAGCCACCTGGCCATTTTGTAAATCAGATTTCTGTCACCTGTATGTGCAGCCGTTCGTTCTCCTCAATTTT
Organism: Apodemus sylvaticus; assembly: GCF_947179515.1. NCBI lineage: Eukaryota > Metazoa > Chordata > Mammalia > Rodentia > Muridae > Apodemus > Apodemus sylvaticus. Next base: position 136,637,011 of record NC_067477.1, on the reverse strand, counting down.
CTTCTGCAGATCTTCATCAAAGACGCTCTTCTGCTCTTGACTCAACTGAGAAGAAGAGTCACCACTTTTCTGAAGGAAAGAACAAGTTATGTCCACACAGCTTTGACCCTTTAGAGAAGCACGCTAAGGCACACAGCAGTTCTATGACATTAGCGGTTTGTCTCTTCTATGTGTTCACCAGTTCCAAGCATCCCTACAGAAGTCACACGGTCCATTAATAGCATTGCCTGTGGGACCCAAACTGGAACAGCAAAGACTGCAAAGGTAAGAAAGCTTAAAAGAGACAGAGAAAAAATAAACAAGTTCATCACTTTTCACAGATGAACTCAGGAGTTGCTGGAAGACAGAACAGCAGAAAACCTTGACTCAACCTGACCTTTTAGTTTGGGAGAGATTACATTAGAGTCTGAGCTATTGTTACATTCCTTTAAGAAGTTCCATTTATTTATTTATTATTTTTTATTTACATTCACAAACAAATGAGTCCACATAAACTTCAATTGAGATAAAAAAAAAAGCCATGTTAAAATAAAGCTGCTATACACACAAGAAAAATACTAAGCTTATGAAAAAATTCCTTTCTTTTTTCAATATTAACTTTTCCACTAAGAAGAATGGCAGTATTTAGGAAATCTAAGAATGAACAGTTGTTTCGGGGTGACATGCAGAACAGAGGCTGCATGGGGCTAGCTAACAAAGACACTGTTCACACAACAGTTCCCACTCTCTGCCCTTTCTGCATCTCACTCATCACTTCAAATTAAGTCACCTACTAATCAAACACAAACTGGCGATGAAAGGGTCCTCTGAAGACAGCTATGTAAAAAAAAACAAAAGATACTAAATACCCATCACATTTAAAATACAAAAAATACATAAGACACATTATGGAATGACTTATTTGTAGTCTTCAGTGTTCCCAAACTTGGAAGCTTCAACAAGACTGACTCACAAGTCTTAGGCACTTCAGCTAAACAATTAGTCGGGTCTGTTGGCCAGGCATGGTGGCTCACACCTATAACCTCAGCACTTAGGAAGCTGAGGCAGGAGAATTGCTACATATTTGAAGCCATGCTGGCCCACGTATTTAATACCAGGGCAGTCTTACAGAGTAAGACCCCAGCTAGAAAAACTAAAACTAAAACACCCAATAGTCATGTCTCAAGTCTAGATGGCTGTCCCCCAGGGGTCACCTGGAATTCCAAGCACTTGCAAACTTCCTCATGACTCTAATACGGATGTGGTAAGCCCTCTCTGTACCCTCTCTACCTGAACACCTCAGAGCATTCTTCTAAACAGATGAATACATTTGGGAAAGGAATCACCTATCACGTGGTAATACAGCCTTAGGCACTTTGTGGGATCCCATTTAATCCCGCAAACCTAAATTTCTCAGACCTACTTAACTGATGAAGAAATTAAAGCTAAAAGATTAACAACTTTTCCAAAGCCATAGATTTGTAAACAGCAGGCAGAGGATTCAAAGTACGTTTAACTCTAGAGGAATTGTTCTTGTAGAACTGTTCTTCCCTCCACACATCCTTCTTCGGGGTCTCTGTGTGCTTCTTCTGGTCAGCACAGCCTGGTACACACTTATCGAACAGAGGTCTGTATACCTAACACTTCAGAGGCTTCCCACTAGCCCAGCAGCTCCGTGCTGTCTTAAGCACAGGAACAGCAGTGCAGGGAAGCACTTGATGGCAGAGGCCTGGCTGCTATACCTCAGCAGCCACAGTTGTCACTCACCATGCAGGAACTGAGGTGACACAGACATCAGTTTTGAGCAACATGACATATTCCACTGATTTTTCTCACCTACTACCTCAACTATGTACGTGTTTGTTGCTAATTTAAAAACTAGCTTTTCTATGCAAATACCTTGAACTGCTCATGTGGCACTCACCCGCCATTCTAGCACCAGCGAGGCTCAGATCAGAGGTGAGGACCTGATACCAGCCTGAGATACATGAAAAGATCTTGTCTCAAAACCAGAAGAGAAGAAAGGAAAACACCTCCACATGCTGTGCATCAATAGCAAACACCCGCCCTCTGCACTCGGGTGCCAGGTACAGTGAGAGCCGGGCACCGCGGCCGGGAGCTGCCCGCGGGCTGCTGCTGAAGCCAGCCACACCTCTCCTCAGCCTCACAGAGGATGCTGCTGAGTTTACCTGGGCCACACCTCTCCTCACAGGGATGCTGCTGAGTTTACCTGGGCCACACCTCTCCTCACAGGGATGCTGCTGAGTTTACCTGGGCCACACCTCTCCTCACAGGGATGCTGCTGAGTTTACCTTGTTCTTCTTGCCTCGAGGCTCACTCAGTGCTAGCTCATCTTGGAGGAGTTCCACCCTCTTGGCAAGCTGCAGATTTCGAAATGTCAAACTGTCCATTTCCTGTTGCAGTTTCCTCAAAGACTGGTCCTTCATTTTCAGTTGTTCCTACATCAAAGTCAAACAGTTCCTCACACACACAGTTTTTCTTTTTCAAGTCTTTGTTCCACCAACACAAAATTAAATACCCTTGCTTCAGGGAGTGTAAGTTACATGTTTATCATTTCAGTTATGTTTTTAGCTATTTTGCATACACAAAAATATCTCCAGTCAAACAAATAAAATAAGAAAATATATATATTGAAATAGCAGACCATGGGCAACTTACAGCAAAATGCCTGCAAGTCTGTGTTGCTAGGTCGGTCACGGCAGTGAGCAGATGAGCCATGGGTTACACATTTATAAATGTGGATTTTACAGGAATCCCAGACTTACTAGCAATACCTCTGAGGGACCAAGACTTGCAGGGAATCTCCTTACATTCCTTTGTCTGTAAATCCTCTGAATTTAAATGAAGTCTTCCCCCAGCTCACCCCTTGTTTGTGACAGACCCTAACCTGGCACCTCCTCCACAAACAAGCGCTCCTGCTGGGCTACACTCCCAGACCAGCAGCGCAGGTCCTCTCAGCACACTCATGTCACCTAAGTCTTTGGTCTGTCAGATTTTAAGGCCAATACTAACACAGTACAAGAGCACTTTCAGACTCTGGTCCCCAACAGCTCACTTTCAAGCTTGTGAAAACAGACTTAAAACTCTAAACATCCTAAAAATCTCAACAACATCCTATCTACTGACTGTCCTCTCCTATGTATAAAGAGGTAACAAGGAAGCTGCTGAGAAGTGGTAGTGCACGTCTTTAATCCCAGCACTCAGGAGGCTGAGGCAAGCAAATCTCTGAGTTCAAGGCCAGCCTGGTTTACAGAGTGATTTCCAAAATAGCCAGGTCTACTACACACAGACACCCCATCTTGAATGCATACCACCAAAAGAGAGAGAGCAAAGAAAAGAAAAAAAGTAGAAAGTTAAATAGGCATATTTAGTTTTACCTTATTTAAAGAATATACTATTTTAACTATATTTTACTTACAACTTTGTATTCACTGACAATCATGTAAGTGGCCAGAGTCTGCTATTTAAAGAATTATTTTAATTAATCTCACTCAAACAATTATAAGACTAAGAAACTAACAAACAGATATTCTAACTGTATAGAGCAGCAACCCGAATGGCCTAGACTGCTATGTGTGCTGTTACAGTGCTGTGTGTACTACTGCAGTGCTGTGTGTGCTGTTGCACTGCTGAGTGTGCTGTTGCACTGCTGTGTGTGCTGTTACAGTGCTGTGGTGTTGTTACAGTGCTGTGTGTGCTGTTACAGTGCTGTGTATGCTGTTGCAGTGTTGTGTGTGCTATTGCACTGCTGTGTGTGCTGTTGCAGTGCTGTGTGTGCTGCTATGTGTGCTGCTGTGTGTGCTGTTGCAGTGCTGTGTGACAAGGGCAGCTAGAGAGCCCACGCCGCTGTGCCCTGGTAAGAGAAAAGCAGTTTCTTTTCCACTGGTTACCAGTAAACCCTTAATTTTTACTTGAAGAACAAAGGTACAGATAGGTCCAGCTCAAGTATAAATTATTATAAAACCTCAAATGAAAGTGAGTCCAATCAATGATATTCATCCCCAGCAGCTCCCTCAGGTGCAGATGCAATGACATCAGTCAGAGGACACCCTAAGGCTTGCATCTGGCTAGCTGGCAAACTGCCAGCAGTGCTGTAACCACAGCAACCTCGAAATGAACAGGTGAGAAGCCACTTCTGTACACTGTTGCTATGATACCACTAGCTGAATGATGCTCCCAATGTGCTAGCCATAAACAGTGTCAGAAGAGCTCTGTGCCAACACCTATCTAAAGATCTAAAGCCCAGCTCTGGCAACAGGAATGGTAACACTACTCATCCTGTAGAGTTGTTGGAAACAAGGAGGAAATGGGTGTAGTAATGTGCTCTCTGTACAGTGCCTAGATGTGGATTTCTCTAGTATCTCAGTACCACGGCCATAACCATCCACACATCCCTCCCAACACAGTTATCTGCAGGACCAGCATCAGGAGTTGCCACACAGGACAGGCCACTTGGAGACACTTCCTTAGAAGTGGGTTTGAGGCATTCTGAGAGTCAGTGGTCATTTCTTCAAAGGTTTCAGGAAAGTCTACACGTAACCTATCCATTCAAAACCAAGCCAGCATTACTATGTGCCAGACAGATGGGGCAGCGGTCTCTCCTTTGTTACCCCACTATGCCTCAGCTAACGACAGGCGCTGATGGAGAACCGACCGCTCGAGCAGTGTGCGCGCCAGCACAGGGCATCACTGTCAACTAAGGCAGGCGAGCGAGCGTGAGCCGCAGGTCACACATTTGTACCCCTGGGCGCTGCGGTTGCAAATGCAGACACAGCGCTCAGAGCGCGGCCTGCAGGTGGCGATCAAGAGCTGCATCCGCCCAGAGTCCATGAAGGACCCCGGCTACAAGGAAATGCAGTAAATAAAGTCAGGATTTCTCTACAGTTTTGTTTTTTTTTCCTGAGGAAACACATAATATGTGCCTGTAAGCACGAAGGAACGTGACACAGGGAACAATCCTACCATTCCCATCCCTAGTAAATCAGTGTCAAGACTTGGGACTTTACCCCCAACCATCTGCTTTCCCAAACGTGGAGCAGAGCGACCTTTGCAACCCCAGGTTGCCGCTGCATACCTTCAGAGCCGCAGAGCTGGCCTGCTCATCCACAACACCTTTCTTCAGAACCTGATTCTGAGCCCGAAGCTAAAAACAGAAAGCAAAATTACTTTTAAAATAAAGCAACCACTTGCAGAAAAAAAAAATCGCAGTTACTTCGTAATGAAAACTTTATATCGAATAACATTTTCTTACACTATATACATATTCTTCTGTGTGTGTATGCGTGCGCGTGTGTGCATGTGTGTGTGTACATGTGCACACACACTTGCCCACACACACACACTTGTTTGTGTGAAAACAAACACTATTTGCCCCAAAGGGGGAAACAGATTTAATAACTTGCCCAATGGAACACAGAAGATACGTCTTCCAGTCACATAAACCAAGTCACCAGCAAACGGGTATCCCCTGGCTGAGGCCCAGCGGCACGCAGAGAGCTTGCCTGAGGTAAGTCTCAGGATTTATTAAAAAGATATACAAGTAAATAATAAAACCTAGGTCTCCTGGTTTTCAGTATATCATTCTTTATATGGATTCATATTCTTTATAAGCCGTGGTCCTGAATTTAAAATGATACAATAGAAGAGAAAATGTGGGGCTGGGGAGAGCACTGGCTGCTCTCCAGAGGACCTGAGTTCAAGTCCCAGCACACACACTAATATGCACTTGCATCCTTGTGTGACAGTGCTCGCAGTCCTCACCTCCACTTCAGAGATGAGGACACGGAAGCACTGAACAGCACTGGAATGCTGAGATCAGAATCCCGGCAGGGTTGGCTGTTGCTACAATGCTAGCTACCGTTTGAGTTTTTGAGGTAACAGTGGGCTGGTAAAATGGACCTTCTTGTTGAAATGAAGTAGAATTTGAGCTTCTTCTCCATAGTTACTTTTTAAAATATATGAATAACTATATTATGTGTGTCTGTCTGTCTGTCTGTGTCTGTCTACCCACAGACAGCTTGCAGGAGTCTTTCTACTACGTGGGTCCCAGGGATAGAATCCAGGCCCTCGGGCTTGCCAGCAGGCCCACTTGTCATTACGTGCTGGGCTATCTTACTGGCCCTGTCATGTTAAATATCAAATAAAAAATAAAACTGGTGGTAAATGTTTACTCATATCGCCGGCTGTATAACCCTACCGCCTGGTTCTAGAGGGTAAAGCCCATAGGTTTTTTCCTTCTTCTCCCACAGTAAGAAGTAAGTATTCTCAGTGAAAAAGACTGCGGCACAGGTAAGTGGGAGCATAGGAATCAAACATGGCTGAAGCAGGGGCTGGCAGGCTAATCCCCACAGCTCAACACAGACCTCGATGACTTCTCCTCTGAGAAACAGAAATAGGATAATTTTATCTCTGAGCTTTAAAATAAAATCTATTTCACCAGGTATTCCGGTTCACAGATCTCATAACCTGAATGGCCAAGGATGGAGAATCACAAGATTTAGGGCAACTTGGGCTACACAGAAGGTCTGAGGCCAGACTAGTCTAGAGGAAGACCTTGTCTCAGCTCTATCTCCTGAGAAAGGAGAACAGAAGTGACAGTGTTCTGTGGGAATGTTGAATGCTAACTCTTCATGGGATATTTAAAACACAACAGGAAGCTTACAGTCAGAACAAAGAGACAAGCATCTTTGGCTTCTCCTGTTGGGAAGTGAAGAATCACAGCTCAGAGCTACAACAGGAAGCGCATCTAAATCCATGCCCACCATTTACTAGGCAATATAAACGGGGTCTTCACTTAGACTTCTGAGCTTCAGTAACACAGTCTGTAATACGGGCAAACACATCTTTCCAAGGACGCTACGAGAACCAGATAAGATGCCTACATCAGGACACAGAATGCACAGTGTTCGCAGATGGGAGCAGAGACCTCAGCATCAGAGAGGACCGAAAGATAAAGAGCCTATTCTTTCAAGTGTGTTTATTAGTTTGCACACGCATGGCATTGTTCTAAAACAGTGGTTCTCAGCCTTCCTGATACCCTGACCCTTCAATACAGGTCCTCATGTTGTAGCGACCCCCAACCATAAAATTGTTTTCATTGCTACTTCATAACTGTAATTTTGCCAGTGTTATGAAGTACAATGTAAATACTGGTGCTTTCAGTGGCCTAGGTGACCCTGTGAGGAGCCAAGAACGTGTTGAGAACCATGGTCCTGAAGAATACGAGAAAGAGAAGGAGGGAAACATCTGGCTAGTATTCAAAAACCATTTACACTTGCCAGAGGTGGTAGCTCCCACTGGGACCCCAACACTACAAGGCTGAGGCAGGAGAGCTGCCTTGAGTTTGAGGCCAGCCTACTGTATGGTAGTGAGTTCAAGGCCAGCCTAAGTGAGCTACAGGGTGAGACCTTATCTCAAAAACAGAATTTTGTGACTGAACAGATGTCATGAAATCAGGAATGAGTTCAGATCCTAAAGTGCACAAAACAAGCCAGGCAATCCATACACACCCATAACCCCAATTCTAAGGGAGGGTCACAGGCGAATGGCTGTGGTTTCCTGGTTTCCATTCAGCTAAGGAAATGCGAGCCTTATGTTCAGGGGAGACACTGCCTCAAAGGGTAAGTGGAGGGGCTGAGATAACTGACGTCCTCATGGCCTCCAGGCAGCACCTGCTCACACACGTGTGCAGAGATTCACATACACAGATATAGAGATATATAGGTCCTAAAGTAGAAATCACTTCAAAGGAAACATAAAGTATCTTAAGGTAATTTAGGAGTATTGTACTTTGTTGCTCTTTTCTTAAGTCTAGGCATAATCTTTTAAGAGGTTGGAGAGGTGACTCAGCAGCGGCTGCTCCCCCAGAGGACCCAAGTTCGATTCCCAGGACCGTGCCATGTGAGAGTCCTAACTACCTATAACTCCAATGCCCAGAGGATCTGAGGCCTGCTGGCTTCCAAGGGTACCAGACATCACAGCATTCACTCACATAGACAGAAACCTAAGATATTTAGAAATAAAATTATTAAAAATCAGGTGTTTTAAGGGCTCAGCAAACAAAGGGATGAGATCCGTTGCCCGCTGCCTGATTGAGGTTTTACTGAAATGCAGTTCTTTATTTATGCACCACATGAAGTAAAAGAGATGGGCAATAGCCACAGGATCTTACAGCTTCTTAGGACTAAATTATTTACTATATAGTTCCTTACGGAAAAATCCGGTGGCTCTGCGCGGAAGGTCCAAGGACGAAGACTCCTGTAACATTGACTTTCATTATGTAGCCGCTCACCTCACAAGTCAGGCAGCTAGAAGATAGACTATCATGTGGTCAGCCTGGCCTGGAACTCGTTTATAACTGAACATGGCCTTGAACTCCCGATCCTCCAGCCTCTGCTGCTAAGCACTGGGATCAGCACACCCGCTTTGGTCTTTAGATCACTCTGACTGGTGTGGCATATCTTCTCTGTGCAGTGTTTATAAGTTCCTAGTGAGTACTTTAAAGTCTATCGGGCTTCACCTCTACTGGACTCATCACTACAAAAATTAAAATGTGGTACAATCTTACCATTCATTCTAAGGTACAGTGAAGAGTATTTAGAACAACTGAATAGCCCAATTTGTTAAAGGGGAACTTTCAAGTAACTCTTTGGATTCCAATCTCACCAATTATAACAATAACAACAAAAATACGGGTTTTCCTTTTAGAAACACTGCTTGCTAAATTGGCAAGTCAAAGCATGGCTTCTGTGAACCTAGTCAACGAAATTCCCATGAGAAATCTGTATCTAGAAGGCCGGTGGGGACGCTTCCGGCACTGCACGCTCTCCTGCACCCCAGCACCCGGCTGCAGTGCGCTCGATGGGCCAGTACCCTGATAGCTAGGCTCAGTCTGCTGTCAGAGTCCAGCTTTCCCCTCTCCAGCAGTCACCACGGAGAGGAGGTCACTGCAGCTGTTTTAGAGAGTTACATGTTGACCATCCAGACACCGACACTTCCAGGAGACAGGTATGGAGACTGATTCGTATTGACACAACTGAGAAGCCACTGCCCTGTGTCTCCATGACACAGAAGATGACCCTAAGGACAGCACAGCTGCTCTAGCAGCCGAGGCTCTTCTGTGCTGTGCCGCCAGGAGCCTCCCTCCACTCCTGCTCCTCAGTCCTCTGCACCTCCCCTCACTGCCCACCCAGTTCCTAGCTCTTCCTCACGGTGGCCGAGCGAGCACATCTGGGCGTTCTGGGAGGCCGCTTTTCACTTCTGGTCACACTCATGCCACCATCTTTTCCTGACCACACCCGGAGGCCACAGCGAGCTCGCGAGCTCCTTGGTTCCTTTGACGCTCAGTAGTAACAAGATGGATTTTGTTTATGTTTTGTTTTGATTTTATTTTTTAAAGTTGGAAAGTTTACAGTTACTAATATATGTATGCTGCTGTCGAATACACAACATATCAATTTAAACTTCTTCATGAGAGAAACCATAGTACACCCCTGTACAATTCCTGCTCATGACAATAGATCAATGCCATGGATAGACATAAATGGTTAGCTAAATATTCATATAAAAATAACATACACAGGGTGTCTAAATGTAATGGCAGTAAGAGACTGACATCACTTGCACAGGCCTTTCCCAAGAGGCTTCTCCTTGTCCTGTTGAGGATTAAGAGCCCTCACTCTGCTAACCAGCCTCAGCCCTCAGTCAGGCCTGAGACACAGATGCTCCTCTCGGGCAGTAAACCAGCTATGTCCTCACATCACTCCGGCAATCTCTGTTAGGATCACAGGCCCAAGACCAGGGATGTGTGACTTCACAACCACAACAGCTGCAAGACTTTGAGGGAAGGAAAATTGAGTCATGCACACCCCTTTCCATCTAAACCCCAACCGCCATCTGCATTAGAACCATTCTTACGTGTCTATTTTCATGCATTAAACGTCCTGGCATTTACAAATGTTTACAACACTATAAAATGAGTATTAAATATACAGCTTTTCTTAATCACCAAACACTGTGTGTGAGAGACAACCCTAAACCTCACTATAACCTCAGTTCAGTTTCTGAATAGAAAAGCTGTCTGTAGGTTCTAGCTGCAGTGTCTGGGCAGGATGATCCCTAAAACTCCATCCAGTTCTGAAACATGCTAACCTGCTACCAAAATCTGCTGCTCTTTCTCTCAGACGGTTCTACCACAGGAAGTAGAGACGGGGGCAGGCTACAGACTGAGGATCACTGAGGAGCAGAGGTTATTTTGCCCCTGATAAAGGAAAAGCCTTCTCTCAGGCTTCTCTGCCTTCAGACAGGGAAGAAAGTTAGCTAAGACAAAAGTCCACCCACAAGCCCTGCAAGTTAGCTGCCCCTCAGCAACTAGAGGGAGACTCAGCTCAGCCAGAGAACCATCTGCCAAACCTTGCCTTTCAAGAACAACAGTTCTCAACCTGTGGGTCTCGACCTCTTTGGAAGTCACATAATCCTGCATATCAGATATTTATATTACGATTCAGAACAGTAGCAAAATTAGTTATGAAGTAGTGATGGAACAATTTTATGGTTGGTGGTCACCACGGCATGAGGAACTGTATTGATGTGTAACAGTATTAGGAAGGCTGAGATCTACTATTCCAGAACATTTGATCTTCAGACAGCTAGGAAGGCAGCTTGGAAGAAAATTCCAGGCCTCACCCTGGAGCCACTAGGACAGAACCTGCAGGTTAGAGAGGTCTGCTGACTTACTCAGACATACACAAGGTGCTAAGTCAGGGTCTCAACGAGCACTGTCCAACAGGGTAGCCATGAGTCCCATGCAACTGCTTTAATTATTCAAGAGTAAATAAAATGTAAAGCTTATTTCCTCCACCTGGCTAGCTTCAGCCTTCAGTGCTCATCTTCTGTACATGGGACTCGGGAGTTGGTTCAGTCAGTAAGGTCACTTGTCACCAAAACTCAAAACACAAACTCCATCTGAGAACCTCATGTGATAAAGTGAGAAAACCAAAACCCACAAGCTGTCCTCTGACTTCCACACATCCGAGGCGGCACAAGCATGTGTATTCGTGCGCACGTGCGTGTACATACACATTGACACAAGCACATAATAATAAGTTAATTTCCACACATGGCTGCCGTACTGAACAGCAAAGAAAAAAAGAAGACTGCCCTCCAATGCAAAGTCTTACCCACAGCACTGAACAATGACCAGTCTCACTTGGCTACTGAGATCCACACATCAGGAATAAGGAAAACATGCAATCTGGACCAACCCTATTTCTCTTAGAGCTGGTGATTCATGGGCTCCACGAGGCCCCATCACCTGAAAAGCAAACTGGACTCAAACTGGCCCTTTCCCAAGTGGCTCTGAAAAGTTCCCAAAGGCCATCCATCTTCATAAGTACATGTTTTAATTGCAAAGTAAACTTCAAGAAAAATAAAGAATGTTTGGCTTCCCTACTGGTTCCTAAGACCACAGAGAGAGTCCTGACAAGACTATCTTTATCTGAACAAGAGCTACTTTACTGATAAAAACATTCCTAGAGCTAGGCAGGGGATAAAAACATTCCTAGAGCTAGGCAGGGGTGGCGCACGCCTTTAATCCCAGCACTTGGGAGGCAGAGGCAGGCGGATTTCTGCGTTCAAGGTCAGCCAGGTCTACAGAGTGAGTTCTAGGACAGCCAGGGCTACACAGAGAAACTCTGTCTCGAGAAAAACCAAAAAACAAAAAACAAAAAACAAAAAATAAACAAACAAACAAAAAGTTCCTAGAAAGATGACCCTCAAAGTTTATCACATGGTCAGGTTTAGATATTAAGTGTCCCCTAAGGGTCCATACATAAATCTGGTGTCTAAGGTAGCCCTGGTTTGGCTTTGGTTGCTGTTGTGTTTCTTTTTTGGCTTCTGGTCGTTTGTTTGCTTGCTTGCTTTCTTGTTCGTTTTGTTCTTTGTCGGGGTGGGGAGGTGCTATGGACAATTAAGTGTGAGGGGTTCCTAGGCCACTAGGGACATGGGATTCTTCCTCCAGCTATACTCCCACCAAACGCCTGCTTCTGCACTCATCATCTATGAGGACTCAAGAGGTGCTCACAGTAAGCCTGTATCACTCTACTCTCTGGATGCTGACCCTCCAAAACAGTGAGCTCAATAAACCTTTGTATTGTCACTTGTTCCCTCGGGAGCTTTGCTGTGGCAATACAAGTTTACTACTAGCTTGTGTATTCAAATCCCAGGGGTTTACCACAGCACAGATGGCTGGGTCCCACTGTTGGGTCATTTCAGATTCCATAAGTTCAGGGTAGAGTCTGCATTTCTAACCCATCCCCAGATGGTGCAACTGATGGGACTCAGGGCTCAGACTGCAGACCATTCACCCAGGAGAGCATTAATACCAGGAAGATCCTGAAACTTGCTCACACACTACCATGGTGCAGGCCAAAGTGCTCTGTCAAGGCGAACAGGCTGAAATAGAACAAGCCAGAACAGCACTTTTTACTTGGTTCCGTCATGAGCTGTTCCAGAGAACCCGGAGGGCAACTGGAAATGCTGAGTGCCACATGGTCTTTGATTTTTCATATATACGGTGGCAACCGGGGCCTTCTTTAGCTTTCCCTCAGATCCCAAAGAGGTAGCTTGCAATTTTACCTGCTCACTTCAAAATCCCTCTGGAAACCAACCTAGACAGGCCTTTTCCGGCCCTAAAACTACTGAAGGTGAAATGTTAAGTCTCCAGTGACCTCCACTTGCACAGCCCCTTCCTTCTACCCTCTGTTTTAACAGCCTGCCTACCTGTGGCTTTCAGCTGCTCAGATAACACAGTTAGCTCTTATCTAACTACATTCTCTGTCTCTTCTTACAGTTACTTTGTTGTTTTAAATGCTTACAGGGACAGCCTCAAAGCCCCAGCCACAGCAGAGGAGCACCTGATAACTGTCAGGAGGGGGGAGCAGATCTTCTCTGGAGAGTGGACCCTGGAAGGCTGCTGGGCTCCAGTGATAGCCAGCACCATGAGCATGCAGGCAGCTCTAACTGGACTCAGTGAGGACTCAAAAGAAGACACAAGCCGCAAGGGGGACAAGCTGTGGGATCAGAGGAAGAAGAACAAGGAAGCGGGGTAGATATGATCTAGACACACTTCATAATGTATGAAATCATCAATGAATACAAAGTATTTTAAAGCTGGGTGTGGTGGCACATACCTTTAATCCCAGCACTTGGGAGGCAGAGGCAGGAGCATCTCTGAGTTTAGGCCAGCCTGGACTACACACAGTGAGTTCCAAGACAGCCAGGTCTACACAGAAAAAAAAAAAAAAGCTGTCTTGAAAAATGAAAAATAATAATAATTAATTACTTAGAGTTTTAAAAAATCTGCTGTAATCCTCTGCACTTTTGTTATTGACAACTTTACCATACCCCAATCTCTCTGAATACTCCCATAGTTTACTATCTGTGTTCATTTCGATGCCAGTCTAAAATTAACGTCATTCTCGGGGGGGAAAAAACAAAACTTCTCAGCAGAAAAATATCTGCCCGTGTTATTGAATAAGGAAAGGCCCTTCCCAAAACACAGGCTGAGGTCTGCTGAGAAGGGGACTAGGAGGAATGCAAATGTTCCTGGTTCAGAAATCATGCCTGCTTCTCTCCTTATATATTAACAGGAAACCTTTTCCCTTAACAACATCCTAAATAAGGTGGGAGAACAATACAAGTACTCTTCAGTACCAGCCCACAGTCTGTGCACCAGGGAAGGGGATTAACAGGTAATACATCGCTTCCACAGCACAAGGCTATCAAGGGTAGAAATCTAATCTAGAAACTGCTTTACAGTACAGCTAACAGGAAATAAAACATGAAGTCTTTGACCAATGTGTCTGTCTGTGTATGTGTGAATATGCAATTGAGCAAACATGCATGTGTGTGTGTGTGTGTGTGTGTGTGTGTGTGTGTGTGTGAACACACGCTCCCTCGGGTGTGTGTTTGAGCACTGGTCTTACATTATAGCACAGGCTGGCCTGGAATTCTCTATGTAGCCAAAGCTGGTCTACAGAGAGAACTCACCGCAATCCCCCTGCCTCAGGTTTGAGCCACCTCACCCAAAACAGGTCAGCTAAAACACAAAACGTGTTCTGTTAAACCAAAACTCCTGAAGGCGGCCTCCCCTCTCCATTCCAGTTACACGCTTTACTTAAGCTTATATTTTCTTCCCAGTGTGGTCCAACAACCTAAAATCTCTATTCCAACCTATCTACCACATGCTTACCAGTTTCCTTCCAAAGAGTAATATTACTCCCTTGGAAGCTGGCAAGATGGCTCAACCATTAATGGCGCTTGTCACCAATCCTGATGGTTTCAGTACAGTCCCTGGAACCAACATGGTGGAGAAAAAAAAATCAACCCTCAAAAGCTGTCTCGTCCTCCTCACCGTCACCATCACCCCACCCCACCCCACACACATACCTCACACACACACAAATAGATGGATTGATAGATGGATGGATGGACAGACAGATGAGCGGATGTACAGACAGACAGACAGATGAATGGAACAGTTTCTACGACCTTCCCACTGCACACATCTTATTTGAAATCCACAGCCTTCATGATCTAGCCCACTCTCCCTTCACCACATTCTATCTGCCATGTATCTTAAGGGGTTTTCATGACAGCAAACACAGGCAACTCGATTTACATGGAAAGCTACAACTTTCCGCAGGCCCAGCATCAGTAACAGTCACTTGCCACACCACACCACACTTTAAGAGCTGATTAAAGGTGACTGCAGCTTGAACTCTGGCCTACTCACCTGTGACTGGCACACGGTCTGCAGGGTGCATATGATAATGTGACTTATTTGTTGAACACATTTACATACCCCAAAGAATAAAACCTTTCGAAGTCTTTTATTACTTCAGGAGGCCACTTCTGGAACTCCTCACTGGCCGTTTGGAACAGCCTTTCAAACTTGTTTACCCTCCAGAGATGGAAATCAGTCCCTTATTTTATATGCATGAAACATTTTTAACCAAAAATAGTAGTGGCAAATTTGGGCACTGCCATCCTCCGCCCACCCTCCCTCATCATATGGAACTGTTCCAAACTTCTGGCTCTTTCAAACAAGGGAATCCTCCCAAAAAGACAATGCACTATCTCAGACACTGAGCCACAGAAGCCTGTATTTCAAATGGAAATACAGAGGGGGGTTGACAGTGGTGAATGGGGTAAGCATCATCATGGCTCCCATGTGATGCTGAAGACTTCAGGGTGCATGTTTTGATGCCAGATTCATTTCTTTACACATTTCACTTTACCTTCCCAAATACATGCTTAATAAAATCATAAAGGGGTACATACACTTGATTTTTCCAAATCAGAAAAGGAACTAAATCTTTTCATTGGATCTGTGAATGCCAAGATAATTGAAAATTAAACATGACTATCAAATCATCTCCAAAGGCGTGAGATTCTGCTTTAATAACTTCATTAGAATATTCTTAAGGCAGAAATCCCTACCCAGAAACTGCACCACCCTGGTCCAAGGGAAAAGGTTTCACCATTTGAAAGACTGACACTTCAGAAGGCCAAGTCCCTGTTTTGCGTAATTTAAGGAGAACCTGCTGTGTGCACTGCCCCACTCCAGGTAAGGAACGTACAAGAGAAAATGACATTGGTTCCACCGCCCAAGCTGTCAAAATCAGTGCAGACAACATCTGTATTCTAAAGCACCCATCCCAACGAGGTAGTTTACCCTCCCAAACTGATGTGGAGGCAGTTAGGTCTTTTTATCTTTAAAGCATGTCCCCGGGAAAGGAGATGGTGATCTCCCCATCAATGGGCTGGGCAAACTGAGAGAGCAGAGAGCAAAGGGTGGTCCCACATCCCCCGTCCCCTAAGGCTAGCACCAAAGGCTGAGTCCTGGATTTCTGTCATTCCATTTCTAAGCCTGCTGGTCCAGCGAGAAGGAAGAATCAAACTCCAGCTCCTTTCTGCAAAGACGCACACGAACCCAGACACCGCCCGGCCCTATCTCCATGGAGCTGCAGGTGGAGGCATCGTAATGGTGGAAGCAAGAGGTGGAGAGGAGAGGAGGAGCCCTCAGCATCCCCCACCGTCCCAAATCGCTGCCGTGGCTAGCCGAGGCCACAGGGCCAGGGACCCCTGTCTCCCCACCCACGATGGGTACCTTCGAGTACTCCTGAGCCAGCTTCTGGTACTTCCCCTGCAACTCTGCGGAGGCCATGGCCTCCCCCGCCCCGTCCAGGCCCGGACGCCCGGGCTGCTGAGCCCCGCCCCCCGCCCCCAACCCCACACTTGCTCCTGGGCAGGGCTCAGCCAGCTTCTGCGGCTCCGCCGCCGCGCCTCCTCCTCCACTTCCGGGTTTCCAGGCGGGAGGAAGGTGGAGCGGGCCCGGGGGCGGGGCGACCACCGGGGGCGGGGCGACGTCTTGACATCACTGCCCCACCCTCTGGTGCTCAGGTTCACGCATGTGCCGCCCCGCGGATGTGTCTGTGCGGTGCCTTTGCTCGGCCTGTGGCCCGGGACGCCATCTTGGAAGGGGTATTAAGATGGCGACCGGTTCCGGTGCGAGCCAGAATCAAGCGGGAGGAGAATGAGTCCCCACGGAATGGGTGGAACACTGAGGAGAGAGACAGGGGATGCAAGGAGAAGCATTCTAAGAGCGTCAAGAATTCTGGCTACCCAGTCCCCTGGTTCCCATAGCAACCGCCTGGCTGTCAGTTGCTTGAATCTTGGAAGCTTGTTTTCCTGCTGTCCTCGTTCATTATCTGGATACACAAGACTCGCTCCACACTGTAAACTATCAAACCCACCACATATTTATACCGTTTGCTCTTCTCCTCTTCTCAGATCTGAAAACCTTTATTGTCTTCTGTGTTTTGTCATTGACCTTTCTCGACTCAAATGCCACGTGCCCACTCCTGACCCTTATTCATACATCAGGAACGTTTTAAGTGGTAAAGAACATTAAGAAATTTCTTAGAATTTCTACCACGCATTGAGATGTAAAGAACATTTAAAAAAAAAGGCTAAACTAGATATAATGAAAAACTCTCCTCTTTTTTCATTTAAAATATTTTTGGCAGTTCTGTTGGGAATTAATGTAGCTGTAACATTGAAGTATTTCTTGTTAGAATATTATGAATGAAGAAAAATATGTTTGTTGAGTTATGATAGTTGAAACTAATGAACTACATTTGTACACAAACATAAACATCATGTTAAATGTAATAAGGCAATTGCACTGGATGTAGCTGTATAAGCCTTTAATCTCAGTACTTAGAAGGAAGACAGGCAAATGGATCTCTACTGGTCTACATGTTAAGTTCCAGCCAGCCAGTGAAACTCTCTCTTTTAAAAAAAAAATTGAATTGTAATATACTATAAATACATCTTAAAAATATGAAGTGGAAGTAGCCAGACACGCTTAGTCATACCAGCAGTCCTAGAACTTGGGAGGCTGAGCAGGAAGAAGTCAAGTTTGAGAGCAGTCTGAACTACACACACACACACACACACATATATGGTTGGTCGGTGCCTTTAATGAGAAAAGAAGGAAATGAAACAGACAGGATGGGAACATCAACTTTATTTCTTTAGGGTTTTTAAAGTGTATATTATTACATTTATTATGGAGGAAACACATCTAGGAATGCTAGGCCAGCCCTGTACGTGATTCAGAGCTGTAATTAAAATGAAAGCTGTGCTGACCTAGCTTCTCCTTTATCTGTAGCAATTCCAAAATTGTTCAGCAAAGAGCTCACCTGTATCACTTTCTGTACAAACTAACACTTTCGACTTGCTAATAAACAAGCTCTGTCATCCAAACTTTCAGAATAGTTCCGATGAGTAGCGTTAGTTTTCTGTGGCACCACCAAGTGGCAGAATTAAATATTGTAATGCATGTCCATGGTTTGGATGGGAATGGAAATTTTTTATTGTTTTAAAAATGTCATTCCAGAAATAACATTCCAAAGAAATAATGTAGCACTTTAACCAGAGGGTCTGTATGAATTCATATTACTGAATTTGGAAATTTATTTGGACTGTCTGGCTGTTTGATCAGACACATTGTTTTAAAACTCTAGTTGGTAAATATGAATAAATTAAAATTCTCATTCTCATTCTCAACTAATATTAAAAAGGCAAACCACGAAGGGGAAGACGTCAATAGCGGCAAAGGTGCCTAACAGCAGGCTCTTGTCCAAATCTGTAAAGAGCTCCTATAAATCAATTTTAAAAAAAAAAAGCCATATCTACTTGTTTTACTATTTTAAAGGATGACTGAAGCATGGGGAAAAATTAATTAGCAAGTGAACTTTAATGAGCCATGGTTTAGTGGAAAACTCTGGATTACTGAGATTGAAATATTGTGAAGATTGAATTTAAATGTTCTGGCTGGCAAGAAGGTGGCTCAGATGGCACCCGCCATAGAAACAGATGACTGATTTCAGTCCCAGGATATACCTGGTAGGAGAGAGCTGACTCTTGCAAGGTGACCTTGGACTTCTCTACACAAGCTGTGGCACAGACATATACACACACATATACACATACAATAAAAACTTAAATATGTAAAATGCAATACCATTCTGCCAATCGTTGGTTATCAAACCTAATAAGGAAGGCATAGATCTCTAAAAATTCATAGAAATGAAACAAAGTTGCTGACTCTGATTTGCTGTGTTCATGGTTAGTACTCATTATCCACAAAATGAATCTGAAAATTTGCATAAAATGTATGTGTAACTCAAAGATAGCACTCACTGGGGCATCTGCCTGCAAGTGTGCACAGAGTAGCAAAGATCTGACTGACCCAAGCCTGTGTTCCCAGCTGACATCCCACAAGATGATACTAGGTGAATACTTCTGCATTATTTTGTTGAAAGGTTTGCTATTTCAAATGTCCCCAAGCACAACGATGAAGCCCATTCTAGGCCTAGACAATGTTCCTTAATGCAAAAAGGCTAGTTTTAGCTTTACGAAGATTTAAGTGTGTGACAAACATTGTTAGACTTAGATCCAGAATGCTGGTTGAATATGGTAATGCATGCCTTTTTGTTTGTTTTGTTTTGTGGATTTGGTTTTTTTGAGACAGAGTTTCTCTGTATAGCCCTGGCTGTCCTGGAACTCACTCTGTAGACCAGGCTGGCCTCGAACTCAGAAATCCTCCTGCCTCTGCCCCCCAAGTGCTGAGATTACAGGTGTGTGCCACCACTGCCCAGCGATGCAAGCCTTTAACCTCAGCACTGTGAAGGCTGAAGCAGGAGGATCTCTGTGAGTTTGAGGCCAACCTAGTCTACTTATTGAGTTCTAGTACAGCCACAACCACATAGAGACCCTGCCTCAAAAAGAAAGAGAGAGAGAGAGAGAGAGAGAGAGAGAGAGAGAGAGAGAGACGGAGGGAGAGAGAGAGAGAGAGAGAAAGGAAGAAAGGAAGGAAGGAAAGAAGGAAAGGAGGAAGGAAGGGAGAGAGGGAGGGAGGAAGGGAGGGAGGGAGGGAAAGAGGGAGGAAGGGAGGAAGGGAGGGAGAGAAGAAAAAAGCAGAGAGCTGTTGACCACTGATTTAAAATTAATGAAGCAGGAAATATCTATCAAATAACATGCCTTTAACCAAAGTGCACTTAAAATGTGGTTATGTGTGGAATAGTTAAGGAAAATGTAACCAGATGCTGTCAAGAACCTCTGAATTTTCCCCAGGAATAATGCTATTTGTACATTAATGTTTGCAGTAAAGTATAAGACATATCTACTATGTGTATGTACAAATTCAACTGAGTATATATTGAGAACACTGTAGAACATCTCTTGATTATATAGATAAGCAATTATGCCATGACAGAAAATAAGAGGGCCACGGTGAGTCTCTGGCCCACTGTCATTTCATGGTAGAGTAGAATCACCCGTGTTGTCTTCGTTGTGGGAAGGTTCTCATGTTTGCCCGTGTTCGAAAAGCAAAATCTTCATTCAGACTTGAAAGTGCTTCTCAAGCCCTCCAAATCAGGCAACCAGAAAACAGCAGGGAAAGATTAAGAAAGACAGCTAGCTGGCGGACCTTTATTATAGAGCACACTCTCCTTGCCCAATTTGTCTATTTCTGAGACAGTGTCTCACTTTTGAGTTCTAGGACATCCACAACTACATAAAGAGACCCTGGCTATCCTTAAACCAGAATACTCCCGCCTCAGCTTCTCAATGCCCTGTGTTCAAACTCTAGTACTGCAAAACAAAATAATCCATTACTGACCATCTGGCTTGTTCCCAATTAGGGATGTTGTAAATGATGTATCTATGAACACAGATGCACGGATATCTGTGATGGTTCGTATATGATTGGCCCAGGGAGTGACCCTATTAGGAGGTGTGGCCTTGTTGGAGTAGGTGTGTCACTGTGAGTGTGGGCTTAAGACCCCCTACCCTAGTTGCCTGGAAGTCTGTCTTCCACTAGCAGCCTTCAGATGAAGATGTAGAATTCTCAGTTCCTCCTGCACCATATCTGCCTGGATGCTGCCATGTTCCTGCCTTGATGACAATGGACTGAACCTCTGAGCCTGTAAGCCAGCCCCAATTAAACGTTGTCTTTTATAAAACTTGCATTGGTCATGGTGTCTGTTCACAGCAGTAAAATCCTAGCTAAGACAATATCTATTCGAATCCCTGTTTCCACCCTGCTGTAGAGACACCCAGAAATTCAATTCTGGGTCATGTGGTAACTTTATATTCTAGCTTTTAGAGCCAACCCTCCTATTTACCACAGTGTTTTCCTATGAGTTGCACATCTTAATTCTCTGCATCTTCATGAGCATTTGTCATTATCTATATTTCTTGTCCAGTTGTCCTAATTATTAAAAAGCAGTGTCTCACTCTGACCTTAATTTGCATTTCTCTAATGGTTCTTGTTTAGCACCATTTCCTGTATCTATTGCTATCTTTGGTTTATTCATTCCCTTACTTGCCTATGAACTGCACTTCTTGCCTTCTGCCCATGCAACAGGACACAGTTCTCCGTGTTTATGCAGCTCTCCAAAGTCAGGCTAGCACGGCCTTGATACACAGCTACACCAATAGAACCAATCTTGAGGTTTCATCAGAGGCTGCTGGGCTGCTGCAAAACAGGCCTCCCTATCGCTTCATCTGTCCACTCTCACTTCAGGCCCCTCTCCTCCTCCACCTCCTTCCAGCTTCATAGAGTAAAAGTGGATTCCTATTCCCATAAGAGAAGCCCCTAGCCCCCGGCTCCTCTGCACTGAGCCTCAGTAGGTCTGGGCTCAGTCGGTTCCCCTAGCAGCTGCGGCCCAGTGAGCATCTTTTCCCTTGCTGGCAATGCCTTCTCTGGTCCCTACCACCTCACATCACCTCCCTACCTTTCTCCCAGTGTCTTTTTGTAGTTGTCACCACTGTAGAATTGTGACATTACCAGTATGTGTTTCATGCCCTGTGTTCCATATCATGCTGGGTTCACTCCTGTGCCCCCAATAAAGCAACAAAGATCTGCAACCACTGTCATAGTTTGCATATGCTCAGCCCAGGGAGTGACACTATTAGGAGGTGTGGCTTTGTTGGAGGTGTGTTACTGTGAGTGTGGGCTTTAAAACCTTCATCCTAGCTGCCTGGAAGTCAGTTTTCCACTAGCAGCCTTCAGATGAAGACATAGAACACTCAACTCCTCCTGCACCATCACTGCCTGGATGCTGCCATGTTCCTGCCTTGATGATAATGGACTGAACCTCTGAACTTCTGTGTATTTCACAGCATATGTGTAAGTATATGTATGTATGCTTTGTGTATTTGCATTTATTTGTGTGTATGTATGTATCTGTGAGTATGTGCATGTATATGTCTATCTGAATATATGTGTATGTGTTTATATGTAATAGCAATATGTGCATATGTGTATGTATGTGTATGTATATATGTATTTGTTGTGTGTATGAAGATCAGGAGATATCTTTTCAGAGTCAGTTTTTTCCATCTACTTACTATGTGGGTCCCAGGGATCAAACTCAGGTCACCAGCTTTGGTGGCAAGTGCCACTGTACCATCTGGCTGGCCACAGAATGGCTTTTTTTTATTAAAAGTATTTATTAAGTATTATTTATTAAAAGTATTTTTATTAAAAGTATTTATTCACAATATAATACTCCCAATAGTCCCTCATGTAAGTCCTCCCCCCATTCCCCTTAGAAGGGGAAGACCCCTTCCGGGTGTCAACCCCCTCACTCCTTCACCCCACACCCCACGCTCCCACACCTCCATACCCTACCTCCACTCTACATGTCAAGTTGCTGTGGGACTAAGCGTATCCTCTCCTCTGAGGCCAGACAGGCTGCCCATTTCGGGATGAGGGATCTACAGGCAGGCAGGTAAGGCAGGCAGGTAGGCAACAGGCTCAGGGACAGACTCCCCACTGTTTGGTGGTCCCACACGAAGACCAGGTGGCTCATTTGCTACGTATGTGCAGGTCCAGCCTGTGCTCACTCTTTGGTGGGTGATTAAGTCTCTGGAAGTCCCCAAGAGTCCAGGTTAGTTGACTCTGTTGGTTGTCCTGTGGAGTCTCCCTCTTTGGGTCCCTCAGTCTTTCTCCCAACACTTCCATAAGACTCCCCAAGCTCCATCTACTGCTTAGGTGTAAATATCTTCCTCTCTTTCCATTGGCTGTTGGGTTGGTACAGGAGACAACTTCCTGAACAGAACATCAATGGCTCAGACACTAGAGTCAAGATCAATAAATGGGACTTCATGAAACTGAAAAGCTTCTGAAAGTCAAAGGACAAAACAACAGATCTTCACTAACCTATGTCTGACAGAGGGTTAATATCCAAATTATATAAAGAACTTAAGAAGTTAGACACCAACAATCCAAATAACCCCATTTAAAATGGGGCACAGAGCTAAACGGAGAATTCTCAACAGATCAATCTTGAATGGCCAAGAAGCACTTAAAGAAATGTTCATCAGGGAAATGCCAATCAAATGGCTCTGAGATTCCACCTTACACCATGAGAACAGTGAGGACTTTAAAAAAGGACAGCACATCCTGGCAAGGTTGTGGAGCAAGGTGGATACTTCTCTACAGAACGATCTTTTAAAGCATCAGTATTCACTAAAAGCACAGTGATTCCCGGGGGTCACTCAGAATAGAACGCAGCCCCATCTTGTGGAGGCATTACCCCAGTCAGAATAACTGCCTTCCACCTGCTGGTTACAAAGGTAGCCCAGCTTTTCTCATGGATCGTCACTGACTCTCACCTCCCAGCTCTGAACATCTTCTCCAGTTTGCACAGGTGAGAAAAATACCTCCAACACTTACCCATAGTCTACCCCTGCTACCTGTGATTACATGGTAGGTTTACATGGTGTTGATTCCAAAAACACTGCTCTCACACTAACGGGAATAGAGATAGTTCATTCTAGAGGCAAACTTGAGTAACCAGGAACCAAGATTTAGGCTACCACAAATTCCATGTTCCACTATAAAAGCAGTTTCATCAAGTTTTTATAATAACAGAACAAAGAGTCATAAATTAAGTCAATTTTAAAATTCATTGATGGGTACAACTAAAGTTACAACAAGATGGGAGAATCTCTCACATGGGCCTCAGAGGTTATCTGTGGGCATTCTTAGCTTTTAGGTTGGTGGAATCCAGCAGTGAGCTAAGTTAGTTGACTATAAAAGGTTGCTATCTATTAGTCATAGGATTCTAGTTCCAACACAGAAGAGGGCAAACAAGGATATTCAGGGGGCTAAGGCCCGGGACAAGGTGCCGTGGCCTGCAGTTCTAACCAGTCAATCAGTCTCTGCTAATTCTACAGCTTCTTTCCAAGAATTCCCATTGACAATGGCTACAGATGGAATTATAGTAGCTAATTACCTTTCAAACAAAAGAGATGACAGTGGAAAAATACTTAGCCCAACACAGCTAACTTTGTGGACAGAGGAAGAAGGTCACAAGCCAAGTGATGCTTTTATGGGGGTCACCTATGACCATTGAAAAACACAGATATTTTCATTATAATTCATAAGAGTAACAAAATTACAGTTATGGAATAGCAATGAAAATAATGTTATGGTTGTGGGTCACCACAACACAAGGAACTGGATTAAAGGGTGGCAGCATGAGGGCAGTTGACAACCACTTTTCAAAATGGAAGTGAAACGTTGTATCCATTGAGGAAGCTCAGTTAAATTTAGGATGTAAACAATTCAAAGGCTTCAGGAAGTTCCTGAAACTGACCAGATACAATAGGTTCCTCTCTCCTCAAGCATTTAAAAGCAGTAGGGACTTATGGGAGGCACTTCCAGATTACAGAACCACATGAAAAGACGTTCCTCTGGGACTTGAGAGATGGCTCAGGTGAAGAACACTGGCTGCTCTTCCAAAGGACCTCAGTTCAGTTCCCAACATGGCAGATCACAGCTGTCTGTAACGCCTGTTCTAGGGTACGTGACAGCCTCACACAGACATACATGCAGTCAAGTCATCAATGTCCATAAAATAAAAATAAAATAAAAATAAGAAAAGGCGCCCCACTGTGCAGCTGCCTGCAAGTTGTGCACTGAACTCCAGGGCTCCGCTCCCCTGGGCGGGCCCTGGTGCTGCAGCTGACTTGGAATCACCTCTGTTGCTGTACGTAGGCTCTCGCCCGGGCCTGTGAGAAACCCAAATAAAGCACAGGCCGGAAGGAGGCTCGGGGTTTAAGAGTACGTGCTGTTCTTGCAGGGAAGTCGGCATCTATTCTCTGCACTTACACGGTGGCCCAGACCTACCTATAATTCTAGTCTGACGCCCTCTTCTGGCCTCTGCGGGCATCGGGCATTCATGAAGTCCGTGAGAAGCATGCAGACAAAACATTAACACATGAAAATAAAGACGTCATTAAAAACAAACAACAGCGGGCATTTCCACTAGCAATTATAGACAGCAAGTACCTCCTTGCCTCCCCTAAATGCCAAGAAGCCGAGAAAGGAAGTTGGGTTTTTAAAAGCAGAACCAGGAAAAGTGGTAGCGTTTTTTGTTGTTGTTGTTGTTGTTGTTGTTTGTTTGTTTTTGTTTTTTAAGACCACTGTTTCATAATTTTTAACAGAATAATCAACTAAACGCTAAGGTCATCTAAAACCTCTGCTGACAAGTTCACTAGGGAACAGGGCGTTGGGCAGGGATTGGGCACCATTCTGGCTTATGAATCTGTGTCTGAACTGAGGAAGAGCAGTGAGGCCATCTGTGGTGGTCTGCATGGAAACAGCCCCCACAGGCTCTCAGGGAGTGGCACTCGTGGGAAGTATGGTCTTCTTGGTGTAGGTGTGGCCTTGTTAGAGGAAGTGTGTTACTGGAGTTGGGTTTTGAAATCTCAGATGCTCAAGGCAGGCCCAGTCTCTCTCTCTCTCTCTCTCTCTCTCTCTCTCTCTCTCTCTCTCTCTCTCTCTCTCTCTCTCTCTCTCTCCCTTCAGGATGCAGAACTCTCAGCTCCGTCTCCAGCAGCATGTCTGCCTGCACGCGATCATGCTTCCCGCCGTGAAGATAATGAACTAAATCTCTGAACTGGAAGTCAGCCCCACTTAAATGTTTTCTTTTATAAGAGCTGCTGTGGTCTCTTCACAGCAATGGAACACTATCTCAGTCAGCACTGAAGGGCTTCTGATATGGGAAAGAACTATACAGCATACCTCTTGTGCTGTCACCAAAGGGTTGCCCCTGGACTTCAAATCTACAGTTCACAAGAAACTCGGGGTTAGAGGGACACCAAAAAGGGGTTGATCTGTAGAGCAGTAAACTACTGCTCAGCTGCAGTGGAGGAAGAACAAGAAGTGTCTCAGATGAGGAAGAGTATAGGGTTTTCTTAGAGCGTTACAGACACCATGACCAGCTGTCTGAGAGGAGCAGGAAGACCAAGAGAGATAGGAACATGTGTCCACAAAAAGATACAAAAACACTCAGGTGCTTTGTTACAATAAAACAAGATGTACACACAGATGTGCATGCACACAGACACACAAAACACGTGTGTGCACACGTGCACACAAAGACAAGTGAAAAGACGGAGCAGTTTGATTGATATTATGACAGCTTCGCCTGGAAGCAGTCTAAATGCCAACCAGTGGACTCCACGGATAGGATACAATGCAACAACAAAGAGAATGACCCATGGTGTGTGTGCGTGGCGGGGGGGGGGGGGAGACTCAAAAAATCATGCGGAGTGTGAAAATCAGCACACAGCATCTGTAATTACCTGCTTATCATGGGATTCAGACCAGGCAAGACACCCACAACAAAGAGCCAAGCTCAGGGCTCACTCAGAGGCACGGGGCCACTGTAGGAGGTCACGGCCATGTTCCTTAGCCTGGGCAGAATGAAGATCAGTTGCAATACACTTGTCAAAATTCATCCAACTGTGTGTAGAATGACTACGCATTTGTTTATTAAAACTTATAGCAATTATTTATTTATGTGTCTCTGTGTGGGAATGAGCTATAGGCTCTCACGTGGAGGTCAGAGAACATCTTGCCTGAGTCTGCTCTCTCCTCCCACCATGTGGCCCTCTGGTGATGGAGCTCCGGTTAGCAGGGTTGGCAGCAGGTAGCTTTACCAGCTGAGCTGTCCTGCAGACCCTAGCTGGGCATGTCAGGGTAAGTGGGGGAGTGTTATTTGAGGGAGGGAAGGATGGGTAAAAAGAATGGAGAAAGGGGCAGGGCACAGAATGAAGAGACAGAGCGACACAGTGTTGTATGGACTTCCGGGAGCCACAATCGAAAAATATTTTGAAGAAAATCTCAAGGTGAGCAGCATGCAACACCCGTGGACCACTGGAAGAACTGTGTGTCCTCGATGTGGCAATGGTAGGAAGCACTATAGAAAGGCCCTCTGCTCCAACAACGCGTCCCACCCACAGCCTTTAGGTAAAGTGACGTAATACTGGTGTGGGTTATAATACTGTACAGGGAAGAAGGAAGCACGGTAAAGGG
This sequence comes from Apodemus sylvaticus, assembly GCF_947179515.1. NCBI lineage: Eukaryota > Metazoa > Chordata > Mammalia > Rodentia > Muridae > Apodemus > Apodemus sylvaticus. The sequence goes on along the minus strand of NC_067477.1, from coordinate 136,610,049 downwards.
AGTGGCAAAATTGGGGTGTGCTAAACTCCATGTTCTGACACACAGGCACAATAGTTCTTTCCACTCTGCTCTGGTGTATATTGTAAAAATTTCACAGCAAAAAATAATAATAATAAAGTCTTTAGAATAGAGGAGAGAGTTCAGTACAAGTAATGTCAATCAGACCAGAGACCCCCCCCATGCTTCTGCCTTGGGCAGATTATTCATTTTTTTATTAAAATTCATACACTTCGCGGGTTAAGTTGCTTTTTTGTTGGTCGGCTTTGAGTTAGGGTCTCATGTAGCCCAGGCTGGTCTGGAATTGCTACAGAAGCCAAGGCTAGTCTTGACTTCCTCTCACTCTATCGTCCAAGATCCACTCCATTCCCCAGCCCAATCAACAGATATTTATTAGGAAATAACCACCAGCGTCCCACAAACTTACAGCTCCCCTCCCCAAGTCTTATTTTCCATTGGCTTTCTCAAAGTGCTTTCTGCCTGGCATAGCCTCGTTTTGCCACCAGGCGGCGCGCCATCACCAAATTTGCAGCCACTTGAGGGGACACTCCTGAAACTGGTTACCAATCCTGGGGCACGCCCATGACCACTGGCAGCAACTGTTTGGGCACGTCTCTAGTGACTTCATCCCACTAGCCGTGAGTCTTTTTCAGGAAACAATTAGCCTGTTTGAACAGAACAGGTTAGGCAAATTCGCAGCTGGGAAATCAGTCAGTCCTTCTGCGGGGCGTGTTGGGACACTTTGCTCTCCTTCGGCTGCGTTAGGGTGCGGACCTATCCTCACGTGGCGGCTGGGACGGGAGGCAAGTCACCCTCCTTTGCAGGCACAACTCTTTCTTTGTCCTGGGCGGTCTGGGCAGCCTTGGTGGCGGGGAGCACCTGTGACTGGGATGGACAGACTCAAAGCAGGCCAGGGCTGCTGCCCCTCAGCCGGTTCTTTCTGGAACCCAGCGAGTTCCAGGCCACCTTCAGAAACACAGGCGAGGCTTTTAGAGCACAGGGGGCTGGAGGGGAGGGGCAGAGTTGAAGCGCCCATCTCAGTGCGGTTTGCCCGGGCTGTTTCCCTCTTGTTCAAGAAAGGCCTTGGAAAAAGGGGCGCCGCTGGGAAGCCTGACCGCTGTCCTCCAGATCCCAGCATCCAGTCGGTGTGGATGCCCAGCCCGCACCCGCACCCCACCCCACCCCACCCCACCCCACCCCACCGACGGGGCTCGCACTGAGAAGCAGCTACTCCAGCGCTGTCCTCTCTCCAGCCCGAGTTCAGGTCAAGAGTGTTTGGCGGACCCCTCCACAGCGCCTGACTCGCGCTAGACTCGGAGGGACTCGGTGTCTTGTTTGCTTTTTGATGCACTCGTGTAGCCCAGCCCGGATCTCTAAGAATATCCGAGGCTGATCTGGAACCTCGGGCTCCACCCCGCGAGGCCTGGGACCCCAAGAGCTGACCCTACGCCGGCCCGGCAAGCACTGAACCCCCATAAAACCATTTGAAATTTCAAAGTTCCCCCCATCTCCACCATTATCTCCGCCGAGACTGTGCAGCAGACCCCAGGAATGCAGCGCTGGGATGCACAGAGTATATGAGAACAAGAACCACTGAGGCACTGCCTCCCTCCGGGTAGAAAACAGCCAGGGCAGTAAGGGAGAGGGGGGCTGCAAGAACCACCGCTGAGGAGAGCGCGGGAGCGGCCGACAAAAAAATACTTTTTTTTAACCTTCCATAGTCACACCTTTAATCCCAACACTGGAGAGGCAGAGACAGGCCAGCCCGAGAGAGAAAGAGAGAGAGAGAGAGAGAGAGAGAGAGAGAGAGAGAGAGAGAGAGAGAGAGAGAGAGAGAGACAGAGAGAGACAGAGAGAGAAACAGAGACAGAGAGAGACAGAGACACAGAGAGAGACAGAGACACAGAGAGAGACAGAGAGAAAGAGAGAGAGACAGAGACACACACAGAGAGAGACAGAGACAGAGAGACAGAGACAGAGAGAGGCACAGAGAGAGACAGAGAGAGAGACAGAGAGAGAAAGAGAGAGACAGAGAGAGACAGAGAGACAGAGAGAGACAGAGAGACACACAGAGAGACACAGAGACACAGAGAGAGGGGGGGGGGGGAATGCCCAGCCCCAGCATGTTCAAAGCTGAGAATACAGAAGACTACCATCTTTTGTGCCACACCCAATGGGCTGATCTCTCTCCAAAGCCCACCTCAGGCCATCCAAATAGCGCCGTCGTGAGGACAGTGGTCAATGTGATCATTAAATTCTGGGCACTGAGGTGGGGGCTGAAGAATTCCTATACAGCCACAGTGGGGTTCGGGTCCTGAGAAGTCTGTCGTGGCGGAGCGAACCCAAGAGCTGGCTGTGCACATTGCAGAGCATTGCGCACTGACCTGGTGCCGTCCGTGGTGCGCGCTCACCACGCCCTGTGCTGAGCTGTGGGATGCGGCTGTGCAGAGGGCAGTCAGGCGCTTGCTCTCCTGCAGGCGCATTCTAGCGGCGCAGGCTACACTGGGTCAGAATGTTGTTGGCAGCAGAAAAGGCAAGGGGTCAGGGCAGTTGGAAAGCGACAAGTGACACTTGAACGGTGACTCACAACTGAGAGGTAGGTGCCTGGGGCGGGGTCCTGGGCATGGGAGCACTTTTGGGGAACAGCAAGGGAAGGGACTCGTGTGGCTCGGGCAGGGAAGGGAGAAGCAGAAGGCATGGGCAGAGAGCCGCGGGCCTTCCGGGCTCTCACCAAGACTTGTCTGCGGGGTATGAGAGAAGTGGGAGCGGCCAGCTCTGGGGAGCGCGCGCGCTCGCGCGGCTCTAAAAGAGAAACCAAAGCTTGCAGCCTCACTGATTCCACAGGCACCAGTGCAACATCTCTGAGCAGAGATCAAGGAGGGAGGGGAGGGGAGGCGAGGAGAGGGGAGGGGAGGCGAGAGGAGGGGAGGGGAGGGGAGGGGAGGGATCAAGTCTCCGCTTCAGCTGCTCAGGACTGGGCTCTCGGCTCAGCATCTGACTCAGGCTAAAGGGTCACACTTGCTGCAGAGCTGGGGGAAGAGTCTGGGGGTACTAAAGGAGACGGTGGGGAAAAGCCCGGCTCCAGGGACGCCTGGCAGTGGTGGGAAAGCACAGTCTCGGAGGTGAGCGGGAGTGGAGGGTGCGAGCAGCCAGCACGCTCTGATCACGACTGAATCCGCCGGGATTTCGTGGCAGACTGACGGTGGGGTACAAAGCAGAGTTTTTCAGGGAGGCTCCAAGGTTAAAGGAAAGTTTTGGGAAGAGTAAGAGGCTCTGAGAAGAAGAGAACAACTGTGGAAAGCGGGGCTAGTAAGCACACCCATTGTGGAACAACAAACAAAGAGACGCAGCCGCCAAGGCAGCATGGGACGAACCAGCAGACAGAATAGGGATCTAGGACAGGAGCCTTGCAGAGAGAGCTCAGGGCTTGAGAGAGAGAGAGAGACAGAGACAGAGACAGAGACAGAGAGACAGACAGAGACAGACAGAGACAGACAGAGACAGAGAGACAGAGAGAGACAGAGACAGAGACAGAGAGACAGAGAGAGACAGACAGAGACAGAGAGAGAGACAGACACAGACAGAGACAGAGAGAGACAGAGACAGAGAGACAGAGACAGAGAGAGACAGACAGAGACAGAGAGAGAGGGGGCATGCCTGTTTCTGGAAGTATAAACTTTGTAGTGACTGCATTTATTACATAAAGCCAGCTAGGCATCAAAAACTTGCTGTTATTATAGAAATCCCGCAAAATCCCTGTGGAAATTTTGATAATATTTTTACACCTTATTTGTTTGCGAAATGAATTTTACAAATTCCCTCCTGTTTAGCTTTTATGAGATTACAGTTCCTGTTATTTAGACTGTGCTATATAGAATAAATGAGCTTTAAAAGGGAACTCTAAGCACCTATCTGCAGCGAAGTGTTTGGGATGGATGACAATGCCCCTGGAGCGACAGATCTCAGCCACATGGTTTGGCTAACAGGAAATGACCATGATTAAGGCGACTTGGGCTGAAAACATATCAACAATAATAGCAGTGTAAGTTATAAATGCACTTTCTGCTTGCTCCCACAATTTGTCCTAAAAACCCCTTTAAGAAAATCATTTACAAACTGCCTCTATTACTCGGTCAGTAAACAGGGAAGCAAAGGCTGGCCCACAGTCGCACAGCTCCGTCTCTTCCCTCTGTCCGTTTACCGTGCTGGGAAAGTCTTACAGGCAGCAAGCCCCAGACCCACGGCCAGGCAGGGCTCTTGGCGGGTCAGAAGGAAATCGTCCACTAGCAGCTCCGTCTGGGCATGGATGGGACACTTCTGTCGTCCCGGCACTTAAGACACGGAGGCAAGATGATCAGGCATCCCAGACCAGTCGGAGATATGCAGGAATATCTCGTTTCAAAACCAGAAACGGGTCTCTGAGACGGCTGCCGGCAGGTGGCTGCAGGCCGGTGGCACTCGCTGCTGAGCCTGGGCCCACATGGTAGAAGGACAGAATCAAGTCCTATGCGTTGTCCTCCGTCGGGAGCACAGCACGGAAGTCTTTGCACTCACAGATCCCCAGAGCATCCAGGAATGCCAAGCACGCAGGAGACTTTCCCATGGGAAAGATGAAACCTGTTCTTCAGGGCAGAAAGCTGAGAATTGAAAGTGATCAGCAGGCTGGTGCACCTCTTTACCTGTTGGGCCAGGCCACAGCGAGCTCCCACAGCCAGGGCTGGAGGGGGCAAGCAATCTAAAAGACCCTTACAGCCCAGGCTCCCCAAGATCCCACAACCAGGACTACAATACCTAATAATCTAAATGACCCTTACAGTGAGAGGCTCCACCCAGTTCTCCATCCAGGACCAGAGGTGGCTAATGGCCCGGACAGCCTCGATGCTGTCTGTATGACTGAGTCCTGGCCACTGCGTATCTCAAGAACCTATCTTCTAGGAAGAAATACCACAGACTCTGAATGAGTAATTATGACTACTTATGTGCACCATGGATTCTATTATACCAGGAGATGTTTTCCCCCCAAATTATACTGGGCTTAAATATGTTGGGAATAAACCATCCAATAGCAGACTCGGTTAACAAAGCTGAACTGAATTTCATTCTCTTCTCTTCCCACTTGCTTCTCTGCCTGACCCCTGCAGAGACCCCCTCGGTCATCTGACGGCCACAAACATGCGGTAGGACACATGTGACACATACATGGGAATGGGGGAGGGTAAATAAATGCTAATTTAAAACTTTAAAAAATTAATACACCAGCCTGGTCTACAGATCAAGTTCAGGAGAGCCAGGGCTATGTAGAGAAACTCTGTCTCAAATCAAACCAAACCAAACCAAAAAAATACAACAGAAACAAGAAATGTCAAAGCAAAAACAAGAAGCAAGTTTAAGCTAGAAATGACTGAGGCTGAAGGCACACACAGGGCCTGCTGGGTGAGTAGGGGTAGCGCAGTCTTTGCAGAGTAAACAGAAGGCCCTGGGTTTGTTCCCAGCACTAGAGCAAAATAAAGAGAAAAAAAAAGAGCTGTGGCTCTGGAGAAGGCTTGCACACCTGCCTCGCGCGCGTCTGTGGCGGGCACGTGCTGGGGAGCAGGCACCGTAGTCTTCCCTTCCTTTCTGCACTTGAACACAGCCCACAATGAAGGGTTTTCCAGGAATAAAGGTTTCAAAAAGAAGCTGAGGGCCAGGCAGTGGTGGCGCACGCCTTTAATCCCAGCACTTGGGAGGCAGAGGCAGAGGCAGGCGGATTTCTGAGTTCGAGGCCAACCTGGTCTACAGAGTGAGTTCCAGGACAGCCAGGGCTACACAGAGAAACCCTGTCTTGAAAAACAAATGAAGAAGAAGAAGAAGAAGAAGAAGAAGAAGAAGAAGAAGAAGAAGAAGAAGAAGAAGAAGAAGAAGAAGAAGAAGAAGAAGAAGAAGCTGAAACTGTGCCTCTGTCAGTCACAGGGTTGGTCATCAGGCACACATCCTTGTCCTCAGAAACGGACATCTCTGCTGCTGCTGCTGCTGTTGCATTTCTGTTGCCCCAGCAATGGTCAGCTCCAAATGGTCACTGTCAGGACAAAACGCAGGGGCCTTCTGGCCATGCTTCCCAACCTGAGCAGAAAGAACTGGTGATTTACTGAAGACGGAGCCTGCAAACATAGATTCCTGTTTGTTTGTTTGTTTGTTTGTTTGTTTGTTTGACTCTCCTCTTCTAGGTTCAGAAGCAGTCTGTAGGTGCAGACCCTGACATGTGTGTCACTGTGTAGACATGCAAGCAACATTTGTGGATCGCATGGAAGAGTATGGCAAGATTTTAACATATCTGGGGATTTTGACAGAGAGACAGATACCAAGAGGTTAACTGGTGTGTTCAAGGCAAGGACGCAGCTTCAGCCGGGAGTGCCCCTGGCCTCCTGGCCTTGTCTGCCCGGCCATTGCCTGGTTCGTGTGCTCCGGAGGCTCCTGAAGGGAACGAGATGCTGGCCTTGCAGCACTTGCAGCCCCATGCTGCGCTGGGGCCAGGCTGCGTGGGAGACACTGCTTCTTTGTGCTGCCCTCCTTGGCACAAGATGAAATCAGGTGGTCCCCCTTCTTCCTGCTCTGCTTCGCCAAATCCATCTGAACACATTTCCTGTGCCCAGAGCCAGCTCACCAATTATCTGCTCCAATTAAGGACACTGAGCATACCATTAATTCAGCCGTTCCAGTGCTCGACCACAGCGAAAGGCAAGACTGATGATTCCGGCCTGCGGGTCTTCCAAGGGCCCTGGGCATGCTCCCCCTGCCTTCTCTGTAGCCCTCAGGACTACAAGCACCATAAAGGCCTGCGCTCGCCCTACCTAACCCTACCTAACCCCTTGAGCAGCTATGACCGTGAACTGAAAAGCACAGACAGTGCAGCCTGCCCATGTGCTCTGACCTGTATGTGCTTCTCTAGGGAGATCAAATGAGGGCGGAGGGTGGGGTGGGGAGTGGGGTGGGGGGGAGTGAGGGGGTGGGGGGTAGGGAGGTGGTGGCCATTTCTAATCCAGCGAAATGCCTCTCATGCTCACTACCTGTAAGACAGGATAAAGGATTTGACCACTTGCCCTGATTGGGCACTCCAAAGAGAGATTAACATACGTGTGTTTTATGGGAGCCAGTTAACACTGCCAATGTAGACATCACTTTGTGGGTGGGGAATAAATCCTAATTAAGATTCAAAAACAAAATCTAAGATTTCTTTGGTTTATATTAAAGTCAAATTCCCAGAAAATTAGACGTCTGTTATCATACAAAAATTATTGTGCTTATGCATATATAAAATGCTAATATGGCATATTCATAAATATATATCACATATGTGTGTTAGATTCAAAGTACAGATAATTACAAACATTTTGCTGTCACTGTTGTCTTTAAACCTACATGAACATAAACAGGATATCCTATATTTACTGAATGCAGGATACTTATTTCATTCATTGTGACAAAAATTATATAACCTTCCTCCTTCACAAAAATGTCCAAAACACCCTTAATGTTGTCCTTCGGGGAACAATTGCTTAGGCAAGGTAAGGGCTTGCTTTTCTCACAAGAAAATCAACCTAAGAATGGAGGTCTTCATCTGGCTTATCCAAGCCTCTCACCACTTCTCTTTCAACACTCCTAGACTCAAAGTCCACCTTCAAGTTCGTAACTACAGAATGGCGGCTAAGCTCCAGCTGCTGTGTTTGTAATGTAGATTGGAAGAAGGAAAGAGAAGGAAGGGAAAGAGGAGGGTGTGGGAAGGAAGGAGGAGGCTTGGAATTCTCACCTAAGAACTCTCTCTATATCCCATTGGCAGTCCCTATGCTCAAGGCCAACCTGGAGATGTGGTGTTCCACTTGGGTATTACTGTCTTTAATATATTGGGTTCTGCAGCAAACAAGATACTGGGTGGGTAGCTGGTCCCTCTGTGGTAGCAAGGGGATACTGGGTGGGTGGATGGTCTCCCTATGGTAGTGAGAGGATACTGGGTGGGTGGGTGATCCCCCTATGGTAGTGAGGGGATACTGGATGGGTGGCTGGTCCCTCTGTGGCAGTGAGGGGATGCTACCTACCCTCCTATTGTCAGTCCCCATGCTGCCCAACCTGGAGATGTGGTGTTCCACTTGGGTATTACTGTCTTTAATATATTGGTTTCTGCAGCAAACAAGATACTGGTCCCTCTGTTGTGGTAGTGAGGAGATGCTGGGTGGGCAGTTGGTCCCTCTGTGCCATGAATGAATGCAAGGAAACTCGTGTAGCTGTGGTTACCTACCTAGGTAGTCATTCATTTAGTTCTTTACCTATCCATCCATTTGCCTATCCACCCACTCACCCACCTACCAACCTACCTACCTACCAACCAACCAACCAACCTACCTACCTACCTACCAACTTACCTACCTACTAACCTACCAACCAACCAACCAACCTACCTATCTACTAACCTATCTACCTACCAACCTACCTACCTATTAACCTACCTACCAACCAACCAACTAACCTACCTACCTATTAGCCTACCAACCTACCTACCAACCTACCTACCTACCTACTAACCTACCAACCAACCAACCAACCTACCTACCTACCTACCAACTTACCTACCTACTAACCTACCAACCAACCAACCAACCAACCTACCTACCAACCTATCTACCTATCAACCTACCAGCCTACCTACCAACCTAGCTACCAACCTAGCTACCAACCTACCTACCTACCTACCATCCTACATGAATCTTTTTAAGGTTTTTATTTTCTAGAATCTATATGGCTAATTCAAACCAATCATAGAATCTGTGTATTTCTGACCTGCTTATGAGTTTCAGTGTTCAACCACATTAGGACAAATTTAATGACCCTAGATGAGACAGGGGGCAAAGTTAAAGGAAACACTCTCTGAGCTCCACATGACTGTCACCTTCATCCATCTGTGCGCTGGCAGATCACAGAGAAACCTGCCTACACCTTTTAATGAACTGGGGGTTTACTCAGGTCTCAATTTCCTAGGTGTGAAACAGGCGGTGTACTAGCCTAACTCTGAGGTCTCTGACAGGCTGGTGCTTCATGGTGCTTTCTGAGATAGTTCCTCCCACTGCATGGCCGGGGCTGGCCTCACACTCTTGCCTGCCCTCACCAAGGGCTAGAACTGACTGCCGGAGCCACGACTCTTTGCCAGGCTTCTGACAATTTTAAGATGTTGCTTATCTGTCTTTTATTAGGTCTCTCTGGACAGAACACCATGAATGAAATCACTTAACCAGCTGACTCATTCACGCATACAGGTCTGTGCTGTGCCATGCACTGTTACAGAAAACAGGATAGGCCCTGTTCTGGAGGGCTCCACCCCCAGCGGCACCCACCGGTCAGTTTATGATCTGAACAAAAACCACAGAGGAGTTCTCTTAAAGAGATCATCACCATACTATGAAAACGCTAATCAGAAGGAAATAAAGTTAAATGACAAGGGCCCTCAAAAGAACAGCAACAACAGCAGCAGCAACAACAGCAGCGGCAGCAACAACAGCAGCAGCAGCAGCAACAGCAGCAACAGCAGCAGCAACAACAGCAGCAACAGCAGCAGCAGCAACAACAGCAACAACAGCAGCAACAGCAGCAGCAACAACAACAACAGCAGCAGCCACAATAGCAACAACAGCAGCAACAGCAGCAGCAGCAACAGCAGCAGCAGCAACAGCAACAACAACAGCAGCAGCAACAACAGCAGCAACAGCAGCAGCAGCAACAACAGCAGCAACAGCAACAACAACAGCAGCAGCAACAACAGCAGCAACAACAGCAGCAGCAGCAACAGCAGCAGCAGCAACAACAACAGCAGCAGCAGTAACAACAGTAGCAACAGCAGCAGCAGCAACAACATGAGAGCCCAGTCTCAAGGGAAGCCTCACCCTTGGAAGTTCCAAACCCTAACCAAAGCCATCTGAATAAGGTGTTTCTGGGACTCCAGTGTGAAAACAAGATGAGTAGTTCACTCTGGGCCTGTCGAGTCCTGTGCTAAATTCAGCAGCAGAGAAGGGAGGAGGGGCAATTTTGTAGAACTTTTGTTGGGGGGAGAGAGAGAGAGAGAGAGAGAGAGAGAGAGAGAGAGAAGAACAAGAAGAAGAAGAAGGAGGAGGAGGAGGAGGAGGAGGAGGGAGGGAGGGAGGGAGCTTTTTGTGGGCTTCAAGCCACATGCCTAGGCAGCAATTTTGTGCAAGTGAGGAAAAAAAGTACCTCCCCTGGGGGACAAACTGCTCAGGGCACCTCAGGAAGCAATGCATTGGAGATGCACCCCTCTGTCTCCACACTGCCCTAACCATAGAATTTCTCACTAAGGGTGTGCAGGCTGATTTCAGAGACATTCCCTTCTGTGACACGGACAGCCAGCTATGCAGACCAATCAAGGAACCATGAGGAAACACCAAGGAGATCCTATCTGGTTTATACAGCCACTCTTGTTTAAAAGGGTGTGTGTGTGTGTGTGTGTGTGTGTGTGTGTGTGTGTGTAGGTATGTGTGTGTGTGAGAGAGAGACAGAGAGACAGAGAGACAGACAGAAACACAGAGAGGGAGAGAGAGACAGAGAGACAGAGAGAGGGGGGAGGGAGGGAGAGATTTCTGCTGCCACCAACCATTTTGGATGGAGGAGGGAATTTCCCATGTGTCTTCGAGGACCTCTCAGGCTTTTGTGCTGAGGTTCCCAGCAGTCCAGCATCAGCCTGCACAAGGGTTGACCGCTTTAGCATCCTCATCCACTGAAGGCTGGCTCTTGTTGCCTAGTGACTGCTGCGTGGCTCCCTGCTGTCACTCACCTTGTCTCCAGTTATCCTCTCCTCTCATACAGGAAGTTATGATTGGACAAAGGTGACATCATAGCAGAAGGAACTGCATTGCTTTGTCAAGGCAGCACCAATAAGATGACCCAAGGGCTGGTGGCAGTGTGTTCAGATTCCTTTGTTTTAGTGTTTTTCACACTGAGCTAACAAATTAAATGGACATTCTCCTCTGTGTCTTGGAGTATTGCAGTTTTGTGTTAGTATTGCAGGTGTTACTGATAGATTTTTGCCCATAAAAATATTCCTTAGCATCGTGCAGATTCTCTTTACACCCATTTAATCAATGCTGGTAGCGCAGCCAAGACCTTCCCTGCCAAGGTCTCGGCCAGCATTGGGGAAGCTGCAGAGCACAGGCAGCAAATGACTGCCCGCGGCTCGTTACCACAGCCCCGGGAGACACCTGAAGTCTCCTGAAGCATCCATATTAAGGGTGGCTTCAGAGTACAGCTCAGGGCACACACAGGAGGCGTCCAAGAGGACGCCAAGGAAAAACAGTGATTAAAGACAAAAGCTGAGCTACTTTAAAACCGAGCAGTTGGACACATCACACACCGATTAGTTAATACACACAGCTTTGATTACATCTGCATCTGACATGGCACATGTCGGTGCTGCTCTGGGAACCGCGCCTTGTACTCCTCATTCTATCCTGCAATGGACACCATGTGCACTAAATGCAGGTGTATTTCAGCTACCGAAGATGCCCTCTGTGCAATTGCAGGGTTTCTTGCAACCTCACTGTGCTTGGCAGCTGAATTAAATCCTTGGTTAAATGCTCTCTTATCTTGGTAAACATTTAGTATACAGCATCGTCACTGCTGGTATAATTGGATAATTGCTTCCAATTAATGCTCTATTTCAGAAGCTCCAATTCCATAGGAAGTTTGTTGAGCTGTAACAAAGGCAGACCCCCATGAGGAACTAAAGAGAACAATTCTGTCTTGTAAGTGAGAGTGGGAGGGGGGAGAGAGAGATGGGGGAAACATATTCTATACAGCCCTGACAATAACATCCACAAATAATGAAGGGCATGTGTCAGCTGAAACCTGACAGGACGCTCTGCTCTAGCCAAAGAGGTCTGTAAGTAGCTGAATATCGTTATTCCTTGTTTGAATAATCAGCTTCTTCTTAATGGGAATTAAAGCTAGTCATGCATTTCCTGAGGACATTCATCTAAAAAGAGGGGAAGAGCATTTACACAGAAACCAGGTCACAGAAATGCACTTACACTTTGAATTATGAAGCATTTTCCGAAAAAAATCATAAAATTTCCTTTAAAAATTATATTGGAGGGGGTTATGCTGCATTCCTTTTATCTCAGTGCTCTGAAGGCAGAAGCAGGAGAATCTCTGTGAGTTAGAGGCCAGCCTGGTCTACAGAATTGGTTCCAAGACAGCTACAGCTGCACAGAAAAATTATGTCTTGAAAAACCAAACCAAACCAAACCAAACCAAACCAAACCAAACCAAACCAAACCAAACAAGCCAAACACCCCAAACCAACCAACCAACCAACCAACAAAAATACCAGCCAAACAACCAAACAACACCCTCTACCCTTCAAAAAATAATTCAGATTGGGAGTTGGAGAGATGTCTCAGTGGTTAACACCACTTACTGCTCTGTCTGCGGCCCCTGGTTCAGTTCCCAGCACTTACATAGTTCCTAGCTCACAAAACACCCAGTAACTTGTTCCAAGGGATCCAACCAACGCCCTCTTCTGACCTGCAGTGAGCACCCACATGCACATCTGTGTACAGAAGCATATACATACATACATACATACATGCATGCATTCATACATACATACATACATACATACATACATACATACATAACAAGTCTTAAAAAAAAATAAAGACAGGGACTGGAAAATGGCACAGAGGTTAAGAACACCTGCTCTCTCCCAGAAGACGAGGGTTCAGGTCCCAGGACCAGGGGAAGTGGCTCACAGGCATCCTTACCTCCATTCCGAGGCACCTGACCCTCTCTGGATCTCCACGCACCAGGCATGCTTGTGGTGCACTGTGGGAAAACTGATAATATAGGCTGAAGTGCATCATGACTGGGTAGCCTCTGAGCTTGGTGAAATATAAGAGACTCCCTTCTGGTTAGCGGGGCTTCTCTTTCTCTGACCTATTTGTCTTAGTCAGGGTTTCTATTCCTGCACAAACATCATGACCAAGAAGCAAGTTGGGGAGGAAAGGGTTTATTGAGCTTACACTTCACGTTGAAGTTCATCACTAAAGGAACTCAAGCAGGCCAGGAATCAGGAGGTGATGCAGAGGCCATCGAGGGATGTTTCTTATTGTACTGGCTGGTTTTGAGTGTCAACTTGACACAGGCTGGAGTTACCACAGAGAAAGGAGTTTCATTTGGGGCAGTGCCTCCATGAGATCCAACTGTGAGGCATTTTCTCAATTAGTGATCAGGGGGGAGGGCCCCTTGTGGGTGGTACCACCCCTGGGCTGGTATTCTTGGGTTCTATAAGAGAGCAGGCTGAGCAAGTCAGGGGAAGCAAGCCAGTAAGAAACATCCCTCCATGGCCTCTGCATCAGCTCCTGCTTCCTGACCTGCTTGAGTTCCAGTCCTGACTTCCTTTAGTGATGAACTGCAATGTGGAAGTGTAAGCTGAATAAACCCTTTCCTCCCCAACTTGCTTTTTGGTCATGATGTTTGTGCAGGAATAGAAACCCTGACTAAGACACTTGTCCAAGGATTCGAAGCCCCTACAGTTGCTTCTACCTGAGGAATGTCATGTAGCCTCAACTACTTTATAAGATCAATTTCCTTTCTCCTGACAAAACCTGTTCATCCAGCACCTGAGGTTCCTCAGTTGCTTCCCTATGCTGAAGAGACATTCCAGGTACCCTAAGCTCCCTGCCAATGACCTGTGCCAATCCTGGATGTCCTTATTCTTGGTTCCCCCAAAACATTAGAGGCCTTCAGTCATCCTAAGTAAAGTGGATCTGCCTGCTGACAAGCGATCCCAGTGTGGTACTCACAGAGCTTCCAGACCTGTCCCTGCACCTCACTGTCTCTGCTCCCTCTGCCTTTGAGGACTGGACTGGCAGACCACCCACAAGGATGAGGAGACCCACAGCGTACATCCACACAAAACACTCTTACACATAAAAATCTTTAAAAAGAGGGAAGATGGGCTGGAGAGACGGCTCAGCAGTTGAGTGTGTACTTCCACAGGATATGAGTTCTGTTCTTCATGACAACTGTTCTGTTCACATGACAGCTCACCACTGTCTGTGATTTGAAGCCCTTTTCTGGCTTCCTTGGGCAATGCATTCACATGGTGCATAGATATACATGCATGCAAAACACCCATCCATAGAAAATAAAAATAAACAAATCTTAGAAAACTGAGAACGGGGACAAAGCAGCACCCCAGAAGTCTTCCTTCCGTGTGCTTTGGTCTCCACCCTCCTGGGCCCCTCAGACCCGGGCCCTAGACAGTTGCCTTTCTGGTGTCTGTCATGTTAGAAAGGATTTGTGTTAGATTTGTGTCTTTAAACATTCCACATGTGGAGGCTGGAGAGAAGGCTCAGTGGTTAAGAGCACTGACAGCTCTTCCAAAGATCCTGAGTTCAAATCCTAGTAACCATATGGTGGCTTTCAACCATCCGTAATGATATCTGATGCCCTCTTGTGGTGTGTCTGAAGATAGCAACAGTGTACTCACATATAATAAAGAACTCTAAAGAGAGAGGGAGAGGGGGCGGGGAGAGAGAACGGCTCCACATAGCCTCACAGGCAGCAGGGGCTTAGCCTCCCTTTCTCTCTACCCCCCCATCCCTTTTTCCTTCTTTCATATTGGGACTTGAACCAGGGCCATGCTGAGCCAGCACTCTAGCCCTGAGTTCTATGTCTTTATTTTGAGACAGTCTCACTGTTTCCCAGGCTGCCGTGAACTCACTCTGAAATGTGGGTAGCTCTTGCATGTGCCTCTCAAGCTAGGCTTACAGGGCCGGTTCACCAAGCCTAGTTGATTATTTTTCATGCCTAGATTCTGGCTTTGGGAAGGCAGAGCAGACGTGGAGTCCATGTGTTTGGTGTATCAATAGTCAGTGCCAAGAATGTGGCCACGACTGCTGAAGCGTCTAGACAGCCTGTTTGAAGCGGTGCTGGTCAGACTTGTGCACTGGGAGGATGTTCGCTCCCAGCCCCATTCCTTGGCCCAGCAAAGGCTTGGGAAGGAAGTGACGGAACATAGCTTTCAGTCAGGAAACCCACTCTGCTTCCACCGCCCACACGATTCCATGGGATGCTTGCCTCTCATCCTCACTGGTGAGTTTATCCAGTTGTTTGTACCAGATGGACTCATGGACACTTGTTTATACTCCTTCCATCCCCCAGTCACTGATCTTACCATCTTTTCATAGCTGTGCTTTTCCCAGAATGTCATATTATTGGAACACAGCAATAATCCTTCCAGATTGGTTTCTTGTACTTAGTAGGATATATTTATTTTTCCACCATGTCTTTCCAAGGCTTACTTACTATTTTATTTAAAAAGACCCAAACTTAAATTATGGTAGAATATATGTAAAATTTTCTAATTTGTTCAGTTTGTTTTGTTTTTGAGACAGGATTTCTCTGTATAGCCGTGGCTGTCCTGGAACTCACTCTGTAGACCAGGCTAGTCTTAAACTCAGAAATCTACCTGCTTCTGCCTCCCTAGTGCTAGGATTAAAGGCAGGCGCCACTACTGCCCAGCTAATTTGTCTTTTAAAAAAGCATGATTCAGTAGTGTTAGGAACATTCCGTGTTGTGCAACCAATCTCCAAAACTGTTCCCATTTTGCAAAACTCAAGCTGAGCATATGAAACAACTCTGCCCTTTTACTCTCTCCAAGTTCCTAGCAACTATGTTTCCGTCTCTGTATCCTCTACAGGTACAGCATATAGGTGGAATTACTCAGTATTTTATGCTGTAGCTTGCTTATTCAACGTGGCACAACTTCACATTGTCCCCAGTCATGTCACATGTCCTAGCTTTTAAGGAAGAATGTTTTGCTGCATGTTTCCTCTTTTCCGTCTTTACTCATCTGCTGGTAAAATAGTGGACAATGTGGCTCTGTTTATTAGTGTCATTATCAGTGTTGCCAGTGTTTTAGGGCAGAAACCCTGGTTTTGGAAGTCTCAACAGATGACTCGTACCCACTTGTAAGAGTACATCGGACATGAGTAGTTATTAAATGCATGATTTGGTCAGATTAGGAAAAGCAGGGAAGGGGTTTAGTGACAGCCTCCCAAGTCTGCCTTCAAGTTGCCAACATTAACAGACTTTACAGAAGGAGAGGTGAAGGGAGCCGGAGCAGGCACTCCCGCTGGAGCGTGTGATTTTGCCCAGCACAGTGGTCAGACTCATCTCGGTCTGCTTCTGCAAGGGGATTGATCAAGGCAGGATGAGCACCTTTCACTCGCTAAACATCTTTTGAGTACGTGCCGCTGGGCTCAAGCTTGATCACGTTATTTTTGAATTTCTAGAGTAATGTTCATATTGCTTTTCAAAGTGGCCATGACCATTTGGAATTACTCAAGACCACCAGTTCCCCTACATCTTAACACAAATGCTAATAATCTCAATCCCTCTCACTCGCACACATGTGCACACATGCTAAAAGTAATAAAACTTCAGCCTAGAGTAATGGCAATACCTCTGTAAACCAACATGCACGAAGATTTTGAGTTCGATAGTAGCTAGGTCTACATAGTAGGACCCTGACACACACACACACACACACACACACACACACACACACACACACACCAAACAAATAAGCTAAGGATTCACCATCTGCTCATCTGGGAAAAGCATTTGCCACAAAAAATCGACGCCTGAGTTCAAGCCCCTAAAGCCACAATGAAATGACAAAACCAACTCCCCAAAGTTGTCCTAATTTACACACACACACACACACACACACACACACACACGCACGCACACACACGCACATACATTCATACATACACAAACTACTTAGAGATCAAAATATAACATTAAATATATATAAATATATAAATATTAATAAAAGCCAAAATAGTTAACACTTAAGAACTCACAAATAACTGGGCAGGGGTGGCGCACGCCTTTAGTCCCAGCACTTGGGAGGCTGAAGCAGGCAGATCTCTGAGTTTGAGGCCAGCCTGGTCTACAGAGTGAGTTCCAGGACAGCCAGGGCTACACAGAGAAACCCTGTCTGGGGGGGGGGGGGGAGAAAACCAAAAAACAACGCAAAAAAAAACCGCACAAATAACAGAAAGCACAAAAGTGTTATAAAACGACATTTATTCTGCAACTTTATCATAATGAATTGCATCTCTTTGGTAAAAATAAACTTTATAAACATTTAATAGTCAGAGATTAGATACAAAAACTCTGTAAGCTGCTTGTTCAATGAGCAGCGCTGGCGACTGAGCGGTGGCTCATGTGTGGCTGGTCGTCTATATTGGCAGTTAAACTCACAAGTTTTTATGCTACATCAGAAAAGAGAAAACAATAACAATTTTTTTTAAATCAAAAGGTATTCTTATACTTCAGTTTAAAAATAAATAATAGTTACAATGAATTGGCAATTTTACATTTTATACACTATATGATGGCAACATAATACTTTAAAATTAAGCACTCTGTTTAATAAAAAAAAGTACAACAATTTTGAAAACAAGTTTGACAATGGCACTGGCAGTTAGATGCAAAGAATAATCTTGAAAAATGGCAGGGATAACATTAAAATATTCTATTTTGCCTTTCAATAAATATTTGATTACATCATTAACACATTGGAGTAAACTTTAATCAAAACTTAAACATTTCAAAATTAAAAAAAAAACCCTTCACGTATCTGTAAACCAGAAAGCCTCAAATGTTGCTTTACACAGTTTCAAAGGGCGTTAAGCTGCTGTCCATCTGAGACAACAGCCTAAGCTACTCTCCAGTCTACAAGACACAAGCTTTCCCTCAACACTTGCTCTAGCTTTGAACTCTGCCAGTATGTATTTGACTGACCATCTAGTATGAACTCTTTACATAATGCCTCAGAAAGCAGTGAGAACATATGCTAAACTTTACGATATACAATGACTCTGAGTTAGGAGAAGTGGAGCTGCCGGAGACCAGCAAAGGCTCCGAGGAAAGTGGGTGATGCACCCCCTTGCTTTTCTACTGATTTAGCCAACGTTTCATTCTAAATTTGAAAGCAAAAAAATCAACTATTTTAGTAATATATTGCACAAACAAATTTCAAAGACATACTCAAGAAACACTGATTCTCTTGGCAAAGTGGAAAATAAAGTTAATAGTGCTAAGACATAACTTTTATTAGGAATCCATTAGAAATGAAAGTGGTTCCAACAAAATTCTTATTTTGGTGTAAGACAAAGTATACCTTAGTAAAACCAGTTTTAAATTACTGACATGTATGTTGTCCCTGGATTTCTAAGCTGTGTTTATTACACAAAGCTTGTTATTTACTAGGAAGTTCGCCCATAAACTTCAGGACGACCCCCTCACCTGTTGGGGTCCCAGCCACACTTCAATCTGAGCACACCAGACAGGAGCGTAATCTCCAAGAGGATTACAAGGGGCCAAGTCATAAGGGCTCTCCCCTGAGATGGGTGTCTGCACACAGCAGCCAATGAAAAGGGAGAACTCCATCCTGTAAGAGAGCTAAGTGCGAGCTGTCAGGACCTCTGCTCCTTAGTGCAGTGCACAGGCACAGATGACCCTTAGTGCAGTGCACAGGCACAGATGACCCTTAGTGTAGTGCACAGGCACAGATGACCCTTAGTGTAGTGCACAGGCACAGATGACCCTTAGTGCAGTGCACAGGCACAGATGACCCTTAGTGTAGCGCACAGGCACAGATGACCCTTGCTAATAGCTGCCGCTTTCACTAAGAGGCCACTGAAGAAGGAGGGAAAGGAACTTTAGGTTACTGCCCACACACACTCTGGGAGGGCTTTCTCTTGGAGCTGAGAACAACTCTTTCCTCTTACTTCAGATCATTTCCCTCCATTTGCACAACAGCTTGCAAGAACGGGGACGTAAGAGACAAGACGGACTGGCGGTGGAACATGGGATGCAGCGGCCCTGTGAGGGGCGTGGGGATGAGCCTCACAATTCTGGGCTACCAACTGAACTCGACCATCTCTTCCAGACTTGTACCACAGTACGACAACACTTCTGTTTGGTGTTTTATTCATTGTCTGCAGTGAAAACTAATCTCGTTTAACTGTTTTCTGGAAAGATAACATTTATGAATTAGAAAAATTCCAAATTCCCCATCAAGCATTATCAATAAAAGAAAAATGTCTATATTTTAGTAGCACCAATTCCATTAATTCGGCTATCCAGATTCAATTACAACTACCATGGAAACAGGAGTGTACCAATACTGTTATAGCTTAAGTGTTGTCAATCAAGAAACAACCTATTGTTTTAATTGTCATTTGACAGTATTGCGGAGAAAAAAAATTAGAAGTAAAAGTAAAAACATTTGTCTCTTTAAAAAAGTCCAAGAAAATGCTTTATAGTCATAAAAACATTTGAAAGCAGGGAATTAACCTGAGCCTGTGTATGTGTGCGTACAGCAAGTGTATGTATGCATATAAATGAGAAAAAGTCAAAGGTCACTGTCTAGAATACAGGACGTAGCATGAAACAAGACTAAATTTTCCCAAAGTTTCTCCCACCACTGTAAAAATATATATATGAGTTACAGTATTAGCATCCCTGTTCTAAATACTATAATCAAACTATAAGTGATATGAAAACTGTCTCCTATAATCAGTTCCATTCAAATACTTAAAATATCTTAGCCAATGCAGTTTTGAAATAGTAATATAAAATTTTTTAGTGTGGATTAATGGCACATACAGGTATTACATTGCCTTCTCAAAAAGTTTTATTTAAGATCCAATTTTTATATGTATTTTGAAATCCCTGAAGATATTTATCTCTATATTTTCCTTAGTAGGAACATTTAATAATGTTTTAAATCTAATTCATTACACATTTAATTTTAAGAATACAAAGCTTGGAAAATCTTGCCGTCGACGACCTTCCTTGACTACCGATGTCATAATGTATCTTCATTACAGTGCGTTTAGAAAACAAATGCAAGATTCTCGTTCTTGCGAGTATGCACGTGTGTCAACATGAATGTTATTCTATCACACACCCTGGCCATATCCTTTCATCAGGCAATTCTTACTTAACCAAGACAGCTAGCAGCTAAAACTTAAATACCTGTAGAGTGCTCTGGGAAAGGGTAAAGGCCCCAGTGATGCTATGCATTAACTGTGAGGTAAAAACATTTCAAAGATACTATTGCAGGAGGAGTTAGTCTTGAGATGAGCCCCATCCCCATCCCCAAATGGCCTTTCCTGATCCTTAGAATGGCTGTCTTCTCACAGACCAGAGACCCTTGCGAACATCTAGGGTCTTCCAACTCATATGGCCATGCTCATGCCGCAACCAAGACTGAGGACAAGACAAAGGTCCCCTCGCACCTTCCGCCCTGAGTCAGGGGAGAAGCATGTGCGGAAGGTGCCAGGAACTAGGTAATGGCGGAATGGGAAGGAGAAGGAAAAGTTCCAGTTACCAACTTTTTACCAATTAACAAAGAGATTTTTTTCCTATAAGTTTAAGACAGAGGCTGAGAATTTTCCAATACAAAACTTTCCAAATCTGGGAGACACTTATTCACAGAAATTATGTTTTGGGGTCCTTTATATCAGATTTACAATTAGGCATGATCCTAAGAGCAACTGTTTAATTAAACAAACAAACAAAAAAGCAACCAAAAAATACTTAGAAAGAAAACAAGTGGCACCCCTGCCTGCCTCAGCTAAGGAGGCCCATCCGATATGGCTCTGGTATCCCTTGTAAAAGTTACGTAGGAGAGTACTGCCACGGCTCAGAATCCGCCACCCTCTGAGTCTCTACTTCCTCGGAGTTTCTGGCTCTGCGCCTTTGCAGTGCTCATCAGGGAGCCCAGGCAGGTGCGGACCCCAGCAAGGTGCAGCAGAGAGCCCGCCGCTTCTTTCAGCTCCTCATCAATCTCGTGGCAGAACTGTTTTGGCATCTTTCTGCCTGGCTGTCCTTTCAGAGTGCTGTCTCCATGAGCTTGTGGTGCATAGCCACTGTCTCCAAGAGGGTCGTCCTCCTCCTCGGCCTCCGTCTCCTCCTCACTGTGGAAGCTTTCGCTGCCCTCACTCCCTCCGTGGCTGCTCTTTGGGGTGAACTCATCCACCTCATCCACAGAAGACAGGGAAGACATGCTGGCCCTGGATGCGCAGCGCTGGGCTGCCACACTGCGGGCACTGTAATTATGGTCTGCTTTTGGGTCGAGGCTGGAGGCTGGAGAATGGCCCTCCTGCAGCTGCACAGCACTGGGGGCACTGAAGGCGCTGCCGTAACTCCTCTTTTTCTGCAATGATGTTTTAAGAGGCAGAGGCTTCTCACCTGTGCGAAACAGAACTTGTATCAACAAGTCAGAGGTATTTGCTTGTAAGACCAGACCCCTGAAAACTCTCTTCTGAGTAGTAAGAGTTGGAATTAGTAGTTTTGTAGGATTTCCTCAATATTCTATTCTCTCTAGTCATTAGTCTAAAACATTTAAAAACCATTTGAAAGAAAACCTGACCTAAAAGTTACTAAAAGTTACTTTGAGCTAATTGCAAAGGATGTCTCAGTATGACCAGCCACTGCTTAACAATGTCCTGTGGGTATTGACATTGTTTCTAAGTGTGATTTGATACAATCAGGTTTGTTGGATAGCCTTTCCACACAGGCAGAACTTCTAGGAGGGAAGCAAATGCAAGTTCCCAGTAAACAGGGAGGTCTGTCTTAAATTCAACGAGGGTAGAGTAACCCTGGGGGATGGTGGTATGAAAACAAAACTATTTTCATATTACAATAGCAATCATTTACATTTGAAAGAGTAGCTTAAAAATTATTTTGCATCTTTCCATAGTTCTTTTAAAACTCACTTTCAGGTATTTTACTAACTTTTCTTCTAGGCTATTCCTAATTTTTTTTTAACTTTAAAATGTTGGTATTCAATTATTTTGAGTACTTTATGGGTTTAGCACAATCCTGATTCCTCCCTACCCATCTCCCTCCTTCCCTCTCTACTCCCTCTCTCAAAGAATAAAAGCAAAAGACAAAAACTGAAAATCAAAATAGATTAAACTAAACAAATGCAATATGATGAAAAAAAAATAACTAAAAGCAAAACACTACCCTTGGACATGAGGCCTACAATTTCCCCTTTCCAGCAGGAAAGGGCTTCTTGGTTAGGAGTGGGCCTTGGTGCCTACTTTCCTTTAGTGCGGGGCTTTGTCTGTTTTGAACCTGTACAGCCTTTTCAATACTGCTGTCTGAAGGATGCCACATTCCCACTACCTCTGGCCCAGCCGCTCTGCCTTCTCTTCCCACAGACCAGCATGGCGATTGTGAGTCCTGTCTGCTTATCTCTTACGTGTTACACCCTTCAACACACAGGCAGGATATTAAGCTTCTGTCTCTTATACATGGTTAAGAAGAACTCTCCTGTATCCTGCCTTACTTCTCTTAGTTTATTTTTTTGTGGTGCTGGGGGGCTAAACTTGCCCAGGGCCTGGCATGTGTTAGGCGAGCCTTCTAAAGCCATGTTCATCTCTGCAGCCTCCCAGACTCATCTGTTCTGAAACAGGATCTCAGGAATGTACTCCAGGGTCATCTCAGGCTTGGTGTCTAGCCTGAACCCCTGCTTTTCTCACCCAGGCCCCAGGTGTGCGGATTACGGGGTTCAGCACGACTCCGATTGTGATGGTTTGTTGTTCTCACACATACTCTCTTGTCTTTAATTAAATTTCTCCATCTTTTCCTTTTTGTTTTTTTTTTTTTCAAATAGGGTTTCTCTGTGTAGCCCTGGCTGTCCTCGAACTCAGAAATCCACCTGCCTCTGCCTCCCAAGTGCTGGGATTAAAGGTGTGCGCCACCACTGCCAAGCCGTCCATCTTTTCTTAATAAACTGCAATTTGTAACTTAATACTCCTATTCCAAAGTTTAACCTCTTAAAATTTTTTTTGTGTATGTGTGTACACTCTCCTGAAGTCCGAGGCCTCAGCCCCTGAGAACCGGTCCACACAGGGTTAGCTCTTCACGTTCATCTGAAAAGCATTTTCCTCCCTACATCTCTTGATCAACACATGATTTCTCACAGCTTTAGCTTCACTTTCTCAAATGTTCACAGAACTAGAAACCGAGTCATTGTGGAGGGGCTCAGAGAGCAGGATGCAAAGTGAAAAAGTAAAATAAAATTGAAAAGAAAAAAAAAAAGAAACTGAGCCATTCAGATTAAAACACAATTTAGTAGGAAAGAATTCTATTATGACACTTAGTCATATTATATCTTAAACCATTAGTTTAAAAAGGCATTTATAAAATTTATTTTAAAAAAGGATGATTGCTTACATTCTAAAATCTCTTGTTCTATTGAAGTATTTAAAAGTATCATTGCAGTGGCAGCATCAATATCAGATTCTGAAAATGGAAAAGAGAGATAGCATTAATGTTCTTCATGAGAGGCTTTTGTAAACACTGCACGTTTAAAATGGTGAGCATTAAGACTCTGATGGCCCAGAGTCTTGACACATACCTTCAATCCCAGCTCTCAGGAAGTAAAGGCACAGCATCCACTAAAGAAAGGCTAGGTTTTCCAAAAGGATAAAACTAACCTGTTCTACATATCAAGTTAAAGGCCAGTAAGAGCTACTTAGAGAGACCCTGTCTCAAAACAAAAAACAGCACCCCCCCCATATAGCACCCCCACATATACACACAATTTTGAGACAAAGTCTCATGCAGCTGACCATGACACAGAACTCTGGATCCTCCAGCTTTAACCTCTCGAGTACGAGAGTCCAGGCGTGCACTACTATTCCCAGTTTAAATGGAGACAGAATTCCCACATGCTAGAAAAGCACCTATCAACTGAGCTATAGCCCAAGTTCAGATTAGTCATATAATTTTGCAATTTGTTTTCCTTTAGGACTATGAACAGGTATTAGGTCAGAGACAACGGAGAGCTGTAGCAGTAAGAGCGCCTTTCTTCACTCAGAACGAGTGTGAACAATCACTGCCTTTCAAGGGTAACCTCTAAACTAAATTACTTAGAATACACAGTACTGCTTTTTAGCATTTACCTTGGATAACCTTATTGTTATAAAATATGTTTATTACACAACAGCCGCAAGATTAAAAATATATGGTAACTGGTCACTCTATGACCTGAACTTTTAAGTGCTAAATGAAGTAAATTGTAGGATCAAAATATTGATCATGTTCAGTCATACTTATACAAATGCCTGTAAGCACTACAGGTCTTGTGTGTGTACACATACATACATGCTCATGTCAATGCTGCTGTGCATGTGCATGTGTGTAGAAGCCAGGCCCTGCTTTTAGGACACTCACTGTATCATACTCATTGCTGATACTCATGGTGTAGCTTTGTTTTGGAACATCTATCTAAATTTTTGAGGCTCATCAAAATACAAAGGCAGTCATCTTGGCATATTTTTATATAAGATATTTTGTATATACCATTATATTAATTTTAGAATCTCAGTTTTGACACAGTAAGAATTCAACACAAAAATCACATAGTTATTACTCAGAACTGACATAGCAAACGAACTTGCTAATTTTGTTAAAAGGCACGGGACCACCACGTGCCTGCCAATTTCTAAACTCACTGTCAATGGAGTTTTTAGGACAGACTTGTCTCATCACTGTAAACTCACATTTATACATTAATGCAAAAATTTCAGATATAAGAAGCCTTACTTCATAAAGGTTTATTACAGTGACTGTATCAAAATTTTCAATATCTGTTTTCCTTGAATGAGTATTAAGGCCCCAATAAGATTTCTTTTTCACTCAAAAAAAAAAAGCTACCAAACCCACACAAATAGTCAAAGTACAAAGGCAGTTCTTAATAATAATTTATAGACAGAAGTATTTTATGTTATGTATATGGTGCCTTTCCTGGATGTGTGTCTGTAACATCTGTGTCTCTGGCACTTGCTGAGAGCCCAGGCCAGGCCATCAGAACCTTGGTTTTTGCTTGGGGGTATTTTTTTGAGACAGAGCATCTCCTTGGTCTGGAACTTGTCAAGCAGGCAAGCCCAAGGCAAGCCCGCCCAGGTACCCTGCTCTCCTCCGCCCTAGAATTGCAGGCCACTTGCTGGCTTTTCCTATGGTTCTAGGGCCCTAGCTCAGGTCCTTGTAAGGAAGCATCTTACTGACTCCAGCCCCAATACTATATATTCTGTTTGTTTGCCTGTTTCTTTGACTAGAGCTGGGCCTCACTATGTTATATAGGCTAGCCTAAGAATCCTGAATGCTTCCAGAAAAAGATTTGTTTTTAAACATAAAAGAATTCCCTCAATACTGAAGTTGCTAGAGGAAAAAGCAGGACAAACTCCAGGAGATCCAGGCATAGATAAGGACTTTCTAATAAGGACCTGCCCAAAGGAAGTAAGACAATAGACAAAAGGAAACTCTCCAAATCAAACAGCTTACTGTACAACAGTTAACCACTGATTCTGAATAAGAAGGGATGGGACCTTTCCCTACTATACACACAGAGAACTTGTTCCCGGCAAGCACATCCTTGGGGTGGAATGGATGCATGTTCTGCACAACGTAAAGCCGCATGGCGGTGCAGCCTGCTGGGCCAATATTCTACGTGGAGGCAGAAATGCAAGGTCCCAGCAAGTTGAGAGGCCAGCTGGGCTATGAACGACTGTTCCTTTTGTGTTTTAAAAAAGCCTCTGAGATCCCCTCTCAAGGATGTCAGAGTGGCTGCCATCAAGAAAACAAGTGACACGAGGTGACCATGGAAAAAAGGGTCACCATTATTCACCCCTGCAGCTACTAGGAAAATCAGTGTGGAAATTTCCCAAAAGACTAAAGGGAGAAGTTTGTATGACCCAGCTATAGCACTCAAAGGTCTCCATATCTTACTGCTGAGATACTTGTATGTCTCTGTGTTCATTGCTGATATACTCACAACAGCAAAGCAGTAACACTGTAGATGTCCACAGGCAGACGAACGGATAACAAAAATGTGTATACACAGAACAGAATTTACTCAGCAGTAAACAGGAAATTATGCAACTTGAGGAGAACACATGGGAATGGAAAATACTATTTTCAGTGAGGTAACCCTGGCCCACAAAATAAAATAAAATGAAATAGAGTATGTTCTCTTCTACATGTGGCAGCCTCTGTCACATATGAATATCCAGGTGAGAACAGGGACACTGGTAAGGACCCCGGGAAAAGGGAGAGTGATAGGGAGGGTAATGAACACACGTGACATCAGCATAAAGGTAGATAAGCACACCTGTAATCCTAGCACTTAAGAGGCAGAATCTGGTGGATCTCTGTTAGTTTGGGGCTAGCCTGTCTACCTAGAGTTCCAGGCAAGCCATGGTCACATAGACTATCTCAAAAACAAACAAACAAATAACAATAAAAACCAATAAACGAACAAAAACAAAAAAGAAGTCAGAGCACTGGAGATGGAAGAGTTAGGTGGGGATAGGGACAATGTTGGACTGAAGGGTTCGGGAAGATCAGCCAGAACCCACAAGTATGAAAATGCCATAAAAATTAAAGTACGGGGTAACAGCTTTAAAAACAGTCAATTTACTAGTCTAAATTAAAGCCCTTTAGTCTTAACTTGTAAAAAATATTCTGAGCTATATCCTAAACTAAGGGATGCCAAAATTCTTTAGCACAGGGTCACAAGTATTTTATGATTAAACCAGTTGGCAAAATCAAAGCAGTAATATGTAGGTCTTTGCTACAGCTAATCCTGCAGCTATAGCAGATACCATGTCTCAAAATTTTGTTTTATTTTTTCTTCAACCTTTTCATAAATGTAACGTTTTCACGGGCCACATAATAACAGGAAGAAGTAACTCCAATGATAATATTACTAAGAAATTAAATGCCATGCTCAAGGAAAACTAAACATAAAACCAAGGAAGATAAGCATAAATGTCTGTACATTATGAGTTATTGGAGGAAAAACATGTATGTATCATACCAAATGTCGATAAAAGATGACTTTTACTTTCTCTCTAGAAATTTATTCCTTAATCTCCTACAATTAGAAAAAAATTAAAACTCCTAGATCTTAACATATGCTTCATGACCCAACAGGACGGTTCATACCTACCTTTAAGAGTTGGCACTTGACTCTGCTTGAGAACAGAGCTTAAGTAGTGAGATGATGAAGAAGCACTAAAAACAGGAAGAGAAGACAGATGTGCTGATTAAATATTATTTCATTTCCTACAGAACGCAGCCACAAGTACATCTCACACATGCCGTGGAAACCACAAGTAACATGTGCCTGCTCCCTGCTAACAGCACGCACACTAGAGATCTGCTCACGTACAAAGTGTGTAAAGGTCAAGACTCAGAATAATTATTTGGTCATTGTTAAGACAAATAAGTTTTCTCACATAGTGTTTCTGTATCAATTACATATTAATGCATTTTAAATGCCTTGAACAATGAATAAAAAAATTGATTTTATATTACATATTTAAATTTGGTATAACATTAATCGGAATTAAATTCCAAGAGATTTTTAGTATAAAATTTTAATTAAAAAAATTAAACATTTTTAGTATAAAAGTTAAAAACTTTTGGGGATTCTTTTTGTGATTATAGAGCATAATCCTTTAAAATAAAATTAATTGCTATTTACAGTTTTTACATAAATGTCATTCTTTTTTCCATAGTTATAAATTATGGTAGGGTGACACGAAAAACATGTCAGAAGGAAACAACAAAATGGAATAAAATGCTTTCATTTTATTAATGTTTTAAAGTCAATAAGTAATAACCCCCACGCTGTTATGTAATCTCTGATTTAAAAAAAGGCAAAAATTACTTCTGTTTGATATGTAAAGTTTGCTGTTTTCAAAAGTCTGAAAGGTTATTATTTTGTACTAATTTGTATTTATGTATTTAATAAAATATATTATAATGATAAAGATAACAATGTAAATAGACAGACATAGTGAAATGTATTTGTGATGGTTTACAACAGTGCTGGTCTCCCACTTTATCTTTAATTAAGAGCGTGGCTAAATATCATGTAAGTAAGCATTAAAGATATTTCCTTTAGCTCCAAACTGCTAATTGGAATAGCCCACAAGTACCAATATTAACTAAGAAGAAATCAACTCCAAATCCATGATCTCATTCTCTCTCTTTTTGGTTTTTGTTTTTCTGAAACAGGGTTTCATGAAATAGATGAGGCTGGCCTTGAACTCACAGAGTTCCCTTTGCC
Source organism: Apodemus sylvaticus (assembly GCF_947179515.1). NCBI lineage: Eukaryota > Metazoa > Chordata > Mammalia > Rodentia > Muridae > Apodemus > Apodemus sylvaticus. Next base: position 136,581,842 of record NC_067477.1, on the reverse strand, counting down.
CCCTGAATTAAAGGCATGCAATACTACTCCTGGCTCCAAGCATTTCACTAACACTTTTGTTTTGCAGGGATGCGCTCCTCCCTGCCTCCTGGCTCCTTTTACAAAGAAGCCACAGGGCCGCAGAGGTGAGGCTGCAGCACACACTGCAACTTTACTTCCCTGGCTGTTTACTACATTCACTATAACTTTTCCTTGAAGATGCTCAAGACTTCGAATGAACCACAATAGGAAATTCTCAATTTGCTTCAGTGAGGTTTCACTTTAGTTTTCTCTCTATGTATGTATCTGAAAATTAATAACCTTTCAGACTTTTAAAAAAACAAGCTAAGCATCAAAGACAACTCTTAAGTTTATCTTAATAAGGCATATTCCAACACAAATATATATACATAACAGAATTTTAAGATTCTTAAGGTTTCTTTAGGAAAAAGAAAAAAAATCAGACTTGGGGAGATCATAATGTCCAGATGTTAAGTCTGAGAAAATGAAAAAAACAAAAACAAAAACAAAACAAACAAACAAAAAAAACCCTAAAGCCAGAGGAAGTTGTAAGAAAATACATTACTAAAATGTTTTCAGAAAATGACAACATAAAAACCTTTAAAGCATTATTTTACTTAACATTTAAATTTTTAAACTTGAACTTAAATTAAAAATCAGCTCAACCTACTGGAGCCTACTGCAGGCACTTTGAGCCCTGGCCCTCCTAAGCACACACAGACTCCCCACCTGTATGTGGATGAGGGAAAGGGCATAGCAAAGGGGGTGCTCACCAGACCTTAGGACCATGGACGAGACCTCTAGCTTACTCATCTAAGAAGCTGGACCCGGTGACCCAAGGACTGCCTGCTAGTCAAGGATGACAACAAAATAACCATGGGGCAGGAACTTGTTATCCCCACCCCCATGGACCCTGGAGAATTCACAGGCGATGGCTGTCTAACATGAGACTGGTACGCTTCCAGGCTCTACGTCGGAATCCCCCTTGAATAAGATATAACCCAACCCCATCATCTGCCCTAATCCCAGCCACCTGCTACCTGACCTGCCACCCTCAGACTACAGCATGATTGTCTCGTTCTGTGGCATATCCAGAGCATCAGGCCAGACTTGACTGACATGCCCTGGCCAGATGCAGAAAGCATCTCCATCACGGATGGAAGCAGCTTCATCCAGAATGAAATCAGGTGTGCAGGGGCAGCAGTAGTGAAGCTGGGCTCTGTTATTTGGGCTTTGCTTTTTTCATTGTTGTTATTTTGTTATGTTTTTTATTTCTTATTTTGCTTTGCCACCAGGAACTTCAACCCAAAAGCTGAAGTAAAGGCTCTAAGCTAGGCTTTAGAACTGGCAAAGGGGCCATAGGAACATCTACACTGACAGCAGATATGCCTTTGCTACAGCTCGTGTATATAGGTCTATATACCAAGAGAGGGGATTATTGATTGCTGAAAGAAAAAACCATCAAAAATAAGGAATACTTGCTTTATTGGAGGCACTGTGGCTTCCTCTCAAAGTGGCCACAATTCAACTGCCCCGGGGATCGGGAGGGACAGCAGAGGTAGTTTGAGGAACGAACAGGCTAGCTGAGGAAGCTGAAGGGAGGACACCTAAGCTCCCACATCAACATCCTGCTAAGCTTTGCTGCCCCTGTGCTTCCAGCCACCATCCCTGAATATACTGCTGAGGACAACTGAGCTCAGGTGAATCGCTAAGGAGTTTGCGGAAGAGAAGGATGGTTGCTGACCTCTGCAGGCTGCACCATCCTACCTAAGGAGTTGCTAAGCAACTCATCCATCAGCTTCATCAAGCTTCATCACACCTGGGTCACTGAAAACTGAAGGAGCTGCTCCAGGAACCACAAACAGGGGTCAACGGCCAGAGGCTAACTGGGAAATACACAGAAAGAAAACCAGGAACATATGGTTATAAGTATTTGCTAGGTTTTTTGTTTTTGTTTTTTGGATTTGGATTTTTGGAGACAGGGTTTCTCTGTATAGCCCTGGCTGTCCTGGAACTCACTCTGTAGACCAGGCTGGCCTCAAACTCAGAAATCTGCCTGCCTCTGCCTCCCAGAGTGCTGGGATTACAGGTGTGCGCCACCACTGCCCGACTTTCCTAGTTTTTTAATAGATACCTTTTCAGGAGACTGCCAATGTAGCGGCAAAGAAGCTTCTGGAAGACATCATACCCAGGTATAAGGTTTGCCTAGTCTGCTGGGTCTGACAATGGACCAGCATTCATCTCTCAGGTAATTCAGTCTCTACCATAGGTTCTCGGGACCAATTAGAAATTACATTGTGCATACAGACTCCAGAGTTCAGGGCCAAGTGGAGGATAAATAAGACCCTGAAGGAGGCCTTGACCAAAGTAACCTCTGAAACTGGCAGAGACTGGGCGTCTCTTCTATCTTATATAGTGTTAGGGACACCCCTTATACTTTAGGTCTCCTCCCCTTTTGAGATCCTATATGGGAGGGAGGTCCCTCCCATGCCGCCTAACCTCCAGTCTGATATCTTAACTGAATGACCAACAAAATTATTTAAAATCCTTGGAAGCCCTCCATAGGGTCCAGCAGCAACTCTGGCCTGCCATCCGCCAGGTTTATGAGTCTGCTCCTCCCCCTAACCCTCACTGCTTTGAACCAGGTGACGAAGTCTGGATTAAGAGACACAGCCACAAGACTCTGGAACCTCGCTGAAAAGACCTCACACCATGATCCTGACCATGCCTGTGGCTGGATAGGATCAGGGTGTGGCTACACCAATCCTATGTTAAGTGGGTGGGGGAAGGTATGGGGGGGAGATGACCTAGAAGTTGAGGTCTTGTCAGAGGAGACTTCTAGACAAACCACCACACAAGAGACTTGGGAAGTCCTCCACAGCCCATTGAGACGCACTGAAACTGAGACCTCAGCACTCCTGACCCTGCTCCCTTGCTGCTTATGCTTTGCTGAACCAGCCAGTAGCTGCCCATCAAAGATGACCTCATCACTGTGACCTGGTTTGGTGATACAGACACTTCAGGCCAGTTCCTTAATAGAGAAACTTGTGGGCTGGTTTGAGTCTCCTTACTATCTGGGTACTCCCAGGGGTAACAACCTTATCATCAAGTTCACGGCAGCTGGCAGGAAGGCTGGCAAGACATGGGGACTAAGACTTTACATCTCTGCCTATGATCTGGGACTCCTCTTTACTGTCTAACCGCTCTAAGGTAGCCTGTTGAGACCCATGGTCCCCTGACACTCCAACAAGGCCCAACCAACCACCCTGAAACCTCTGCCTCAGTCCACCATTGTTCCCTCATCAGAACCCACCACCCTTCTGCCCCAGTGGGTTCCCACTTCATCAAACCAACTGCTTCCAAACAATCAGGTAAAAAGGATGGCCATTTCCACTGTGTTACTAAGTTCTTTCCTTGGCATAGGGCAGGCAGGAACTGCTCGTGTAGGAGCCTCAGCCCTAATGACTCAGGATACAAATGACAAGGCCGTATGGATGGCTATAGATGCAGATACACAGGAGATGGAAAAGTCCATCGAGACCCGCAGGATCGTCCTCCCTGAGAGAAGTTCTTACAGAACGCGAGGCCTAGGCCTGCTGTTTCTCCAGTAGAGAGGACAGTGCAGCCTTAGCTGAGGAACTTTTTATGCTGACCGCTCAGGGATGGTCAAAGAATCCACAGCCTTAGTCAGAAAGAAAGTATAAGACAAAAACAAACAAAAAAGCCTCAGTGTTGACTTGAGTCCCTCTCCAGCTGATCTCCACAGTGACCTCAGTGTTGACTTGAGTCCCTCTCCAGCTGATCTCCACAGTGACACCGTGGTCTGTATCCTGACCTTCATCCAGACAGATGTTGGCCTTGACTTGTGATCCCAGCATAATCAATCCTTTAGTTTAGGTGTGTGAGGGATCAGATTTTCACTGTTTAATTGATGATTCTGAAACAATAATACCAGTCCATAGAAACATCTCAAAGATTCGAAATGGCCCATTACAGAAGGGGGAATGGTTTAGCCAACAGTGAGAGGACGGAGATAGGCTGACTCCATGACAGGCTTCACACTGGCATGTCAGGAGACTAGGCCTAAATCTCTGCTTCCAAGAACTGAGAAAGTCCAGGCAAGTCAGATACTGGAAAAGTCCCAGGCCTCCTGCAGCTAATCAGAAACTGCCCTACCATCAGTGCCCCACCACCAGGCCTGAGGCAAGGGCAATGGGTCATCAATAGTTTCCAGGCCTCCCCAGAAAGTTTCCAGCCCCCACAACCCCCAGCAATAGTCCTGGAAAGTCCCTAGATGTAGAACCAATCAATTAAGATAAAGATCACCTACCCCTCCTGGAATTGCCCTAACAAGCATTAAATTGGGCCCGTGAGCTCAAGCATCTCTATCTTGGTCAAGGAAGACCCCAGCACGCTGGACTTCTGTAGAATAAAACACTCTTTGTTTTGCATACTATTTGAGTCAGGGTATCATTCTTTAGTGAATCATGGACCCCTGCAAAATGTTATGGCTGCAAATGATGAATCATCTTATTCAAAAATTTTATTTTGTTGTTTGTTTTCTTTTTAAAGATTTATTTATTTTATGTATGTAAGCACACTGTCGCTGTCTCCAGACACAACAGACGAGGACATTGGATCTTATTATAGATGGTTGTGAGCCACCATGTGGTTGCTGGGAATTGAACTCAGGTCCTCTGGAAGACTAGACCATGCTCTTAATCACTGAGCCATCTCACCAGCCCTCAAAAATTTTAAATATGAATTTAATTTATTGTGTCACTGTTAGCATGCAAACAATTAAAATGAGTTAATGTTTTTGCAACTGAAGTCACACAATTAATTTAGCTTACTTATAATATAGTTTACTGACTTATTTTCTGAGAGTTTATATTAAACTACCCAGCATTTTATTTTCTAGAAAAAAAAAATTAACCAGAGGAAAATATCTTAGGTTAATGTTAGCAGTAACTACTTCTCTATACAATTAGATAAACACATACATAAAACAAGACAACTAAAATAAAATCTATAATTTTGTTTTCTTCAGTTGACATAATAAATCTAACCACATAGAGGGCCCTTACCTTTGTGGAGAGGAAAAAGGTTGCTTCTTCAAGGCCTGCATAAGGTTGGGCTTATATTCTGGATCAACACGCCATAAGGAGCCTTTTCCATTAACCTAGAAAAAAGTTGTGCAAGAATTAGTATCTTGGAACTATCTATCCTCTGACTGCTCTGAGAAGCATCTGGGGAAAGCTCCCTCCCATTGCTGAGTCCAAGCCGCAGCTGAGGTGAAGGATGGGGTGCAGCCAGTGGGAGAGCGCCTCCTAGCGTGTATCTGCTGCACTGCTCACACCCGCTTCCACAATCCACTACAAAGTGGAAGTGAGCCTGCTATACATGACTGGTTGCAGTCACCATGAATTAATAAAACTTGCTCTGACCCAAGATGAGAGAGGTTGAAACTTATTTATACCCAGGCTTAAATTTTATTCATCTGTGGGGAGAGACAAGCCGTGCGCCTGGGGGCCGGTGGGGAGGAATCAGAGGAAAGCACACACGCTTCTCACTGCTCTCCTCTGTCTTCATGGACCTGAGAACTCAAAGGCGGCGCCTCTGCCTTGGCAGCAAGTGCCTCTGCCTTCGAAGCCATCTCCCTGACTCTATGCCCTTTATATTGCAAACAGCATGGAATCTAAATTATACTTCACAACTAACTACATTAGTAATTCTTTGGGAGACAATTAAATTCACTTATTCCTTTCCCCCACACTCCTTCCTTGCATAAAACCATGTATGATGCAAGGTTTGATGCAGTCAATTCCACATCGCTTCCACTTTCCATTCTCAATCACAGCAATATCAGGCAACTAATGAGACCTTTTATCTTTGCATACTGTTTCATTTTTATAAAATGGCACAATGAAAAAAATATTATTCCACAAGTTAAACAACTAAGATCTAGGACTGGAGAGATGGTTTCAGCAATTAACAGTACATTCCAGACTTGCAGAAACTTAAGCTTAGTTCCCAACACTATTATCAGAAGGCTTACAACCACACACAACCACAGGGACTAATTAACACCCTTTGACCTCCAATTGCATTCACACACAGGCAGACATACTCACACACACAATATGGAATTAAAAAAATTCTTAAAAACCCAAGATACTCATCATTACTGACTGGTCATGTGAAACTGGACAAATTGTTGATTCTGAAAGTTAAACCTCCCATATGTTACTCATAAAATAAAGATCCAAGATCATTTCAGAGAACTGTAATAAGATTCAGATAAAGTAATAGCTAAGTGACAAGGCTAAAAAGAAATGAAGATTAACTTGTTACTCTGAAATTGGCATAGGGAATTCAATGATACCAACAATAAGGATGGAACTCAAATTTTAAAACAGGTTAGGTGATAAATGGTAAGGTATAAAACTAATTTGGGGAAAGAAAGCTGCTTATCTGTGGAAAAGTCCAGCCACTGAGAACAGAACAGTTTTAAGCACCCTGGCAACTGAGGCATGCAGAAAAAGTAAACTGAGTGCGTGTTTTAACACAGCTGCACAGGGAGAAATGGTCTGTCTGTATTATCAGATGAGGTATCTCTGGCATTCAGTGGCAAGGTACCCCAGAAACAACAGGAATAATTAGGGTCAAGTGTGGTGTAACCCAAGTACTTCGGGGGTCAGAGGCAAGAGTATTGTCCTAAGTTCAAGGCCAGCCTGTTCTACATGGGGAGATCTGTCCCAAACCAACAGTATATAAATCTGTGTGTATCTATGTGTCTGTCTGTGCCTGAGTTTGTGCCTTGTCTCAAAAACCTAACCAAAATAACTTTTTTTCTGTGGGTTCCAGCCTGCCTGGTCTACATACTGAGTTCTAGGTTAGACAGGGCTACATGCTGAAACACTCTCAAATTGAAAGAAAGGAAAGGAAAGGAAAAAGGAAAGGAAAGGAAAGGAAAAAGGAAAGGAAAAAGGAAAGGAAAGGAAAGAGGAAAGGAAAGGGGAAAGGAAAGAGGAAAGGAAAGGAAAGGAAAGGAAGAAAGAAAAGAAAAGAAAGCAAGAAAAGAAAAGAAAGCAAGGAAGGAAGCAAGGAAGGAAGGAAATCTTTAACTAGTTCAAGGCCACTATGGTGGTTTGAATGAGAATAGCCTCCACAAGCACCTATCTTTGAATACATGGTCCTTAGTGATGGAACTGTTTGGGAAGGATTAGGAGGTGTAGCTTTGTTAGAGGAACAGTGTCACTGGGGGGCGGGTTTTGGAGTTTCAAAAGCGCACACCATTCTCAGTTAGCACTGTCTCCTCTCAGCCTCAAGCTTGTGCCTCAAGATGCAAGCTCTCAACACCATACTTGCCTGTTTGCTATCACACCCCTCACCTCTGAAACTATAAGTCCCCAATAAACTCTTTGTCCAACAAATTGTCTTGGTCATGGTATCTTTTTCTTTCCACAACCTATAGTTTATTCAGGGCTTACAGTGAGAGGGTTAGAGTGCATGATGGAAGAATGGAGGTAGCAGGCAAAAGGTGACAGGAGCAGCAGCAGAGACTTCACACACGTCTCAATCCACAAACAGGAAGCAAAGAGAGAACTCACTTCAAACTGTAGGAATCTTTTTCTTTTTTTAAATTTTATTTTATTGGATATTTATTTACATTTCAAATGTTATTCCCTTTTCTGGTTTCCCTTCCAGAAACCCCCTATCCCATCCTCCCTTCCCCTGCTTCTATAAGGGTGCTCACCCCCACACCCCACTCCCTCATTCTGGTCTCCCTGCCCTGGCATTCCCCTACACTGGGGCATTGAGCCTTCCCAGGATCAAGGGCCTCTCCTCTCACTGATGTGCAACAAGGCTATCCTCTGCTACACATGCTGCTGGAGCCATGTTTCCCCTTTGGTTGGTGGTTTAGTTCCTGAGAGCCTTAGGGGTACTAGTTGGTTCATATTGTTGTTCTTCCTGTGGGCTGCAAACCCCTTCAGCTCCTTCAGTCCTTTCTCTAACTCTTCCATTGGGGACCCTGTTCTCAGTCCAATGGTTGGCTGTGAGCATCCGTCTCTGTATCTATCAGGCTCTGGCAGAGCCTCTCAGGAGATAGCTATATCAGGCTGCTGTCAGCAAGCACTTCTTGGCATCTGCAATAGTGTCTGGGTTTGGTGTCAGTATATGGGATGGGTCCCCAGGTAGGGCAGTCTCTGGATGACTTTTCCTTCAGTCTCTGCTCCATACTTTGTGACCATATTTCCTCCCATGAGTATTTTGTACCTATTTTTATGAAGGATGGAATCACCCACACTTTGATCTTCCTTCTTCTTAAACTTCATATAGTCTGTGAATTGTACAGACTTGGGTATTTTGACCTTTTAGGTTAATATCCATTTATCAATGAGTGCATACCCTGTGTTTTCTTTTGTGACTGGGTTACCTTAGTCAGGATGATATTTCCTAGCTCCATCCATTTGCCTAAGAATTTCATAAATTCATTGTTTTTAATAGCTGAGCAGTACCCTATTATGTAAATGTACCACATTTTCTGTATATCTCTGTATCCTCTGTTGACGAACATCTGGGTTCTTTCCAGCTTCTGGCTATTGTCCAGTTTCTGGCTATTGTAAGTAAGGCTGCTGTGAACACAGTAGAGCATGTATCCTTACTACATGTTGGAGAATCTTCTGGGTCTATGCCCAAGAGTGGTACAGCTGGGTCCTCAGGAAGTACTATGTCTGGTTTTCTGAGGAACCACCAGACTGATTTCCAGAGTGGTTGTACCAGCTTGCAATCCTACCAACAATGGAGGAGTGTTCCTCTTTCTCCACATCCATGATAGCCTCTGCTGTCGCCTGAGTTCTTCACGTAGTCATTCTGACTGATGTTAAGATGGAATCTCAGGTGGTCCCTGCATCTCAGGGAAATTTGCATTTCCCTGATGACCTAGGATATTGAACATTTCTTTTGGTGCTTCTCAGCCATTTGGTAATCCTCAAATGAGAATTCTTTGTTTAGTTCTATACTCCATTTTTAATAGGGTTATTTGATTCTCTGGAGTCTAACTTCTTGAGTTCTTTGTATATATTGAATATTAGCCCTCTATCGGATGTAGGGTTGGTAAAGATCTTTTCCCAATCTCTTGGTTGTTGTTTTGTCCTATTGACAGTGTTCTGCAATTTTATGAGGTCCCATTTATTGATTGTTGATCTTAGAGCATAAGCCTTTGGTGTTCTGTTCAGGAAATTTTTCCCTGTACCCATATTTTGTGGCTCTTCCCCACTTTCTCTTCTATTAGTTTCAGTGTATCTGCTTTTATGTGGAGGTCCTTGATCCACTTGGATCTGAGCTTTGTACAAGGAGATAAGAATGGATCCATGTGTGTTGGCAAGATGGCTCAGTGGGTAAGAGCACTGACTGCTCTTCCAAAGGTCCTGAGTTCAAAGCCTAGCAACCATATGGTAGCTCACAACCATCCGTAATGAGATCTGATCCCCTCTTCTGGTGTTGTCTGGAGAAAGCTACCATGTACTTACATATAATAATAAATCTCTCTTAAAAAAAAAAAGAAAGAACGGATCAATGTACATTCTTCTACATGCTAACCTCCAGTTGAACCAGCACTATTTGTTGAAAATGCTGTCTTTTTTCCACTGGATGTTTTAGCCCCTTTGTCAAAGATCAAGTGAGCATAGGTGTGTTGGTTCATTTCTGGGTCTTCAATTCTGTCTCTCTGATCTACCTGTCTGTCACTGTACCAATACTATGCAGCTTTTATCACTATTGCTCTGTAGTATAGCTTGATGTCAGGGATGGTGATTCCCCCAGAAGTTATTTTATTGTTGAGAATAGTTTTTGCTATCCAGGGTTTTTGGTTATTCCAAATGAATTTGCAAATCGCTCTTTCTAACTCTGAAGAATTGAGTTGGAATTTTGATGGGGAATGCATTGAAGCTATAGATTGCTTTTGGCAAAATGGCCATTTTTACTATATTGATCCTGCCAATCCATGAGCATGGGTGATCTTTGTAGGAGTCTTTATGAAACCTGAAAGCCCACCCCTATAACATACATTCTCCAGCAAGGGGGTATCTCCTAATCATCTTCAAAAAACCACCGAGGACCAAAAGAGCAAATGTTGGAGACTTACAGGTGATCTCATTCAAGACACTATACCAAACCATGCCTGGTTCTATACTGCATCAAACCTCTCCTGAAGGATGGGAGATGCCAGGATGGGGGCTGCATAGTGTATACCCATGGAATCCTTTCTTCTATCTCCTACTTTCCAATGCTAGACTGTGTGAACTTCCCATTCCTGACCTCTGAAAATAAAGCTTTCTTTTCTGTCCTGTAATATGTCCTTCTCCGTGTTTCCTACGGGGAGACACTAAGCCTCTCTCCCTTTTCAGCTTTCCTCCCCGTCCTCTCAGGGATCCCTCCTGGTGGGGCCATTATACCCCCATCTTCCAGCCTACACTGTAGCTGCTTATGTAGTATATAGTTCCTACGACCTCACTTTAAGCTCTGGGTGGACTGCACTACTAGCCCCTGCCCAGAGAATGTTGGATCCATGGATGAAAATCTGAAGACATACAGACACACACGCATGTGCAGCTCAATTTCAACTTGCCCCTTGGCTCAATGGCTGGGCGCTTCTTATCTCCTGCAGCTAGCATGCCCTTCCCAAAATTCTTAGCTCAGCACATCTTAATCTGCCCTTAGCTTAGTGTCCTGGTTACCTTCTCCTTGTTCAATAACCCCGAACTGCCCGCAGCTAGCTGCGTCTCTAATCTCCCACCTGGGGAAGTGGCCTGTGGCCGCTCCCCCAGGATCTCACGTGGCTGGTCACGTTTCTCCCTCTGAAGCATGGTCAAATTCTCTTCCTCTTCCTCTTCCTGCGCCTCTTACCTGCCTGCAGGGACCCAGAAGTAGCACCTCTTTCCTTTGCCCAGCAATTAGCCCCTGGCATCTTCTTTGATAGATCAAGAACCAATTGGGGAACATGACATCAGAACCACCCACTCCCTACAGCTGCTTGTATTACGAATGCTAATTATGTTCCCCCCAACCCTGTTTGTATGAGAGTATCTGTACTTAACTTCTGGGAGACTGCCCCCAGTTGGTTCTGATTGGGAATAAAGATAACAACGGCCAATAGCTGGGAGGGAGACAGAGGCAGGATTTGAGGATTCCCAGGCTTGGGGCCAGAAGAGAGAGGGATGAAGGAGAGATCCGCTATGCCACAAAGTGTAGAGGGAGGAGAGTCAAGATGCCAGAGAAGAGTTCAGGACAGAGCTACGGCTGCTGTGTGAAGGAGCTGAGAGAGTTTGGCCCAACTGATCAGCCCTCGGAGTCCAGAGCAGCCAAGACAGAACATAAAATTGGTAAATACCGACTTGGGATTAACTGCATGGAGGTTAGGCAGTGGCCCAACTACTGAGCTGTTCAAGGCACATCAAAATATATAAAGACTATTTCATTTGGGAGCATGCCTTGGGGCGGGTAGCAAACCCACTGTCAGGGTTTATTAATTAGAAAATACTACATCATACCTTCTAAACATAAGGAGCTTCAGCTGTCAGACTCTCTGGACATCCAGAGCTCCTAAGAGCTCCATGATAACCACATGAATACACAGCATGGCTGGTTCTTGTTCTACTGGGACATTCAAGCATTTTTCTGAGCTGCACTTATCCCTGCCTCTGGGGCCCCTTCGGCCCTTCCTTCTGTCTTTCCTAGGCAGCTTCTCTCAGAGATCTTACTTTCCAGAAGCTGCCTTGAATATCTGTTTACAGCTTCTGTATCTCCAAAGCATTGGCTGAAGTCTAGGTGATAACATGCCCTGGGAGGCCAGGGCAGAAGAATCATGAGTTCCTGCCTAAGCCAAATAGAGAAGCCCTCTCATGAGAAAACAAACAATCACAACTTCAATGTTAAAATAACAGCTTTATAAACGAGAAACTGGTTTTTGGCATTCTTTTTTTTTTTTTTTTTTTTTTTTTTTTTTTTTTTCAGAATAGGAACTTTATCTCCTACTTCTCCCTATATATTATAGGGGTGCTTTCTATGTAAGGTTTAGAGATCAGGTTTTTGGCATTCTGAGACAGCAATCACCTTCTCCACATTGATTTTGGGGCTTTCATGGGCAATACACAATAGCCTTGGAGAGAATCTAGAGGAGGGACCAGCCCTCCCACAGGAGTATTACTGGGCTGTCCACTCACCCTCCTCTCGGATCCCAGCATCCTCCCTCTGCTTGAGTACCTTCTTGTCTCTTCCTTGTGGGTGATTTGATGAGCTTGGAATTCCCTTTTCATTTTGTTTGTCCTTAAAATCATAGGCTAATCAGAGGCAGATAACTTGCCTATCATATGGAAAGCCCCAGATCTTCAATCTTATCACAGCAATTTAAAAGTAACTAAGACGGCCACCCTTAGCTACACACTGAGTTTGAACTCAGCTGGGCTACATGAAATCCTAGTTCTACAAAGAAAAGGAGAAAGGGAAGGAAAGGAGGGAGGGAAGCAAAGAGAGAAGGAGGGAGGGAGAGCAAACTCATTAAATAAAAATCAAACAAGTAAAAAATGTATATAAAAGAACTTCCAATGTAGTCATGTCTTTAAAAAAAATAGAAACTCAGATGCCTAAGTATTATTAGATAATGTGAAACAAATTATGCATTAAAATGGGAAATACTGAACATTTTTTTAAGGTTGCAAAGTAATTACCTGCCCCCCCCCCACCACACACACACTATAGTCTATTCTCCCTTTTCTAATTTCAGGGAACAGAACCCGAGAATTTCTGCCTACCTTCCTGAACATTCACCAGCAGTTTCAAGGTTGGTGGAATCATGGTCCCTATGACCAGTTACTACATAAAGCAAGGATAAGTAGGTAGATATCCATGAGTGATTACTGCACAAAGATTTTTGACTTTAAAAGAGTTTATACCCTTCCCAGTAGGATATAAAAAACTTGTACACAGTTGTAATATGCACTGTAAGAAACAACAAAGGGCTACAGGAGCCGGGAGGGTGGGATTACATAAGAGAACACTAAACTAAAACGAAAGCAATGAACATCCGCTTTAAAAGGAAAAGTTATAAAGTTAAAGGTTGCCAGTTGGTGAGGCACATACCTTGGTCCCATCACTTGGAGTCAAAGGCAGGCAGATCTGAGTGTGAGGCCAGACTAGTTAGTCTACAGATTGAATGCCAGGGATACACAGAGAGAGAAACCCTGTCTCAAAACCATGCCCCGCCCCCCCAATTAATGGTAAAGAAAGAGAATCCAATCAAGTATGAACATGGTATTCTATATTAAGGCCGGTGATTCTCAATGATTCTAATGTTAAGAGACCATTTAATACAGTTCCCTCTAGCTGTGGTGATCCCCAAACATAAAATTATATCATTGCTACTTCATAACTATAATTTTGCTACTGTTATAAATCAAAATGTAAAATATCTAATATGCAGGACCCCTAAAGATATCAAGACACACAGTTTGAGAACTACATTATGCTTATCAAGAAAAAAAAATTTCTAAAGGTATTCTTAGCATATATAGACATGTATGCACATGCATGCGTGCACACGCGCACAAACATGCAAACACACACACACACACACACACACACACACACACACACACATGTCAACTGATGAGTTGAACATTTATAGGTATTTTATTTCCTAGAGTCTAACCTTGGTTTTTGCAGGCCAGAATCAAATAGTTTTACCTCTCTGGGTCTTATTTTCCTGGTTATGAAATAAGATAGTTCATCAGGATAATGTATAAATTCCTTTCAAAATTTATATCCAAGTAACCTGGCATCCTTTAGAACAAATATCAAGCTTAGAATCTGGGATCTTAGAAGAACAAAAAACAAAGTCCCAATTTATCTCTAGATTAAACACTTAAGTTGTAAATTAGGTCTGGTCTTTAGGAGATGGACTTGAGATCAGAGACAGTAGTATCCAGATGCTATGTGAAGCCACAGGAATGGATAATATTACCCATGAAAACACAAAACTAAAAAGAAAAAAGTGAAAACAAGTTTCTAAACAAATATTTAAAAAGTTATTAGTAAAGAGAGCTGGGTGGTGGTGGCTCACACCTTTAATCCCAGCACCTGGGAGGCAGAGACAGATGGATCTCTGTGAGTTTGAGGCCAATCTGGTTGGTCTACAGAGAGGAGTTCAAGGGCTACACAGATAGACAGATAGGAAAGGAAAGAGGAAAGGAAAGAGGAAAGGAAAGAGGAAAGGAAAGAGGAAAGGAAAGAGGAAAGGAAAGAAGAAAGGAAAGGAAAGGAAAGGAAAGGAAAGGAAAGGAAAGGAAAGGAAAGGAAAGGAAAGGAAAGGAAAGGAAAGGGAAAGGAAAAAATAAGAAAAAAGGAAAGAAGGAAGGAAGGAGGAAGGAAGGAAGGAAGGAGGAAGGAAGGACAGAAGGAAGGAAGGAAGGAAGGAAGGAAGGAAGGAAGGAAGGAAGGAAGGAAGGAAGGAAGGAAGGAAGGGAGGGAGGGAGGGAGGGAGGGAGGGAGGGAGGGACTTAGGTGGTCTGGGGATAGCACAGTGGTAGAGTGCTTTCCTACCAGCATGCTCAAGGCCCTAAGTTCAGCATCAGGTAAGGGCAGGGGTAAGTAACAAGGTGGAAAAGGAACATCAAAGAATAATCGAGGTGCCAAGGCAGGCTGAATGTAATTTTAGTAAGTTTCTTTCAACACTAAGAAATTTTAAAACACCATAAATTAAAGCAAATGAAGACTATAATTAACGTCAAGCTAACCTGACATGGCTTTATATCTCTCGGTCTTGAATTTTACAGGACTATATTAATTCTCTCACCACACAGAACAATGTTTATAAACACTCACCTTGCCATGACTTCTCTCCACTTTCTGGAAACATTTATTCAGAGATAGATTATGCCTAACAGAATTCTTCCAGCCTGTAGGTGCAGTGGCAAAGTATGGGAAGCGATCCAGAATCCAGCTGTAAATGTCTTTGACAGGCAGGCATTTATTTGGCGAGTGTTCAATAGCCATATAAATGAGAAGACTAAAGGAGTACGGGGGCTTTGCCGTGGCTGATGGTTGCTCTGGGCTCTTGTAGCAGGACGGTCCAAAGGATGGCATACCATCCCCCTCTATGTCATACAGCGGGCTAACCACTGGGAGGCCTGCACTTCCCAGCCTGAGGTGTGTTAGAAGATTACTACTCTCATGAAGCCAGTTCAAGTTTGTTAGCTCGTCGTCATCTGCTGAGTCACTGCCCACTAGAGTGGCCTTTGGTCTGGCAGCATCCCCAGCTTCTGGCAAACTTCCCATTTTGTAAATCTGACTCAGTCCTGCAACCTTCTCAGCTCCTGGGGTCTCAGCTCTCTTATCTGGAGTCATTCCAATTACTGGACCCATTCTACAATAAAAAAACAAATTACTAATTAATGTAAATCTAAAACTCTAGAAGAGCAAATAAACATTTACATATACATATTCAAATCAAGAAAATTTGCAATTGATTATGCCATACAATAATTAAATAAATATGCACACATACATATTTGGGGTTTTGTTTTAGTTTTTTGAGGCAGGGTCTCTCTTTGAGACCAGACTGTCCTCAAACTCCGAGAGCCTCCTGCCTCTGCCCCCTGAGTGCCCAGCTCCCCATATAATATTTAAATACAATATAGTTTTGACAGTTATAATTCATATAAAGTACTAGCTGCTTTACATTATTTGAAAGAACAGTAAATAAAATGTAACTTTACAGCATCATATGTATGGCTGATAACAAAATTAAACAATATAGCGTAAACAGCAAAGTTCCTAGTTCACAATATCCAGTATTAGCAATTATTAAACACAGTGGGGTTAGGGAGATGGCTTAGTGAACACAACCTAACAACTTGAGTTCAACTCCCAGAACCCATCAGGTAGAAGAGAGCCTATAAGTTGTCTTCTGATCTCCAGAGGTGCACAGTGACATGTATTATATAGCGGTTTCCACACATAAATAAGTATAATAAACAGATTATATCATGATTTTATAATTTATTCTAAGTATCTATATTTTACTGTAATAGTCATACATATTGTTCAATCTTTAAAATATTCAAACTTGAAAGTGTTTAAATAATAATTCCAAACAAGTCTTCAAGTCTTAAATATTTATCATTAAAAAAAAAGAGAAAGAAAAAGAAAACCATTCCTAGGCCTGCAGTGATTGATGGCTTAGTAAGAGCACTTGCTGCTCTTGAGGACCTGGGTTAAATTCTCAGCATCTGCGTGACAGCTCAACCATCCATCCATAACTCCAAATCTAAAGGATCCAATGCTCTCTTTGAACTTCCATGGGTACAAGGCACATGGTGCCCCATTACATGTAAGCAAAACATTCGTACACACAAAATAAAATTTAAAAAAAAGTAAACTAGTTTTGTTTTTTTATATGTCATACTAAAAACAAATTTCTCACATTAATTTTAATTGACAGAATAATTATATAACATTGTACATGTATTCATTGTGGAATGATTAAAATAGACTAATTAGCAGAGGATGATGGTACATTCCTATAACCTCATCATTTAGAAGGCAGTGCAGGACGATGACTCCAGGTCCAAGGTCAGCTCGGTCTACAGACCAAGTGTGTCATTATCAGGACTATGTAATGAAATGGTGATGCAACACACACCCACACACATGCACACATATACTTCCACACACACACACCAAAAAAGCCCACATAAATGAAATAAATCATTTCACATAGTCATTTCTCTATGTGGTAAGAACATATTTAATATTTATTGTCTTTCCAATTTCATATTCCCTAAGTTCATTACTGGCTAAGTTAAATTCAGAATTTGCTGGGGTTTTTTAATCCACTGTTTTACTTAACTCTGAATTCCCAATCATCTCAGCCACAACATATCCCATTATTATAGGATGTCTGAATTGCCATAACAAATAACTCCTCCCAGAGCACAGATGATCAGAGGGAAGAAAATACTAGAAAGAACTAGCTACTTAGTTCATTTCAGTGTACATAAGGATGCCGTATTTTTAAAGCCAGCAAAAAGCCTATAACCTATTTGACTGAGTCATGCTTAAATAAAATTGGGAGAAATACCAGTACAGCTTCATTTTGCTAGAGCAGTCAACGGGCCATTCAGGAACTATGAAACAGATCTCAAGTAGGGATACCATCAGCCATGACTGTGAGAGCCAGACACCTCGCAATTGCTGTCAGTTAGCCATCAATTAAAATTGAGGCAATTATGAACCTTATTCTATAGATGAGGAGAAGGACTCAGGCTAAACATCCACACCCACACTGGCAAACTCAAGCAAACTCAAGGAACTTCCACACAACTGATAAAGCCAAAAGTGTATAGAGATATGAAAAAAAAAAAAGATCTCATAGCAAGAGTGCTAAAATACTACATGAACTCTGCTCACTCAAGGCCAGAATGTATAGCGTCGAGACAGGGTCTCAAGCCCTCTGTAAGCAGGTATGGCCTTGATCTTCGGGTCCTGCAGTCTCAACCTCCCCTCGAGTGCTGGAATTCCAGGCCTGTGCAGTGCTGGCTCCAGGCTTGTGAGGTACTGGGGAAGGAACCTCCCAGAGACTAGCACTCCTTTCTCATTTTAACCAGGAACACGATTAAATCAATTTACAGACAAATTCTGAAAGAAAGATATATGCAGCAGCTTATACAGTTCTACTTAATTTAAACTTCACATCTACGCTTTGATTAATCTTTAAACCTCGTAGATTACAACCTTTGAGACACAGGATCATATGAACAACCATTGTAAAGAACCTTAAAATACTGACTCCTGGGAAGCCTACCATGTTTGGGGACTGTTTACCGCCTCCTCCCCAGCCTGTATCTCTTCCTTAATATTTAATGAACTTGTTATCAAACTTAGAGGGTACAAGCTGTGACTCCTCCTGTGTGATAACAACCTCACTTCATTTCACTCTGACTCTCCCTAAAAACCTTTCCTGTGGTGCAGCAGTCGAGGAGAAGGCTTTTCCTGAGTAGATGTCGAGCAGAAAAGGAACTGCCTGGCTGCTCTTGGCAGCGCTGGGCTGTCTCTCTCTGCTACAGACAACACAAGTGCATTAATGTAACAGGTACTCAAAAATCAAAATCTCTTGACTAACTAGTACCACACACTAATTTTTATGGGGGCAAATATGGTTTCCTTCTAAAATATCAGTTTATAAAAATTCCTTTCTTAGCTCTTTTTGGGTTCATAAACATGATGGCTGGTGTTCACACTATTATGATGTGTGTATCCCTCAACCCTGTTACAAATCTGGCATAGTAGCACACTGACAGGAACTTTACAAGACCATTATTTTGGAATGGAGTATCAATGGCAGCAAATGTGCTTCAGTGTTACAGGAAAACTGAAGGTGACATTGAAGGCTGGCATTTCCTTAGCAAGATTGGCAGTATTTTCAAGGAGAAACAAGGAATTGTTTTACACTATCATTTTAGAGTACTAAAAAATCACTCTCTATCCAAGCACTGTCTGCCATAGCATATATAAGTGTCATAACAAAAATACATGAGAAAATATCGTCACTAGCAATCAAGGAAATAAAAAATCTGATGTTAATTTTTATGTGGCACAATCCATGGTATATAGCAAGTATAGATATTAGTAATTTTTTTTTAAAAAAATCAACATTTCTATCCAAAAACATATAAATTAGATCATGCACACCTATAACCCCTCTACAACCTTCCCTCTTTCACCTCCATCCTTACAAATTTCCAAAGTCATTAACAGTGGAAAACTACTAACTTTCATGTCCTGCAATAAAAAAATTGCAATTACCTATTCAATCTACTATTTGGTAGCCACTAAAATTGACCTTCTAAAACAATAACTGAAATAAACCAAAGAACTTGTAAAAACTACATGGAAGAATATTTAAAAACTGTTCATATTACTAGCTTGGTAGTGGCCTTTGTTATTAGTCTTTCCAAGTTTTCTTTAATATGTTTATTTTTAGAATTTAAACTTAAGCTCAAGGTTCTTGAGAAAAATGTTGTGCTAGATTGTTTTATTGTAGCAGTTACACAACTAACCCCCACCCCCACACACACAAACACACCACGGCAACTCATAGACTTACCAGAAAACTCCAGGTATACACAGAAAACACCCCTTAGATGATCAGAATAGCCTCTTCTATCACAAAGCTCTTTCTATAACATGAATTAGTCCATCAATTAATAGAGATTATTTTTTTTGTTTTGAAATTACAAACTAGATTCTCTGATTAAGTCTGCCTCTCCCCCATAACCAAGACCACGCATGGGCATGGCAGCCAAGACCTCAGGACTTCTCAGAGTGCTGCAGTGACTGTCTCCCCGTCTTCCAGAGTGCATCAGTCACTTCCTCATTCGGTTTGTTTCATGTACTGTATTTATAACTGGACTCTGTATCACTTAACAGAACTCTTCCAATCTCTGGGAATCAAGCAGTTTAGAATAATTTAAATCTCAAAACTTTTAATATTATATTTACGTAAAAAAAAATCCTTATTGCCAGCTGTACCCTACACCAACATTCTCAGACATAAATTTTTAAAGAGAACACCACAGTGGCTCACAACCACCTGTAGCTCCAGTCATAGGCACATACTCGAGTATAATGAAAACAGTTATTTTTACATGTACAGAATTATATTCATTCATATTCAACTTCTTAGAATCTACTGTCCTCTTTCAGTTTTTTTGTTTTTGTTTTTTGAGACAGGGTTTCTCTGTATAGCCCTGGCTGTCCTGGAACTCACTTTGTAGACCAGGCTGGCCTTGAACTCAGAAATCCGTCTGCCTCTGACTCCCAAGTGCTGGGATTAAAGGTGAGCACCACCACTGCCTGGCAGCTCTTTCAGAATTTATATCAAGTTAAACAAAAAAATCTATCTATTACCTACCAAGATACTTCTGGCTGGGTTTGATGGCACCCACCTTTAATCCCAGCACTCAGAAGGCAGAGGCTAAAGGATCTCTGAGTTCAAACTCTCCTGACCATTCTGCCCCCTCCCCCTCTCATCATGATGTAGCTTTCCCCTGCCTGCACTGCATACTGCCTTGCCCCCTGTCATGATGCCATGATGATAAAGGAGCTCTAAAACTGTCAAGGCCCCAAGTAAATGATTTCTCTCATAAGAGTTGCCTTTGTTATTACAGTGTCTCTTCATAGCAATAGAACAATTACTGAGACAGGGACCATAAGACAGCTTTTCCTAGGGTTTTAACATTATATTCTTTTAAGGTTCTCCATTATAAATAGTACCCATTCCATAACACCCAATTCTGAGACTAGAAGACACATTTAATGTAAGGGCTGAAGAGATGGCTCAATGATCACAAGCACTTACTGCTCTTGCAGAAGACTAAATTTGGATCACAGTGCCTGCATGGCATCTCACAACCACCTACAGCTCTAGTTCCAGAGGACCCAACGTCCTCTTGTGATCTTCTCAAGGTCCTGAATGCATGTGGTACAATCCATAAACTCAGGTGTACATATATACACACAGAATAAAATAGATTTCTAAATCCCATATATACTGCAAAAAAAAATGTCTATTTGAACACAATGCTACATGATGTTATGTATCTAGGACAACTGAGGCATTATAGTCTCTTAGGGATAAGACTGCCTCCTGGTCCGATCTAGGTGACAGAGCATGAGAGAGAGCCACTGTCTCTGCTCTGAGTAACTACAACAGAAATGTGTGCAGCTGCACTTTCTAGTTCAGAGTCAGGGACAGAGTTCTCACGGAGAAACTGCTTCTGAAATAATTCTGGTAATAATAAGAAAAGAAATTAAAACTGATGAAAGGTGGGAAAACCATCTTCAAAAAGGCTAAAAGCAGATACCACTGAAATTAAAAAAAGCCATATGGCAACTTCTCTCCCAATCCACTCTTCTCTCCTTAAGTCACCCAGATACACTTTGTAACCTAGAGTTTATATTCTGCTTCTATGTAAATAATTTGCACAGTATGGTATTCTGATACATTGTTTCAGCCTATCTTCAAAAACACCTGACAGCTGTTGGTTTCTTGAAGTTAAAATGATGCAATATTTGATAAGGTAACACATGAAACACATGTAACAAGTACACAGCAAGCCAACCTGTTGCTGTCTGTATAGAGACATAAACACTGAACCTGCCAGCCTGCCTGCCTGGACTTGGGAACACTGCGGTCCACGGGTATCTACTTTGATGTTTGAAACACCTTGGGTTTTGTGTCAAGGCACTAGGTAGGACCTTAGTTGAAGGGTCCTTGATACAATTGGGGACAGCAGCTTGGATACTTTAGAACCCAGGAATGCACCATGGCTGAATGAGAATATGGCAAGCTTTTCCTTCTGACAGTACCTTCAAGTCCACACAGCTGGACAGTCTTCTCAATGACATCATCAAACTGCTAAATTATGTGTGTCCACTACAGTGCCACATGTACTGCTCTCTTGCTTATGATCATCTCTTCAACTAACTGGTAAGTTCTGTTGAAGAACTCAGTTTTTCACACTGAAGCTCATAGTTTAAAATTCAGGACTAGTGAAAAAATATATGTATTTACTTGTCTATGGGTTGACTCATTCTTTAAAGACAAGGGCAAATCTTACCAGTGAATTTTTAAACATTTAATGACTTTCAAAACTAATTTCAAGGCCATAAATAAAATACAATCCTGTTAGCATCAATATGGTAATAAATATTCTTAAAGTGCAGGTGCTAGACATCTCTGCAGTTAAGAGTACTTGGTGCTCCCCCAGAGAGGACCCACCTGACTGCATCTCATCTAATTGTAGGACATATGCCCTCTCCTGACTCTCGTGGGTACCAGGTACACATGTACTACACAGACTTACCCACACATATATAAAGTAAAACTTTTAATTAAAAAATGTTCTTAAAATATACTAAGATCTATTGAATTTAAGGAGAAACCCTCAATATTTTGTTACAAGAAATCTCTTTCTTAGCTATAAAAAATAATTTCAAAGTACAATACCATTAAGGGCCGCCAGTATGGTGACACATTATCTTTATCCCTTTAAACTCCAGTATTCAAAAAACAGGGTGGGCTCTCTGTGAGTTCCAGGTCAGATGGGGCTCCTAGTGACACTGTGTGTCAAAAACCAGCACCAGTTGTCACATGGCTGGAGAGCCCTCAGCAGTGCACTGCTGCTGCTGGGGCCGTCGTCTGCGTCCTAGCACTCCCGTCAGGCAGCTCACAACTGCTCTAACTCTAGCTTCAGGGAGATTCCATGTTCCCTTCTGATTTCCTTCCGGCTCCAGTACTGCCCTGTCCTTTCCCTGGCCCCCTCATATACACATACTTCTAAAAAATAATACAAAAATAAAAATAATAAAAATTTAGAACAAAACCAAAAAGCTTAATTGAATGAAAAGTCCCTCCCACCCAACAAAGAAAGTGAATGTTTCTATTTTTAAGTTGAAAACAAAACAATTTGAAAACATTCACTATTATCTAAATCATGGGACTAGTTTATTTTAATTGGCCTTTTGTTTTGTTTTGTTTTTGTTACCTAGACCATTCAAAATATACTATATTGAAATGGAAACTCCAACATACAGGAACTCTAATAATATGTCCCTAAATTAAGTTTCCTTGTATACCTGTGCCTTAAAACTGTTTATATATAACATATCTCACTCTAGACAACTGCTATTCATCCTTCACATTTTGCCTTAAAAACTGTAAGAATGGTCTAACATAAAGACTAAGAAGAGACCTTCTACTCTTCCACAATTAAATAACAACAATAACAACAACAACAACAACAACAACAACCCTGTAATACCTGAAATGGCTTAATACACATCTTCCCAACAGGCTGATGTTTCCCTAAGAGCAGAATTGTGTGTTTTGTTTTCTGCTCTCATGTTTGCTGTATGACGAATCAAAGTTCTGCTATTATGCTACTTTGGTATCTGAGAAATGGTATGATTCAATTTTACTATAATAATCTAATAATCAAAACTGAAATTCAGGTGGTGCATCCTTGCACTTAGGAAACTGTAGCAGAATTTTAAGGTAGACCTACACAACAGAGCAAGGTGTTGTCTTTAAACACACACTCAAATTCAGGTATCATTGGCTTTTCTGAAGATAAGTGTACATACGCGCATATATTAATAAAAGAACACTTGTTGATGCTGATCGATAATAGATATCATTTAAAAATCTTTACTAAAACTACCTCATGCACTTTGTAACAATCCTACCCGACAGTTATATCATTGGGCTCTACTTTCTATGTGGAAACAGGGAACTCATTAGAAGTGCTGCTACAGAGCCCACCCTGCTCTGGCTGCCCTCCAACTCCCAGAGTTAAGTAAATCTTCCTGCCTCTGCATCTCAAAATATCTAGGAGTATGTGCAATCATATCTTTATTAAAAACTCTCTAAATACATAAAATCCAACAAGGTCCCCAAACACTAACCCAGCAATATTGAACTACTTAAATCCAACTATTTCTCTTTAAGTTTAGAATGCTCCTCACCACAAGGGGCGGCTAGTATACTACTAAGATTAACTACTAAGAGTTAGGGCAGTCAAGGAAATATCTGCGACCAAAAAATAACCCTCAGGCCACCTCTCGATTCCTAGATCCTTAAATGCTAGATCAACTAAGAAACAGAAAAAACAAACAAACAAACAAAAACAAAAAAACAACAACAACAACAAATTTGGGACTTTTTGTTATATAAATTACTGCAAAAAAAAAACAAACATGAAGTGGTAATAATTTTAGGGGAAAAAATAGGATTAACCAAGATTTTGGGACAAAATGATGTGATCATCCCTAAAGTTAAAATGATCCTAGAGAGGATTATCCAAGATAGCAGCTACAGTGCCCCGGACTTTGGCTTGTTCACAATCAGCAGATAAAGACAACAACTAATGCTGGAGTGTTGCTCACTGTTAGAATATTTACCCACCTTCACCCACCATGTGCAAGGCTCGGTCTCAATCCCCAGTAACAAACAAACAACAGAAAGACAACTACAGAGCAGATCCTCAAACACATTAACTCTTACAATATAGCAAAAGCTAAGAAACAAAGGTCTGAATGGCCACAGCCTTGTTGTCTATACAGAGAGGGACAAAAGAGAAACAACCAACTTCCTGATGGAGCTGTGAAGAGAGACAGACCAACAAGCACTCAATTCTGGGGAAGCCCCAGAGGAACAATTTGTCAACAGAAGCTAAAAGGCTCCATAGTAGGTAAGTGGTGACCTCCACAGTGTGACCTACAGAGCCGGGCTGTTCTAGACCGGCTCCCCAATCCCACTCATCTCCCTGTCCCTTTGTATGGCCCTCTCCACCAAAAGAAAAA
Organism: Apodemus sylvaticus; assembly: GCF_947179515.1. Lineage (NCBI taxonomy): Eukaryota > Metazoa > Chordata > Mammalia > Rodentia > Muridae > Apodemus > Apodemus sylvaticus. The sequence continues at coordinate 136,557,419 of NC_067477.1, read as the reverse complement.
AAGAAATTAAAAAAAAAAATCTTCTTGTGGAAGCTGTAGTGAGCAGGGTGCGTCACACAGTATACCTTTTGTTCACACAATTTTACTTGCAAATGTTCACTGAAATGAGCCACTGCTCGGCTTCAAGGTCTCTGACTTCTGCTATGCTATCAATACTGAATCCTCATGGGGACAATTCTGGGATATCCCATTGTTACCCTGAGTCATGGAGATCCTGCAGCTTTGGATCAGCAGGAATGAGGTAGATTTTGCAGTGGAGCAACTAACAGCCCAGATCTGGATCTGAGCCTGGGTGGTAGCTGAGTTGGTCAATCCACCAGCTCTCCTGCGTCCACACCACAGGCACTAACTACCCTGGCTGGTTCACCCAAAGCTGCAACTGATAAGGGACAAGCCCAGCTCTCCTACTCTCATGCCCGAAGGGGACAGCTCACCCACATCTTTGTCACCCACAGTAGCTGGCTCTACTGTGTTGCCAAGGCAAGGTTCAGGGTCAGTGTTCCTGAATGCTGCAACCACTGACGGGCCAGGGGCAGGGCCAGCAAAGCAGCAGTCTAGACCAGGGACAGCTGCATGGCTGCTGGTGGGAACAGAACTTCAACACAGACCCTGCTGCCACAGGACTACAAACCAGACATGGGTCCTGGCAGTAGCATGGTCCTCTGGTCCATGGCCTCAGGACCATGCTGAGTGGCAGCACAGGCCACTCAGATCAATGTGCCCCCTCGTGTGTGTGTGTGTGAGGGGGGGGGAATCTCTTCCCCACCTCCCTCCCTTAACAAAGACATCTGCATGGTCTCCCAGAGGCAGCTTAGACCGTGACTATTCGACTGGCCTTTGTAGTAACTCAAGCCACAGACACTGACACGGACTTCAGTGACAGCAGAACCAGAAACACAGGCATGGTCCTTGGTGGCAGGACCTTACCATGAGTTCCTCCTGTGTGCCTGTGCCTGTTCCTTCCCCGCCTGAGTCTTCAGTGAAGTATATGAAGGAGGGAAGGAGGAAGGGAGGGAGGGAAGGAGGAAGGAGGGAGGGAGGGAGGGAGGGAGGGAGGGAGGAAGGAAGGAAGGAAGGAAGGAAGGAAGGAAGGAAGGAAGGAAACAAAGGAGGGGAGGGAGAGAGGGAGGGAGGAAGGGAGGGAGGGATGGAAGGAGGAAGGAAGGAAGGAAACAAAGGAGGGAGGGAGAAAAGGAGGGAAGGAAGGAGGGATAGAGGGAGGGAGGGAGGGATGGATGGATGGATGGATGGATGGATGGAGGGAGGGAGCTGGGAGTTGGATTGCAAGCACTGAGAGGCAGAGGAAGACAGACCTCTGTAAATTTGAGTCCAGTCTGGTCTATATGGGGATTTAAGACCAGTCAGGGCTACACAGTGAGAGTGCCTCTAAAAATATATTTTGTACCTAAAAATCTTAGAATTCAACTTACATAATGTTTAATAATACATAAAAAGAACTTAATGAATTTAAGAACTTAAAAAGAACTCCATGAAATTAAAAGTATTAAAGGCACCTCCTAGAAATTTAGAAAAGCTTCATATTTTTTTTAAAAAAGGCTAAAATACTGATAATTCTATAAAAAGTCACAATTAAAAAAGAGGAAACTTACACCCTTTTAGATAATAAAACACACTTGAATAAGATACTCAGGTCGCTGGCTTGATACCGCACCCGTAAGTCCCGGCACTAGGGAGACAGTGGCAGAAGGCTGGCTTCACTAGAGCAAGAGCGAAGCCCTGTCTCAAAAACAACCAGAGGGCCTGGAAAGGCAGCTGGTGGTGAAGAGACCTGGCTGCTCTTGCACAAGTTCAATTCCCAGCACCCACAGGTGCTCCACAACCATCTGTAACTCCAGTCACAAGGATCCAATGCCCTCTGCTGGCTTCCTTGGGCAATACACACAAAATAAACGAGCTATTTCAAAATGCACGTTAAAAAACAACTCATCAACAGCAGAAGCAGAAAGGAATCAGAGAGCTTAGAGAAGCTTGAAAATGAAGCAGCAGTGGCCAGAGCATGCAGGAGAGCAGCCCGCACATCACCTGGGTATCACAGCGAACCTTCCCTGAAGACGAAGGCACAAGTCAGCCAGTCCGGGGTGGGAGAGCTGGGGAGCTGGGACAGCTCCTGGCAGGCCTTGGCACTTGAAGTCGACCCTGCTTCCTACAGAGGGCAGCACCGTATGGCCTAGCTGGAGCAGTGCTGGAGAACTTGCCCTGGTAGCACTTGAGGGAGAACGGGTGCACTGACCACCCAGGTTACTAAGCTCTGTTTGTCGTGACTCCAAAGAGAAAATCACACCAAAAAAGTTCTGGTGGTGTTCTGGTGGCTTCTTGCCGTTTCAGTGGACACGGACCACTGACACACACTCGTGGAGCTTTGCTAAGACAGACTCACATGCTGAGAGACTCATGGAGGCCCGTGATATCTGCAGTGAGCATCAGCAGGATGACAGACAGCGGTGGGGTTAGCACAGCTAGCTGTGCAATGCTTTGCTTCAAGTCTTCACCCATCTTCCCTTCGTGGGGAGGCACAGGACTTCTCCAGCCGGCCCTGTTAGTCCTGATTGCTCCTGCTGACTCATTCCAACTCAGAGGCGGCCTGGCTGTTTCTGCTGGGTTGTGCCACTGTTGCTGATTCATGGTTGCTATCCTGACACTACTGAACCGGGCGGCTGGTATAACCATGAAGTGTCTGCAAGTGGATGGAGGTGTGGCTGCTGATTTCTGTGAACTGAACTTCTGATACCCTGATATCGCAGACTGGATTTGTTCCAAAGAACAATTTCTAAACAGGTCCACTTCCTCCATATCCTAATAATCTTTCTTTTCCACTACCTCTGGTGGGTGGTAGGCTAGAAAGCATTTAAGAACCCATATTAAAAGCAGGGTTTGAAAAACCAATCAGGAGATTGCATGAGTGCTGGACTTACAATAATTCATTGTTATACATTTGTTTTATATGGTTTTCTGTAGCTATATTTCATTTTATAGTACAAATAAAATATTTTTAATAATCTTTAAAACAGTTTAATAAAATGAGAAGGCAAACCGGAAACTTAATGTCTCGATATTTAATCATGTTTGGCACCATGTGATAAGTTAAATCTATAGTACCTACTTGCTGTTCCTCAAACGTAACCTACTTTAAAATCATCTGACCCTTTTAGAGCAAAGTACAACTAATGCTTAAATTATGTAAAATGTATCTTTCTAACTAAAAGTATTCTAGAACTGCCAATAACATTTATTTTTTGAGGCAAAAAGCGAATAATCCAAAAAAGCATTACATGTGAGGTCCTGCAGTTTAGTTGAAGGGACACACAGGTCGCTGTTACAGGACAACAGATTTAGTAAGTGCTATGAGAAAGGCACAGAGCACTGTGAGCTCAGAAGGGCAGAACAGGGTAACTCACCCGCTCTGCTGCATTAGCATTCTAACCAGGCTCTTCTCAGACTCCCGCAATGCACTCCCACCCGATCACCCTCATGTTAACAGACCCACAGCCCACTTTCAGCAAAGTACAGTGCTCAGAAAGTAAATGAAATGACCAGGTAGGCAGCAGTAAGTACATTTATAGCTAAGCAGGCAATAAGTGAGTAAAGATGGACTGGTATATACGACATACAGGGCGATGGGGCCTGTCTGTCTAAAACGAGGGCAACTGCTTTCTTTTTGTCACTTATCACTCTGAACCCAGCACTGTCACAGAAATGATAGATAAAATTATCTACTTTGATTCTAGCATCTATTTAAGAAACACTAAAGCCTTGCAGGTAAGGGACACCTGTGTACCATTTCATATGCTGTTATACATACACATATGTTTATGTTATGGATACATATGCACACATACATACAGAGAATATCTTATGTATTGTATGGATGCAACACCTGTCAATTAAAAACCCTATGGTCTATAGTTTAGGCAGGAAACAAAAGGTAAGACATCCGCAGAAGGAGAAAGGATTCTGGGTAGGAAGATGTGAGGAAATGGACAGATGCCACCTGAGCACAGGGAGCCACCCATAGTAAACTGCGGCACCTTAAGTTCTCATCTAGCCGTCCAGTCTGCGCTGGTGCCCTGAGCAGACCTTGGGTGCAAACTCCATAGCCAGTCCCACAACACCCAGAGGAAGCTCCACTCAGGCGCTTTTACGTACCCAGGATCACAGGATCACAGGATCACAGGATCACAGGATTACAGGAGCTTGGTTACACCAGGATCTCAGGGTCCCAGAAGCAACTTGACTCTGATGAGTTCTGACACAACCAGGGTCACAGGAAGGACAGGCTGCAGTCAGATATAGCGAGGGCAGGTAGCACTAGAGATAATCCGATGGAGGGAGGCAAGCGTAAGGACATAAGCAACAGAAACCAAGGTCACTTCGCATCACCAGAGCCCAATTCTCCCACCATAGCAAGTCCTGGATACACCATCACACCGGAAAAGCAAGACTCAGATCTAAAATCACTTCTCATGATGATGAGAGAGGACTTTAAGAATGACATAAATAACTCCCTTAAAGAAATACAGGAGAACACAGGTAAACAGCTATAAGCCCTTAAAGTGGAAACACAAAAAGCCCATAAAGAATTACAGGAAAAAATCAAACAGCCGAAGAAAATGAACAAAACTATCCAGGATCTAAAAATGGAACTAGAAACAATAAAGAAATCATAAAGGGCGACAACCCTGGAGTTAGAAAACCTAGGAAAGAGATCAGAAGTCACAGATGCAAGCATAACCAACAGAATACAAGAGACAGAAGAGAGAATCTCAGGTGCAGAAGATAGAAAGATAGAAAACACTGACATAACTGTCAAAGAAAAGGCAAAAAGAAAAAGCTCCTAACCCAAAACATCCAGGAAATCCAGGACACAATGAGAAGACCAAACCTAAGGATTCTAGGTATAGAAGAGTGAAGATTCTCAACTTAAAGGGCCAGTAAATATCTTCAACAAAATTAAGGAGAAAACTTCCCTAACCTAAGCAAAGAGATGGCCATGAACATACAAGAAGCCTACAGAACTCCAAATATATTGGACCAAAAATAATTCCTCCTGTCACATAATAATCAAAACACCAAATGTACTAAACAAAGAAAGAATATTAAAAAGCAGTAAGGGAAAGGGTCAACTAACATATATAAAGGCAGGCCTATCATAATTATACCAAACTTCTCACCAGACTATGAAAACCAGAAGAGCCTGGGCAGATGCCATACAGACCCTAAGAGAACACAAATGCCAGCCCAGGCGACTATACCCAGCAAAATGCTCAATTACTGTAGATGGAGAAAACAAGATATTCCATGACAAAACCAAATTTACAAAATATCTTTCCATAAATCCAGCCCTACAAAGGATAATAGATGGAAAACACCAACACAAGGAGGGAAACTACACCCTAAAAAAAGCAAGAAAGTACTCTTTAAAACAAACCCACACAAACATAATTCCACCTCTAACAACAAAAATAACAGGAAGTAACAATCAATCACTTTCCCTAAATATCTCTTAATATGAAAATTAATATTACCAACATATCCTAATTGATTGAAATATAAGGAATTGGAAATTTGTTGGCTGTCATCCAGTGGTCTCTCTAATTGGGTAATTGAAGAAATATGTCCAATATTGTACAATCCATATACACTTTCTCCTTGTTTGTACATGACAGTGTCTTGTTGTGTACCACAAAATGGTCTTGAAATCACACACTTCTATCTCAGCCTCTCTATTAGTAGGATTGTTTATTTGACATTTTTACACTATATTATGGTTTTCAGAACAGCTTACATATTTCAAAATTATTTATACAGCCAAAAGAAACATTGACAATTAATTTGGGAGGTAGCTTGTAAGAGGACAACAAAGAATGAGACTGAATGTGTTGCTTGATATTTATAATTATTGTATCAATTTTGAAGAAGGTGACCTTATAAGTTACTCTTTTTCTGAGATGAATGCTTTTCAAAATCATCACAGCCAATGAACCAGAATTTTACCCTCACCTAATATCTGTGCCATCCTCTAAGCAGAACCATTATTCATTGAAACAGTTGATAACTTCATGGGTAGACCATCTTAATAAACACACCATTTCTTAAATGAATGTAACCAGTTCCCCGTGGCTGAGAATGATGACAATCACTCAAGTCAGATAGCTTTGACCATAGCAGGAAATTCGTATCCAATAATTGTGCCTACAATTCATTCCTTGGCACAGCAGAACTGTCAACTCTTAGCTTACCTCCTATGGAGGTAAATCCTTTGGGGATGTGAGGGACATTGAAGTACAGCCTTATTACAATGAACTCCAATGTCTAAAAATTGTTCTTATTTTGGGTTTGTACCACAGTAAGAGCCAAGATTTTAAATTCTACTAAAAACAAAACAAACAAATATACTTTATCTTTTTATGTTCATTTAATAACATGCCCATCATTTTTATAATTGGTATAAAATATATATTTTGTTGAATATAATAACAATAAAAAATAAAAAATGAAAAAGTAAAAAGTTTTGACCTAGTTAGAGTGGAGCCTAGCTACATGGCTAAGATATTTGTAAATACATTGAGTCTGGGTCTTATTCTATGACCATGGGGGCTGAGAGGCAGAATCAGGCCTAACTTCTAAATACACACACACACACACACACACATTGGGTATGCCTATCTGTAAAAACAGCGCTTGAAGGTCATTTTTTCCTGCATAGCTAATTCATGGCCAGGCTGGACCACATGGTGCTCTGCCTCAAAAATACAGAGTCAGAGAGGGAGAAATGTGGGTAGACAAACAGACATTAGGATTTAAATCACTGTAGGCAGACTGCAATGTATTCATTTTTTATGCTCTAGCAAACCCCATAACATTTATTGAGCAAACATTTAAAAAATAATTATAGCAGAATGTCATGCTAGGTAATTGCACAGTAAGATCTACAAACCCACCGGCCACCAACTCACCTACAGTCTAGTCTGATGACTCAACCTGCCTGGGTCCCAGGCAACAGCACCTATTTAACTCACAGTAACAAAAAAGTAGTGGTATTCCTGCCAGTGTAGGCATTTGAATAACAGTTTTCTCTATCAAGCACTCTTTACTGCTCCTGCTTGGAACAGATCACTATATAAGCATTTCATTCTGACAACTCAGTTTCCTAAACTACTAAATCTAAAAAACTTCAGATTATAATACAAAGAACATGGATTTTTACTATGACAGATTTGTATTCAAAACTCAGCCGGCACTACATTTACATAATGTCTCATATTTGTTATATATATATATATATGCAAAAACACAATATTCCCTGAAGGGCTGTTGCTGAGAATTATATACCCATATGTCTTGTAGCATAACAGCACGCACACTAGGACACAACAGACAATAAGAGTTAGCAATTATTGATATGATTATTAATAAATGTCCAATCAGTACAAAAGAAAAGAGTCCTTCAGACCGGAGAGATGGCTCAGTGGTTAAGAAGAGCTCATATTACCCTTCCAGAATATATGAATTCAATTGCTGCAGCCATGTCAGGTAGGATCCATACTCTGATTTGGGGGGTGAGGGGACAAGAGGCAGGAGGGCAGGGTATCGTTCAATTAAACTTTTGAGGATGAGGATGCTGGACAAAGCCATAGTACAACAAATTCTTAATTTAAATGAAACTTTTCCCCATTTTTCTTTGTACTTCTTTTTTAACATAAACCACAGGGCATGTTTTTTATCAGTTTCCTAAATCCTTTGCCTCTAAGGTTATGTAAAAAATTCAAAGTAACTATATTAACAAGCCATGGTAAAAAAACACCTTTAATCCTAGTACTTAGGAGACAGAAGCAGATGGAGGTCTGTGAGTTCCAAGCCAGCCAGGGGTACATAGTAAAGCCTGTCTCAAAAAACAACAATTACTATTAGCATCATATCACTGAAGAATCTAATATTAAATTCTACTTGATGAATCCACAAGTTAAGAGTATTTCTACAAATTAGAAACTTTTTTTTCAAACCTGGATACATATCTGTGATCCTAAGATTCAGAGGACTGAAGCAGGAGAATCAGCAGTTTGAGACCAGTCTGAATATACAGCAAGATCTTGTCAGGTGAAAGGACCTGCCTCATTCTTCTAACTTCTGTTGATTCTTGAAAGCCAACTCCCACAGAGTCCTGACCTCTATCTGTGCATGTGCATCCATCTTTTCTTTTCCCAATGTGTTTTCCTATACATGTATTTTCATACATCAATTTCAATTCAAAGCTCCTCCTCCTCTTCTCCTCCTCCTCTTCCTCTTCCTCCTCCTCCTTCAGTTTTTTTTTTGGATTTGTTTTTTTCGAGACAGAGTTTCTCTGTATAGCCCTGGCTGTCCTGGAACTCAGTCTGTAGACCAAGCTGGCCTTGAACTTAGAAATCCGCCTGCCTCTGCCTCTGCCTCCCAGAGTGCTGGGATTACAGGTGTGTGCCACCATCAGCCGGCTCAAAGCACTTCTCAAACAAATAAAACAGGCTTCTGGTGCCAAAAGAACTAAATGTGTATTATCAAGAAAGAACTATCAGGAAGGCAGAGAATGGCTGGAGAGACAGTGTTTGCTAACCTTGAAGAGGAGCGGGGTTCGATTCTCAGCATCCACATTGGGCAGCTCACAACTGTGACTCCAGGTACAGGTATTCTGACACCCTCTTCTAGTTTCCTTAGCACTTGCACACGTGATCTGCACACACACTGACACACATATACATGTAATATTCAAATTTTTTAAAAGGCAAGAAAATTCTTGCCTTCTTTACACCTGAAAACTCTAGTCTAGTATGGTGCCTCACACCTGTAATCCCAGGACTCAGGTCAGAGGATCAGAAGCTCAAGTTCAGCCTCAGCTATGCAAGACTTTGAGACAGACACACAGCACACACATACAAAGCACATACCCCTCAACACTATGAAGATAGTTAACAGCAAATTAAATTATTCTGTTAATTTATCAGAATATAAGTACTTGGGAAGAATGAAAGCGTGTGTTGACAGCAAAAGGTCAGCTATTTTTATAGCACACATATAAAGTTGTATGACAGTAGCTTACAAATGGCTACTCAAAGAGCTTTATTTAGACTTCCAGGGCTTTGGTAACTTTGTATGTATAAATACTAATGAAATCAAGACACAGTAAGGCAATAAATTCTACGTCATGATTATAGCACACATACCTCCTGGGATACGTCTCTCTTGCTCACAACTCCAGTCTCAGCACCTAAGTACAGTAAACGCTCAAAAGTATTTGCTCAAGTTTTTTGTTTGTTTCTTGTTTTATGTAACAGAAAATTAGGTTGAGGGAAATAAAAAAGAAATATCAATCAAAATTGGGTCAAGACCTGTGAGCATGAACTGTACTTAGTGCTTTGCTTCCAAATAGATCTGAAATGGGTAAGGCATGTAAAATCAGGACAGCGAAGATCATGGTCAATGATGGTTATGCATTTTATGGTTCACCAGCATCTACCCTTAATATACTATACAGAGACTTTACCTGTTAACCTGGACTAAACCCACAAGCCAAGCCTCGTCGTGAGAAATACATTAGGTAAGTCTCAATTTAAGGAACTCTATAAAATTTCTGATTGGTCTTAAAGCTCTCATGTCATCAAAGGTCGTCTAAAAACTAGTTGTGGAATAAAAAGGGACAAAATCAGGGAAATCTGAATGACTTGTATAATTAATAGTAATACTGGAATCTTGTTTCCTTAATTGTGACAATGTACCAGTGTGTGTAAGAAGCTAATCAGAGAAACTGGGTAAGGTTTTGCATGTTTTCTGCAAATGCAAAATTATTCTAAAATAAAGTTTGTTTAAATAAACCTGAGGATAAATGTTCTTTTGGTCTCTTTTGGTGGCAAGACAGTGACAACATTCTACTGTTGTGGAACTAAAAGTATCAGTAAAGTATCCCCAAAAGAATGATAAAATCTAAAGTATCTATTACAACCTCCTGTCACCATAGCTGATGCCTATAACATTCTAGTTTCCCAAGCAACATTCTTAGCTCTCAATACTAACTACTAGCTCTTAAGAAAACTCACACCACTAGCTGTCACCTCAGCACTGCCCCCAAGCTCCATGGGCCACTCCTACAGGTCACTGCCAGGGCTCCCATTCATCTACATTCAGCTAACTAAACAGCATCCTGACAATTAGCACCAGCTCCAACTTCATCCCATCCTTACTTTCTCCTTCAGCAGTACTCTTTCCAGTTCCTCCCAGTCTCTCAAGTGCTGGACACACTGAGACAAAGGAGTCTTCCTCATAAGAGGATTATTTCATTCTCCAACTCACTCTGGAGGAAATGAGACCATATTTAAATTCAAAAGTAGTTCTCCTCTTCCCACCTTTTCTTATAAAAACAGATCTTTCTATTCAACTTCACACCTCACACCACAAATCCTACTTTGACTTTATTCAGACTAGGCAGAGTATATATCTAAAATAAGGCTCTAAGGGCATCTTGCTAGCAAATATATATATTTTAATTAGGATAATAAAACCTAAAAGATAATAAAACACCACTCACTGCTCTTTTGGTAGAACTTACTTAGCACATGGTATTCAATTTTTTTGTTTGTTTGTTTGTTAAATCAAAGAGGAAGCAGAGAATGCTACAGCCTGAAAGAATTATATGCTGCTACAAAAGGAAAAGAATTTATGGTTGAAAGTAAAGATGGATCTAGAAGTCTGTGATTCCAAGACTCACAGAACAATCAGTATTTCAGCCAGGCCTTAAACTTGAGTGTCCAAGTGTATTTCCAACAGATAAAAAGATACTGTCAACACAAATATAAACTGTAGCATCATGCTGAGGTATAACAATTAAGTTTCTGCAGAACAGAAGAAGATTAAGATGAAAAAAGAAGATGGGAACCAAAGTGTGAAAGTTAACAAATTTCATATACATGCTTAATTTAAAGGGGGAAGGGAGCTAGAGGTGCACGCCTTTAATCCCAGGACTTGGGAGGCTGAGGCAGATGGTTCTCTGAGTTTGAGGTCAGCCTGGTCTACAGAGTTCAGGAACCAACCTAACTAACTAAATAACTAACTAACTAACTAAATAAATAATAAACAGGGTGGCCATTTGGGTGACATTATCTATTAGCATGAAAGTTCTCTGGTAGAAAGCAACAGCCCATCCTTTTCTAAGAAACCTCTCCTACAACTTCCTTCTCACTGACTCTTACACTTAGTCTCTTAATCCGACTTTTATTACAGTTTAACTCCTGTACTGTCTCAGTTGTGTTTTACTTCATCAACCTAAAGCCCCGAGTGCTCAAAACTATAACTGGAAGACTGTCTGCATTTACATAAAACCCAGTTATTAATACACAATCTAAAACCAACAACAAAAACAGACAACAAAAAAATATCATTCTTCAGTTTAAAGAAAAGATGATGTATCTGTGTGGATAAAGAGATACGGGTGGATCTGGGAAGTTCCACTGTATCACAGTCTTAAAGAATAAAAATATTATTTTAAAAACCACCATTCTTTTGAGTTGTTGAAACAAACAGCAACAAAACATATTCAAGCTAACTGTGGTGGTGGACACCTATAAAAACAGCTGTCATAAACCCTAAATAATGCCAGAATGTGATTATTTCAGATTCATTAGAATCACTCATTAATGGCTTTGTGGGGTAATTCTTCTATAAAGACATAGTCCTATCGCTCTTTGATGATACCTAATACTGTTGAAGTTTTAAGATGAATCTACACAAGAGGCTGATCTTGTCAAGGTCCTGTCTTGAACAATCAAACCAAAACCACACGCAAGCCACCCATGGTGATGTGGTGATGTACACTACAATTCCAGCATTCCTGATGCAGAGGCAGGTGGTTCTCTGGGAACTGCAGACCAGTCTAATCTACACAGCAAGTTCCAGTCCAGCCAGGACTACATAGTGGAAGCTTGTCTCAAAACAAAAGAAAGAGGCAGAAGCAGGAGGGTCACTCCAATTTTGAAGCCAGCCTGTACCACATAGTGAGAGCCTTCTCAAAACACACGGACACACACACACACACACACACACACACACACACACACACACACGCAGTTTGAGTAGTATTTTTAAGTTTCACTTTGCTTTAAATCTCATCACAAACTGTTTTCAGTCTTGCACTCTTCCGGCTTTATGTAAATGCCTCTTCACTACTCTTCAGTACATTTTCTTCTCTTCCTCAACTATGCGCTGTTCTCAGTGGTCAGTCCACACTCATTTTCCAGGCTATCTTCTTTTCTACAGAAAGCTTTATGGCACCTCTTCAATACCTTCATTAACTTCATACCGTCATTACAGAAAATTCAAAATCCCAGTAAACGGAGTTGGACTGATTTATCCACAACTCTACAAATGCAAAAGGTGTCTCCTTCTTATGGTTTAACAATCAACTAAAACTAAGTAGTAACAGAAACATGTTACAGAAACAAATTAAAATTGCCAAATAATCAAAAAATGACGCATGATGCATTGGTAATCTGTGACTGTAAAGACATTCTAAAACTTTATTCTCCAAAAGTTTATTTTTTAACTTTAATCATTTTCTCTTTTACTTTTATAAACTATAATTTCCATTTATGATAAACTGCTCAAATTTGACTGCGTACAAGACTACCATTATTATAAAGATTATTTCATTGCTAATCTATGTAAAAAGAAGATGAGTTTTTTATAAAACCTAAATAACGCCAGAATGTGATCATTTCAGACTCATTAGAATCGCTCGTTAATGGTTTTGAAATTCAAACGACTTTTTAAAGAGACCGATAATTTTTCTATAAAGACATCGTCCTATGGTTCTTTGATGATACATACCTAACACTGCTGAAATTTTAAGATGAATCATCAAAGTTGCAGAAAATGGCAAAAATGGCAATATAGACCTTACCAGAATTGCAAGGGAAAGCCTTTATACCATTCAGGCGAAACAGTTAAGACACGATCGGTTCGGCTTTTCCATTTCCCCTTATTAGAGGGCAGAACCCGAGACTATACTATTACAAAGCCCCTGCTGACGGAGAAGACTCAAGCCCTCTGGCCGCTAGAGCACTCTATTGCACTCAGCCGGCCACGTGGCTGTCACAATCAGAAGACAGGAGAAAGAGCACCAACTAACCTGGAAATAATTAACCGCTCACAGCGGAGTTGCAAGTAGGAAAAAAAAAAAGTCTGTCATTTCTCTGCACTTACGACTCCTCCTCCCACCACCGCCCAAAAGGTGAAAAAGGAAGGCTTTAAAGCAGAAACGAAGTGCAAGAAGATCTCGAGTGTACGGTTTCCCAATGAAATTGCTACCCCAACTCGCGTAAGGTGCGGTGGCGACCCAGGCATTTTGCAAGAGGGCAGCCGGGGGCGGAGTTTGGAGTGCAGACCCAGCACCTCGCACGTGGACTCCCGATCCCTAAGTCCCCTTGGCCCGGCTCCGTGCCGCCGGCGGCCACTGCACTCGGGCTGGCACCGGAGCTCCAGGCCGCCGACCACCGCCCACCCTTCCCTGCCCCGGAGCAGGCCGGAGGGCAGAAGTAACCTCGGCCCCGAAGGAGATGGCGAACAGGAAGTGCCCATATTGCAACGCTGAAACAGTCCAAGTCCCAACCCCCTGGGCCAGCCAGGCTCCGGGGCGCCGGCCCGACGAGCCGCGGGAGCGGGCCGGGGTCGCCAGCCCACATCCGGGCCCCGCGCCCGAAGTTCACGCGGATCGCGCGCGGCGCCTCCTGGGCACTACTTATCGGGGCCCAGCCATCCCGCCCGGGCCGGACCGGGGCTCCACGCAGCGCGCGTCCCGCTCCGGCGGGAGCCCGAGCGGCGACGTGGCGCGGGCACCCCGGGCACTTAGCGCAACTCCCCGGTCGCAGGTTTCCGCCGAGTTTGCCTGGCCGCCCTCTGCCCACTGTGGCTCCGGCTGCGCGACGCCCCCTCCGGACGGTCATTACCTCTGGAGAAACTCCTAACTCCTCGCGGGGCCGTGCTCGCCTCGGTTCCACACCCCCGGCAGCCCACGCTCCGCCCGAGCCGCGCGCCGGGAACACCCCCGCGCCGGGCGCCAATTCTTCACGGGACAAAAATGTCCCGGCGCGTCACGGGACAGCCGCCTCCGCGCCCCACGCCCAGCGCCGGCCGCACGCGCTGCCTCCGCGGCGCGCGGCCCAGGGACTCACCGTCAGCTCGGCCGCCGCGAAGGGGACGCGAGGGCCGGGCCGGGCCAGACACAATATGGCAGAGCCCGCAGCTGCTCCGCGGCTCCCAGCAGCCGCCTCCGGGACACCCAGCCGTGAGCAGGCAGCGGCAGCTGCGGTGGCGGCCGCCGCAGCACCACATCCCCCTCCCGCCCGCTCGCTTCCTCCCCTCCTCCCCGCCCCGCTGCCATGGCAACGCGGCGCCAAGGCGCTCGGCCCCGCCCCTCCTTCCGTCCCGCCTCCCGCGGCCCGCCCCTGCCTCCCTCCGGCCTCCTACCAGGGCGGCGGCCGCCCCTCCGGGCCGTCCTGAGGGCGGGTGGGGGAAGGTGGCGTCCGGAAGGGCGGGGCGGGCTCGGAAGGCAAAGCGGGGGACGCCGAGGCAAAGAGTAGGGCGAGCGGGCGGGAAAGTGAAAAGACCTCGCCTGTCCCCGGAAGGACCTATGGGAGGGCGACCGAGGCGCGGCGCGGCTGCTGAGTGGACGAGTTTGCGCGGGACGCGGGAGCGTCCGCCCGCGGCGTGTGCTGGGCTGCCGACGGTCCGAACAGCCCTGGGCTTTGAGAGTGTGGGGACCCGGACGCTTTATTGAGAACAGCGCTACCTTCGTCTGACTGAAGTGCAGTGGAAACTCATACGGAGCAGTTTTTAGAGGGGAAAATGGGCTTTGGAATCAGATCCAAATTTTACTAAAGATTTACTGTGAGTCTGTGTCCCAAATTAAAAAAAAAACAGTAATAAAAGGCAAAACAAAAAAAATGTACAGAGCTCTCACTAATTGCTTTGTACAGTATTAAGGATTTAATATGCATTGTACACGTATTGCCTATACTGTATTGCAGGTATAAGACGGGAGTACCCGGTTAATTCTGAATTTCAGACAAACGTAGAATAATTTTTAATATTAAGGACATTGCCTTTGGGGTATACTTACTGGTTGTTTTAGGTTTTGATGAATCTGCCAACTCTATACTTTCAGGAATTTCCTTTACATATAAGGAAACTGAAGCCTGGAAGTAGCTATCAAGCTGCCCTTGGTCGTGCAGGTTTATGTATCAGTACTGGATAGGGTGAGACTGGAGGAATACCATGATTTAAAGGTCACCCGGGCTTCATAAGGAGTTTCTGTCTCAAAGGGAAAGAGGGGTACAGTGCCTCATTCCAGTAATCCCGGAACTTGGAAGGTGGACATAGGAGACTCAAGTGCCATCGACATAAGGAGTTAGAGAGAGACAGAGAGAATGAGAGAATATTGCATCCAATAAAAGAAAACTATAATTTGAGTTTACTGTTATTATGAACCTGGAAATTAAATCTTTGAATTTCTATACCCAGTTCTTTTAAAACCACCTGTTTCACACAGGTATTAAATGGATTAAGAGAAAGGGCATCTAAAACGGATACGTTGCCTGCCTGCTTGATCAACAGAGCTTTATTTGGTTCCTGAGGAGTGGATGTTGACTAGATGTTGGCTACTCAATGTCTTTGCATATAAAGTGACTGAGTATGAAGCCAACTGTGTCTGACAACCTGCTAACGGGAAAGCAGGTGAGCTGTGAGGGCAGCATCCCGATGTACAGGAACAAAACTGGAAGTATCTGATCCCCTCATTCCACAAACAAGAACATTTTCCCTGTGGTCCATGGAAGCTCATCTACCAGGTCCGTTTATTTATTTGTTTGGTTGTTTGTTTTCCTTTCGATGTCCTGGAGAACCGCGGCTTTCTTCAGAGTAAGAAGTCTCAAGGCAAAGGTAAGATGTGCTTCAGCTGGAGGAGCAACATCCACTGCAGATCTTCTTACAAGGCATCACTGTTGCCCTCACATGGACAAACTAAAGAAGAGACAGAAGAGAAAGCACCGAGAAGAAGGGAGGGAAGGGCAAGAAAAGGCGGCTCTTAATAAAACCAACTTCAGCCACGTGGGACGTATGCCTTTCATTCCAGCACATGGGAAGCAGAGGCAGGCTGATCTCTGTGAGTTCAAAGCCAGCCTGATCTACAGAGAGAGTTCTAGGACAATCGGGGCTACACAAAGAAACCCTGTCTCAAAACAGAGAAACAAAAAAGAAACAATAACAACAAAAGAAGCTACAACTTCAGTGCCTCAGCCAAGGTTACCTGCTAGTCTTTCACCTCTTGACAGAGATAGACTAATATTACTAATACCGTATTGATATATAGAATGAACTTTATATTCTATGTACTTCTCTTTCCCATTCATCACTGCATCTATTTTAAACTCAAGTAGCTAAATGTTCTTCCTGAATTTTGGAAGAATCATAGAATTTGAAAGCTGGAGATAATTCATAGATAAATCACCCCAGGAGCTAGCCTACCATAACACAGATAAACCCAGAAGAAATATATACTTTATCCAAGGTCAAGTAATGGATCTTCTGCATCTTCATCCATTGAGCCTTCTCTGCTGGACCTCTGCAACCTCAACCTGTAAAGCTCAAGAGTCTTAGCAAATCTGTTTCACACATAGTTCAAAGTCTGGGGATTCTTGTATACCAGAGGCTAATCTGGAGGACTTTGAACATCCACCAAGGAAAAGCTCTGATTAACGGTAAGGGCGATGCATAGGGAGCAGTTTCCTCGAGCTTACAAGAATAAGCAGTCTAAAAGAGAACTTTAACTCCTGACAAAAAAAGGAGCTTTAGGCTTCCGATTTCCTGTGGCCCTTTATTCCCCAGAATACTTGTGTGTGTGGTTCAACGCCCTCTGGAGACATGAATGAAGACCTACTCACCGCAGAGAGGGGACAAATGCAAGCCATCAAAGTGCAGCTTACTGAGCCAAGGTGTTTTGTTGTGGTTTCTAACAGGAGTACAGGGATGGGGAGAGTGTGCTAGTGGAGGGACAGAAGTGACTCGTCACCAAAAACCCACTCCAGCATGGTGACACCTCATAAAAGTTGGAAACTGGGGACCCAGGGCACAACCTGCAGGTAGCTCTGCAAGCTGGAGATAGCTCTTTTAGACAGTTCAGTGAGTCTGCTTCTTCCAGGTGGTTTGGCTTATCTTTGAGCAGATTCTAGGCAGCTTGTTTGGTCTGATAGTGCATCCCAGCAGTCCTTACCACTTACTTATGCTTGGGCTGGGAGGAGCCTAGTTCTTCTGGTCAATTTCAGGGACTTCCTGGAACCTTAGTTAGCCTATTTCCCTATCTTAGGCGCTTCCCCATGGGATGGAAGGAACGTTTAGCTTCCCTTTAAAATACCCTGCATCTTACTGAGCTTTCCTCAAAAAAGGAATGTTTTTATTTTGGAGGAAACAGCTACACAATAGTTTTGTTTTTTTTTTTAAATCCTTTAATATATGTGTTTATTTGAAGACACATCTATAGTTGTAGGTTTCCATTGTGTTTTCGTTATTGAAAAAGGAAGTAAAAACATTTTATGATAAAATTGAAGATTTACATGGAAAATATCTCTGCTAAAATTGAAGAAATATATAGAGAAACATGTTAAGATTGACTATTTCATGGAAAAATTATACAGATAAAATGGTAGGCATAAAAATATTCCTAAGTTGACTGAAATACACAATAGTTTTAAAGAAACTTACTCAGTATAGGTTTACTGGAAAACAAACCCATTAGAAAATAAATTATTTAAGAATAGGCAAAAGAGGGAGAGAGGGAAACGGGAGAGTGGGAGGCAGAGATGTAGGATTTAACTCAGTACGGCTTAAAATTTGGATGTTAGTTGTTGCATGCAGCGATTGAGTTACCATTGGTTCAGAACTAGAAAAGAAAAAAAAAAGGTAGGCAAGCATGTTTGCAAGCACTTGCAGTCCAAGCACTCTGAGAGAAATGAATGGGATGATCACTCCAAGTTCCAAGTCAGCCTGTATACATGACAAGTCCCACGGTAGCCCAGAATATGGAGTTCAGCCATGTCTGAAAAACAACCGGGGGTAGCAAGCATGGCAGTGCACACATTTAATTCCAGAAAGGAACCTAGCAAAACCCAACGCTGCAGATCCACGGCTGTTTACAGCAGAGGACAGCCAGTCATTTGGAAAGTGGGATAGATAAGCTTGCTCAAGTTATCTAGTAGTGGCAAGAAACAGAAATGCAAGCCAATTGGCTACATAGGAGATATCTGATACAAAAATAGGCAGGGATTATGGGAGAGCCAGCCCTGGCTCAGCCAGAGTTGCAATAGCTTGCCTCTCTCTCTCTCCCTCCCTCTCTCCCTCTCTCTCTCTCTCTCTCCCTCCCTCTCTCTCTCTCCTTATCAGGTTAGTCTTGACATTTCTTTGTGAGCTTGCTTCACTCTTGTGGGTGGGTCTCTCTGCTCACTTATCCGATTCCATGTGTCCTAATAAAGCTGCCCCAAATAGCAGCACCCACATTCCATGTCTACCTGGTTTGCCTAGCAACCAGCAGTCATTACCTGCCCGGGTCCCAAGGACCGGCAGGAGTCCTAATGAGTGTCTGAGTACTTATATATGGGGCTCAGCAAACCATTGTCCCGATAGCTAAATCCAGCCTGTTTCCTGTAAATTAAGTTAAAAATGTTACTGTCTTTGATCTGCTTTGGGGTGGGGGAAGGGAGGCATGTGTCACAGCACAAGTATAGATGTGAGTGAGGGAACAACTTGTAAGTGCAAGAAGAGTCAGCTCTCTCCTTCTATGACCTGAGCTCCAGGGACCAAACTCAGATCAGCAGGCTCCTCATCAGGCCTTTATGAACAGAGCCATCTCCCTGCCTGTGAATGAAACATCAGCGGGCCATCCCTGATCTGCCTGTTGCCCAAGGGTCCTTCCACATTACCGCGACATAGCTGGGTAATAGCAACAGAGAAACTACAAAACTACAATCACAAAAGGGAAACTTAGACCTTTACAGCACAGAGTTGGCCGAGCTCTGCAGTAAAGCAGTCAGGTGTAGATATGAGCACACTGAAAGGCTCAGGGTGGGCTGTCTGAGCTCTGAGGGTGGACAACCTCCCACTCACTCTTCAGGAAAAGGACAGCGTCAGGGAAAGCCTGCTGAGAAAGTATTCTGAGGGAGGAGCTGATTGAAAGTTCTAACATGGGAAAGAAAATGGTCAGTCTCAAGGATGAGCTGAGTGCTTACACAGAGGGTGTAAGGGTGTGGCAGGGAGGAGCATGTTAAGGGTGTGGCACGGAGGAGTATGTTAAGAGTGTGACACGGAGGAGTATAAGAGGCTAACTTTAGGGGAGACTGCCACCCTAGGCACCTTTGAATAATTCACTCATAGCAAATTTCGTGAATCCTCTATAGTTGGTTCTTGCTGAGATGAACTGGCTAAAGTACGAGGTTTGTGATACATGAAGCCTTCTTAAATGCCCAAAAGTTTAAACATAGCTTAGAGAGACAGACAAAAGAGAACGAGACAGACAGATGCTAAGTTGCCTGAGACTTCAGGCTGGGAAAATACAATGAAGTCTAGAATTCATTGTTTTGGTTGACATTGTGGGGAAAATATTTCATGAAAATGTCTGTTCAGGGGCCTGGAGAGATGGCCTATTGGTTAAGGGCATTTGCTGCTCTTTCAGAAGGCCCATAGTTTGTTTCTAGAATTCATACCAGGTAGCTTACAACTGACTGCAACTCCAGCTTCAGGGGCATCCAATGCCTCTGGCCTCACGCACACACACACACACACACACACACACACACACACACACATATGTATATATACACACACACACATACACACACACACACATATATATATGTATACACACACATATATATGTATATGTATATATATATGTATATATATATACACACACACACACAAATATGCACACACACCGTTTAAACGTCTCCAAGGCTGGATGTGTGGCTCATGCTCCTGGTCTTAGCACTCAGGAGTGACAGAGGGAAACTTTGGGCTCAGGTCTAGCCCAGGTTACAAAAGTCTGTTGAATCAAAGGAAGCAAAGAGTTCTAAGAACTTTGCAGAACCTTCAGTTCTTGCTATTCAAAGTTGGCTGAGAACAGTCAGCCACTTTGGCACCATGGAATGTTCTGGAAATATAAAATCTTAGGTCCTGCTCCAGACCACTAAATAAAAAATCTCCATTTAAAGAAAAAAAATCAGCTGGACAATGGTGGTATACATGCCTTTAATCCCAGCACTCCAGAAGCAGAAGCAAGCAGATCTCTGTGAATTTGAGGCCAGCCTGGTCTACAGAGCAGGACAGCCAGGGCTACATTGTTTGGAAAACAAAACACAAAACAACAACAATAACAACAAAAATATCATGGGTAATTCTGTAACAAGAGAAGAATCGATACTATAAAAATGTATTTATCTCTTGGGGAAAGGGGTGTCAAAGGCACCTGTGGAGGTCAGAGGACGACTTGTGAAAGTCAATTCTTCCTTCTGCCATGTGGGTTCCAGGGAGGATTAAACTCTGGTAGTCAGTCTCAGTGGCTGGTACCTTCACCAGCTGAGCCCACCCCACCCAGTACTTTAATGAGGCAGACTTTATTTGGGGCCACCACAGTAGGTAGTAGGGATCTCTGCAATTGCACTTCCCAGTAGGGAACAGAAGACAAGATCAATTCCAAACAGACAGCCTAGGAAGTTGGGAATACCTAGCAGGATGGAGGTCAGAGGATGGAAAATTCCCACGAGCAAACCTCAGGGGTAAGGGAGTATTCAGGCTATACTGACCCAACAGCATTCTTGCTGAAGAGAGACAAAGTATCAGACAGCCATCAGCCTAGGGGACAGTGGCAGGTGCAAAAGCCAGGCAGGGCAAAGGGTTCTTGCTAACCTGACTTTGTAGAGTTATTTGTTAAAATTGATTTTACGGTAATGAGTGAGACTGGGGGAAAGTGTGTGAGCATGTCTGCAGCTGGCTAAGCAGAGAGCCTTTGTCAATACCGAAAGTGAAGCAGCAGTAGCCATTGGGAGCACAGTGGTTTGGCGTCCGAATGGAGGTTGTTTTGATTCGTGTTCTTTGAATGAGTCTTATTTTTCTTTTTCCTACATTTTATTTCTTTTTAATGAAATCTTGCATGGAATCCAACTCTAAATTGATAATGTGGGTTTGCCGTGATGAAAACAGAACACATCCTAGAGAGGGAAACCCAGGAGTTTCCACTAGTGTCCCTCCCTAAACAGTTTGGAGACTGTAACACAAGGAACAGTACTAATATAAATGTTCAGCTCTCCAGGGATAGGTTAGACTAGTTGCTTGGGGGCACTGGAAACCCTGGTTTCAGTCAGCAGCACTGAGGGGAAAAGAAACAGAAGACTTCTGGGTCCTCCTTCTGCTCCATTTTCCTGAGTCTGTTCACCATGTGAACTTGTGCATGATGGGATAGGCCCTGCCTTGAGGCAGCTGGGATGGTTTCACACTGAAAATCGCTGTGTGAATTTCTCCTCCTCTTACCTCACCTTCTCCTCACTTTGATTAGTTTATTTATTGTTAGTGTGTGTGTGTGTGTGTGTGTGTATGTGTGTGTGTGTGTGTGTCTGTCTGTCTGTCTGTCTGTCTGAGGACAACCTTGTAGAGCTGGTTTACTTCTTCCATCTTCATGTGAGCCATGGAGATAGAACTTGAGTTGTTAGGCTGATACCAAACAGTATGAAACACCGTTTTTTACCTACTCATCAACCACCTCACTGACCCTTAGACCCCAGCCCTTGGCACTTTTATCCACTGGACCATCTCAACAAACCTCTCCTCCCCCTCGTTTATCCTGTGAGCTGGCTCACAGCCCCTTCCCCTGGTCCCTTCCCCTCCACCCTTTTTATGTTTTTGTTTTTGTTGTTGTTGTTTGTTGTTGTTTTTGAGACTCTGTCACCCAAGCTGACTTGGAATTCACTATGTAGCCCTAGCTAGCTTCAAACTCCTGGGAATCCCCCAACTCACCCTCCCAGGTGCTGGATTTACAAGCAGGAGCTGCCATACGTTGATAAATTTCTTTTTAAAAATGTTTACGTTTTTAAAAAGGTAACGTCAGCATTTAGGACAGGACATCAGGAGGCTTGGAGTTCAAGGGCATCTTCTAAGTAGCAAGTTAAAGGCCAGCCAAGCCTATGCAGGACCTTGTCTCAAAAACCCCAGGCAGGAACATGCAGTAGATAAACACCCCTGACTCGCAACCCGAGCTCAATGCCCCAGATCCACACGGTGGAGGAACCTGATCTTGCGTATTGTCGTCAGATCTCTACTTTTGCCACTTGGTCCCAGAAAAGAAAACGGGAAGCGAAATGATACAGCTGATGGATAACAGAAGAGGCAAACCTGGCTGGGGCCGCGGTCGGCAGAATACTTTTTATTTATTTATTTTTGCGTGCATATGCGCACAGTTCCACCCCCAGCACTGCAGAAACCTGGCACAGTGGCACACGCCTGGAGTCCCAGCACTTGTGAAGTAGATGCAAGAGAATTAGAAGTTTAAAGGCATCCTTGGCTAGACGGCGCTACACGACACCCTGCCTCAAAAACTAAACAAAAAGAACAAAATCAAACAAACACAAAACCAGACACGACACACGTATTTAGGTCAGGCAGTGAGTATTAAAGGGATTTTCTGTTACGTTATATACTCTATTAAGTTATATAATCGCTTGTAAACTTTTGCTCCTCCTTGGCATGCCGGCACAGCCCTTGGGTAGTAAGGGTGGGGCCCGAGGTGGATCATGAGCTGGTCATGCAGCACATGTGACCTCTCCCTTGAATGGATGCTGAGTAATACCCTCGCGGCACCGAGAGAACAGGGCCAAGCCTTGCGGACTCCTTACTGGCTATGCCTGCGAGTCTCTCCTGACGTGAACAATCTTTTTTTTTTTTTTTTAAGATTTACTTATTGTTATATGTAAGTACACTGTAGCTGTCTTCAGACACACCAGAAGAGGGCGTCAGATGTGAGCCACCATGTGGTTGCTGGGATTTGAACTCAGGACCTTCGGGAGAGCAGCCAGTGCTCTTAACCGCTGTGCAGTTTTCCTCCACCATAAAACCCATGACGGAGCGCCTAGCAAGGGCGGCTTGCCGCTGTTCCTCTCTTGGAGTTCAGTCTTCGTTCTTGCCTTTTTTTTTTTTTTTTTTTTACCGGTCTCCATCAGTCCTTCTCAGTCTTTTTCTTATTCTTCTTGGGCACGAGACAAGGAACCTGGAAGCCCCTGGCTCAGGGTACTTTCGAGGCTGTGCCCACCTGGCGCTCTAGCGCCCAGAGTTAAGCCCACCAAGAGCCAGAGAAAGTCCCGGGCACTCAGAGAGTCCACATCACTGTTTGTGCTGCTTCTGGAGGGAGGATTTTCCAGTAACCAGGGGCAACTGCTTCACTGATCTCCTTGATTATGAGCAAGCCCTGCGCCTTAAAGTCGTGGTCGCCTCGTCCCTCTTAACCACCCTCCCCCACCCCTTCCTCTTTTTCTTCCCTACAAATACAACTAGAAGCTGAGCTCTGCTTTCTGCCCCAGCTGTACCACCCAGGTCAAAGCCACAGAGGTCTCTGAGCAGAGTAATTTGCATAACCTCTGCACTGACCTTTTAGAGTTGCTCTAGGAGGCCCTTTCCTTTGGCTGGTGTTTGTTTTCTTGTTTTGTGACAGGGACTCACTATGTAACCCTGGCCTGCCTGGAACTCACTGTGTAGACCAGACTAGCCCCAAAGTCAGAGGCCTGCCTGCCTCTGTTTCCCAAGTGCTGGGAATAAAGGGGTGCACCAAGTATTGAAGCAATGTGGCGGCCAAAGTGCACTCCTAAAATCTGTCACTTCACACCACTCCTCATTGTAAACTCCTCAGTGGCTTGCCATTTTGCTCAGGGAAAAAAAAAGCCAGAATATGCTAGTCAACAAAGCCTTACAGAGTCTCACTCCGTCCCCCTAACCCCTACTCCTTTTTCTTAAAAACACCATATAAATTATACATTATACATATACATATATACACACTCAGCTCTCAGGACTTTGCTTCTGTTTAGAATGCCCTTGCCCAAGAAACCCTCTTAGCTACTGGTCTTATCTCCATTAAAGTCTTTACTCAAATGTTGCTTTCTCAGTGAGCCCTGCCTTGCCCCCTTATCTGAAAGCACACGCCCCTGCCCCACCCCAGCATCCCCAGCCCTCCCCAAGGCATCACTAGATGGCTTACTCATCGCACACTGGGTCCGTCTGTCTCCTCCACTCAACACTCAACATTAACGCTCCACAGGTAGCAGTCTTTGTTTTCTTCACTGATGTGTTCTAAGCACCTGGAATGCTGTTGGTACGTGATAACACATTCAACAAATATTGATACTGACTTATTTAACATGTTCTATAGTCAGAATTTTGTGTATATTTATTGCAGCATCTTGTCTAGATAGACTAAGCCAAACTTACTCCCTCTGTGGGAAATTGTTGAGCCTGTCTCCCCATCCGACCCCTCTTCTGCAGCCAGGGAAAGAAAACATGAAGTAAACTTCAAGGTGTTGTGAGAGGTGGGGTGTGGTATAGCCCTTCCTTGGCTCCTTACAAAATCTCCTGTAAAACGTACATTGCTTATAAATATTTGGAAGGTGCATTTTCTTTTGAAGGGATTTGAGTATGTTTTGATTTGTTCTTCAAGGCTTGTGTAGGGCAAGAAAGAAAGCTTTACAACGCAGATCCTCCTCAATAAAGTTTGAGGTATCAGAATAGCTAAAAAGGACTTGTTCAGTAAGTAAGGGAGCTGTTAAAAGGGGGACCATAAAATGACAGAAATACACATTCTTTCTGGGTTGGAGATTGACCCTGGAGACATCTGTCTCTCTTGAATAGATAAAGCAGAAGCAGCAGAAGCCAAGAGAGGAATGCTGCTGACCAGCTTGCTTCCTGAGGCTTGCTTGGTCACCTTTCTGAAGGCCCATGCTCTCAGGCCGGAGAGGGCACATCCACACCATCAGTGGAAACTCAGAAATGTCCCACAAGCTAATCTGATGGAGAACATTCTTCAACTGAGATTTCTTCTTTCCAGGAAAGTCTAGATTTGTGTCGTGCTGACAAAAATTAACCATCACAGCTTATTTTCAGTAAAGATTTTACTTTCATTTAAGCAAATTCTTAATGGAAAAAGCAGTTTAGAGACCCTTTTAAAAATGCGATTAGATATACAAACTATAAGACAATGTAATACATTTTGAATGAAGAGACAAAGTCAAACAAAGAAAAAAGCAAACAGGATGCTGGGCATGGGTGCACACCTGTAATACCGGTGCTTGGGAGCCAGAGTCAAGGGGATCAGAAGTTTGAAGCCAGCTTCAGTTACATAGTGAGTTAGAGCCCAGCCTGGGCTGCGTGAGTCCTGGTCTCAACAAACCAAGGGGGAGGGAAGAGAGAGATACAGTAAGACCCATTATATTCTCCAACTCAGCTTGTAAATGTATGGACTTGTCAGAGAATCAATCAATCAATCAATCAATCAATCAATCAATCAATCAAGGAATACCAGGAGGCATTCCCTGAGTACCTACCAGTCACTCAAGCAAGGGAAGCAGCTAGGTTAGCTGCAAATCTTCTCCTCTCTCCTTTTCTCTAAATGTAATCTCCCAGTCTCATCCCCAACTCTGTAGCAGACTATCCCCATTCCTAAGTGTCAGCTGCCAACATATAGAAACACATTTACCCAGAACTACCAGTGGCCACACCTATCAGGATCTCAGAATTCCCACAGCTGCCATACCCTCCTAAGCACCAAAGAGGCAAACAAAAACCAAAGAACAAAATGCCCACCCTACAAAGACAAGACCAGATATCAGTACCTAGAATCAAAATCTTCCCAAACTCAGATGCCTAGATGCCGGTGTAAAAATACAGTAACAGACAGGAAAATATATACACAATTACAACATAGCTGATCACAAGTCAAAGACTTCAAAATCCTTTATGAATATGATAGTGGTCCTAAAGGAGGAAATAAATAAATTCTTTAAAGAAATCTATGATCTGGGCATGGTGGCACATGCCTGTAATCCCAGCATTCAGGATGCAGAGGCAGGCAGATCTCTGTATTCCAGGCTCTGTTACACAAACAGACTCTGTTACACAGAGTTTTGTCTCAAAAACAAACAGACAAACAAAAAATACAGATCAAAATTTAAGAGAGATATGAAAACACAAATAAACAGTGGAGGGAATGAATAAGTCAGTTCAAGAACTGAAAATAAAAATAGAATTAATAAAGAAAACCCAAACTTAGGGAAATGTGGAATGGAACATTTAGGAACTAACAGGAGCCTCAGAGTCAAGTCTCCCTCAGCAGAAGACAAGAGTTGGGAGAGAGGATATCAGACAGTGAAGACTCATGGGAGAAATGGACACCCAGTTCAAAGAAAATGTTAAATTTTAAAAAGCTCTAGCACAAAAGATCCAGGGAATCTGGGACATTGTGAAAAGACCAAATCTAAGAAATAATAAGAATAGAGGAAGGAGGAAGAAACCCAAGTCAAAGGCACAGAAAATATTTTTAACAAAGTCATAGAAGAAAAATTTCCTAACCGGAAGAAGGAAATGCCTAGCAAGGTACAGGAAGCAGGAAGAACACCAAATAGGTTGAAACAGACAAGAAAGTCCCCTTGGCACATAATAATCCAAACAATGGACATACAGAACAGAGTATGAATATTTAAAAACTACAAAAGAAAAGAGCAAGTAACATTAAAAAAAAAATAACAGACCTATTAGTTATTACCTGACTTCTCAGTGGTGACTCTAAAAGCTAGAATGGTTGGACAGATGTTCTATAGACTCTAAGATACCACCAATGCCAGTCAAGACTACTATACCCTGTAAAACTTACATTCACACTATATAGAAAAAAGAAAGACATTTCATAATAAAACCAAATTTAAGCAACATCTATCTACAAATCTAGGCCTATATAAGCCACTAGAAGGAAAACGCCAACCTAAAGAGGTTAACCACACCCAAGAAAACCCAAGAACAAATAATCTGAGGCCAGCAAATCAAAACACACACACACACACACACACACACACACACACCCCACTACCACTACTACTACCACTACCACTAACAACAAAAATACAAATACTGCTCATTGATATTTTTCAATACCAATAGTTTCAATTCCCAATAAAAGAGACATCGACTAACAGAATGTATTTACGAATAGGATCCATTTTTCTGCTGCATTCAAGAAACGCATGCCAACATCAAGAAAAGACATCAACTCTGAATAAAAGGATGGAAAGAATGTTCTAAGCAAATGGACCTAAAAGCCAAGCTGATATAGCCATTTTAGTATCAGTCAAAACAGACTTTAAGCCAAAGCTAATAAGAAGAGAAATGGAAAGACCCAACATACTTATCAAAGTAAAATCCAAGAAAACAGTCCAAATCTTGACATCTGTGCACCAAACCAAAATAACACTACTACCTCTTAAGTCACATATTGACTCTCACACACTGATGGTAGGAGACTTCAGTACCGAATTCTCACCAACAGACAGGTCATCCAGACAAAACTTGTTCAGAGAAATGCTGGAGTAACATGTGAGAAGCCTAAGACCTAACAGATATCTACAGAACATTTCACCCAAACACAAAAGAACACCCCTGCTTCTCAGATCTCATGGAACCTTCTCCAAAACTGATCACATTCTCAGACACAAAACAAGTCTCAACAGATACAAGAATATTGAAATAACATCCTGCAATGCATCTGATTACCATAGATTAAAGCTGGATATCAACAACAAAGACAATAGAAAGCTCACATTCTCATGCTCTCATGGAAACTGAATAACTCACTACTCAATAAAAAGTGGATCAAGTCAGAAATTTAAAAAGAAATGAAAGACTGTTTAGAATTGAATAAAAATGAATATATAACACATCCAAACTATGGGACCCAATGAAAGTGATTTTAAAAGACAAGTTCATAGCACTCAGTGTCTACATAAAAAGCTCTAGAACAGCAGTTCTCAACCTGTGGGTCATGACCTTTTGGAACTGAAAGACTTTCACATGGGTCACATATCAGATATCCTACATATCAAATATTTACACCATGATTCATAATAGTAGCAAAGCTAGGGTTATGAAGTAGCAAGGAAAATAATTTTATGGCTGGGGGTCACCACAACATGAAGAGCTGTGTCAAACGGTTTCAGTATTACAAAGGTTGAGAATCACCACTCTAGAACAAAAAGCAATCACACCCAAAAGGAATAGATGACAAGAAATAATCAAACTCAGGGCTGAAATCAATAAAATAGAAACAACAACAAACAACACAAAAGAATCAAT